>NW_022987656.1:4133901-5333901 GCF_902827165.1 Trematomus bernacchii
AGCTGTAAAGTAGATTTTAAAAACGTTTTATAGAATAAAAGCTCAATGTTGGACGTTGTAGAAATGCGTGTGTGCACCACGACAAAGGAGCCTCATTCACTTTACATTGGAGTTGTTTGCGTGGTGCAGACACGTAAATGTAGCAAAGTTTGTGACTCCACCACGCACCGCGGTGTTAAGGAGTCGTGGTGGAGTCACGCATTCTGGTGAGACCAGGTTGACCCAACCTGGTGGTTAGCAAAGAGCAAATCGTGCATCAAGTGAATGCAGCTTTAGTTTCTCTTGCTACTGTCAAGATTTCCATTCTCACTTTCACGTGCAACAAGCACTTCACAAAGATAAAGTTAACCACATGAAATTCTTAGTCATTTATGTTATGTTATTAAAGGTCTCTTTGTCTTTGGCAACAAAAAAAAGGCCTTTAATTAACCCGCCAGGCGATCGCTACAGCTAGCGAGCTAGGTAGGATAACATTAGCGCCAAATGTTAGTTAAAAATACCGTCTGACTTCTTAATATTTTCAACACATTTTTGTAAATTGGGTCATTCTTAAGCACTGAATGGCATCGTAATATCGTTCTTAAAGCCAAGTGGCAACATCCTGTTGGAAAAGTGCCTTAAAATATGTCTTTCAAATAGCAATCAGGGGGCTGCTCCACTGTTTTTATAGAAGTCTATGAGAAAAAGGACCCTACATCTTACTTGATTTATTACCTCAGTAAACATTTTTCTAACAAATGTATTGTCTCTTTTTGTATTGCTAGCTTCAAGTCTTTTCAATACAGCTTGATGTTCATTCAAATGTTGGTCTACTTTGAAAGTCAAAAAGACTGTACTCAGGTTGTACTTAGCTCCACCTTCTTGTGTCAATAATTGCAAAAATCAAAGGTCCTGACACCCAAAATGCTAAAGCATAATCCTTATACCAATGGAGGACGTCACAGTGACAAAGTTTATTTCATAGATAGCCTCTATACTGAAAGCCTGAGGATATAGCTGCAAGTGTCCCAGGCAAAGTCAGCATGGTTTAGCATTGTGTACAAAACATAGAAATAAAGAAGCCTTGTTCTGATTGTGCAGTGTAGAGTTGGTTAATCCGACTGTTAAATGTAGGAAAAGAAGAAAAATAGATTTAAGATAAACCCAAAAACCCACCAAGGCCAAACCCAGAAAAAAACTCCCTTTTGTCAGTTGGTACTGAGGGCAAAGTGCCCCCTCCCCAGTCTCAGAACAACACTGCTTTCCAAACAGAGAAAACTAAATGATAAGGCAATGAAAAGAAACATATTTGGAACAGTGGGTAGAATAAGCTAAAACTAGATTGTTGGGGAGATCCAGTACTCACAACAGGAAAGAATGAAACAGAGAGGAATCAATGAAACACAAACACAGAAATAGTTGAGATTAATCATTATTATTTAGTTGCGCACCACCAACCAACAATGGGGGAAACATTACCTTGCTTCAAACAGCAAACAATCGCAGAAATGCCCCCACGAACACAAGAAAACACATGGCAAATATAGGTTTCCTAAATGACACACGAACATGTTCCCTAATCATGTTTAACGCACACACATTGTTCAGTTCTCCTAAACTTGGACATGTTCCAGATGTCGAAAGGTCATCATCTCATGGACTTCTTTAGGAGTCTGCAGGATATGAATTATCCAATTACAAACTATATATACGTCTGCACATGAACGCACATACATTTCTTACATTAACTAACACTTAACTGTATTATATCTAAATGTAGCCTCTGTTGCATTTCCTCTGAGCTTGGCGCCAGCTCACTTAAGTAATAATTAGCAAAGAGACGATTCTATGGAAACTGTAACTTAATACATACCTAGTTACTATGACTAGGTCCAAGATTGATATAACAAGATCATAATGTTATCTGGCCCTGAAAAGAGATTATGAATGGCAGAATGTCTCTCTACTGTCAGAGATAGAATTAAGCAATAGCTCACGACAGGCCGTGGTATATGGCCATTATATCACAGTTAAGGGGCGTGGTTCGGCCCGACGCGAAGCGGAGGGTCGACAACCCTCTTCAACTACAACCCTAATTATATTTTAAAACATTTTAGAAGGCCTCACGAAATACTTTAATGTAAATTAAAATGTAAATGTGAAGGGGTGTGTGTAATGTGGTGATTGACATTATTCACCCACGGATCTATGGGTTGGGGGTATTGTTCTGCACGGACATTTTAGTTAAACGGACTTACTGTTGATGTGAAATCCGAAAAAAAAATACGTTATACACCATAACGGTGCACAGCTGATATAAAAGGACTTGTCGTTTTTAAAGATATTACTGATTTTCTTTGAATATAAGAATGTAAATACTGAGTTGAGAGAATAGTCAGGGGATTTGGGTGATGGGAGACACCATCTATGGATTCAGATTTCAATAGCTTACTGTTAAATGACGGATAGCCTTTCTGTCTGTGATTTTTTTACAATCAGATATTATAAGTAAAACATGTGAAATAATATAGCCAATATCCTGTACAATTATGTGAAAGACATGAATAAAACTACACATCTTCAGATGTTATACATACACAAGTGTCCTACACTAATAATACAAAGTTATTATGGCTGTGTGTTACCTTGTGTGCACCGCTCCTAGTGGTTATAAAGCACGTTACTGATAGTGTGTATCTGATATGTCCAATGAACCTTAGACAATCTTGAAATCTTGAAAGGGATATGCAAAATAGCCATTATATACAGTCTTTAATTAACTATTAGTAGAGAATAACGAGTAATTGAATATACTTTATAGGGATCTGCAGATAAATGTTTAGTCTTCTCAAGCAGCAACTATCAATATCTCTCCTGATTGTTGGCACTTGACAATCACCTTTCCCCTGAATTTTACTCAGGTGTACCTAAAGCCTGATTTAAGGTTGTTTATATTTCACATCATTAATCAGAATCTGCAAAGTAACTAAAATAAATGTAGTGGAGTAAAAATACCAGGTTAACCTCTGAATTGGTAGTGGAGTAGAATTGCTGTTTTGTTTAGTAATGGATATTGAATATGAATAAAGGTTTTGACAAGACCATGGTGTAACAATAATCAAAAAGGACATTAAAAGAGCTCCAGATGTCAATGATCTAAACAAACAGCACACCTGAAATGTATTAAATACTTTATTAAGGGCAGTGAATTAGTTTTTTCTGTATGTTTTTCAAATCAGTGTTATACAGTAAGTGTCATAGACCAGTGGTTCCCAACTGTGTGCCGCGGCACACTGGTGTTGCCGTGAGGCAAGTCCGGGTGTGCCGGTGGATTTGTGACAACCATACGTTGATTATTGCAATTATACAACTACACAAAAAATAATTATTTTTTAATTTACTATAAGTCAGTACTTTGTATGACTCATTTCATAATACAGAGGCAAACTCTATACCTAAAACAATTCTTTTAAGTAAAAATCCTCACGGAACCCCATATTTCGCAGGTAACGCAGTTGCAGGTGGGAATTATATGCCGTGACACACCGAAGCTGAAGGACAACATTAAAACAAAGAAACACGCAAGAGGGAAAATGGAGCGCTTTCTTGTGCGGAGAAAACCCACCACCGAAAGAAAAGAGAAAAAAAAAACTAGTCAGCAGACAGTAATCATAGACAGTTACCCTGTCTTATGGCTTCAGTTGGAACCGGGGATGGCAACAATCCTCAACCCGAGTGCGTCGTCTGTCGGGAGAAGTTAGCTAATGCGAACATGGTTCCAAGCAAGCTGAAGAGGCACTTGGAAACCAACATCCCTTCCATTGTTCAGAGAAACTTGCCTACTTCATAAGAGCGCGGGATCTGAACCAGAGGCAGCAAGACCGTTTGTTGGATTGTGTGAAAGTGTCTGAAAAGGCAATGGAGGAGACACTCATCCTCCCGCTTGCAAAAAAATTGTAGGTATCATGCTGGGTCCAGATGCCGCAAATGAGCTATCCAAAGTGCCGTCGTCTGATAATACCATCAAAAGAAGAATCGACGACATGTCAGAAGACATTGAGCAACAATTGACAGAGAAACTGCAGGCGAGCGGCATGAAGAACAACAGGAGGTCACGGCTCTCTGTTGAACAGGACTTGCGAGTGGCCCTCTCCTCAGTGACACCAAGGATTAAAAAAATCTGCGCGCCCCGACAGGCACATGTATCTCACTAATTTGTAAGTCGGCAAAGATATTTACAATAGCACATGTTTCTATGCTGATTGCTGAAATGTTATATTTATAATTTGTAGTTCAGGCCCCTGGACAGTGCAGCTTCCTTGCATTGACAGTTCTCTGTGCTGAATTTCTGCTGAGTTTCCTTTGCCTCATTTTTAATTGTGTGACCTGTCTGGTTTAAATGAGTGTGGTTGCTGCTTTGAGATGAAGCCTAATTTGATAAAGTTTTCAAATTCATTTGAAATATTCGTTATAAATATTTCATGAGTAATATAGTTGTCTTTGTCACATTTTATTTGGCATTAGTAAATAATTATGCACATTTACAGATATTTTACATGATATGAGTGATAAACCACGTGTTTATACGGGCTATTTTGCACATAGGTGTGCCTTGAGATTTTTTTTTTGTCATTTGGTGTGCCTTGGGCCCAAAAGTTTGGGAAACCACTGTCATAGACAGTGTTACATTGCTATTATTATCCTTAAAATATATATAAAAACAAAACCATTTATGATCTTTTTTTTGGGTGGTTTACTAATGACAGTTAATTCTTGTTTTCTGCTATTGATGGTTTCATTTTTGTGAAAAATAATAAAATAATAAAATTCATAACGTGCTAACCACTAGATGTGCCTTTCTATCAGCTGTGCACCGTTATGGTGTAAATACAGCCTATCTACCAATTGGATCAAATATAAAAGTCAGCCGAATTAGTATTGATACTGCAAGGAGACGTATTGTGTGAAAATAAATGTAAGATGTTGTTTAATTGCTGATATATTTATGATCCACGTCACGTTTTCAGTTTTGGCGGCAGTGCTTCCTGTTTGTTCCAGAAGTCCTTCTCATCAGGCTCTATAAATACAGAACTACGGCAAGATATTGTCATATTTAATGCAGCCAAACCGTGTATTACAATGCCGGTATGTGATGACCTCCAAAGAGAAAAGCAAGCAAACTCGGAATAAGTTTTTTTTTTTTTTTAAATGTTTTCGGATTTCACATCAACAGGAGTCCGGTTAACTAAAATGTCCGTGGCGGAACAATACCCCCAACCCATAGATCCGTGGGTGAATAATGTCAATCACCACATTACAGACATTAATGTGTTTAACACATTTACATTTTAATTTACATTAAAGTATTTCGTGAGGCTGTCTAAAATGTTTTAAATATAATTAGGGTTGTAGTTGAAGAGTTTGTAAATTGCCGTGCCTGGCAACGCAAATCGCACAACGTCACGTCCGTTAATTCCACATTCCTCCACCCCTCCACACACATGGATATTAACATCGATTTAATACATTAATGTAGCCTTTGTTTCTTGCTAAAAGAGGTGTCGACCAGCTAGGGCAACAAGAAAATCGGCAAAATCGAGTGTGACGATTAAAAAATTAATTAAAACATCTAATTTTGACAATAAAAACCGACCAATAGGCGGCGGTAGAACCATTTGCTAGGCACTTCCGGGTATATTTCTCCACTGGTTGGGCCATGTTAACAATACCGTGTAACTGTCACGTTTGAAGGGACGAAACCGTGACATATTCACGTTCTCCCAGCATGGTAGATCGTCACATAGATTTCACCGTCTTGCCGTGATACCGGGTTGCTACTAGAATAGATTTACATTGTTCGATGTTCCAAAATCACAGATGAGAATGGCTGCGTGGGGGTCTGGGTGCCGGTGTTGGCCGGGACGTTGCGGGGCTCGCTGCTCCGCCCTTTGAGGGCTCGAGAGCTGTAATAACTACGGGTGGTCGTTTCCTGGTGGCTGCGTGGGGTCCTGCGAGACGCGATGACACCCGCGGAGCTCAGCCTGAGGCAGCTACATAACACACAGAGGGAGACGGGTAATAACGGAAAAAGCATGACATGGGACCTTTAATCAAATAAAACATTTACTTTGACCTCTCAACAATTTAAATTACTCGTAGGACGTGAAGAGGAAAAACCTATAACTGTGCTCATTACTAGGGCAATTGTACAATCCCAAAAACAAATTAGAATTGGGGGCTCCACATGGATTCTAAGACTTGAGTACCCATACATCTTGTGAAGCCTCTAATGCCATCACATGTTCTTAAGGATTCCTCACAGTCAGGTCATTTTCTTCTTGTCTATCCAACTTTGTACATGCCTTTTAAATCAAATTCTGCTTTTCCATTATGTCTAAATCCGAGGCCTTAGTGGGAGTTCAGGTTAAGTTTCTGCATGGTGGCTCTGTAAACAATCCCACTCACAGCACATCACCTCTACCTCGTGATATGAATTTTAATAATTGCTCATCCTTATAGCATCCGGTAAACAACGCTTTTCTTTGTGCTTCTGCTGGCTTTAACATTGGAGGTGTACTGCAGAAATCCCTGGAGCCAAACAGCCTCGATACTATTTTAGGCATTGCTGCTCAACCACATAACATGGTGTCCTCAACGTGTTCTCCTCTGCTTCTTCTCCTTCTTTTCCTTGTCCTCCCTCCTGCCTATTATCATCTACTCCTTCCGCGTAAAACTCTGAGTTGATATGGCCCTGCCCCTCAGCCCTTGACCCTGGTTTCAAATTCATTGACAGCCTTTTGGAAGAAACAGAAGATCCCAAGAGGAATACCACCCGAATATTCTTCGACCTTTCTTGAAAGCCAGCAGGTCTATCTCTCACTGTGAACTAAATGCCAATAGCAGAGCTAGACAGGGACTGGCGTAAAACAAATTGAATTAATGGAGGAGTTCTGAGGTTTGGCATTTATCAGCATTGCATAAAGAGCTGACAATCACAATAAAAGATTGGGGTGGGAATGTACTATGAAGCCAGATTGTGGTTTAAGCGGGGTACAGTATGTTTACCCTCAAGCCAGAGGTTTCTGTATAAACAAAGATGTTAAGATTTTTTAACCTGGCTGTATCACCAATGAAACTTTTGCTGCAGACATAACCTGCTTCAGACTAGGTTAGGTTCATAGTTTAGGATTTAAAAGTCTCCTATTATACTATTTGTAGGCATATATTTTAGGTCTCAGATATATAAAAAACATTTCTATGAAGTGTTTTTGCTCAAAATACCAAACAGATCATGCATTTTAGACATCCCTCTATCTATTTCATCCCTGTTAGAGAATGGCTGATTCTGGGTCAGTAGCTGCTGGCCCCGCCCCCCTTTTGAGCAGCAGGCACACTGAAGTTCTGTGACGAGCAGGGTGTCTGCTCTGCTCAGATGCAGCTAAATGCTGCCGTGATAAATGCCATATCATGTTCCAAACCACTTCAAAGATTAATTTCTGAAACAGTATGGAGCTCAAATGCTTCTTTCTCTTGCGGTTTACCACAAGGTGAGTTTTTTTTTTTCATTTCCTGCTTTTTTTACACATATTCTCTCCAGTACAGTTAGCTCTGGGTGTTAGCGATGCTTGCTAATGTAAACAAAGACCATATTACTTCCAAAACATGTCGCGCATTGTTTCTGATAGCAACGTTTCTGATAGGGCCGTGGGCGTAAAGCCAGCCCACATGTCCTATATTACGTCATATCGGCAGCAAATCTGGATCAGCTCCGTTGTCTACCACCCCGTTTTTTAGAGATGTAGGTACGGAGGAAAAGAGAGGGTTTTATTTTCTGACATTTTGTGAGTTCCCTGACACACCGGGACACATATTCTGTACCAAAAGACATCAAAAAGTGAATGTTTTGCATGATCGGACACCTTTTAAGGCATACCAAGGGTGAATATTTTTAAAGCTGTTGTTAAAGTACTCACTATTGTTTCCCTGGATCATTAAAAGGCAAGTATTCATTGAACATTATTTCCCACTTGGTGTTTACTTGAGTTTATAGGGTTATAACTCTGACAGGCAATTGGTTTCTGCCATGATGCAGGTTCGAGCTTACAATGCCGATTGTCAATCACAGTAGTTGTTCCTGAATAATAGCGTTATTAACTTCAGGACCCCCCAAAACTGTTTTTCATGACAGTGCTATTTGCAATAACTGGAAACCCAATTACATTTTGTCCAATTGAGTGAGTCTCTTACAAAACTGTTATGTTGGAAAACCAATGTACCAAATTTGTCACAAAAGTAGACAGTCTTGACTGATCTGACGTTGTGGCAGTCATTTGGGTCAACATTTGCTTATGCTGTTAACATTAATGAATTAATTGATTTGATCTGAAATTGTTGTGTTAAACTTACTTGGCAATAAGTAGGTTAACACATCCGAAATAATTTGTCTTGTCTTGGTGTGTTTGGTGCATACATAAACATATATACATACAAATAAAACAATGATTAAAAGAAGGAAAAAAACCGATAATAACATTAAAATATGGCAATATTTACATTGAATATGGATGAAGTATAGGTATACCCGTATAAAAAGAAATGTATAGAATAAATATGTGCAGTTACAATGTTCAATGGGCAGAATTTGGAGGGTTGTGCAGGACTGACAGTATTAGGATGAACAAGATATTGTTTACATTGTGTGCATTAATGTAATGCATAGAGTCCATAGAGTGGCTGAGGGGTAGTGTCAGTGGGGGGGGCCGGGCCTTGTTGATGAGGCCGGTATCAGCGGGGAAGAAACTGTTCAGGTGGCGAGAGGTTTTGGTCCTGATGGAGCGCAGCCTCCTGCCAGAGGGGAGGGGGATGAACAGTTTGTGTCCAGGGTGGGAGGGGTCGGCCACTATCCTCCCTGCCCACCTCAGGGCTCTGGAGGCATGCAGGTTGACCAGAAGCAACAGTGTCTAATGTGCAAAAGGGAGTACTTTAAAGGGGGACCTATCATGCAAAATGCACTTTTGTACGTCTTTATACCTGAATATGTGTCCCCGGTGTTCCAGGGAACTCACCAAGTGTCAGAAAACACAACCCTCTCTATTTTCCTCCATACCCAAATCTCTAAAACAAGGGGCTGCAACGGATCTGATAAAAACTGATCCAGATTTGAACACTTCACTGACGTGACAGAAGTGGCGCTACGGCTATTGGGCCAACTCTCCACCTATCAAGGAATGTGGGGTTGGGCCACGGCCGGCCATTACCGCTCGAAAGCTCTGGAGACGCTGTAGTACATATGCCAGGCCTGTAAGTGGCGCTGTAGTCTGCCACAAAAGAAGCGAAGAAGACTTCCCGCGCATAGTTACCATGGTTACCCTTCTGTTTATTCTCCGCTGTGGCTTTTTTTTCTCCCTCCCCGAGGCAAGCGTTTGCTCCCGCTGCTTTAATTCAATGCAATCCCTCCCCGTCGAGGCAAGCACTGTAATTCTCTCCGGTTAGTCCACCCAGCAGATGACAAACACCCACCTCTCCGCCTCTTCCAAGGAACGAGGGGACCGTGTGGCAGAGTTTCAGTTTCAGTTTCTTTCGCCGGTCAAGATGTCCGTTAAAGTTTAAATCTTCCGGACAAAATTAGAAAAGTGCCGGTCAAAGGTCCTTCTTTGTTATTTATTGAGCTTTAAAACAACAATGAATAACGACTCTATATAATAATAGGCTATAATAAAACACGGAAGACGGAGAGCTATTTTTCTCCCCCTCTTCTGACAGCCCAGCAGCTGTTCAGAGCGCGCTCCCCTCTCCTGCAGGGGGGCGTGGTCAGCTGCAGCTCACAGAATCAGACCCCTGCAAAAAACAGTGCTGGAGAACAGCAAATAGAGCGAAATGAGGCATGGCTTAAAATCATGATCTGTTTGGTATTTTGAAAACAGAAACATATAAATATACCTTATATAGGTATGGCCCTACAATATATCATTTAAATATGGCATGATAGGTCCACTTTAATCATTAAATCGTGATTAAAAGTAATATGATTGTTGTAATCAAATGCATAGTTGTTAAAAGCATGTGTGTGTGGTAGGTGAAGGTATGGCGATTTTAAGAGCATTGCCATCCAGGTGATGATGATGACGTGCTCTCTTCAGGTAAGCACTAATTTAATGGACATTGGCAGACATTTTTTTATTTCACCACTGGCTTCCTTTTTTTTTCACATTAACTGTGAGTTGATTAAGTGCTCTGTTACGGCCCACCCTCTACTCCGTGGTAGTGGCTTGTGGGGAGACCCGCAACATAAAATAATACACGCAAAAACCGGTACTTGGGTAACGAGCATTTATTGATGTCCAGCCGTTTTACACATCAAGACCATCTGCTGACAACCGCACCTACCAATCACTGGTAGGATAAAGGTCTACAATTGGGAGTGTGTTTATTCCCATCATGCTCTCTTTCATTTGTAACCATCAAGAGGAGAGTAGAGGATGTTGAGGGGCAGGAAGGAGGGAGACGATGCTTGCTCATTGTCAATGACATGGTAATGTCAGTCATTAATTGCACTCTCAATTGGAGCTACTGTGTGTTTTTTGATCCTTTCCAAACAGATGCTCTCACAGTCCTTGAAATAGAAATGAATGTTGGTGTAAAAGGGAAAATGAAAATATATGGTAGCAAGGATTTTGTGAGAATAAAAAGACATGAAATCTTTACATGGAAACAATCCTACGTCTGCAAATGTATGGTGTTTTTTTCTGTTTTGTTCCCCCTCTTGTCACACACACACACACACACACACACACACACACACACACACACACACACACACACACACACACACACACACACACACACACACACACACACACACACACACACACGGCTTAGACAGACAAGACCATAAGAATTCATGATGGGATTTCCGTCTGAAATTACATCAGCTTCTCTTTGACTGTTCCCCAATCCATTTCCGTACACACACACACACACACACACACACACACACACACACACACACACACACACACACACACACACACACACACACACACACACACACACACACACACACACACGTTACAATCCCTTTTGAGTCTCTGTGGACATGGCAATTATAAATCAAACAACTGGGAATAGAAGTTGCATTGAAAGACACATGGAACCATACAGTATATGCTCAGTTGGTCCGACACCAACATGCACATTTAATGGTGGAATGATACTAGAGGGGCCATGCTGAATCCATGTTTGTGTCACATCAGCCTTTTGAGAAACTTTATAGCTTCAGTATGTCAGTCGGCCATAGCCTTATAGTAAATAAATCGTAAGAAATTGCGCAGTGAAATGTCCTTTCCACCATATCTGCATGACGTTTTGCTCTCCCGTCGCCATTTTAAGATATCAATGAGAAGACATCTATTGAACTACATAATTAGAAGTGGTATTATGTTTAATCTAAATGATGTCCACCAGCGCTGCAATCGTAATCTCCCATAATCCTCTTTGTACAGTAAGCTAATTTATTTCTCTGGTGTCCCACGACAGGTGACCTGGGTCCTTCTTTGCACAAACACCTGTAATGATGTGCTGTGTGTGTGTATACAACACACACGGGTCTAATTGTATTGGTCGGTACAGGGTATTGGATCATGCAGTAACTATTTGGTGCAATTCAATCCAGCTAAGGGCTATTTTTGCAATTGCAAAACTGTTTTAAACTATAAATCTAAGCACCTGCCTTCATATAATCAATGGATGAAAGAACTACTTTCATATTGTCAAAATAAAAAGATGTACAACTTTGAAGGGCAACCTAAATAATTTTGAAAGGATATGTGGCAAACCTGTTAAAAATAATAAGGATATAACCGTTACTACAATCACTCAGCTAGACACATAGCTGTGCTAGGGATGTTCATTCCACATTAAAACTAGATTCAAACTGCAAACAGGAACAGATTACATTTTGACTACAAAGTCTATAAATGCAATCCTTTGTTATTCAAAATACTAGCGACTTGTTTAGCATCTTGCATGGCCTTCCTGTTCTTTTGCTTTTCGGCTCGATACCCTTCTCTTCCTCCTTTGCTCTTGTTCTCGCTCTGCATCCTTTCTGACACACACACAGACCTTGTAGCCATTTCTCATTGTTAAGGTATGCCAGATTGTGCTGTCTGTGCGTGTCTTGGTGTTACAGTGTGTGCGGTCATGTGCATGTGTTTGGGTGCTTTAGCACGTGGCGAGGTACTAAAAATAGCCGGTGATCATTTGTATTCTTACTCTGGTGCAAAGCTTCTCTCCCTTCTCTAAAAATCTGAGCACATTGAAACATTTTGTTTTCAATCGGAAGACTTTATTGGCTTATAAATTGAGTTATGAGTTAAGTAGAAAATCTGTCCTTAGAAAGATGCCCTTACCTTCGATGCTTGCAAACACAACTGGCTCTGTAAGGGATAAAGATTAGACTCCTGCTGAAATACCACACCCAAGCAAGCCTGTTCAGTGAAAAGCACCCTTTGCATGTTTCATGGCTTCGAGTTCATAATTGCTTTAGGCATTTCATTCAATGGATCTGAGAATGTTTCTGAAGTACAATTACTATTTTAGAACCACAGGAGGTCCAGGATGGTGATGAATCAGCATACATTGCTGCCAAGTCCCTTTTGTTTTATGTGAAAAGATGCTAACTAGCCGCTAGGGTTGGGTCTCACATTTGACAGGGAATGATTTTAGGGTTCATTTTTGGAAGAAGTTGTGTTGAAGAAGAGACCATGACCATACAGACACATAATAATGGTCTTCCCCATGAGGGTCCCAATGCTGTGGAGGACGTCCTGTCTCGTTCCTGTGCCTGAGACGCTGTGTCCCAGTGGCTACAAGGGATTCATTGTATTGTATACATGTATAGGCATTTTTTTTATTCAGATGTTTATATATATATTTTTTTAGTTCTTATATGGTTCAGCTTTCAAAAAACCTGATTTCCCCCTGGGATTAAACAAGAACTTTGGTTGATTGATGTCCTGACTTTTTTCCTGCGATCCTATGACTCTATGAACTTATGGCATTTAACACCTTGCAAGAAAGGATACTGACATTTGGACACTTCCTTCAGTAAGGTAATAACCGTTCAGTCCACTCAGACTTTTAATGTAAGAAAATACAACTGTGCCTTCTTGTTTGACAGAACAGATATCAATGTACATGTTACATCTTTTAATCATAAAAACAGGGCAATAGTTGCAATGATTATTAGTACCTCTTTGTGGTGAGTCACCCTTTTTTTGCCCCAGCTAAAATGAATCATAGCAAGTTCATATTTATTTTTAACATTTGAGTTTTTACACTTAAATACAATCGAAGCTAGTGAGTCGTTTTCTTTCCGCTAAGAACTCTTAACACCCTCCAGGGCAAGAAAGTTTTAACTGCTCTGTTGAACTACAGACCTTCTGGTTTAACTGATGCATAGCCTGCAGCAGAGCTCGGTGAAAATGTAAATGCACCCAGAATGCAGGAAAGATTCTTAAAAAAGAGGCAGGGGTTGCTGTCATGAAAAAGCTGGAAATAGCACTCTTTGACATAGTTTAAACCGAGGGGAAAAGACTCCTTTTCATGGTGAAATGTCAATCTCTGCACACTGCCTGTTTCCTTGCATTCCAACAAAAAGGCTGACTTCGACCTGATAAACACAAGTAATAGGGTCACAGTATGAGCAATAATTACCTAGACCTTTTTTTGCCCTTCATTTCTTAGGTACCTTGTCTGGTCCACTAAAGGCTAACTCTGCTGTCAATCTCGGATCTCTTCAACTATGGTCTAATAGCAAAAGGCCTTTAGGGGTAAGGGTACATTTTTCCGGAGTATCTAGCAGATATCTGGGATTTCTTTGTGCATGGCAAATTGTTTACAGTCCAATTAGCAACTTGAGGCACAAGACGGCGTTTAGAGACAATGCTTATTAACATATAAGCCTGTTGACAAGCTAATTTTAAGCTTATAAAAAGTTAAATCAAAATAAGTCAATAGCCGTTGGGTTCCTAAATAGCATTTTGGCAAATGTTCCAGAGATTACTCTGCTGATAAACATATGGTTGGCAGTGATATATTCAAAAAGATATGCCTCGTTAAGAATAGCTTTATTTCTTTGTTGGTTTCATGTCACACTCACTTTCGAGTTGGGAGCTAACGATGATTACTAAAGGGGGTAAGTGAGGATGGGCCATGTTGAACACTATGAAAGTTGGTCAGTGGCGCATGAAGCCAAAATGGCCTGATGTTAGGAGAGGATTCGGCTTTTAGTGCATTATATAACCTTTAGGACCTAATGATTTAAATAAAGGATATTCAAGTATGAAGTTGATTTACCACCAAAAGATTATAAGCTGATTTACAGATTTTCCATTCCCAATTCAAGTCAATGTAAAAAAGTATTTGTTGGCCCAATGACGTCACAGACTGACAGGGAAGTTGAAGTAGCACCAATTGGCCACTTCTAAAACTTGCTCAAATGCCCGGCGCACTTGTTTTTTTGCTTATATGCACTGTAGATAAAGGTGTAATACCAACATACATTGATATTCAGTACACACAATTGTGAATTATATTAGGTATGTAGTACAACTAAAGAAGAGGAAAAAAATGCCTCACTTCTGTTTGAAGTCAAAGAAAAAAAGTTTATTATGAACATTCTGTCAGCCATTGAACACTGTTTAAGTAAAGACGCATATAAATGCTTTTGATTCCCCTAAACGAATAGTAGCCTATAGGTTATTTAATATTGCAAATAAAGTGTGCATGTCACGTTCCAGCCTACATAAACACACAGTTTGTGGTATTGCAACAGTAGCTCTGCCCTTTGATTTGTGTGTGTGCTCCATTTGGTAAATTGTCTGTGGGACTGTAAGTGAGAGATGCAGGGAAAGTGGCCAGCTATGTACTTGGTTTGTACATACATTTATATGTTGTGTGTGTGTGGTGTGTGTGTGTGTGTGTGTGTGTGTGTGTGTGTGTGTGTGTGTGTGTGTGTGTGTGTGTGTGTGTGTGTGTGTGTGTGTGTGTGTGTGTGTGTGTGTGTGTGTGTGTGTGTGTGTGTGTGTGTGTGTGTGTGTGTGTACACACTGCATCCTGTATGTTTGGTAGCAGGTTATAACCAGTAGGGCAGGCGTAATCCCCTTGAAGACTGATGACCCAAGCTTTGTGCAAACAACCAGCTTATACATACACAAACACACACAAACACTCAGCACTCCGCCTCACTGTGTGGGCTTGAAGTTCCAATTTATTGGCCTTTGTCAGGGAGAAATATTAGTTTAGGAATAATTGGCGCTTTGGGACAGTGTGTATTGTTGGTTAATTGTCATTTACAAAAGGGAATATCCCATAGTCTGTGCAACACTGTGTGTGTACTTGCCACATTTAAGTTGACTTGTGAGGGCCAGGGGCCTAATTTAGAAAACTGTGCGTAGGAGTCACTCACAAAAATATTCTGAAAAGTAACACTCCAAGTGCAGTGGAACACCTTTGTGGGTTTCATGCAACAACCAAATTCATCATACTGTCTCCCATTAGGAATAGCATTGCAAAGGGTAAAAGAAAAGCCAAAAAACAAACACTACATTTCATTCACCTTTCAAAACAGTAATTAGTATTCAACACGTAAGAAGTAAGAAATGTGTAATGTTAAAAAAATCCCATCCCCAATTATCTTAAAATAAACAAACATCTTTAATGCCATCCCTGACTGCCTCACGTATAAAGTAGCAACACAATTCCTCCTTGTAGAAAGATAATGTGATATACATTAAAGCAGGGCTTCAAGAAAACGCAAGCCATTATCCCTTATGTTGTTAACATACAGGACCACATGTAAACAGATATCACCTCAGATAATCAGACTGTTAGACCAGTGCACTGCATAGTAAACACAAGCACAAACAGAAAGTAAAATAATCAATATGCCTCTGTAGACTTTGGTATCTGCATGATTTTGCATATCATTTACAAGCAAAACAAAACACCCACTCGCTGTCTGCACTGGCACATACAAAAATGAATTGATGCTGCTTGACCTAAAGATTTGCTTCAATTAATGCATGCTAATGTATATATTTTATTGAGTGGTGTTTAGTAATCATGTGTATCTCGGTCTACATGAGGGGTCTTTTGTGCAGACTTCACTTTAGCACCAACGCCGTTGTGTACTTTGAAAACATTGCAGGAGTTCCAAGAACAGCAAAAAGCTTGGCAACGCCAGAAATATTATTTAAACACTTGAAATGTTTTACGCTACTGTTTCCAGTCGTTTTCTTGAGATACCCATACTTTATACATCTGTAAGACACAAACATTTTTTATATTTATAATACATTTGAAAAATGTGAACATGCAGATAAAGAAAAGCAAGCTGAAGCAGATTTGATATCCCGAACATCATCCCAATCTTTACGGGGGGGGGGGGGACGCAACATGAAAAGGGTCAGACCCACTGCTATAGATCATGCCAAATTGTCGAGATTAATTCATTTTTACAAAAACTTGTGTTGTATAACGATTATCTTTTTTGGTTGTGAAGTGCTTTATGATGAATGTTTATGTTGCCATGAAAAGATCTATACATATGCAAAAGTTCAGAAGCCAGAACCTAAAGGATAGGATAGACTAGGGATGTTTTTATTCTTTGTATACATAATACAATACTTGGTAGATCTTACATAAACTCTTAGACAGATTATCCAATATTGGAGCATGGAAAGTGAGAATTAATAATCATTTTAACACATAATGACATCAATCCAATGGTGGGCAAAATCAAAATAAATAATAAATTCTACCAGAGCTTAATTCAAATGTATCTGCAAGATATTTCTAAGACTTTGCCTTTAGGCTAGAGTTACTGGCTGTCTTGTTGGGCCTGTCACATGTTATGTATTGACAGAATCATACACTTTTCTAAGGGAGTCTGGGATGGATGTACCATTTTGAGGCGTCATAAAAATAAATGAATGAAATGATAAATCGGCTGTCAATGGAGGCTTTGCCGGCTTTTATAGCAGAGTGTGTGTCTTTGTGAGAGAGACAGAGAGAGATCAGTCAACCCAATACAGTGTTCAAAGTACTTCTAGACAATGTAAAATACTGCAGTCAATTTGCTCAGCTTGCATCATCCGAGCCTCTCCGGGTAGGATCATAACAAATTAAACATTCTTCATTTTCTCTGAGGAATGTCTCGACTTCACTACTTCAAAATCAATATATGCCAAGAAGTGGATACCGCATACATTATTTGATCGTATATTCAGTGTACACCATGGTGCCGCATTGCATTTAAGGGACTTGAAGCTTCAACCATGAGGGGAATCCTGTGTATTTATCCTGCTTCCTTGAAATAAAATACCACAGAAAAGCGCTTCAAAGCTATCATTATTCCAACAAAGCAGTAATAAGCCCTGATGGATTGGTGACGCCTGCCACCTTTAATCTGTATCGCCACAGCAGCAAATAATGTGGTTAATGACCTTTATATATACAGTCTATGTTAATGACACATACCGCCCACCATATTTCTGATATCAACCTAGCATGCGTACACACAGAGTGCCTTCAGCAGAGCTTAAAGTGTCTGTGATAAGGCTGTGTACAACCCTTTCAAATCTCCACGTCTACAGATATACATGCTCCTGGCTTAACACCATCATTTTTCTCAGATTCCTTCACATTTGTCCTAAAAGGAACATTAATGAAATTAAGATACATTTTTGAATGTGGACATACAAAAACAAAAACGAATTGTGTTGCAACTGGAGCCGATCTCACTAGCTGTTCTTACATTAAAATCAAATATTTGGAAAAAAAGTGTGTAATATAATAATGGTAGTAGTAGTGTAGGGAATGGACATGTGACCGATGAGTGTTATATACGTTGAAAGAGGCAGTGGTTTAACCAGGCAGAGGGCAGTTCATATGCTGGTTCAATTAAATTAAAATGGTATGAAAGAGTAAAGATAATATGATTTACATATCATTTACATAGCTGAGGAATAATGAGTCCTGGGAAAAAAAGGAATTAAGTCTTCAATGACCCACCCTGGCTTTGTATACCTCCATGTCCCTCGTTCAAATGCAATCCATTGTAGTGCAGTTTTTTTTTATTAGGCAAGGCAAGGCAAGGCAAGGCAAGGCAAGTTTATTTATATAGCACCCTTCAACACAAGGCAATTCAAAGTGCTTTACAAAAATGGAAGACATTAAGAAAATGGCATTTAAAATCAGTCATTAAAAAGAAAAGATAATAAAATAAACATTAAAAGAAAAAATACATGGATAAAAGTTACAGTGCAGTTTAAGATGTGAATAGTTCAATTAAAAGCAGCGGCAAAAAGAAAAGTCTTCAGCCTGGATTTAAAAGTAGTAAGAGTTGCAGCGGACCTGCAGGTTTCTGGGAGTTTGTTCCAGATATTTGGAGCATAATAACTGAATGCTGCTTTACCATGTTTAGTTCTGACTCTGGGGACAGAAAGCTGACCAGTCCCTGAAGACCTGAGAGTTCTGGATGGTTCATAATTTAGCAGTAGGTCAGACATGTATTTTGGGCCTAAACCATTCAAAGCTTTATAAACCAGCAACAATATTTTGAAATCTATTCTTTGACACACAGGAAGCCAGTGTAAGGACTTCAGAACAGGAGTGATGTGATCCACTTTCTTAGTGTTAGTGAGGACTCGAGCAGCGGCGTTCTGAATTAGCTGCAGCTTTCTAATAGATCTTTTAGTGAGACCTGTAAAGACACCATTGCAGTAGTCGAGTCTACTGAAGATAAAAGCATGGACAAGTTTTTCCAAATCCTGCTGTGACATTAGTCTTTTAATCCTAGATATGTTCTTTGGGTGATAGTAGGCTGATTTAGTAACTGTTTTAATGTGACTGTTGAAACTCAGGTCAGAGTCCATGACTACACCTAGATTTCTGGCTTTATCTGTTGTTTTTGAACATTGCAGACTGAAGCTCAGCGCTAACTTTTATACGTTCTGCCTTGGCTCCAAAAACCATTACCTCAGTTTTATCTTTGTTTAATTGGAGAAAGTTCTGACACATCCAGTCATTGATTTGTTCAATGCACTTACTCAGTGTTTGAATTGGAGCATAATCTCCTGGTGAAATTGTTACGTAAATTTGTGTGTCATCCGCATAGCTATGGTAACTTATTTTGTTGTTTTTCATTATCTGAGCCAGTGGTAGCATGTAGATGTTAAAGAGAAGAGGCCCCAAGATGGAGCCTTGAGGTACCCCACATGTCATTTTTGTCAACTCAGATGTGTATTTACCTATAGAAACAACGTTTTTTCTGTCCTTTAAGTAGGACTCAAACCAATTTAGAACTGTTGCCGAAAGTCCCACCCAGTTTTCTAGTCGGTCTAGTAATATGTTGTGGTCAACAGTGTCAAACGCAGCACTGAGATCTAATAATACTAACACTGAAGTTCTGCCACTGTCTGTGTTTAAGTGGATGTCATTGAAGACCTTTACAAGAGCAGTCTCAGTGCTGTGGTTTGGACGAAATCCTGACTGGAACACATCCAAAGAGTTATTTAAATGCAAGAAGTTACTCAACTGTTGAAAAACTACTTTTTCAATGATTTTACCTAGAAATGGCAGGTTTGATATGGGCCTGTAATTGTTCATTACTGAAGCATCTAGATTATTCTTTTTTAAGAGCGGTTTAATGACTGCAGTTTTCAGGGCCTCTGGAAAAATACCTGAGTGAAGAGATGTGTTTACTATATGAAGTAGATCTGAGGCCATGCAATGAAAAACATCTTTGAAAAATCCTGTTGGAATAATATCAAGGCAGCAGGAGGAGGATTTCAGAAGTTGAATAATGTCCTCTAAGTTTTTATCATTAATCTGATGGAATTGTGTCATGGTGTTTGAATTGATATTAGGTGGACATAGGGACAACACATTTGCTGTACCTGATGCAGAGGCACTGACTGCTTGTCTAATTTTCTGAATTTTGTCAGTGAAGAAGGAGGCAAAATCATTGCATGCCCTGGTGGATAGAAATTCAGAGGCTACTGACACTGGGGGGGTTAGTTAGTCTGTCGACGGTAGCAAACAAGGCACGTGCGTTGTTTTTGTTTTTGGTAATGATGTCAGAGAAGAAAGACTGTCGTGCGTTTTTCAATTCCAAATTATAAAGGCCAAGTCTCTCTTTATAGATTTCAAAGTGAACCTGGAGATTTGTTTTTCGCCACCTACGTTCAGCTTTTCGACACTCTCTTTTTTTCTGTTCTCACGGTCATGGCCTTTCTCCATGGAGATATTTTCTTGCCAATCACTTCCTTTACCTTAGTTGGAGCAATGGTATCTATAACATTTTTAATTTTTGAATTAAAATGATCTACTAGCTCATTTACTGAGATGTTAGCAGGGGCAATTGTGGATGAAAAATTCTGAGTAAACATTTCCCTAGTATTTTCAGTTAAATATCGCTTTGTGGTTACCTCTTTTTTAACATTTTTGTGAACCGAAATAGAGCTCTCAAAGAAAACACAGGAATGATCAGAGAGTGCAACATCAGTCACTACAACCTTTGAGATATTCAGACCCTTTGAGATAATTAAGTCCAGAGTGTGCCCCTTATTGTGCGTGGGCTCCGCCACATGCTGAGTCAGTCCATAGTTATCAAGAACACAAAACAGTTCTTCAGCCCCTCTGTCCTGGGGGTTGTCAACATGGATGTTAAAATCACCAACAATGACTAGACGGGCAAAGTCAATACACACTATAGACAGCAGTTCAGTAAAATCATCAAAAAAGCTTGCACAGTATTTGGGTGGTCTATAGATATTTAGGAACAGAGCTCGAGAGGAGCATTTCAGCTGAAGGGCCACATATTCAAAAGAAGCAAAGTCCCCATAAGATGTCTTCCTGCATTGAATGGAATCAGTGAACAAAATAGCAACTCCACCCCCTTTCTTATGCATTCTTTCCTGACTCATAAAACTAAAGTTGGGAGGGGTTGATTCGATAAGAACAGCTGCACTGTTATTTTGTTCAATCCAAGTTTCCGTTAAAAACATAAAATCAAGATTGTGCTCAGTGATAAAATCATTGATTAAAAATGTTTTTCCTGCCAAAGACCTGACATTTATTAGCAAATATAAAGAAAGAATAACTAGTAATGGTAAAATATATACTAATTATAACAACTAGCCCTTGTAGAGAGACCAATAACCAAACTATTAATATAGTCTAATAAGAGGTAAGGTAGTGAAACATGTAATCTGAGCACTTAACATCACAACCAGCTCTTATTACAATGTATTACAACAACATATATGCACAAATAATATGTTTTTTTTAACTTAAGCAATCTCAATCATTAATAATAATAATACTACTTTATGTTTTATTGGTTCGTTCCAGCTTTCAATGTGTCTTGTGGAGTTTTTTTTTGTAGATAAAAAAGTAAGGTCTTTTGTTTGTGTTTTCAGAGAGAGAGATTAACCAAGCCTTGTTTTGTTTTATTGATTTCTGTTTGTTTGACAACACCACTATTTTTCCTGTCTGCCCACACATTTTCAGATCAAAATAAATCACTTTTACTCTGAGTTCTTTGAATTTCTTTCTTTACAGAGAGGAGGATGTAACAAGTAATATCTCCAGTCATTCATGTGCTTGCCTGAAGTGAAGTTAAGGTTAGGGTAATGGCCCGTCCACACGGCGGCGTGCATTGAAGCTTCAACGCAGCTTCCCATTCACTTTGAATGGGGTGACGTCACGCTTTGCCGAACTGCATTGTGGTTCCGTCACGTTGCTTTGGCACCGTTCTCTAGGTCGTCCTCAGACGAGCCCTCCATCGTCGCTTCCAGTCATCCCGGTTCTCCATACATCTGGCCAGTTCATTGGTAGTTTGTGCTCCTGCGTCATTCTTGAGTACGCCCACGTATGTTGGTGTGGGACGTCCTCGTGACCGATGCCTGTGTGTTGGTTCCCACAGGACCAATTTGCTGGCTGGCAGCTCTTGATGCCTTTGGCAATGTCCTGCTAGTCTCATTCTCCTGGCTGCAATTTTCTCGCTCACCCTTGGTATTCCCTCGTACAGGATCTTGTTGGTTACATGTACACTCTTGCTGATGTTAAGTACTGCTCGCAACATTCTGGTGTAGCATCCGTCTAGAGACTTTTGCAGGGTTGGCTTCAGGGTCCAGCATTCACTGCCATTGAGGAGAACAGACTCTACCGTTGCATAGAAGAAGCTGAGTTTGATTTGACGGGGGAGGTTGGAGTTCCATACACTGGTCATGCCGTTCAGGGCCCTCCATGCAAGTGCCTTCCTCACCTTAAGATCTTGCTCGGTTGAGTTGACCCATGAGCCCAGGTACTTGAAGTCCTTGACTTCTTTAAGCACAGTGCCTTCTGTTTGTTGTCAGAGGTGGATGTTCCGGTAAGATGTTATAGGTGAGAACCTCAGTTTTCTTGGCATTTAGCCTAAGGCCAACCTTGGCACACTCTAACTCCACTCTGTTCAGGAGTTCCTGTGCTTGTTCCACGCTGTCGGAGAGCAGACTGATGTCGTTCGCATAGTCCAGGTCTGTCAGGACTACTGTGGGGTATCGTCTCGACCTCCTTGGTGTTAGAGTGAAGCCAAGATCCTGCTCTCGTCCACTGATGGCCTTCCTGAGCGCATAATCCAGGACTATGATGAAGAGGAAGGGGGCTAGGGTGTCCCCTTGCATTACCCCAGCCAGGATGTCAAACTCCTCGCTGTTGCCATCTGGGGTCACCACCTTGGCCCTTGTTCCTGCGTACATGGTCTCTATTGCCCGGAGTAGGTTGGGAGGGACACCGTATGCCTCAAGGAACTTCACCATTGTGCTTCTGTGGATCGAGTCAAATGCCTTTCTGAAGTCGATAAAGCACAGTACAGCAGTCAGGTTATCCTTTTCACCTCCTCGATCATTCTCCTTAGTGCCAAGATCCTGTTCAGTATCATCCGGTTGTAAACCTTTGCGGTGATACATGTCAGGCTGCCACCGTTGCTCGCTTCAAAAGTTGAGAAAAGTTCAACTTTTCAAGCTTCGACGGAAGCGTCAGCCAATCAAATCATATGCCAGTACAAGCTCTAGCTAATCAAACCACGTGCTTGTGTGACCGGGGCGGGAGATTCATGTGATTGGTTGTTGGTCGAGCTTCAGACACGCCCACGTAGAAATACTTAAAAAAATTAATTTGTAATGATGCCTTTAAATGTGCTTATAGGACACCTAGGAAGGACAATGAACACAACGTTGGTTTAACATAAGACGGCGAAGTGCATATCTAGTAAACCCCTACAGGATGCAAATATTTCAGTCAGGTGTAGAATATAATTGCATAAATATGGTTGTTGTTAATTTGGTTAGGCTGATTAATTTTATGGTGCAAGCCTTGGATATTCTTATGGTGGGTTAACCCTAACCCCAACCCTAGGATATACTCTAAAATGTATTGTTGACTAAAACAATGCATTTGTTCTCATAGACACACATGCCCCTTTCACACCAACGCAGCTCCCGTTCTAGCTCCGTGCTTGGGCTCTTCTGGTTCGGAACCGGTTTTTTTCTTTTCAGCCCCCGTTTTGTTCACACCGCCCAGAGCCGAGTGGTGCTGCCGCTTGCTGTGTCATGACGTCACCGTTTATGTCGCTGATTTTCTCCCCAACGGCGCTCACAACAACAACAATGGGGGACTGCGTTGAGTCGATGATCGTGTTCTATCTCACACAGGCTCCGCCCTCTACTGGACTCTATGGGTACTACTCTCATCAATGATACGCAAGCGTTCACACACTGAAGTTGTATAAACGTAGCCGGCCAATCAGGGCGAGCCTACCTGAATGCGCGCGCAGGCACACAGTATATAAGGCGGCTACGCCTCCTGACTGTCATCCTTTTCTGTTCAGCGAGCAGGACAGCACCTGACAGAGAAAAGTAAAACGTTTGAAAGAAGAATAAAGAAGTTATCATACCTTCATGGAGTCACCACTTCTAGAGACCCGGGCCTGTCCTTCGTGCCCTGGCTTAATAGCGGGCGTCAATCCCCACCAGGGGCGGACTACAAATCAGCCCGGGACTCTCGACCGGCCCACTTTTCGGTACCGCCCATCGGGATTCGTCCCGAACGTCCCGATGGCCAGTCCGCCCCTGATCCCCACCACCTCTGCTTCGAGTGTTTGGGTGACCAGGATATGACCGAAGCGGTGCCATTCACGTTCGCCATTCACGTTCGCCATTCACGTTCGCCATTCACGTTCGCCATTCACGTTCACCATTCCAGCGGGGCGGATGGCTCCGTTTGCCGGGGAGAAGGACGACGAGGACTTCTCGTTGTTGGGCACTTCCAGGTCCGGCGTCCATGGAAGTCCACCGCTCAGGGTGCAGGGCCGCACGGACACAGCGTGCCCCCCCTTGATGAGAGCCTGGCAGCCCCGCCCCTGATTGTTTCCACCTGTTCCCACTCACCTCCTGTTTAAATAGTCCTGTCTCTCCCCTGTCGTGTGTCAGTTCGTCTTGTTTGTTTCTCCGAATGGTCGTGCCAAGCCTCAGCTCAGAAAGGATCGCTTTCACTCATGTCAGGTTTTGTTTCTTTTATTAATTTTGTAGGCTTAAGTTTAGCTTAAATCATTTTTAACAGTGTGGGGTTGGATTTATATACTTGAATGTAAAATGTGGCTATTACCATCAGAATGAGTCATCAGTCCACTGTATCTGCCTTACAGCTATTGAGCCTCTGGGGACAGGAGCCAATAATATGAAGGTTCCCATGTAGCCAACAGATACACTGAAAACAGATATTGAAGACTACAATCAGATTACACTTTACTTGATAAGAACATTCAATTACTTATCTTAATGTCTGTATAACGAGAGCATCAGATAAATGCTTAACATGACAATGACAATTTGTGTGTGTGTTTCTCTGCTGTCTGCTGTTCTGCATCAGCAGGGGAGATGAGAGAAATCAAATTGTGTTGTCATGCATTGAGTGCTGCAGAGGTTAGATGCATTGAACACTTCTTGGGTTGTTTGAAGCTTCAGTAACAGTCTTCGGAATACAAGTAAATCATTTTTTTTTTTTTTTTTGTCTTGTCTTACTATACATTGGAGGAAACTAACCTGAGTGAATCATATTGGATGAAAGGAACTTTACTTAGCTTTTTAACTAGTGGATACATCGTCCCAACATTCTGGTCCAGACTAAAATACCTCAATAAGATTGTACAAGATTGTACAAAAATGCATGGTTCCCAGATGAAAAGCCTGACACACTAAATGATTTGTTCAGGAGTTAAACAGGTCATAAAGTGGCTTTGTTCTGTCTGCTTCAAACTATAAAGCAGTATTGTAGCAGACTATGAACATATTTCACCATTATCTGTAGTTAAACACAAGCTTTAATCTAATGTTCCCTTTTCTGTGTTTTTTTTTACCTTCACCCGAAAACAGTAGGGGTCAGTGTTTTACTTTGGTGACATAAAGTGTTGAGAGGAACGTTTGCCAATGGTTGCTTTAGGGTTGTGTTAATAATTGTCAAACATGTTGTGTAGTCAAAGATAGGAGTTGTTCTTCTCTATAAAGTGTTGCAGAAAAAGCCTTAAAAACTTGGAAATGAGTTAGCATTTTACCACTTCCGGTTCCATCGTATTGAAGTTAACAGATTGTTGAACGTGTTTGTAGTTAGAAGCCTGAAATAAGATCTGTGGTTAACACAAGCTTAAGTGATTTTCACGTTATGTTGACATAAAATGCGCCAGTTAATACCCCACACGTAAGTTCTTAAACTTCTATGTGTCATACAAATACCAGTTACTAACAAGTGACTTAATTAGACTACCAAATGTCAGCAGGCTGACACAAGTACGCCTTTAGCTTAGTGATGGTGATGTGGTGGTGCCATGACCGTGATGTAGTTTGTGTATAGCCTTATGCTAGATTTTTACTTTCGGCAATTGCATTTTACGCTTAACAATTTTTTAATGTGTGGAGAATATCTTGCTGAACGAAATATGTAAGTATCATAAAAGTGTGTTTTCAACAGAGCCTTTTTTCTGCAATATATGAAATTCGGATGGAAAATTTCCTTTTACTTGCAGAACCCTTGCAATTCTAACTTCCAAGTCGGCCAACAAAAATACGTCCAGTGTGACGATTAACATCAGCTTATGATCACACTGTTATCACTGTCTGCACCATTGATATATACCTGACTATGGTGTGCCTTCTGTTTATTCTTTCTACCATTTTGAAGTGACATTTTCTGTGTAGTGACTTTGAGTTTGGGGCTTCCAAAATACCATATTAGAAATCTTATATGTGTATTCTTTCCGGTTAGGGGTAAAGGGTTAGTGTTAGTGAGTAAATTGTGTTATGAATGTTTGTGCACACCAATCCGCTGAGGGTATAATTCAGGTACAATTTCCCATTCATTTTCTACGTTGATAATACTATTGTTTATTTTGATGGTCAACTTCATTATTTTAATATATCTAATCAATTGACATTCACTTGTTTCAGTCAACATGTGATAATTTGCAGTGTAGAATACAACATAAAATAATTTCCTTTACTCTACTACTTACAAAGTATTGCAATCAAAGTCTGTACACGTTAGCACTGATCCGCAGAAACATTTTCTTGTCAGCTGACATTTCCATCATATAGACATGTTGGCCTGGGGGACAAAAGCAGAGAACATCAGCATACTGCTAACACAAGATAACAAGATACCATGCATCCATACGCATACATTATTTATAGCATTAGCTTCCTGCCAATGGATCTTCAAAAACGTGTACCCCCATTGGTCCATTCATTCCTCCATCCATCCATCACTTTCGGCAGCAGCTGAGATTTATGATCACATCACAGTGTCTCTAATCTCTGCTCATAAACTCTGCAGGAAATCTGAGGGAATAGCTTCAACCTCTGTCACTCTCCCGTTGTCTCTACTAACGGGTTTACGTCCAGGTGTAAAAATCCCATATTATAATTGACTTGTCTATCACTCTCTAGCCACTCTATTTGCATTTTCAGGCACTTAGCCGATGCTCTTTTCAGGAGCGACTTAGCAGGTGTGCAATTCAAGGCTCCGGTCCCAGATGAGCAGAAATTACAAGCCATGATAAGTAATTTATGCATAGGTCTGGTGAATGTGTCACTTGTTGGCTTGGCTCAATATGTTAATATAGAATATATTTAGCCAGTTCTTTAAAATGGAAAATATATATTTAAATGATGGATAACTGTCCTGTCAGTGTCATGAAGACCACAGAAAAAGCTATGGGTTGGCAACTACTCCCTAGAAAAAAATTCCTAGAAAATCTGGCGATAAAGCTAGAGACAGGAGATGGTTATCTTACAGATGGAGCAGCTTATTTCAGACTCCAGCTTACAGCTTCCTGCCTGCTACCTGCCAGCTACCTGCCTGCTACCTGCCTGCTACCTGCCAAAGACCAGTATCTGGGAATGTTAAGCCCTCCCACTATTTTCCAAGAGGGCGTTGCCAGATTTTCAATTTCAGGATTTAACCAGGAGATGGCGCTTCATTCACAAAAACAGGAAGAGAACTTTTCATGGACTTTCAGTTTTGTTTAGAAGAGCATTTGAACACATCAATATTTTCAATCAAATAAAGTATATCTAATCTTGTAATTCAATAATATATAGTCTTTATATATTAAATAACTATGGCCAAACTAAGACTTAGTTTTTCAAAAGAGAAAATGCAGATATTATATAAAAAACTAAAGTTAAAATCTTGTTTTTAATGCCCCAAGAGCAATAAAAACACTTGGTAAAAAAATACAAGCTGTAAAAATACTTATATGTATTTAATTTACTAATAACATAATGATTAATTTCAGATGATAATACTTTTCAGTGTCTGTCTCATGCAGCAGCTGATCCAGTAATGAGTGACCCGGCCGACAGTAAAAATAAACATTTATAACTAGTTTAGGTTGTTTGAGAGGTAATTAAAATAGCTAAGGGTGATGATCTGACTTGAAGTGTGTGTTTTGCTCTTAATTAAATGTTTTGATAAGTGCATGCAGATCACAGTACAAGATGTGAAGTCAACAGGTATTCACTCAGAGGGGGGTAGCTACTATTTCTTTTCAAATGCATATAGGCTCAGTCAAGAATTCGAATGGGATGGGGAGACGTGTGTGATTAAAAATGAGTGTCCAAACTATGGCCAAACTAAGACATAGTTTTTCAAAAGAGAAAATGCAGATATTATATAAAAAACTAAAGTTAAAATCTTGTTTTTAATGCCCCAAGAGCAATAAAAACACTTGGTAAAAAAATCCTGAGTGAGGCTTTCATAAATTGCATTTAGCTGACGCTTTTATCCAAAGCGACTTACTATTTAATAAATGATAAATGATTATTCATAACAAATATGACTGATGTGTGATTATTATTCATGCTATATACTAAGGGCTAAGTAAGCAATCAATCCTGCAAATTAACCCTTAGTTGTTCAATATATTTATTCAGACAATGTGAGTAGAAATACAGAAATTCTGCTCCCACCTAAGGCCAACGTTGCAATATTACAAAATTTCCCTAAAAACTTACCAAAACGTAAACATTTTTAAAACTCTTTCATTTCTGCTCCAGAGTCTATACAACAACATCTGAAAGGTCAAAAAAACAAACCGGGCTAGACAGCCATTTGGAACATATGGGAGAATGGTGAAAAGAACCAACTGGACTGGGACCAATGGGAAAATGCCTCTTCCCCTCAATGTGAAGCAAAAGATTGAGTCATATGTTTCCAATCGGTTCTCAAATGTGAACATTATTTTGTATTTTTATTAAATTTGACAATGTCAATTTCACTTTCCACTATGTACGGGTATCTTGGGTCAGTCTTGTCTTCCAAAAATCAGGAAGTAAAGTCAAGATGTGAACTCAACACGTAGTCACAGGGACTGGTCAGCTTTCTGTCCCCAGAGTCAGAACTAAACATGGTAAAGCAGCGTTCAGTTATTATGCTCCAAATATCTGGAACAAACTCCCAGAAACCTGCAGGTCCGCTGCAACTCTTACTACTTTTAAATCCAGGCTGAAGACTTTTCTTTTTGCCGCTGCTTTTAATTGAACTATTCACATCTTAAACTGCACTGTAACTTTTATCCATGTATTTTTTCTTTTAATGTTTATTTTATTATCTTTTCTTTTTAATGACTGATTTTAAATGCCATTTTCTTAATGTCTTCCATTTTTGTAAAGCACTTTGAATTGCCTTGTGTTGAAAGGTGCTATATAAATAAACTTGCCTTGCCTTGCCTTGCCTTACTAATTATTTTCAAATGCATATAGGCAATGCCATCCATTTACATGTACTGTAGGCTCTTTCAGTCAAGAATTTGAATTTGAATGGGATGGGAAGACGCTCTGCCAACACTGACCCAATCTTCTGCTCCTTACAACCCACTGCCTGTGTTTTAACATGTTCATTTGTTTTGTTTTATTTGTTTTGTTTTAATGTTCTGTATTTTAAATTGTTTTATTTAAGTATCCCAGTAATGTATGTTGCATGTTTTAAATGTATTGTATTTACTTGTTTAAAATTAAATGTGTTTTAGATTGACTTTTAAAATCTGTCCAGGGAATAACTACAGATGAAAAATAGCCTCTTGGCTAACTCTGGCACATTTACAGAAATGTTCATTAATGTGCACTGTCCCTGTTAAATAAATGAATAAATAAATAAAAACACCATTGCCACCGGTCATTCCAGTGCCAGTGGTCACTCCAGGGTCGGCGGCCACACCTGATGAACCCACCAGGGCAGTTTCCTCAGAGCGAGAGGAACATTTTTATCAGGACAGCTTTTTTAAGGAACAGCATCGCCCTGAGATCTATGCTGCTAATATTTTCATAACGCCATTTGTAACATATGGGAGAATGGTGAAAAGAACCAACTGGACTGGGACCAATGGGAAAATGCCTCTTCCCCTCAATGTGAAGAGATCTAACTAAGTTCTATTCATATTCTTGACGGGAAGAGCAGTGTAAATAGTGGCCTATATGCATTTGAAAAGCAATATAAATCACACAGTTAGTATACAATAGGCTTTAAAAGCACCATCGATAACCATTGCCCTTCTCCAATTCAAACCAAAAGAGAAAATGCAGATATTACACTCTGAAAAGAAAGGGTAGACATATCTGTACTCTTAGTGCCAAGTAGCTAAGCTATTCATTCACAGAAATGAATACAGGACTACAGGACTGCAGGACTACAGGACTGCTTCGAGACTACAGGACTGCTTCGAGACCACTGACGTGCTTTGTGTGCCACATGGAGAGGACATCAATAACATGACTGACTGCATCACAGAATACATCAACTTCTGTGAACAAACAATATTACCGGCTAAAACTGTCAACTGTTTCCCCAACAATAAACCCTGGATTACTAGTGACCTGAAAACTCTTTTAAATAAGAAAAAGGAAGCTTTTAAGTCTGGGGACAAATCACTGCTGAAGAGTATCCAGCATGAGCTGAGAGACAAGTTGAGGAGGGGCAGAGATTCCTACAGGAAGAAGCTGGAGACTAAGGCGCCGTTTACACGAGGAGAAAACTGCTTGTATCTGCATAGTTTCGCGTGCGTATAGCCCTATTATTTACACGAGGCCGATAGAAACTGACCCCACAAACGATAACGGGTCCCAAGGTGGATAGATTTGCAAACGAAACGCTCTGGGGGGTCAACCGAGTCCGTGTAATCACCTCTATACGAATATTTCCTGAAAAAATAACGATAGCCCCACCTCTCCCCACCTCTCCTGCTCACTGCTGTAGCAACTATCAAAAATAGCTGTGTTAATTAAACGCACAAGGGGTTCTTGAATGAAATAATATTATAAAAGGCAAACCAGAATTGTTAACGCCCAATATACTCCTTAAACAAAATAAACAGAGTCAGATTTCATGCATTGATCCATTATATTGACAATTTTCCAGCCAAACAACACAAACAAAATTAAACAGTCCGCTCTGCGATACACCAAACTTGTCTTTACTGCCTAATCCAGGCCATTATTGTTCATTGCTCCTGCGCCCGTCGGCGGCAAAAAGAGAAATGTTTGTAGGCAGAGGACCGGCGTGTCCCAGAGGAGCGATCTCACCCGGTGTTTGTAGAGAATATCTCTCTTTCTGAGCGCGTCCTCTCCACGGAGACGTGCTTCTTGGTCGGTCGATGCAATATCCACAGATTCGGTTTCTTTCAGTTAACTTCCCCGTTGCATTTATCCATATGCTGAGGAAATTACTATATCCCGCTGAATACCAGCAATCGCCACACACACTTCCTCCTGTCAGTAGCTACTGCTAGTGCTACTGCTACTGACCATGCTACAGATATTAGTGCAAAATCTACAGCTCCTCTACCACAACCATCAGCAACAAGTGGACATGGAGAATTACATGAACTACATGTTGCTAAATCCAGCGCGGGGCATAAACAGAAGGGTAGCCATGGCAACATTGCTGCGGGGCTGCTCCCATGGATGTATAATAAGAACTGGATACAGCGTGGGTGGCGGGGCCTCATTCATTCCTATGAGAGTTGCTCATTCGCGCATGATGATAAAATGGCCCAACTTTTGAGAGAGCAAAACGTCACAGATTACCCGGCATGCCTGAGAAGTACCCGTATGTGCGCTCATAGCGCATGCGCAACTTTAACCATGCCCCCCAAAATGCTCGTTCACATCAAGCACGTCAATTTGCGTACACGTAACAGCACCGCACGTTCATGACAGCATGGTAATGTTTGTTATGATAGATTTGATATTAACAAGGCGGCAGTTAGCAGCTAGCGGTTAGCTAGTAATTATGCTAATTTACACATCAATCGTTATGTACTTTTATATTACGCTGTAACAGGATCTAGTGATATCCAAGCAACAGAGCATCATTTAGCATGAAAGAATTATTGCACTGTATATATATATATATATATACACAGTGCAATAAGCTTCTTAGTGCAATAAGAAGCTACAGGGACGTTAATCTACGTCGGTAATATTAACTTTATTTAATACAACATTTACGGTACAAGATTTAATCATACAGCCCATGTAGTATAATATTTTACAAATGATGAATTACAGCAAACATGTGCAATATATCCATTATTACATACAGCTCCGTGGGCTGGCAGTAAGGCGATATGGGTCCGTTCTTATTGTACATCCATGGGTAAAGATAAACGCATGTAGTGCTGAACACGTAACATGAACGTGCCGGGCGGCGCGGTCCCGTGGGTTAGATGCGCGTTCATAATGCAGAGGGAAATAACTCTCAGAATAACGTTATTAGCACATTTTACAACTTGAGGAACGAATGTTTTTAATAAGGGCTATACAAGTGTTCATACTGGGTAGTTTATTTAGTTTAAAAAAAATTATCCAACGATTTACAGACCACTCTTTCCCCATGTAAGTCAATGGGAAAAAGTGTTTCCGGGCCTGGCAACCAAAAGGAAGTGTAGTACCGCCGTTTGGCCAGCACGAATATTTTCATCAGAGTCGGGCGCACTTCCTGGGGGCTTGGCTGCTCCGGGCTGCTCTTCTTCGCTGCTTTTGGTGTATTTTGGCGGAAGTTACAGCGCCACTTACAGTCCCGGCATATGTACTACAGCGTTTCCAGCGGTCTCGTTTGAACAGACACGTTAAATGAAACGAATGCATGTGAACGGAACACTTTTTTGAATACGCATACTGTGCATAAACGCAAACGTTCCCGTGTGAAGGAGGCCTAAGCTCCAGCAGAACAATAGCAGGGATGTCTGGGCTGGGATGAAGGCTATCACTGGCTTCAAATGCCCCTTTCACACCAACGCAACTCCGGTTCAAGCTCCGTGCTAGAGCTTTTCTGGTTCAGAACCGGTTCTTCGGTTTAGCGCCGGCTCTTTTCACACCGCTCAGAGCCCGACTGGTGCTGCCGCGTCATGACGTCACAGTTTACGTCGCTGAGTTTCTCCCCAACGCCGGAGCTCACCTCACAACAACGGGCCGGGGACTGCGTTGCTTTTAATCATACGAAGCCAGATTAAATTAAATAACGACTTCTCCAACCTTATACTTTTCTCCAGAGTGCCGTGGTTCATTGTTTATTAATGTGTTTCAGCGGCATTTACCGACCGCTGCAGTGCTGGCCGGCTGCTCTTCAACGGGAGTGTATTCTCCCGTTAGCTCCGGGTTAGCTCACACGGCTCTAAAGTATTCACTGTCTGACTGTCACACAAGCAGCTGTTACATATCCCCAGTTCCCCTTAAGTGAATGTGTGTCAGTCTGAATTGACGCTGTTTGGCATCACAACGCTGTTATGAAAGTTTCTCTGGTATAACATGGGTGATGTTAGCATAGAAGCTAAACTGACTACTTGCTAAGCAGTTTTCTACAGGCACTTTTTACCGACGTATTTTTCATTATGATTCTACTTGTGATAGTCGGACATGACAACCTGTGCAGCCCATGTATTGATTCCATCCGATAGCTGCTATAATAACAAACAAAACGTCTGCCTGCTCTCCACAATGATCAATAACAGCGAACGGATGGTCAAAGTAAGGTACAAATAAACAGAATCACACGAAGCCTGGTTAGTGTTGCCTGACTTTATAAAGTGTGTTTTTTTTTTAACAAGTGTGTGGTTGCGTTCTAGTCACTTTGCTCAGCACTACTGCTTGTTACAACTTTTATTTGCCGTACTCGCCTTAACTGTTATCTCAGGTTAATCTCGCCCCCCTCCGACGTAAGCGTGACGTATGCGGTTCTTGCTTCTAGACGGACAACTTTTTGGTGCTCGAAACGAACCGGATTCCGGAGCTATGACGCTGCTCCGCTGCGGTGTGAACAGGAAAACCCGGTGCTTTTCAAGCACCAGCACCGAACCGGCCCTGAAACACCGTTGGTGTGAAAGGGGTAAAAGGGAGAGACAGACTGACTGTGGGCACCCTGGAGAGGGCCAACAAGCTGAACACCTTCTTCAATAGGTTTAGCTCTCCGCCCGCTGCTGTCTCCTCCACCTCCACTTCTCACCTCACCTCCTTCTCTCAGCCTGGCGTCAGCATCCCCCCTCTGCTCACCACCTCCACTTCACACCTCTCCTCCACCACCCAGCCTGGCTTCTGCACCCCCCCTCTGCTCACATTGCCGCTGACCCCCCCCCCTCTCTGCTCATCTTGCCTCAGACCCCCCCCCCCCTCTATCCCCCCTGCCATCAAGCCCCCCCCCACTTCACTGTGAGCACAGGACAGGTCCAGAGACAGATGGAAAAACTCCACCAAGGCAAGGCTGCTGGCCCTGATGGTATCAGCCCCAGGTTCCTGAGGACCTGTGCCCGCCAGCTGTCTCCTGTTCTCCAACATCTGTTCAACCTGAGCCTGCACCTGGAGACCATCCCGGTGCTGTGGAAGACGTCCTGTGTTGTTCCAGTCCCTAAAAAGACGACTCCTTCTGGGCTCAATGACTATCGCCCTGTAGCACTCACATCTCATGTGATGAAGGTGCTTGAGAGACTGGTCTTGGCCCATCTCAGACCGCAGGTGAGATCATTCCTTGACCCTCTGCAATTTGCCTACCAGCCTCACCTGGAGGTGGACGATGCTATTATTTACCTGCTGCAGCGTGCTCACACATACCTGAATGGATCGGGTTGCACTGTGAGAATCACCTTTTTTGATTTCTCCAGTGCATTCAACACGATCCAGCCTCGGCTACTGAGTGACAAGCTGCAGGCTATGAGGGTAAACTCGTCCACCATCTCCTGGATTACCAACTACCTCACGGACAGACCACAGTACGTCCGGCTGGGCAGTGTGCTGTCTGATGTGGTGGTTGGTAGTATTGGAGCCCCACAGGGGACTGTGCTGTCTCCTTTCCTGTTCACCTTATACACCTCTGACTTTCAATACAACTCAGAGTCATGCCACCTGCAGAAGTTTTCGGATGACTCTGCAGTGGTAGGGTGTATAAGGGATGGACGGGAGGAGGAGTACAGAGCGCTGGTGGGTGATTTTGTTGAGTGGACTGGAAGAAATCATCTGCTTCTGAATGTGGCCAAGACCAGAGAGATGGTCATTGATTTCAGGAGGAAGAGGACATCTCCTCCTCTGCCCCTGTGCATTCTAGGAGAGGATGTGGCAGTTGTGGAGGTCTACAAGTACCTGGGAGTGCACTTAGACAATGGGCTGAACTGGAGGATCAACACTGACGCTGTGTACAAGAAGGGGATGAGCCGACTCTATTTTCTGAGGAAGCTGAGATCCTTCAACGTGTGCAGCAAGATGCTGGAGATCTTCTATCAGTCTGTGGTGGCTAGTGCACTCTTCTTTGCTGCGGTCTGCTGGGGGGGCAGCATAAGAGACGGTGACACCAGCAGGATCAATAAACTGATCAGGAAAGCTGGGTCAGTCATCGGCATCAAGCTGAACCCCTTTGAAGCTGTGGTGGAGAGGAGGACACTGAACAGGCTGTTGTCCATCATGGATAACCCCAGCCATCCTCTCCACCTGCAGCTGGACAGTCAACGGAGCTCCTTCTCCAACAGACTGCTGCAGCTCCCCTGCCACAAGGACAGATACTGGAAAACATTCCTGCCCACTGCAATAATACCGTACAATAAATCACCTCTGGCTGGAAGAGAACTCTCTGCTCCATAGTTTCTCTAGAAATAAAACTACGTTGTACTTTTTCCTCTATAATCTGTTCAATATTTATACTCCATATTCCATATATTTTGAATATATATATATATATCTGCATGTATATTTCGATTTTATATTTTATTTTATTTTTCTTTCTATTCTTGTATATTTTGTAGTTTTGTTTTATTGTAAAATACCTTTTATGCTGCTGTAACAACAACAATTTCCCAATTTGGGATCAATAAAGTACTATCTATCTATCTAAATGTAAAGTGATCTAACTAAGTTCTATTCTTGACGGGAAGAGCAGTGTAAATGGGGGGCCTATATGCATTTGAAAAGCAATATAAATCACACAGTTAGTATACAATAGGCCCTAGTAACCATTGCCCTTCTCCAATTCAAACCAAGGTATCTTGGGTCAGTCTTGTCTTCCAAAAAGTTTGTGACAAGATGTGAAGTCAACAGGTATTCACTCAGAGGGGGGTAGGTACTAAATGCCACCCATTTACATGTAGGCAAACAAAGTCAAAAATCAACATACAGTAGGAGGGTGGGGGATGGTGAACGGTATGGTCAATGTTTGTAAACACAATCCCCAGGATGTGTCCTAATCAAACCAAAATAGAAAATGCAGATATTACACTCATAAAAGAAATGGTAGACATATCAGTAGCCTACTCTTAGTGCCAAGTAGAGATGGCAAATCCGGATCCTTTTACGGACTCAGGGTCTTCTGAGTCAGTCATTGAAGAGATACGGATCATACGAGTCAGCATCACCAAGACCGTAGAAATCCTATCGGTGAAACCGAAAAGTTGTTGCATTTCACGAGCATATTAAACTGACGTTATATTAACCTCCGCTACACAGTGTATTTTGCTTTAATAAAAAATGTTGATCACAAAAAAAAGGGTTATTTTGTGCAAATCTGAGTCTGCTGTTGACTCGTGCATGACGACGAGTCTGCTGGATCTCTGGATCTGCTGCTATATGGTTACGGCTCTGAGTCCGCACGAGTCTGCTGTGTTTTGCACAGTGAGTAAGGATTTGCGAATCTGAGTCTGTGAAGTTCCGCTGACTCGTAAGCTACTGGTCTCTCTCGATCATTGACCTGGATTCACGGATCCCGCGATTTTGATTAAGTCCATTATGTTTCCGGCTCTAAATGAAGTTTCAGTGTAGACTTCTAACAAAATTGTCATGTTGTGCAACAGTCTCCTGTGTGTAATAGCTGCATTTCCAATAAGGATCTTACTTGGCAAAACGTTTATTTTGAACATAGCACACAAAAAGAAACAAACAATGACAAATGATAGAAAATTGCAAAACAGTTAGAATATATAAAATGTCTTAATTATACAATTATTATTATTAAACATATAATTATATCTAATCATATGCCCCCCATATTTTCTAATGGAATGCGTAATCATTGCAATACTGGTGTTAAATGTGTGTAAAGTGGTGTCTTTTGCTTTAATAAAACATATTGATCACAAAAAAAAGGTCATTTTGCGATTTAGCGAATCTGAGTCTGCTGTTGAATCGTGCATGATGACGAGTCTGCTGGATCTCTGGATCTGCTGCTATATGGCTACGGCTCTGAGTCCGCACGAGTCTGCTGTGTTTTGCACAGCGAGTCAGGATTTGCGAATCTGCAAATCTGCTGTTGACTCGTGCATAATATAGCCGCGGGAGCCGGGTGCTGGAGGAGGGGCTATGCTCGTGCACATGGCGAGTATGGATCTCTGGATCTGCTATGCTATTACGGTTAGGAGCCGTCGGCTCCTCTGAGTCCCCACGAGTCTGCAGGAAGTTTCACTGATCCGTGTCCCCTCCCCTGAGCCAAACGATCACTTCTGGCAGCTATCCTACTTGCTAAAGGGTAGGCAGATGGACTGGGGTACGTTGTAATGTGATTTTACATGTTATAAAGAGAGTAGCGAGTGACGCAATTTATAGTTTTAATTTGTACATCACACCAAGTGTGGGACTCAAAGGACTCGGGTTAATGGAGAGGGGGGACTCGTCACGACCAGCTCATTTCTAGGATCCGGGTTAATGATCCGGATGAATCAGGACTCGCCCATCTCTAGTGCCAAGTTGTCTCAGACAATCTGCATTTCCTAATGTGGGACAGTTCTGTGCAAAATGTGGGACACTGAAAAGTCTATGTTAAAAAGCCTCAGTCACCTTAATTCATGTAATAAAAACATCTCAGGTCAGTAACACTGAAAGCTAAATGTGCAATAACATGTTCAGCTATGTTACTATTTATAATGTTATTGTTGTTACAACAGAAGATGTTTTTCTTTATATTGAAGTTAAATGCATCAATCTGGTGCACTTTGAGGTCAAAATTAAGAGATTTATGGATACCGCTGGAAAAAAGCTGCAGTACATATGCCGAGCCTGTACGTAGCGCTGTAACTTCCTCCACAAAAGCAGCCTTCTGTTTATTCAACGTGGTGAAGGCAGAGGGAACCGGGCAGAGTTTTTCGCCGGTCAACGTGTGTTAAAGTTGAAATCTTCCTTATTGAGCTTTAAAACAAATGAATAACGACTATATATAATAATAAAATACACGGAGCCTGGCCTCTCTTTGTCCTCCCTCTCTTCTGACAGCATCAGTCTCATGCAGCAGCTGATCCAGTAATGAGTGACACATTTTGAGTTGTATACACTGTTGGAAAGAGGAGATTCCTAGCTTTCTAATGATATCAGGATTGTTTTTGTACTCCAAATATTAAGCAAAATAGGTCACATTATATAATGACTGTCACCGAGTCATCATTTTGAGAAAAAGGCCTTCAAAGTTTCCTCTTCTCTGGAATCCATCGATCTGATTGATTATTAGCGGAGCAAATGATCAAAATAGTCCGGAGGGAAAATATTTCCGTTTTGACTGGTCTGGGGGAAGCTCGCGAGTGTGTGAGTGTATGTGTGTGTGTGTGTTTGTGTATTTTTGCGTAAGTGTATATTGTGTTTGTTTCCCGGGGAAAACACTCACGAGAAACACCGGCTGTTGTTATGCCTGCTGTAACGTTAAATTACTCCGTTCTCCGCTTGTAATTATGCCGTTACAAGCTTCATAGTTGTATTTATCATCTAAATTTGCCGAAACAACTTTAATATTCTGAAAGCCAAGACTTTGTTTATTTGAAATCAGAGGAAAACAAACTGTAACGGACCCTGCCGTGTTATCTATGATTACTATATGCCTTACTGTACATTCATAATTTCAGCCGGAGGGAGGGGGGCGGCGCTGCGGAAGAGCAGATTGCGAGTGAGAGGTGCCTGTCATCTTCCCTTTACAAGCTTCACAAATGTATTTATCGTGTGATTTTGGAAATATCCAGGGTTGGGTTGTAACGGAATACATGTAACGGCGTTACGTAATCAGAATACATAAATCAAGTAACTGTATTCAGCTCGTGTTACATTTGAAAAACGAGTAATCTGATTACAGTTACTAATATAAAACAGCTGTGGGCAGCAGATACTTTGAGTGTCACGAACATGAATTCATAGATCAAGGCAGACTGGTGCACAGTGCACACACTCTGCTGTTTTCCCAATCCTGTGCTTAAACAAATATAGCTCTACACCCCTGGCCGAAATGTCCTTAAAATGAAGTCCGAGTTCGACATTTTAATTCATGTCCTGCCAACACTGGCAGGACAGAAGGCGACACGCCCGTGCTAAGCCGTGTCCCTCACTCCTCACATCCCAAGCTGCATCCCCAAAAAGTGTATTATGTTGTTACATCGTTTCAGATGTTATGTTTCAGTTGTGCTCTTGATAAACCATTAAAACAGTAAAAACACATTCAGTTTCCTTTTGCTTTTTGTGTCTCCTGTTCACCAAAACATACCCATCTGTGATGGATAAAGAAAGTAATCCAAAAGTAATCTAAAAGTAATCTGATTACGTTACTTTTTTAAGACACGTAACTGTAACTGTATTCGGATTACTTTCAGAGCCATGTATTCAGTAATCAGTAACTGATTACATTTACAAAGTAACCCTCCCAACCCTGTTCATATCGCAATATATTCCAGAAGTCTGAAATGCAAAACATTTCCCACATTAGGGCAATTCACCTATACTTAACCCCAAATAAAAGAACCCAATAAAAACAGTAATAATAGTGAAGTCACGTTGTAATAACAATAACTCATCTCTCGGTTTGAGTGTTCTTTTTCTGCTTTGCTAAAAGCCACTGTGTCAAGTGTTGAAGTAAAAAGATATGATTCTACACTGTATTGAAGTAAACATGTATTATTTTGAATTGTATTTTAGTGAACATGTATTGTTTGAACTGTTATAGGTAATCACAACGGTTTTGGGTAATCATATATATAGAAATTATATTCTTACTTTCAAACTCACTGACCCAGAGATTCTGTGTCACACACACACACACACACACATCTCCTCTCCTCTACACCAGATGTTGTTTTTAAAGTCGTTAAAGACCTCATTAAATATATGCAGAAAGGTTTAAATGTCGGAGAGGGAATGGTTTATGTGAAAAACATCCATGGGAAGGTATGGGAGTGAAGATCCCCACGGAGATAAGGGTTGACTTTTGACCTTGTGAAACTTAGGAATTTGACGTTCTGGTCAGAACTATTGAACCCGACCAGAAGTGAATCCAGCCAGTAAAAACACTTGGGGGATGTGACCAGCTCACACAGCTCCTCCTCTCGGACTCTCTCATTCGCTTTGGAATGAAAGGGGAAGGAAAAAGTCAACACATCTCCGCCCCAAAATAGGGATATGTATACTGTTGTTTTTGAGTGTAAAATGCTTTTTTGGTTTGGTGAGTTGGTTGGTCCTGATATCTGTGTCCGCATCGCATCACAAACCTGAAGTCAATTTATTTTTGTTTGATGAGTTGGATGGTCCTGACACCTTTGTCCGCATCGCATCACAAACCTGAAGTCCGGAGTACTCTGTATAAGTGTTTGGTTTCCTACCAGTAAACTCAGATAATTGTTATAACTTTTGATTCCGGTGTTTTCAATTCCTTTCTTATTTAATAGAGATTTCAGCCTCATCCAACGAACAGCGCGTAGCAGAGGGGGTGGCTATCAGCCACCACAATAAGTGTTCTGCTCCAACAGTGTCTAGTGACTATTTCTCTTAGCGGATGCATGTCAATTTAAATCAATACATACAACTATTTTTTAAATCAATAAAAACATTTTCTAAATCCATAAAAGCATTTCAATTAAGATTGGGAGTCATGTCGTTACTTTGTTGAGAATGTGGCCATGTAATAAGCGGGATAATTTGCAGCGACTTGGTCATTGTGGGGAAAAATAACACCCAGGGATCAAGATCCCTCCGCTACGCGTCGGGATCCTGATCGTTTTAATGAAGTTGAATACAGAATATTCATATTTGTCAGTGATTTCATGTCAATTCGGCGAACATAAACATAAATGATCGTGGTGAAGATGATGATTAAATTAGGATTAAAAATCGAGAGCCGGCTGCATTTCCTCTCGTTCGTTTTTTTCGACTAAACAACATTATTTTGTTAAATAACAACATGGTGATGTTTTGTAAATGATTACATGTCTCTTATTTAGCACAGAGTATGATCCTATCCGTGACATATGGATCTTAACAAAGATCCGCTATACAGTAGTACCAGACATACTGTACATCCAGTTTACTGTATCGAAGTTGATTTCACATGAGCTCCAGTGTGGAACCCCACTGCACCCCCTGGTGGATCAATGATCCATTGCAGCTGGCTTCATAATAATTACATTTATTTATCACAGGGGCGGTCTCAAGTCAGACTGGGGGCAGGCTCTTCATCACTGGCCTTTCACGGGCCGTTCACGGGCCGACCACGACCCCCGCGTTTCAAACTGTCCTAAATAAGCTGCTACATCTGTAGCATGTCATAAAGACTGGAAAAAAGGCAACTAGCTGCTGTTAAATGCGATAAATTGATGATGTGTTAATAGATAGTCACATCCTTATAAAGTAAAAAGAACAACACAATTTTGTTAAATTGTTTCGTTTATTAACGCTACAACATAGCGTTTCGTGAGGCGGTTGTCGTTGTTGGGTGAAAAGCAAACGGCTGTTGAGTGAGCGGGAGCGCGCTCGTTCACTACAGACTTTCGCGCCACCTAACCATTAGCCAAAATGTTTTTAATACCAGCGGTAACCGGCCAAGTGCCGGGCAAAAAACAATCTTCAAATAAAAGAAAGTCACCGGAGGAGTTAAAGGAGAGTGACAGGGAGTATGAGAAGAAGAGGGAGAGAAAGTTTCAGCCACACTGGCTTGATCGATGGAGTTGGCTTCTATAGAGTGGTGCAGTGACGCGTCCCAAAACCCTTTTATAATTTTATAATCATAAATCTATCGGATTTATGATTCAAAAATTATAAAAGTAGGGTAGACATGTGGAGATTATCCGGCTGAACAAAACGTGCATTTATCTAACAGGTTTGTTTTCCACAGACCTTATTTCCAGCTATTTTCCAAAACCCTATGGAGAAATCCCATTGCTTTTTTGTCGAGGGAACCAGCAGCTTACTTCCTGGTTTTAGGACGCGTCACTGCACCACTCTATATGATGCCAATATAAACAGGGTCTTTTGTCGGCTCTGTACATCAATGCCGACCTATGCTGACAAGTAAGTGAAGAGTAGAAAATATAAAAGCTATTCGCTATAGGGAAATGTCCCAGCAGTTTAGGATAATGAAGGTTCTAATCTAATCTAATACATAGCCATTACATGTCTAACTCATAATGATCAGCCCTCCGGACTCCCAAGAACCTCAAATGCAACTTTTTACCCCATTTGACCTACAATTCTTACATTTTTCTACACCTATTGCCTTACCGTTCTCCTATTCTCCTATTTTTCTCATTTATCTCTTCCTCTTTCTCTCTTTTCTAGTCATACTATCACTTACCTCTCTCTGCCCCCATCCCCCCCACAGATGGTTTTGTCCTCCAGTTGAAAACGCCAATTGCCCTTTGGCCTCCGATTGATTTTATTGGCTGGAACCACTGCCAGAAAGCTGGCGGCTAACGAGATCAACGCTGCTTGCGCTAAACGCAACTGACAACAAAGAAACTGGTTTTCAACCCGGTGGAGATAAGGCACACACACACGCACATCACCCCCCATCTTGTCAGCCGAGCCTCTGCATCTCACAAGTGTGGGTCTCAACAAGTTAACACTGACTATGGATACACTTCATTGGCTGTCCGTGTGTGTACTATGGAGAGTAAGAAAAAGAGGCCATGTGTGCAGAGGTGTGAGGAAAACAGCGATGTATGTGCTTTTTTGTGTGTGTGCATGAATGCACCTCCATCTCGCTCCATGCTTGTTCAGCATAAGCGGCTGTCAGGTGCCTGGAGGGAGGTCCCACAGCTCCAACCAAAGCCACACCAGCTGCTGCTGCTGCCCCTCTTAGCTGCTTATCACTTCAATCTAGTGTGTATGTGTGTGTTAGGGTAAAAACTGACAATATGCTGCAACTCAGTGCGGAATGGAAATAACATCTCATTTTCGGTGGTGGAATGTACATTTACTCAAGAACTGTACTTATTCTGAGTACGTCTTCCACCACTGTATATTTAACTACATTTACCGAGGAATATACATTTTTCTCTGATGGATTGGTCAGATGGATTAGTCAGATGTCACACTCTTCTCAACGTCTGAACCTCAGGTCTGAACTGAGTGATCGGTCTTCAAAACCTCAATCCACTAAACCTGACCAACAAATATCTTGGTTAAGTGATTTACAAAAGAAACTAATTTATTGAAGTCTGGGTAATTGCCTGTTCTCATTCTCAACTTGTCATATACTTTATGTTTCGTCCAGGACCCATTGGCCTAATTTTCTAGTGCCCCCTACGGTCGAAATGACCTTGTGAGCATTGTGAATTCGAACATAAACTCTCTGTTATGTTAAGCCTAATTGTTTAAATTCCCCTTGTTTTCCTTAATCTGCGTATATTATTATATTTTAGTCAGGCACATTTAGGGACTGCGGGTCCTCGCTCTGTATACCATGTGCGTTACTGCGTTCATGTCAGGACATTATTGCGGTCGCATCTTCACATGCATATTATCATCGTCACAGAGAATGCGTTTGTGAAGAATTTAAGCATATATACAGATATTTAGTGTTGGTAATGTTATAAGAGGTATGCATAGTGTCCTGCTGAGTCAGTGTAATGAGTCTATTGATGTCCCGTTTCTGCTGCTATGGTGTTCGGTAATGAAGCTAATGCTAGCTAGTTAGCTAAGGCCATATGCACACGGGAACGTTTGCGTTTATGCACAGTATGCGCTTTCAAAAAAGTCCTCCGTTCACATGCATTCGTTTCATTTAACGTGTCTGTTCAAACGAGACCGCTGGAAACACTGTAGTACATATGCCGGGACTGTAATGGCGCATTTCCACTACAGCGCGGAGCTCGCTTTAAGCGTGCCGTGTCGTGCCGTGCCCGTTTTTGGTTGCGCTTCCACTAGGCCTAGTTACGGCCCGGCCCGGCCCGTAATTGTGGTTCTATCGGGGCCAACAAACAGGGCTGAGTCGGGCTGAGTATGCTAAACTAGAGAGAGGAGCGCTGGCAAGGGGGCTACAACTACAACAAGATGGACATATTTGACCGTGATTTAATTGTAATACACGTTTCAAAATGATGCCGAAGTAACAACATACTGATACCGGTTAGTAAAAACCATGAATTAATGCTTTGTCAAGTCTGCAGACAGACGGCAGGTGAAAAACCTTTTAAAATGCGTGTTTTTCTAGATGGAGATTGGCTAAGCTAACGCAGTATATGCTCCGACCGTCCACACTCACAACAACGGCCTATACAGACATAAATAAAGCAGCGACTGTATTCACCATGACACAGGCAGTCTGTGGTGTGTACTTGTTTAACTTTTGTCGAGTTTCTGAACATATATAAGGAGCTGTGAGCTCTGAGTGCTAACAGCTAACGGCTGTGTTGTTTTTCTGGAGTTCTCATTGAAGATGACGTCACGGCTCCGCCTACACTGCGTTACTATAGTAACTACCCCAGTTCCTAAACTGTAATGGAAGCGCAGCATGAAGTGAGTCGGCCCTGTTAAGGCCCAACGCGGCCAAGCCGTACCGAGCCGTACCGAGCGTGGCCGAGGCCGACCGTGTAGTGGAAATGCGCCATAAGTGGCGCTGTACTTCCACACTAGACCGCTCGAAAGCACTGGACACGCTGTAGTACATATGCCGGGACTGCAAGTGGCGCTGTAACTTCCGCCACAAAATACACCAAAAGCAGCGAAGAAGACCCCGGAGCAGCCCGGAGCATGGCCCGGAGCAATGTTGCCATGGCTACCCTTCTGTTTATGCCCCGCGGTGAATTTAGCAACATGTAGTTCATGTAATTCTCCCTGTCCACTTGTTGCTGATGGTTGTGGTAGAGGAGCTGTAGATTTTGCACTAACATCTGTAGCATGGTCGAACTGTAGATGTTGTACTAACATCTGTAGCATGGTCAGTAGCAGTAGCACTAGCAGTAGCTACTGACAGTAGCTACTGGCCATGCTACAGCAGTGAGCAGCAGAGGCGGGGAGAGGTGGGGCTATCGTTATTTTTTCAGGAAATATTCGTATAGAGGCGATTACACGGACTCGTTTGACCCCCCAGAGAGTTTCGTTTGCAAATCTATCCACCTTGGGACCCGTTATCGTTTGTGGGGTCCGTTTGTTACGGCCTCGTGTAAATAATAGGGCTATACGTAAGAGAAACTATGCAGATACAAGCCGTTTTGTCCTCGTGTAAACGGCACCTAAGTTAAGCTATTAGTGATACAGTGTGTGGATAAGATGCTAACTTAGCCTTTATTAGCTATGTGTGTGTTTTCAATGTGTCTGATATGTTTTAGCAACAATTAGTGTTGCAGTTGCTTATTATTAATAACCAGGGTCTGGTTAGTTATTGTAATGTGAACCTTATTTCTATTTATGTGTATTTTGTGTATTTCTCTACTCTACATTGTCATTATCATTATCTTCATCCTCATCAACCCCATTCAACATCCTGTATGTGATTCTACATCAAAGATGATGTATTCTGTATTGATCATCAGCACCAAGGTAATATAAAGTCCAAAGACTGTATTTCCTGTCTCCGTGTCAACTTTCTAACCGGAGTACTGTTTTGGATAAAGCGGCTCCAGCACAAACATCACAACACACACAAGATTCCCCACGACAGCGCCATGGATGCACAGGAAACAGCAGCAGCTACGATTGGAGCTCATGGAGGAAGACAGCAACAGCTTCCAACACACCTGCAAGGCTATAAGGTCAGCTTACCACAGTCCCTCTTGCCTAATCCTACCCCCCTCCAATATGACAGTGCGCAACAGCTGTGGTCACTTAGCCTGCAAACCGGGTTAGCAGCTGAGAGTGACCAGCTACACACTGCAATTGGACGCCCTCCCTCTTACTCCTTGCCAGGAGCAGCAAATAAGGCATATTTGTGGGACATGGCACCTTATGCTAGCAGCATGCCTGACCTGCAGAATATGTGTGTGATGCCTCAACTGCCATCTCCCTCAGAGCAGAGCTGATTGCACCCACCTGATCACAGCCAGGGAGCCAGTCAGGGTCGGCCCAAAGGTGGACCCACAGCCATCAATACAGCACTCGGCTGGGCACTTCAGGGTCCAGATGGGCTAACATCTCAGTCGACTTCATGCTACTTCACATCTGTCAAGCCAGCAGCAGATGACCTCTACCAACACGTTGAATGTCTCTGGCAGCTTGATGTGCTCCCATTCAGGAGTGAAAGGTTAGCAGTACGGTCCCGATTGGACCAGGAAGCTGTGAGTATCCTGGAAGCCTGCACTGAGAGGGTGAAGGTGGGCGACACACTAAGGTATGCTACACCTCTTCCCCGCGTCAGGGACGCTCCACCCTTAAAGGCCACTCCTGAAACGATTATGCCAATGCTTCGCAGCACAGAGCACAGACTCATTAAAGACCCAGCTAAGGCCAAAGTTCACAAAGCAGAGATCGAAAAGCTCATCGATGGAGGGTGTGTTACCAAGCTTTCTACAGAAGAAGTGGATGAGTCCCACGAATCCTGATTCATCCCCCATCACCTCGTCCATCACAATGGCAAGGATCGTCTAGTCTTCGACTGTTCCTTTACTTACCGTGGTCTCTCACTTAATGAGCAACTCCTTCCTGGTCCAACACTTGGACCATCCCTTCTCGGCGTACTCCTGCGGTTCCGGCAGTATGCTGTCGCCATCAGTGGGGACATACGAGCAATGTTCCATCAGGTTCGTCTCCTGCCTGAGGACCGGCCACTGCTGAGGTTTGTCTGGAGAAACCTGCAAAGGGAGGAGAAACTTGATGTGTACCAATGGCAGGTCTTGCCATTCGGCACGACAAGCATCCCCTGCTGCGCAACGTTTGCGCTGCAAAAGCATGTAAAAGACAATGCAGAGGGAGATGAGGACGTACTACAGTCAGTAGAGCAGTCGTTCTACGTGGACCAATACTAATATAAGTTGCTTTTTGTGACTCAAAATAAGTATTCGTTGAGTTTTAGTTCTAACCCTAACCCTAACCATGTAGCCTTCTCCAGGACCCCTTGGCTTAATGTTGTAATGCTCCTCTATGGTTGCAATAAGCAAGTGTTTATGAAACAAACAAAAACAATTCACATTTTAGTTTTAAGCTAAAATGAGTTGCACAATTAGGTTTGCTTTCACATGGGACATGAACAGTGAGAGTCCTGTGTTAGTTCCACCTGTCCAATTCCATTTTTTCAGTGTGAGATGCTACATGCTATGTAAAGCTTGCTGTCGGTCGATATTCCTGTGAGCTTTTGCATCCATATGGAGCTTGCACTCTTGCCTGTCTTGGGGTATCGCTCAGGACACAAGGAAGCTAAGTGCATAGTGTGAAAATGTTTGGTTAAAGTGTTATTTAGAATGGAAAGGAACATAACATCTCCTTTCAAGACATTTATTTATGCATATGCCTATGGATAAATACAATGTCTGGTCCCTTTTACAGCAACAAGAAGCAGTGTTAAACGCAACATTCTTAACATGGGTCTGAACTCAGACTTTACACACTTAATCTAGAGACCAATGAGGTCTTGGTTAAGTCTTCTACCTTAGATTCAAACTTAGTCTAGGTAAATGTTACCAACCTTTTCTCATCCTCAACATGTCATATATGTTTGGTCTGGACCCTTTGGCCTTATTTTCGAATGCTCGACTAAAATTGCGATAAAGACGTTGTACATTTTGTAAAAGCCTAAATTGTATCTCAAAATAATTCCTTGTTTGTTTAATTTTTTTATTCCCCTCTACTGTCGCAATAAACATGTGGTTAACGTTGTGAATTTAAACAAAAGAACCCAATTTGTTAGACTATGGCTAAAATAAGTTGCATCATGTGACTCAAAATAACTGACTATTAAATGTTGACTTTTGGTTTGACACGGGACATGAACAGCCTTCTTCTGGTTCCTGAGTCCTGTGTTAGTTTGACCCACCCATTCGCCTTTCCCCAAATAAATAGTTTCGAGCGTAGGCAATGTGCTTAGTACAGATTGTTTTACGTTGTTGGAGTAGAATACCTCTGCTACGCGCCGTTCGTTGGATGAGGCTGGATCTCTATTAAATTAAGAAAGGAATTGAAAACACCGGAATCAAAGTTATAACAAATTATCTGAGTTTACTTCTAGTAGGAAACCAAACACATATACAAGTTATACAGAGTACTCGAGTACTCCGGGCTTCAGGCCTGATGATGCGGTTTTACAGGTAGACAGACCAGCTTTCAGAAAACGAGAAGTATGGACTCCAGGTTTGTGATGCGGTTTACCGTCTTCTAGCACCAGCTTTCAACAGACCAGAAGCATTTTACACTCAAAATCATCAGTATTTCTATCTGTCTTTGGGGCGGAGATTTGTCGATTCTTCCTTCCCACTTTTCTCCCAAGCGAATCAGAGAACCCCTGGGGAGGAGCTGTTTTAAACTGACCACCTCCTCCAAGTGTCCTGATTGGCTGGATTCGCTTCTGGCCGAGGTCAATCAGAGTTTCGAACAGAGTGAGACCCCAAACCACACTAGGTCAAAAGTCAATGTTTATCTTTACCTTATCTTACTCTACATTCCTTCCCAGGGGATCTTTTCCTATTTTACGATGTCTTTAACGACTTAGAAACAGCATCTGGCTCTTAGTGGTGATAAGGATCAATGTTGGTGTGTGAAACACAGAATCTCTGAGTCAGTGAGTTTGAAAGTGAGAATAACATTCCTATTCTATATATAATTACCCAAACCGTTGTGATTACATAAAACAGTTCAAACAATACATGTTTACTTCAATACAGTGTAGAATCATATCTTCTTACTTCAACGTCGATATTCCTGTGAGCTTTTACATCCATATATAGTTTACACTCTAGCATCTCTTGGGGTCATGGCAGGTGTAGCGCTCAGGACACGTGGAAGCTAAGTGCATAGTGTGAAAACGTTTGGGTGAGTGGTTCTCTAGAAAGGTGCAAGCAGGAATACCGGAGGCAAAGCAATCAAGCCGTTACAAACAAGCAGGTTGGGCGATGCACTTGTCCTTCAAAATGCTTGCTCTGTTCAATGGGAGGACGCTTTTATTGGTTGAGAGGCAGAGTGCACTTTGGACAAATGGGATGGCATGTATAGACGGGCACAATTACTGTCACAGTCACCACACAGATTTTGAGAAGGAACCTGGAGAATATGTAGAAAATCCATGCATATTTACCATCTGTATTTAGAGAATCATTATTTTACGGAAGTGGTGCAGCAAGTAATTAGATCTTTGACTTAAGTAAAAGCAATATTACCACGATGTAGAAATAATGTTACATATACAAGTTGCGTCTTGCATTCAAAATGTTACTTACTTAAAAGCTTTAGCATCAAAAAATACTCAAACGAACCAAAACTAAAAGGACTCATTATCCAGAAAGTCCATGTGAACAAGATTACATTTGCAGCTAGTAAAATTGGAGTCAACTTTAACAAATGTTTATACTGCCAGGTATCTTAATCCATTATAATAATCCACCATAATTAGCTTCATTAACACCTCTTTTTTTTATGATATGGACTTGCAAAGTAATAAAGTAGCTAATCTTAGTAGTGAGTAAAAAGTTAAATATTTTATTTCTAAATTGAATTGGAAAAGGAAATTAAAAAAGAAAAACTGAAGTACATTTTTGATGTACACTTAATTACTTTCCACCACTGTCTGATCATTCCATAAGGTGCATTTGCTACTTTCATGATTCTATATCTTAATATGACTTTGTGTTACCGTACATGAGGATTAACATGAGTGCACGTGTAGAGTTTCATACAAAATACAGACACTTTTGAACGCAACAGTTTCAACAAGTCCTCCAACTCATACGACCAAATAGGTCGATTGTTCAAGCGCTTATTGCGACCTATAATCACGTTTTAAAGTTTTCGACCTCTAGTGCTCCCGTTGAATGCAAACGCTACGGAGGGTCGTATATTCACAAATAACCCTCTCTGGAAAATCCTAAATTGTAGGATAGTTTGGTCATTAAAATGCTTTTTGATTAGATTTCTAGCGAGAAGTGTATATTGTACTTTCAGAATCCACTTCCAGTGGAAGTGTAGGATCTATAGTTTGATAGATATTACGAAGATGATTTGAGGTCTCGCCAGGAGAACGTGTAACGGCAGCGTCCATGTAAAGTTAGCGTCAACCCTCACGGGGTGAAAACAGTAAAAACAGTTTTCATAATAAAACCGTATTCCCCCCACTGTCAAATGATTTTAAAGCTATATCTGCAGTACTCATCCACTAAAAACATCAGTTTATCCTTTTTTTACACGACATGAATTGGTTTAAATTGTGTACAATGCTTTTGGGTTTTTCCCTTTCGATTCTGAGAGACACATTTCTTTTTTCAGAGGTTTTGATCTACAACATCGAACTTGAAGCTCTGTGATTGGATGTTTTAGCCGCAATGCACGTTGGGATATGGTGTTTATGCGATATGAAATCCGAAAACATTTAAAAAATAAATAAATACTTTATTCCGAGTGTGCTTGCTTTTCTCTTTGGAAGTCATCACATAACGGCATTGTAATGCACGTTTCGGCTGCATTAAATATTACATATCTGCCGTAGTTCTTTATTTATAGAGCCCTGATGAGAAGACCTTTGGACAAACTGGAAGAAATACCGCTGAAACTGAATACGTGACGTGGATCATAAATATATCAGCAATTAAACAACATCTTCCATTTCTTTTCACACAATACGTCTCCTTGCAGTATCAACACTAATTCGGCTGACTTTTATATTTGATCCAATTGGTAAATAGGCTGTATTTAAACCATAACGGTGCACAGCTGATAGAAAGGGACTTGTAGTTTTTAAAGATATTACTGATTTTCTTTGAATATAAGAATGTAAATACTGAGTTGAGAGAATAGTCAGGGGATTTGGGTGATGGGAGACACATCTATGGAATCACAATTTCAATAGCTTACCATTAAATGACAGATATACCTTTCTGTCTGTGATGTTTTACAAATCAGATATTAATGTGTATACACATTAATATCTGATATATTACATTATATATATCATATATGATATATAATATATATATATATATATATATATATACATTATCAGCTATAATATTTCAAAGTTCTAAAGAACTACAACATGTGAAATATTATAGCAATATCCTGTACAATTATGTGAAAACATGAATACAACTACACATCTTCAGATGTTATACATACATAATACAATTATAAAATGCAATAACGTGCTTTAACCAGTAGGTGTCCCTTTCTATCAGCTGTGCACCGTTATGGCGTAAATACAGCCTATCTACCAATTGGATCAAATATAAAAGTCAGCCGAATTAGTGTTGATACTGCAAGGAGACGTATTGTGTGAAAAGAAATGTAAGATGTTTAATTGCTTATATATTTAAGATCCACGTCAAGTTTTCAGTTTTGGCGGCAGTTCCTGTTTGTCTAGAAGTCTTGTCATCAGGGCTCTATACATAGTTAACTACGGCAGATATGTCATATTTAATGCAGCCGAAACGTGTATTACAATGCCGTTATGTGATGACTTTCAAAGAGAAAAGCAAGCACACTCGGAATAATGTATTATTTAATTGTTTTATACAGTCTATGGTTGCTACAGAGGATTGTGGGTAATGTCATGTCTTCGGCCATCCAAAACTCATAGAAACGACTTGTTTCTCAGAATTGAAGGGGAAAACGTGACAAAAGCATTGTACACACACTAAAACCTATCAATGTCGTTTAATTAACAAGGATAATCTGGTGTTTTTGAGTTGATGAGTAGTGGAGATATCACTGTCAAATCAAACGACAGTAAGGGGAATACTTACTTCCGGGTGTACAATTCTCCGTTATCCAATGGGAATGGACGCTCACATTGCCTTTAACAGCCTCCGACACAAACGAATGCCGTGCTTCCCTAAGCGTCAAATACCGACGCCGATGGGAATACATTGCAATCAGTTGAAAGCTCTTTGCGTCCGTTTATGAAGCTGAAGGAGCCTCGGCGCGTCACAACTGGACGCCACGGGACCCTGACCAAGCGTCGCTCCTGGACGCTTAGGGAGTGAGAGTGTGTTGAGTTGACTGTTACAGGCCTATACAGGTTCATGGTACAATGTATAAGCTTCAAATCGGAAAGACTGAAACTGTATTTTTCTTTATCGTTCTGTTTTAATTTCACAATAAAGTTAATAGTAATATTATGTTTGATATTATTATGTTTTAACCCGCACCGCCTAGTGGTTAAAGCGCGCTATTGAATTTTGTTGTTGAATATGTTATATTTGATGAAAACATTTAAATATTAAGAGTAGCCTACATACAAAATAGGGGGAAAGTAGAAGGTCAATGATAGAAATATAGAATAGAAAATATCAAGAAGATTAGTGATCTCTACAATAAAACAGCTAGTGGAGGACGTCCAAAGATATTAATAGGAGGATGTGCAAAACAGACAAACTAAGGCTTTATTCAAACATTAAAGAATACTTTAAGTTAAGGTCTTCTTTTGAACAAGAACAAAACTTTGGGGGTATCAACAGATAAATATCAAGTCTGACAAAGTACTTAACGTCTAATATATTGCATAGTTTATTTTGGCACTTGACAATCACCTTCCCTGAATTTTACTCAGGTGTAACTAAAGTCTGATTTAAGGGTTGTATATATTTCACATCATTAATCAGAATCTGCAAAGTAACTAAAATAAATGTAGTGGAGTAAAAATACCAGGTTAACCTCTGAATTGTCAACACAGTCTCACTCCCTGAACGTCCAGGAGCGACGCTTGGTCAGGGTCCTATGGCGTCCAGTTGTGACTTGCCGAGTCTCCTTCAGCTTCATAAACGGACGCAAAGAGCTTTCAACTGATTGCAATGTATTCCCATCGGCGGCGGTATTTGACGCTCAGGGAAGCACCGCATCGGTCCATGTCGGCGGCACTTAAAGGCAATGTGAGCGTCCATTCCCATTGGATAACGGAGGATTTTACACCCGGAAGTAAGTATTCTCTTTACTGTCGATTGATTTTACAGTGATATCTGCAATACTCATCAACTCAAAAACACCAGATTATCCTTGTTAATTACACAACATTGATTGGTTTAAATTGTGTACAATGCTTTTGTATTTTTCCCCTTCGATTCGGAGAAACAAATATGTTTTCGGAGTTTAGGATGGCAGAAGACACTACACTACCCATAATCCTCAGCTATCGTTTAGGACTACACCATGCGCTTTGCTTGACAAACCCCGTGATTAGTCCTCAAGATCTGTGATTGGATGTTGGAGTGGCAGTGCGCGAAGTTTACACGGAGTGTGAAACAGCACTTTGAAATGGAATGAAATCCATCGACGGCACACTATCCAAATCAAGACTTGAACGTGTCCTGACAGAACAGTTTGTGGCTGGGGTGATGGGGGTCTTTTATAATCCTGAGGGCTTTCTTTAAGGTTAACCTGGTATTTTTACTCCACTACATTTATTTTAGTTACTTTACAGATTTGGATTAATGATGTGAAATATAAACAACCCTTAAATCAGACTTTAGTTACACCTGAGTAAAATTCAGTGAAGGTGATTGTCAAGTGCAAACAATCAGGCGAGATATTTGATAGTTGGTGCTTGAGAAGACAAAAAATGTATCTGCAGATCCCTATAAAGCATATTCATTACTCGTTATTCTCTAATCGTTCATCAAAAACTGTATATAATGGCTATTTTGCACATCCCTTTCAAGATTTCAAGATTTTCAAAGGTTTATTGACATATCATATACACAACTACGGTGTAGTTATGCAATGATGACAAACTTGGGTCATACTGTAGGTTCCTCAACAAGACATCTATCAATATGTGTGTACCTCCACCATTAAACTGTCATATTCTGCACATTTCTTATTCTATCTACATACATCTTATAAGAGTATAATAAATATGTATAATATTGGTTAAAATAAGTGCTTCAACTATTCCACAATTTAGGATTTTCTAGAGAGGGTTATTTGTGAATAAACGACCCTCTGGAGCGTTTGCAATCAACGGGAGCATGTTGTTTCTTACACGACCACAGTGTTGTAGTCAAGTCACCAATTCACGAGTCCAAGTCACTCTCGAGTCACCACTCTTCGAGTCCGAGTCACCAAGGGAGAGTCGTAGTCGAGTCCAAGTCTGAGTCACGTCCGAGTCGAGTCCGAGTCCGAGTCATCATTACCTGAGTCTGAGTCACCCAAGGAGTGTCCGATTCGAGTCCGAGTCGCATTGTTGTTCCGCCGTTACAGCGGTTAGTAACGTCTGTTTATTGGGGTAGCCGGCCGCCGGTGACTCTGACATTGTTGTGTTACAGGTCTTGTTGTTTGGTTGAGGGTAAAAAACATCTCAAACTTCGTGACTTTTCCTAAAACAGGTATATTAATCATCGAGTGAATTTTGGGGCTTGGGGAATTAAGAGAGAGAGAAAAAATATATACTTTGCCGCCACACCCCGTTGCCAAGCAACAATTATTGTTTAGGTCACGCAGCTCCGTGCTCACCTGAAGCTCAGCCGCTGTAACGAACCGGTGAGTGGAGCAAAACACACGTTTCAAGTTAGACCAAACACACTTAGCTATTTTATCTACCTCTGGAACTAGCTAAACTAGTTATACATATGTTTATTCTTCACTGTCGGGGTAACTCATTACTAGAGTAGCGAGCTGCATGAGATACTGACGGGCTGTCAGGAGAGGGAGAGAGAGGAAAAGAGAGCGCTCCGTTTATTATACCGGTGTTATTATCTAAAGTGAATGTTAATTTTGAATGAAGTAGTTAATATACTATTAGTGGTTTGTTTAAATGTATTAATTGTTTTGTTTTTTGTTTGTAGAAGAATACCATTTATTGATTTATTGTAAAATGAATCCGAACGTTTTGATCTGTTACGATGATAAACTGAAGCAATTTAAAAATTAACCCCATTAACTGAGTTTTAAATCGTTTTTTAAAGTCCTACTAAGTATATAAGGAAAGGATGAAAACTAACTAATTAAAAGTTTAAAAAAATTATATCTTCTGAACTGAATGTCCTATATGTTTCTCTTGTGTTTCAGGGGTGGATCACATGCAGTGCAGGCTCCAATCAAGAGACTCTTCTAAAACATTGTCGCCTTTGTCACGGAAAAGGTGCGAACTGGCCCTGTATTCACATTAGGCTTGTTTGAGACGAGCTGCGGCTCGCCTCGAAAGTAGACGAGAATAGCCGATCGCAGCCGGGGGAGGTCTCAAAAAGCTCGCCTGAAGTCGGACAGCTCGGAGTCTTCTTCTTCTTCTTCTTCTTCTTCTTCTTCTTCTTCTTCTTCTTCTTCTTCTTCTTCTTCTTCTTCTTCTTCTTCTTCTTCTTCTTCTTCTTCTTCTTCTTCTTCTTCTTCTTCTTCTTCTTCTTCTTCTTCTTCTTCTTCTCTTTCTTCTTCTTCTTCTTCTTCTTCTTCTTCTTCTTCTTCTTCTTCTTCTTCTTCTGTGGTGGAGGTGTGTTTGAAGAGGGAAGAGGGATTTTCACTTTTGTTTCGTTTGTTTCTGTTTCTATCGTTTCTTTAACTGTATGATCTTTCGTTGGGATATTTGTACTCTTTGCGAGTACGGTTAATACTTTTTCGTTAGTGTTTTTCCGTGCCTCGAGGCGGGGATGGCGTCCTTCGGGGCGCCGCCGGTGTCTCTGAGACACGGAGTGCGGTTGGTGGCTCAGGCCGCAAGCACAGTGGAGCAGGGTTGCGTTTGAATACTCCAAAAAAACAGCTCCTAAGTTCTAACCCTATCGTCTATTCCTTGACCTCGGAGTGAAACGTCATGGGGTTAAGGGATAGTGGATAGGAGAATTCAAAAGGATTTAGGAGAAGAGACTGCGGTACTTTAGAGAATCCGACTGCACTTTCACTATCCGACGTGTTTATGATGCGCCAGCGGACGTCATAAATGTGCGTCTGCTGCTGTGGGGAAACTATGGAAACTACAGTTTTCTATACAGCGGACTACAACATGGATGTTTAATAAGAACGAGGGACTACTGTAAACTCATCTAGAGACTCTGCACCGTGCTCTGATGCTGTTGTTTTATGCTTTATGAACGGGGACAACAGAGAAACATATTCTTCATGACCAAAGTTGGAATTGAAATAAAAAAGGAAAGTGAAACTTATGCTCGTCACCCTCTCCCTCCGGTCCACATTAATACAAATGATCCCAATACGTATGATTGTATGAAAAGATCTTAAAATCAATACAAATGTATTTATTATAACGGTTAGTCCTTAACATCTATCACTGTGTATATCACCATTCAAACATCTTTTAAAAGTTGAACAAACCCCACACAGCTCAGTAAAGACTGTGAAATGTTGACTTTATTTGATCATTTCAGTAAAAACTAACGTTCATATTTCTCTTTTTAATTATAATACTGATGAACGTTCAAAACAAAGCACTTTGGCAACTTACCACATACGTTTTAAAATGCTTAATAAGCACCATAACTTTCATGATATCATTTCTCGTTCATAATCGGTTGTTTCCGTGAACGGCCGACTGTTGTGTGACGGCAAATGCTGCGGCCGCAAGGCATTGTGGGGCAGCATTTTCTCCTCTCCTTTCGGTTAGGGAGGTCCAGTGGTTCCTAGACTAAAGGAGGTTATAAAGGAAGTTTGAAACCTCCTTTCCTTTTAATTTAGAGAATTCGAACGGCACTTATCATGGCTGCCACTGAGGGACTTCCGGGTCATTTCACTCCGTTAGGAAGGTTCCTAAGCTAAATGGACTATTCGAATGCAACCCAGGTGTTGCTGGCTGTGGGGGATCAGGTGGGTCATGTAAACATCTCCTATGCTTCCCGCATGAACAAAGCGGTCGTGGTCTTTTTGAAAGACCAGAAATATGTGACGGAACTTATCGAGAGCGGATTAATGTTAAACGAGGAATTTATTCAAGTTTCACCGCTGGCGACACCGTCCACGCGGATCACTGTGTCTGGCGTTCCTCCGTTCATCCCGAATGAGGCGCTGGAACGGGAGCTGAAGCGTTTCGGTAAGTTTGCCAGTAATTTCCGCAGTGTTGCTCTGGGGTGTAAGGATGAAAAGTTAAAACATGTCCAATCTCTGCGGAGACAGGTTTTCATGTTTCTGAATTGTCCCACTCAGACACTAGATGTGTCCTTCCGGGTGAGGCATGAAGAGGGTTTTTATATGGTTTATGCGAGCTCAGGGAACGTAAAGTGTTTTGAGTGCGGGGAGTCGGGTCATAAACGTGTTGCGTGTCCACAGAGACGGCACGCCGCTCCGCCGGGTGCGGCTGAGCCCGGGGCAGCTGGGCCCGGGACAGCCGGGCCCGGGGCTGCTGGGGAGGCCGAGCCCGGGGTCGCTGGGGCAGCCGGGGCCGAGCCCGGGGCCGATGGGGCCGATGGGGCCGCCGAGCCCGGGGCCGCTAGGGCCGCCGAGCCCGGGGTCGCCGGAGCAGCCGAGCCTGGGGCAGCTGGGTCCGCGGCCGCGGAACCCGGTGTCGCGGGGGCTGCTGCTGCGCCCGCCGTGGCCCCGGGGGCTGCGGATGAAGTAGGGATGAATATCGTGAGAGAGGAAATGGTGAGTGTGAGAGGAAAACAGGTGGAAACAGGTAAACTGGTGGGAGATGATGTAGCAGGACAGGTGAAGACCGGGGCTGTGGGGCAGGTGGAGGCTGTTGGCACACAGCAGGAGCTGCCGTCTGGCTCTGGGCGGCAAAAAGAGCTTCAACAGGCTCAGGCTGCAGACAGTAATGAGGTGACAGAGATGGACACAGACGGTGAGGGGGATTCTGACTGTGTTTCAGTTGCAGATAGTCTCTCTCAGAACGCAGAGATATATTCTTTGGAAGAGATTAATGTCTTTTTAGAGGAGTCTTTTGGCAAGGCAGTGGAAGTGAGAGACTTTTTCCCTGACACTAACAAGTTTCTTCATACAGTGAGCACCCTTCAGAAAGTTGTAGGGTTAGACCTGCTGGATGAAAAGAAACGTTATCGTCTCAGGAAGCATGTAACTGCTATGAAAAAAGGTACGAAAGAAAGCAAAAGAGGGAGGAAACTGAAAAGGTCTAAATAAAATGTCAACATGATCATGCAACACTGGGTGTCTCCTCTCTGCTGTGTGTACCTGTCTGTTCTTTCTCTCTGTCTCCTTCCTCTAATGCAGGCTTTAAGGGTTGCTTCTTTAAACATGAACGGGGGTAGAAGTGCACAGAAAAGAGCTTTAGTGTTAGAGGTCTTTAATCAGAAAAAATTAGATGTGATATTTCTGCAGGAAACGCACAGTGATAGCCTGAATGAGACAGACTGGGGGATGTGGTGGGGGGGTCAGTATGTACTCAGTCATGGCTCAAACCTTAGTGCTGGAGTAGCTGTTTTTTTCTCCCCCTCTCTAAATGTTAAGATTCTATCCAGCACAGAGATAGTGGCGGGTAGAGCCTTGATGGTGAAAGTGGAACTGTTAGAGTTCATTTTCACTTTTATTAATGTGTATGCACCCAATCAGGGCCCTGCACGTGTATCTGTGTTTCAGTTACTAAAAGACAAGCTGGACACTAGTGTACAGGGGGAGTGTGTTATACTGGGGGGGGACTGGAATGTTTGCACTAATGTCACTTTAGACAGAATAGGACGGGAGCCGCATCCTCAGTCGTCCCTTTTACTGTCACAGGTGATAAGAGAGGCTGACTTAGTGGATGTGTGGAGGATGAAACACCCCTCTGTTAAACAATACACCTGGATGAGAATGCTAGATGGGGGCGTCAGTGCAGCCAGGCTAGACAGATTTTACATGTCTGCTTCTTTTATTACTCGTGCAGTGAACTGTCACATCCAACCTGTTGGTTTTACAGATCATCAGCTAGTTTCTTTAGATTTGGTTTTATCCAACACAGAGAAACCTAGATCGTTCTGGCAGTTTAATGTTAAAATTTTACAAGATTTGATTTTCTGTGAGAATTTTAATTTTTTTTGGATCAACTGGAAATCAAAGAAAGAGTCTTTTCCCTCCCTGAGTCAGTGGTGGGAGGTAGGAAAGGCTCAGATTAGAGTGTTCTGCCAACAGTATACAGCCTACTCCACTGCCAACATTAGGAGAGCTATAGAGCAGTTAGAGAGGGAGATCAGAGAGTTAGAGAGTGTGTCTGCTCAAAATATAGAACAGTCCCTCTTAAAACAACAACAGCTTAACTGTTTTCTTCAGGAGAAAGCCAAGGGAGCTCTGATAAGGGCCCGTTTTACTTCCATGAGAGACATTGATGCACCAACCACCTTTTTTTTCAACCTGGAGAGGTCTGTGGGCCAAAGGAAGCAGATGGTGTGTCTGCGTCTCCCCGATGGACAGGTAACCTCTGAACCTGCTGAGATGAGGAGGCATGCAGTGTCCTTCTACACGGACCTGTTCAAAGCCGAAGGTTGTGACGTAGAAGCTGCTGATGAACTTCTTCAGGGTCTTCCACAGCTGGTTCCAGCCGAAAGTGACACCCTGGGCTCTGACATTACGCTGGAGGAACTGACCTCTGCAGTGACACAGATGGCCTCCGGCAAGGCTCCGGGCATAGACGGTTTACCTGCAGACTTTTTTAAACATTTTTGGAGTATTTTAGGACAGGACTTGTTGGACGTATTGATGGAGTCCTTTGGGAAAGGGACTCTTCCAGCTTCCTGTAGGCGTGCAGTGATTTCACTGTTGCCTAAGAAAGGAGATTTAACCCTGCTGAAGAATTGGAGACCTGTGGCTCTCTTATGTACGGACTATAAGATACTGTCAAAGGTTTTAGCTAACAGACTGAAGTGTTTTATCGAACTTCTTATTGGTAGTGATCAGACATATTGCATCCCTGGCAGATCAATCGTGGACAATTTGTTTTTGATGAGAGACACTTTTGATGTTTGCAAACTGTATAATATAAATGTTGGTATTATTTCTAATGACCAGGAGAAGGCGTTTGATCGTGTGGATCACACTTTTCTGGCTGCCACATTGCAGGCTTTTGGTGTTGGGGAGCATTTTTTGTCCTGGGTAAAGTGTTTGTACAGTGATGCATGTTGTGTTGTGAAGGTGGGGGGAGGGCTGAGCAGACCTGTACCAGTTAAAAGGGGGATCAGGCAGGGCTGTCCTATCTCAGGCCTATTATACAGTATTGCCATCGAGCCCCTTTTGTGCAGACTTAGAAACAGGTTGACGGGCCTGTGTCTGCCAGAGTCAGCTCAGGCCCCCCCGGTGGTTGTATCAGCTTATGCTGATGATGTCAGTGTTTTTGTCCAGGGTCAGCGAGATATCCAGGAGCTACAGGACAGTTTAGCTTTGTATAGGAAGGCTGCTTCAGCCAAAGTTAATTGGGAGAAGAGTGAGGCAGTCTTGGTAGGTCAGTGGAGTGTAGAAAATAGGCCCAGCCTTCCTGGTAACCTCAGCTGGGGAAACAAGGGTTTAAAGGTCCTGGGAGTTTGGTTGGGGTCTGAGGACATGGTGGCACAGAACTGGGAGGGATTGCTGGGAAAGGTGCAAGCAAAATTAGCCAAATGGAGATGGCTGCTACCCCAGCTGTCCTACAGGGGAAGAGTTCTTGTCACCAACAATCTGGTTGCCTCGTCTCTGTGGCACAGACTCCAGGTGTTAACCCCACCGCCGGGCCTCATGAAACAACTGCAGCGGCTCCTCGTGGATTTCTTCTGGTCGGGTCATCACTGGGTGCCAGCATCGGTCCTGTACCTGCCTGTGGCGGAGGGGGGGCAGGGCCTCGTGGACATTACTGCAAGGACTACTGCTTTTAGACTGCAGGCAGCTCAGCGGCTGCTGTATGGTGCCTCTCCCTGCTGGCTGGCTATGGCGCGGCTGTTGCTCTGGAGGGCAGGGGGCTTTGGTTTTGATAAACACCTGTTTCTGCTGAAGGCCCCTGCGTACGAGATAACTGGACTTACACCTTTTTACTGCTCAGTCATCAATGCCTGGAAGATTCTGAGTTTTACCAGACCACCTGACCCCCAGCCTGGGATGTGGCTGTTTGAGGAGCCACTGTTTGACACTGGTTTTCTTTCAGGAACCTTTTTCTCTTCAGCCACCCTAAAGAACGCGTTCATTGAAGCGGGAGTGGTAAAACTTGGCCATTTGACGGGGGTCTCCACAGAAAAACTGGCTGAGGTGACGGGCATTCGATCAGCCCGAGTTCTGGAGACTTTGGTAGATGAGGTGTGGCAGTCGCTGTCGCCATCGCACCGGACTTTTGCTCTGGATGCAGATCTGGCTGACCAGTGGAGAAAGGGACACGAGTATGTCTTTCCTGCCTTGAGTGTGGGTCCTGCGGTGGGGGAATGGAGAGAGGAGGATGGTCTCCTGCTATCACTGGGGACTCTAACACCTGGAACGTTCAGCTCCTGCAGTGGGAAGAAGCTATACCTTAGCTGCGTAAAGGTGCTAAACCTCAGCTCGCTCGCAGGCGTCAGACAGTCGAGGTGGACAGATGTGTTTGGCTTGGGCTTTTCCCCTCAGGGCAGCTGGAGGATCCTGTATAAATCTCCGGTTGAGAAACGGATGGCTGACATCCAATGGAGAATTGTACACGGTGCAATAGCCACTAATAAATATAGAGCTCATTTTGACCCGGGCACAAGGGGGGGCTGTCCGTTCTGTTTTATGGCAGAAACACTGGAGCATTTAGTGGTGTCCTGTCCCCGATTAGCTGGTCTTAAAAAAATGTTACAGGAGTGGGTGGAAGGGTTCGGGGAGGTTTTCTCCATACCACTTTTTGTCTATGGCCCCAAATACATCCTGAAGAAGAAGAAAACCCTACTACTGATAAATGTCTTGTTTGCTAATGCAAAATTAGCAATCTGGAAAAGTAGGAAGAACCAACTTGCTGGAGTGGGATGGACAGATGCAGTGCTCTGTCTGAGGGGGCTGGTGGCAGCGCGTCTGAGGGTGGAGCATGCGTACTATACGCTGATCAATCATCTGCAGGGGTTTCTGGATGTGTGGGCTGTTGGGCAGGTCTGTGCTCACTGGGGGAGAATGACTCTCTAATATTGAAGTTTGAAGGATAGGTGTAGTCTTTGTAAAGAGTGTAAAAGAGGATGTTTTTTTAAATGGGTAAAATGCTTTTCAGATGATGTTTGTTTGGTAGTCATGAAAATTCGGTTATTTATTTGATTGTGTAATGTATTAGGTTTGTCCTGGTGTATGGTTAAAACAAATGTAAATAAAATTTGTTTTAAAAATCAAAATCAAAATCAAAATTCGAAATCTCTTCTTCTTCTTCTTCTTTCTTCTTCTTCTTCTTCTTCTTCTTCTTTCTTCTTCTTCTTCTTCTTCTTCTTCTTCTTTTCTTCTTCTCTTCTTCTTCTTCTTCTCTTCTTCTTCTTCTCTTCTTCTTCTTCTTTCTTCTTCTTCTTCTTCTTCTTCTTCTTCTTCTTCTTCTTCTTCTTCTTCTTCTTCTTCTTCTTCTTCTCTCTTCTTCTTCTTCTTCTTCTTCTTCTTCTTCTTCTTCTTCTTCTTCTTCTTCTTCTTCTTCTTCTTCTTCTTCTTCTTCTTCTTCTTCTTCTTGGTTTTTTGGCGGATTTCAAACAACTTTAAGGTGCATACTGCCACCTCCGGAGTCAGCTTGACTCGGTTTGCATTTATAAATGCACACGGCATCTATTGCACGTCTGTCCGTCCTGGGAGAGGGATCCCTCCTCTGTTGCTCTCCCTGAGGTTTCTCCCATTTCCCCTTTAAACTGTGGGTTTTTCTCTGGAAGTTTTTCCTTGTATGATGTGAAACGTAAGGACAGAGTGTGTCGTATTGTCATACTGATATTCTGTACAAACTGTGAAGTCCACTGAGACAAATGTAACATTTGTGATATTGGGCTATATAAATAAACATTGATTGATTGATAAAGAATGGACACATGTGTTTAATCGTTAATGTCAGATATGTACTAAGTAAATACATTTGTTCCTGCTCAAGATTAGATTCAACTTTATTGTTATTGCACAGATTACAGGTACTGAGACAACGAAATGCAGTTTAGCTTCTAACCAGGAGTGCATAAAGCAGTAAAGTGAAAAGTAATGTACACAATCTACAGAATAAAATATAGAATGAATTGAATGATGAATAAACAGTGAGGGGTATGAATACACTATATACACAGTAGCCTAGCCTAGTATGAACAGTGTGTTGTATGAATATGCTAAGATATATAAAGTATGACAACGGTAAGCAGTGCAAGTATAGTATACAAATATATAGATATTAATTTAATGATGATAAACATTGTGGAACAATGATGAAAAATGTGAATGGAAGTGGCGACGTAAAACTGACACAAAACAACAACACACTTTTGCCGAGCCAATGGAGAGTTTCATCACCAGCACGGGGTAAAACCCACCAATGAGCGCTCAGCTCGAGATACCAGCAAGTCGTTTCCCATCAAGCATTTCGCTTCCGCAGCCCGTGGAGAGAAACTGCGCCGCCTCGCCGCGCCTCGCTCTCAAGTCTGCGGGCGTCTTTGTCCCGCGAGATTTCAACGTCTCATGTAGGCGAGCCTCCAGAGCAAGTCGGACAAAATTACTAACCATCATGCAACGCACTAGCAAGACGTTGATCGCAATTGCGCAGGTCTGCGCAGGTCTCGCTTGTCTCAAACAAGCCTACTGACTGTGTATGTCAGTTAATTGGCAAACTATGCTATACCCTGCCCTACCACTCCACTACAGGCCCCTCCAACACACTACGCCCCACTTTCCAATCAGTCCCCAAAATTGTAATACCAGTTTTTTTTTCAATTGAAAACATCCAAACTATCCCCTTAAGATGGTGCAGACTTTGAACAAGACGGCTACCCAGGAATTTGCTGCACAGAAAAAATTAGAAAAAATTACATTGTTTTGTAATTTCTGTTTTTCAGATATCTGAAGAATTTCATCGGATCAGCAAAGACCTTCTGGGGACGTTCGGTGCAGCCTTTGACAAACATGTGCCTTGCCTGCTGAAACTGTACCGGGCTAGGAAGGGAGCTTTTGGACAGAAGATGGAAGACTTCTTGGAAAAATTTGATGAACAAGTGAGTGAAGTGCCTCAATCTAACAGCATGCAAAAGTTGAGGGGAAAATGGCCGGAGCCGGTTCCACCAAAGCCCTTTCCCCCGTTTGAAAATATGAAATGCTCCTTCGCCTAACATTTGTAGGAGCAAAAACGCTTTGATGGAAAGGCTTCAGTAAAAATGGATTGTTAAAAGTCATTGCTTGGTGTTTTTAGTTGGTGGAATTTGAGAACTGTAACAGTATTTTTAATTTGTAGAATTGTCCGCAGGATTGCAGTTTTTGTTTTGTTTTTGTTTTGTTTTATTTTGCCAGTCTTTTGCTGAAGCATGTTACTGGGATCTGACCTGTTCTTTATCCTCCTCAGAACGTCGGATTTTGTATAAATTCACTACGGCACTAAACTAATTGATATGTTTGTGTGTTTCCACTGGGTACTCCTTAGACATCCGACATTGTGTCTCACCGAAAGACAGCAGCACTGAGAGGCCTGCCCATTTTTGTCCGAGATGACACAACCAAGTTTCTTCTGGAGTGTTTGGTAAGTAATACTAACTGTAGGAAATAAACTTACACAATACAATTAATATTGCTTAATGTAGCTTAAACATGTTATGACCTCATAGCTTATGCTAATCATTTTATGCACAATACACTTTGTGTAAGATTTAATTTTGAGCCCAGAGATGCCGTGCTGTTGAGTTGCAATTATAACTTCCACAAGCTGAATGGTAAGACTCAGTAGCTTGGTGCTAAAGTTAGAATCAGTGGATATGTATTTTGTCGTTTAGTTTCTGCTAAAGTGCTCGGAGCGCATAAGGTCTCGGAAAACAAAGCTTTTGCTGTGAATGTTAATGGGGAAGCCAGACATGACTTTAACCTATGTTTCGCCTGTTCTAGTGCATTGTGGTTAGTGCTCATGTAAAACCTCACAGCATTCATTTCATTTTAAGCATATAAGTTCTCTTCTGAAATAGAGAATCAAAGAATGTGTAGATGTGTAAGTTGCCAGTTCAAAAGAGGGGCATATCCAGTATTTCTACTGTTCAAGTTCATTGTTAGTGATCAGGTGATCAACTTCAATGTATGTACATGCAGTCATTTTAAGCATGAAGTCCCATTTGCCTGTGAAATTGAAATGTGTGGAATTGTGAGTTGCCAGTTGACAAGAGGCACTGGATTGTAATTGTTATATTTGTTTATTCTTAAATTCTTTGATTGTGATGTGCTGAAGAGGCTGAGGCCTGATATATCACAATGATGCCAGGTGTGTGAATCCTATTTTGACCTGATGGATAAAAGCAGAAGCAGAAACGATCCTCAGAATCTGTGTTCAAAGGCCATCATCATTTTCTGTTTAAAGCAGCTTTGCTAGATGTTTATTATGTCAAGAAATGTCCTTAACTTGTGTTATGTTGCAAAACGTGCATTTTTTCAAATCCATATATTCAGCATGTGAAGAATGCATGTTATCAACGTCTAGCAAAGCAGCTTTAAACAGAACATGATGATGGCATGGGGTCTGCGAGACATCGAGACACAGAGGAACTCAGCCTGAGCACACACACACACAGCCAGGCTGGGCTGGGCGAGTCGGCTGACAGCTTCCATACAGCGCTGCATTGCCTGGCAGCATAGAGAGGTATTTTCTGTGTTAGAGTTTTACTCGCTACAGGGTGTACTTTGAGGGTTTGTGACTCTGTAGACCGTTTACATACAGAAAAAGCTACATAACACACAAGGGGATGGGTAATAACCAGAAAAGCATATGATAAGACCTTTAAAAGAGAGAATGTTTTGTGAATGTTTTGTGTGCTAAAGTGGACAAAAAATGTACAAAATGTTCATATAATTGAATTAAATTGTAATAATCAACTGAATAAATAATGGCTCTTTTTTTGTTAGTTCATTTTCAATGTCTGACATCAATGTTGATTGAAATCTTCAGCGTGACAATATCTCAATGTTGATTCAAAGACTTTTTGCTATCTGATAATAACATTGTTTCAATGTATAATGCAACGCATAATATAGTTGAATCAATGTTGTTGCAATTCTACATTCTTTCAATGTTGATCATATCGTAATTGAATCAAGGTTGATTCATTGTTGGGATTGATTGAAAATGCAATGTTCTTTCAATGCTGATCATAGCGAGCACTTTCAATGTTAATTTCAATGTCTGACATCAATGTATACGTTTATATTGTATGTTAACATATATTAAGATGTAAAAAAATAAAAAATAATAATAAATAAAAAAGGGAGAAGGGGTCGGATTAAATAAGTGTAAACTTCTTCCGACCCCTTTTCGGACGTGTAATTAGCTAAAGCTTTGTTGTTTATTGTTTATTGATATCAGACAATGATACTACAGATTATTCAATTATTAATTAAATGTTTCGTTTTGTTATTGCATTCATTTGTATCGTACTGTATCATGTCTGTATCACCTTTTGTTTCATTTGTATTTTCTTTGGTTTTACACGCTCGAAAAAAATAAAATAAACTAAACTAAACTAAACTAAATGTTGATCACAATCTTCAGCGTGACAATATCTCAATGTTGATTCAATGACTTTTTGCTATCTGGGTTATTACTAATATTAATATTATTATTATTATATATATAAATAAACTATGTTTAAAATGAGTTACCTTTTAGAGAAGTGATTATATTTGTATGCCAATATTTTCCTATGGTAAAGTTTTCGTTTTGCACTTTTATTTTGATAGTAATAAGATCGGGACTCTTATTTTGAAGGAACTTTTACCGGTTAAATCGGTTTACTCAGAGCCGTATATGGCGCTGGGTTTACTGATAAAGATTTAGCCCCAGAAAGCACATGGCTACTTAGCATGCAAAATGACGTCATTCTGCATGTTAAGTAGCCATATGCTTTCGTGTTATCGGCTGAATCTTTATGTATTGATTAGATCACGTTACTCTGATGATAGTGTTCAAGACAGCCTATATGTCTGAACTCGATGTTTAGAGTAATGTGTTACGGAGCCTTCTCTTCAATATTGTTTCCAGATAGAGCATTTTGCGCTGCTCTTTTCCAATGTGGAAGCAGAATGTGTGAAAGCATACAGCACGATGCGGGGTGTGTCTCTAGACATCTTTAGACTGGAATAGCGGGGCCCAGTACGTGAACTCGCCTCGCAGCCGGTGCACACGCCAGGATAGAGGACATCAGACTCCATAGAAAACTTGCTCGAGTCCGAGTCCAAGTCGGAGCGTCAATGCACATGTCGAGTCCGAGTCATCATGGGGGGGAAAATTCACAAGTCCGAGTCCGAGTCCAAGTCAGCGTACGCGCTAATTCACGAGTCCGAGTCAGAGTCCAAGTCATCGTGCGCGAGAATTCACGAGTCCAAGTCCGAGTTGCGTCAATCAGTGCGCGAGTCCGAGTCGAGTCACGAGTCCCGAAAATCGGCACTCGAGTCCGAGTCCAGGACTCGAGTACTCCATCTCTGCACGACCACTAGAAGTGCTACACTTTAAAACGTGACTATGTGTCGTAATAAGCTGCTGAACAATCAACCTATTTGGTCGTTTTTCGTAGGAGGACAGGCTGAACAGTTTATGCATCCAATCCAACATAGCTTTTTTCTCATTCAGTTGCTATGGTAACAGCTTTACCCATCTCTGTGTGTTTTAGTCCCTCCTGCCTATGCCTCTGTTCAGGTTTCCACAGACGTAAGTAAACACACGTAAGTCCAGTCAGGGGTTAGAAGATGGCACATACCGTAGTTTCCATGTTAAATTCCTGGCAAAGTTCCAGCTAAATTGTATTAAAACATTTAGATTTTAGTTTCTGGTGTATGCTATTTAACACACCAGTGGTTTTGCATGTGGTCATTGTAAGTTGTATTGAGGTTTTGAGCTGGATAACATTAAACACATCACCCATGAACAGACGTCTTCCCATCCATTTGCGTTCTAAAAAAGCACTAATATCCTAAATTTGGTCTCCCTGTAACATTTACTGCTGCATATTGTCTACTGATGCTTTTGGATCAAACAGTAAATTATTGTTAAGTGTTTTATAGCCATGTAATTCTCAAATTCTATATTCGTCCACCACGGGGAAATGTACGTTGTTACAGCAAAGGGGAAAGTGCAGATAAAAAGTGCAAATACAATAGTAGACACAATGCCATTTTGAGGTAGGCACAAGTTAAAAAAGTCAATCAGTACACAAACATGGCATGTGCTTAAGAACTTTTTTACCTCTTATTCGCAACGCCACCTGACGGCTTTCTTGCTCTTATTGCTGTTATTAAGACAAATGCTCTCCACTTGTCCTAAAATGGTTGTAAATAGACTACAAGTGTACTTACTTGTTTTCAGAAAATCAAGCAGTTTACCAGTTGTAGGAGCTCAACTCATTGCACTTGGACCACAGATGGTCACAGGGTAGTACTTTCAAAAAGTACCAGTTTGTAGGGATGTCCGTCGCTGTTTCGGCAAACACACACAGCGACGGACATCCCTACAAACTGGTACTTTTAGAAAAGTGCTACCCTGTGACCATCTGTGGCCCAAGTGCAATGAATTCCTCAAAAGGTTCAAAGTCCCAAGGAACGTTGAATAGGGGCTGAAATAAACGCTTAAAATACAGTTTCCATGTTTACCCTAAGGTTTTATAGTATATGGATATATATGAAATATAAATAAATATATATTGAGGGATTTGGAGGCATTGCCTAATTTCCAGGAGGGTTAAGAACATAGTAAAAACAGCTGCAGATAGCAAAACAGAACAGTTACATAACCATTGTAGTTAGTTAGTAGTTAGATGACACTGTCTAAGTAGTCAATAACAGAGAATGATGTAAGTTATGTCATATCTGTTACAACTTAAGACATTGCTTATAACATTTTCTGGTTGCTCCTGTCTCCAAAGGATCAATAAATTGTACAATTATTAACTTTAGGAGACACAACATTTTTCGTAATCTATTGAAAGAACATTTCACAAACAATTTTTTTGCCTGGAGAAAGCTGATTTCTTGACCATCTGCGTGTATGACCAGGTTTCAATTACCTATTTGTATGCACCAGACACAGACAGTATGGCAATATTAAAGAAATATCTTCAGCCTTTTAATTCTAAATTACAAAAGCTGCACTGTTATTCTTAAAAAAACAACCTCTATTTCATAGTAGAGGACTGACTAATTTAAAATAAAACCAAGAAATGCACAGCGGCAGTGAAAGTGCATGCCCAGTTATTCTGTCAGTAACACAGTTTATTTTCACAGTCGCACACTCAGCAGAGTAATTATAATGTCAACATGATATCCTAAATATATCCATGACATTACACACGCATAAAATGTATTTTCATCCACTGTTTCCAATCCCTTCTTTTTCCTCTTTTGCTATATTCCTTTAGTTAAAATATATTTAGATGTAATGGAAACCAAGCATATCTATTACCTATCTATTTCTATTTCCATTTCCATTTCTTGTGATTGTTCTTTTTTCTCTTTCTACCTCAACACCAGAGTATCACAGAGGATTATAATAACATCTTTATGAGATATAATACACACACAGGCACCTTTGTTAACAACCATGACAGCGGATGCAAAAAAAAGAGGATCGCAGTACTTTCCGAAAAAAGACGACAAAATAGACTTTACCTTTGAACTTTTACACTGCACATATCTCGAATATATTCAACCTCTTCCAATTTTCTCAATAATTAAGGGTCTCAAATGATTGTTTAAAGTCTTCTTCAATCCAATACAGCATGATCTTCATTTAGTAAATGATGGTTATATCTAGAGTAAAACAGACATTCAAGCTGGATATGTTTCAGAGCATGAACACTTTCACTTTGGGTTTACCCTTCATGAAAGTTATTCGTAACATCTTGGTAACCTAAACATTTCTTAGTCAGCGTTTGATTGAAGCTCCATCCTCAACAAGATGCCGACAGACAAAATGTCAGACTTCAAAACGGTAATCAACAAACCAATGGGTGACGTAATTCCCAAATGTCACCATGTTTACTGCAGCTTCCCACACTGCAAGACCAATAAGATATTAGGACTTTTGTGTCCAGGCAGGATTCTTCTCTTTTTCTCTACAGCAGGGTGGTGTCATCATATATTTTTTCATATTCATTTAATCTTCAGAGATGTGTAATACTATTTCAAGTATCAATGCACCATGTTAAGAATTGTGCCTAGACACATTGTTAAGCCACAATTGAACACAAGTAGGTCCTCAACTCAACACTTCAAAAATATATTTTAGTCGGGATGCAGAGCTATTTTGCACACACTCAATGGGGGAAAAAACATCCTGGTAGCACAGACAGGAGAACCCTATATTTTTAATGAGGTGGTTTTGCAAAGAATCTGGCGAGGAACAAACACAGTTTTAAGGTCATTATTGTTGATGCCTCCTCAAAAGGAGAGGTTTTGTTTTCTGTTCTAGTAGATGGTCTGTCAGCAGTATTATGGTAAATGGAATGGACTTATAGCGATTTTCTAGTCTTTGTCATCCTTTTTTGCATCTACATTTATCATACATCATTTACTCAAAAGGCAACCATTCAAAATGGTGGTTTATGGCACACATATTCTTTTATCGGTAAAAACTTGTGGTAAGTATCTTGCCCAAGTACACATTGTCATATTGACTGCAGAGAAAGTCACTGGTGATTTTCATGAAACCTGGTGGGTTGAAAATATTAATTAATTAATATTATTTCATATTTAAAGTTATATATATTTATTTGTATACTTTTCTTGCAGTTGCTGTGTTTTTTATATGTATGCCAATAATATATGTGTGACGGTGGACATCTGTGCTCTTAACCTGTGCAGCTGCCTGAGCTCACTCAGTGTGAAGTCACCATTAGCATTATTCCGCCCATTTTCTCATTGGAATTCCATAAGGCATGTTGAATAGCCCAAGCTAACAGATGTCTATCAATGTGATGCATGCAGTAAAACAAAGTTTTGCTGATAACTGGAGATGCATACAAATTCACCTTCAGAAGTAATTGTACTGGATTCCATCAAATTGCCTGAATGCTGGACATTTCCTATCATTCGTGTATGCTATCATGTTAGCTTCGACACACCCAATCAATCTATGGTATACATTAGTGCACAGGTTTCTATCTATGCTCTACTCTTGCATGTTGATTGGCAGATGTAAAATGGCTGCTTAAAACCTGACAGCCTGATAATTGGCAGATGGTTGATTGGCTACCTTTAATTGGCTGCTTCTAACCGCCTGTTGTAGCCCATCTGTGCGCTAACATTACTCGCAATGCTAGCTTTGTGACAGCACTTCACCATCCATCCCCGTGCCTGCATGGCATTCCCTCGCTTCCCATGCCCATTATATTTTGAATAGTTTGCAACATGAGAACTTCTCAAAAAACTGGGACACACATTTGCATACATCTGGTTTTCCGCTGTTTTTCTTTCTGTTCTGCCTCCTCACACCTCCATGCCCTCAGGTTACAGATTATCAAGACGTCTCGGTTTCCACCGGTGTATCACCTTTTTGTCAGACATTTGGGAACATTTGATAAAGTCATTACCATAAGCCTCTTCATCTGATTTCCCTGCATAAGTAACCATTTTTTGATTGTCAGGTATGAATCAGACGCTTCACTGTCTGTGCTGACAGTTATAGCTGTCATTTATCTCCCAGTGGAAAGACAATAGGAAAACATCTTGCGCTTCGCTCTATTGTCCCTTTGTGTGTTAGTGCACAATCATAATCTTATTACTTATTGGAGACCTGAAAAGGAGTTCTTGTCAGACAGATTGTCGAGTAAGTTTGAAATCATTAATGTTGACTGTGTGGAACTTTGACGGAGGCTGCTGAGAGCTGCAGAGGCAGAAATCTTCAGGGTGTACTGTTCTCTGGCTTTTGCTGTTAACCTTTACTGATGAGTTCACAGTGACAGAGGTGGGAATCTCATGGGGACCCATCAAAAAAGTGAAGATATAAGGGGATGTTATAATTGCTTTGAAAGCAGATGCTCACCGGAAAAAGACTATTAAGGAGTCGAGAATACTTTGTTCCCATTAAGTCGGAGAGTATACAGCAGGCATAATGTTCTCTTTTTGGGCAGAGAAATTACGGACAAGTAAATAGAGGAAATGTTTTAATATGCAGTATGATGTAATTTTGATTTGAATCGTAACAATTGGTCAAATTAATACATGTAATATGAATGAGTGACAAGCTTAGAGTATCAAGCTTAGAACATGTAAACCTGTCCAAACTTTACAGATCATTTTAGCACATAAATATATTTCCTAGATATTTCTAAAGTTTCGTTTTTTTTCGTTACCCCAGCATGCAGAGCATTTTTGTGTCTTTTAGCACTTTAAAGATATTTCCAGGAACAACTCATCTGTTACTTCAGCATTTAGTTGAACATATTGAACCTGTATGGATACAATTTGCTCTTTTGAGCCTTTCTTCTAACACTGGATGTTTAACCTTTCTTTTAGCAACATACAAGATTCTAATAAACACACTTCAAAACATCAGCCATATATACATTTTCCATCTAGCTTGTGAATATAACTTCCTTGGTGGCAGTAATATACTGTATGTTTCGCTATGTGTTTGTTTTATTTCGGTAGTCTGCTGTCAGTGGTGTTGGAGAAAAAACACTGGCCCGATGTTCACCTTTTGGCCGAACATTGTAGAATTGTTAAAGGAAAAAAAACATTTTCAAGATGGGGCATGGCCTTGACGGGATCTGAACTTACATTTATGAGAACAGAACTGGAAAATCTTGCTATGCTTTTCTGCGGGTTGTCCAAAAAGGCAACTAATAAAGTTACATTTTAATGTTGAGAGCTTGTCATGCTACTGCCAGTGGCCAAAACATTTGAAAAATGTAGATATTCTTAAAGATATCTCTAGTTTGCTCATTCTTGAATCACCTATAGTCAATTGTAAACAGAGGGGAAAAGTGTTGTGTTTAGGTCATAACAAATCAGATTTGAATACGTGTAACTTTATCCAATTTACCAAAGGATCCGTCTCTTGAATAGAACTCATGGGCATCTTAGTGCAGTAATTGTATGCCACCTGAATTCAAATGACATCATTCTCAGCTCTTCAAAGAACTTCAAGGATTCAGTACTTAAAACAATCAAACTGTTGGTTGCCATGAGACATCCCCTTAGGTGAAAAGCTGCTTTTGACCTCAGCACAGCCTATTGCATATGGTACACCAACAAAAATAGAGTTAGCACACTCAAGTAGCGTAGATAAGCATGGTGAGCTAAATACGAATAACGATTTGCCATACATACATAGTAGCACCTTCAATATTGAATCCAATCCAATGGTGGGACAGCTAATTACATATTGATGTCCGTCTGTGTCTAGGACGTTATGCCTAAGGGCCACAAAAGATATCGTTTAATTCAGCTGTTAGCCAAAGAGTGTTTTCTTTTAAATTCCTTTGGTTGCAGACCAAAACAGCAGGGAAAATAAAATTCAGAAAAGCATATCAAAATCGACCAAAATCGAGATAATCATACAGTGAAGATATCAGGTACCATCAACCAGACCACTAAGATGAAACGTTGGGCAGATCAATGAAAGTCTGCGACCTTCCAGCTTAATGTTGTAATCGCAGTCTTTTTTGTTTGTGAACTACAAAAACTTGTGTATTAATGTAAAAGTGTCCTAGTGCTGACTAATATCTGCAGTCCTTTCATCTCTTGTCTAGTGCCTTGTGTTCTTTCTTCTTTTAATATTTGGCAAAAAAGTAGGCAATTTGTGTATTTCTTTACCAGAGGGAGAAAGAAGTGTGAAAATGCTACAAAAATACTTAATGGGAGTAGTGGAGTGCTGCTGATTGCTGATCTTCTACACCCCATTCCTGCATTTAAAGGTTTTCTTCCATCCAGAAAATTGTCAAAATTGTACGTTGATGCATATTCAACGATTTTGGGAATATTAGGAGTTGGGTGAAGCATGATAAACAGTTGGTAGTCTCAAACAAAACCTGAAAGATAAAGCACATGTTTGGAATATGTCATGATATACTTGCCAAACCCTAATCCCTAACCCCTAACCCCAACCCTAACTCTACCAACTTTTCTCATACCTTGTCACAAGGGCACACAAGAATCACAATGGTATTCAGGGTATGACATATTGCGTGATAATCTATTTAAAAAGGCTTCAAGTAATACATTTGGATCCGACCAGTCATTGTCAGAACAATTTGGAACTACTGGTAGTTATGGCTGTGGTTAATGATGCTAAAGGTTTGATTGACAGATGGTTTCATCCAATCAGTTGCAAAGTAATTTCTTTAAGTGCCTGTCCTTTTACCGAAAAGTTTCCAGTAGTTAATGTATCAAAGATCTTCCATGTGACTGATATGCCCTGTGACTTGCCTTGTGTTTTTTTGTGATTACAATCTACATCAGTCCTCCACATTCCATGCCTTTGGTTGCCTTAAATGTTAACTAACATTGTTTTTTTTATATTCTGCTGAATACGTTAAGTAACTCACGTTATAAAATAGGGGTGCAACAACTAATCGACTTAATCGATTAAAATCGATGACCAAATTAGTTGCCAACTATTTCAGTCATCGATTCGTTGGTGACGTCATCACGTGTGTCTTACGCGCCATTAAGCTCCAACGTTATCGTCTTTTTATCGGTACTGGAGACATTTCAAAAAGATATGTCATATGTATTATTGCTATATAAACATTATATCGCAGTCTTAGTGTCGCCAACTCGTTTCTAACATGCAAAAAGACAAAAAAAATGTCTATGATGTATTTTCGATCTTTCCAATCCAGACGAGAGATCTCTTTCCTGTCTGTGTGCGAGGGGGCGGGGCAGTTTACACACATGCGGCTGCTACATGCAGCAACACACACGGCGGGGATGGCGGAGAGAAGCGCTCCAAGGTGTGGTTGAATGTCTTGAGGTGGACAAGGCTTGTTGCCAATAGTGCAATAAAAGTTTAGCATGTAAGGGCGTTAACACGAGCAATTTGTCTAAACATTTAGCAAAAGTGCACCACATTCAGACGGAGAAATGCACCGGGTTCGACTGTCTCTACGGAGTTAACAAAATTATACAAACATGGGTTAATGATTAGAAGTAACTGAGTTATTTTTTTTTTTTAAAGTTTCAGCTATTCTGTTTACAGTTCTGTCATCACATTATTTAATACGATTTGTTAAAACATTGTTGTTTCTTTTGATGTCAAATATTATTTATTTAATTTAAATAAAAAGCAATGTTAGTTTTGTTCACAATTTGTTTAGTTAATTTAATAATATATGTATTTTTGAATCAAGTATTCATCTTTATTGTCTTCATAGTTAGTTTCCACATGCCTAAAACAACCTCAAGCTAAATCTAAAAGTTGATGGCTAAATAAGAGCGTTTGAGAAATTGTGCAAGGCATAATAGTCCGAATAGTCGATTAATCGTTTCATTAATCGATTATCAAATTAATCGTTTGTTGCAGCCCTATTATAAAAAGAGTATTTTGCGAATCACAGTTAATATCATATTGTGTAGTATCGCTGTAGAATTCCCGTTAGCTACAGTCATACTTTAGTGCTACCGCCAGGAATGTGTGTATTTTCTGTTAATTCTCCAAGTTATTATTATTGTATATTCTTCTGGATATTTAGGTGTCTTTTGTATTGTGCTTTATTTATTAGTTTCACCCCTTCTCATTAAAATACACTGAAAAAAAAGATGACTGGTGTTTAGCTGCTCGTCAAAGTGCTGGGATACTGTACGTGCACGTAGGACAAATAACAGTAACTTGTTGGCACCATATCAGTTCAATCAAAAAAATTATATTTTAGACGTATATTTAAATACAACTGGGTGGAAAGTAATTTACTTGCTTAGCATGTATTTGGTTAATTGTAACTGAAATGGTCTTTTAATGTGTGATATACTGTTTTTGTCACACAACAATTAATGTTATAAAGACAGTACATCTCCACAACATCTATTGGATTAGAGTTTTTTTTATTCCTTAGTCTCTTTTGCCCTCTTTCCTGTTTGTTTTTCAAATGAAGGCCAATTGGTAATGATTTAATTTATGTACACAGTATGTGAACAAGTTGCATTTCTTTAGAGATGTTGTTTTAATGTGGGAGAACATGCGTCCACATCTGCGCACGTGGGCGCACTTTTCTGTGTAGAGCTACGTAACATCACCTCAGGTGTGTTTGAATCATATTTTCGAAGGAGTTGGAGATAAATCATCAGAATCCTCTCTGACATCAAAACCCCCGAAGCACTAATCAGCAGCGTTCTCAAACAAATGTGAACAGGCAGCGAGACGACCGCTACGTGGGCTTCAATCATGGCAGCTGATGTCTTACTTTGTACGCGTGTTTAACAGGTATCTGGGATGTCGAGGGAAGAGATAAGGAGATTGAGGAGGACAAAGGAATGCTGAGCAGAAAGAAAGGCAGAACATTCAAGGCAAAGAGCAACGGATTGAATATAGAGTCAGGAAAATATGCCACATTCACTTTCTTCACCTGCAGTAATAATCTCAAACATGATCCTTTTCAACGATTGGATCATTCCATTTATGCAACGTGACTTTTTAAGATATTCCACACTATGCAAACAGTGTTTTTCTTTCAATTAAACTGAGAAGTATTTGAAGTCAAATGTCAGTTCACATGTAGGATGAGTTTTTCAATTTGAATTTAATACATATGTGAAATGCAGACATTATGCAATTATAACGTTTGTCACAAAAGCAGTAAACTGAAGTTAATAATCCTGGATACAACCAAGATCCACGCTGTGGTCTAATGATGTCGGCTTCAATTTCACAGTTAGCAGGTCATGTATGAGGCAGTAGTATATAAGATAGACAGAAAAATATTATGACATTGCAATGGAGGAATTTAAGTTTTGTATTGCCTGTATGGGTGGCATATTACATAACGTCCAATATTATTATGTTAAATTAATAACTTCCATGGATATCCAAGGATTAGCCAATTAGTTTACTCTGAAGCTGAACAATTTATATCATTTGTAAAACTTAAAGCCATATCAAGCATATAGCTTCTAAACACTTTCTGTAGATTTGATGCTTAAACGCTGAATAAGCCATAGCTTCTACTGTTGATTCATTGTTGTAACTGTGTGTTCTGGTGTATTGATATCCCACTTTTTCTTTTCACAGTCCCTTAACAAACTGCACATTGACAGAATTGAAAGTGTATAGTAGACAGACCTGCCAAAGTCGACTTTATTGTCAATTTCTCTGTGTGTGGGATTCAGACAGGGAGATCGAAATGCTGTTCCTCGCCGTCCTGAAGAATACAAATATATAAAAAAAGATATACATATATGTATATGTACATACATACTATGAGGGGCCGTACAGGCCATAATTCATACTGGTCCTCTCACACAAATACATTCTCCTTTTACATACATATATTTTCACTCTCACACACATACATTCTCCTTTCATATACATATATATTTACACTCACACATTCATACATTTTGCTCTCATATTATCATATTTCAATGCACACATTCATACATTGTCACTCACATATTTATACATTTTTCACTTACACATATATACATTATGCTCTCATATTCATATATTTTAACGCTCATATTTATACATTTCATATTATAAATAATATATGCATGTCTGAAGACAATATATATATGCAAGAGAAGAATGTATGTATGTGTGAGAGAAAGTATAGTGGAAACGGAAGGAGTATGGTTGAAACGGAAGGCAGGTCATTATCGCGCTGTGATTGGCTCAGAAGGTTGAGCGGGGCGGGCTCATGTTCAGAACTTCGGATTCAAATCAACATGATGGAGGGAGATGAATCCGTGTATCTTTGGACCATTTGTTTTTCTTTATTAAAAAAGTAAACGGAAGAGTGTCTGCGAGGCGTTTTTGCTTTTAGTTTTTTACCTTACTAAATGGTCATTGGAGCGAGGGGGGGGCGCCGCAAAACTCGCGGAAGTGATTTCAAAACAAAAGCACTCGTGTGCTTGGAACGGTGATAATATTATAAACAAGGGGAAACAAGGTGAATTTAGCGATCACAACAAAAACGGCCAAGACACACATTGAGCCCAGAAAATGAAAGTTATTAAGGGCTGTAAATATAATAAGCCTATGTCTAAAATGGACAACATTGTTAGGAGATTTTTACTATACCGCGGTTCTGCACTGCGGTCAACTCAGCCGTCTCTCGCTTTTGTTTTTTCAAATGATAAAAAGACAATTTTACCATTAGTTCTTAATGATATTGATACTGCTGGACTCAGTAGTTTTACTACCACAATACAATGAAGTAGCCTACTTCTAGTGTGTTTTTTGTTGTTGTTGAAATCCTCTGTCAATGTCCCCTCCTGAGAACAAAATCAAGCCACTTCTGCTAAGTTTGATGAGGGAAAAAAATATTTTTTTGTCATTAGTTCTTCGTGAGATTGACACTGTTGGACTAGTGAAACTACTCCCACAAATACTATGAAGTACTTTTACTGTGTACTTTTTGAGTAATCCTCTGTCAATGTCCCCTCCTGAGTACAAGAATGCATGTTTCTCTACTATTTTGAATAAGCGTTAAAACACCTTTCTTCATGAGACTGATATTGTTGGACAGAGTATTTTAAGAGGATGGTGGACATGATATCAGCACTACTTCCAGTCAGTACTCCGGCAGCAGCATTTTTACCCCTTGGAAAGTCTTTAGAGTCTGGCCTGGATAGCTGGTCTATCCTTCAGCACACTGACACACCTTGTCACTCGTGTTGGCCTCTTATGAAGCTGCTGTCTTTTAAAATATGATTATTTCTCTGCTCCTAGTTCGTTCCTCGCAGATTCTTCCATCAGTCCCAGTCATTGCATGTCAGTCAATAGAGCTTCGAAAAATGTGTCCAATTCAACAAAATGTTTTTTTGTGAGTGAAGGCCAGAGCTAAATTATAGATTGTTTGATTGTGTAATTACAAGGTGAGAGAAAATAAATCCACATCCTCCTATGAAACTTATTTATTTCCTTTTCCATGTTATACTTATACTTACTTGTACAGTATTAGAACATTTGCATGTTGAACTACATGCTGATATATCTTCCCCAGCCTGAAGGATATACAATAAAATAAATGGATAAATGGAGTGCTTTTGACGAGACCATTTAGTAAGGTAAAAAGCAAAAAAGCCTCTCAGACACTCTTCCGTTTACTTGTTTAATAAAGAAAAACAAGTGATCCGTAGATATACACGGATTGTGCTATATATATATATATATATTAACTGTGCTTTTTTACCCCAAAAGTTGTAAATGAAACAAGTGAAGTACATGTAATAAAGCCGTGGAGGGCGGGAGTTTATAAACCAAAGAGTAACCGCCCTTACGGGATGCTAACGCACCCGCAAGGACACCTGGCCTCCTATTGGTTGAGGGATTTTGACATGGTTGTTGCCATACAGTCTATGGTTGTAGCACAAACAATCCAAGCGCAGAGCAGAAATCTGAGAGCAGACATTTGACGAGCACACAGAAACGGGGGGTTACGTATTGTAACCCTAGTTATATCTCTCACAGGCTCCGCCCTCTACTGGACTCTATGGGTACTACCTTATCCTGCGTGCATTCTCCCACTGAGACTTCTATAGACGTAGCCGGCCTAGGGCGGGCCTACCTGAATGCGCGCACATCACACCGTATAAAAGGAGGCCTCGCCTCCTGACTATCATCCTATACCTCTCTTCAGCGAGCGGAATAGGACAGACAGTGCCCTGAGTAGAGGGCTCCGCCTGTGCTTATATAACTAGGGTTACAATACGTAACCCCCCGTTATATCTCTCACAGGCTCCGCCCTTTACTGGACTCTATGGGTACAGTGGGTGGAGCCCTGATGTATACGCGCACTGTCGTCCAACACCATTCCACCCTACTGCCCCTGACCGGCTTTTCTGGTCAGCAGCTGCTGCCCCACATTCTCCTTTAACCCGGTTGTGACCGAGGAGAAATCTGGGCTGCGGCTGACAGAGCACACCCTGCTGCGCCTACCTCGCAGACAGTGTGCTCAAAAAACAGTGCCGGGGGACCCCCCCCCCCCCCCCCGCGCCCATAGACGGATGGGGAGAGCCCCCTCGGCCCCTGTATGGGCTTACTACGCACCTGCCTCCCTGAATCCCTAAGGATAACAGGGAGAGCGCCAGCGCCCATGCCTCACACTCAGGCACTGACCCCGTGCAGAGTATGAGAGGACTAACGTAACGGGCCAGCGCGCCCCTTGCCTATCCCGGGACCCTCAGAGGGCCCAGGAAAGGCGAAATCCTGTGTTGCCCCAGCAAGCACAGACGAGGAGAAAGAGCCAGATATGTCCAAGAGATAAAACCTTATAAAGGGGCCTGGCGTCGACCAAGACGCTGCTGTGCATATATCCTCCACACTCACACCGTTGAATAAGGCTGTTGACACAGCTACAGCCCGTGTGGAGTGAGCACGAATCCCCGTGGGGCAGGCTCTCCCTGCCTGTCCGTAGGCATGTGCAATGCACTCGCAGAGCCAGCCTGCCAGGCGTTTCTTGGACAGAGCTTTCCCGATCACCCCGCCCCCGAAGCACACAAACAGCTGTTCGGTGCGTCTAAGGGCAGCCGTGTGCTCCACATAACATGCTAGCGCACGCACCGGGCAGAGGAGGTGCAGTTTAGCCTCCCTGGCCCCACCATGGGGGGGAGACTAAAACCCCCTAACTGAATAGCCCTCGACCTGAACGCACTCCTTAGGTCTTTAGGCACAAAGGAGGGGTTCGGTCTAAGTGTTGCGCCGCTCTGGTCACCCCAAATTAGTAAACAACTCGGGTGCACCGACAGAGCAGTTAACTCGGACACTCTTTTGGCTGACGTTAAGGCAAGAAGCAAAGCTGTTTTCCACGACAATGCTTTCAGAGGGGAGAGCTCCAGAGGCTCAAATGGTCCCGAGGCCAGAGCCTCGAGCACTAGGGGCAGGTCCCACTGCGGGGTGGAGACGTGCACTACTGGGCGCAGCCTCCTGACCCCCTGTAAAAACCGCGACATCAGTGGTTGACTAAAGGCTGACCTGCCACCAAATCCCTCATGACAGGACGAGATGGCTGCTGCATACACTTTCACTGTGGAATGCGCCAGCCCTCTGTCCACCAGTAACTGTAAGAAGGATAAAATAGAGTCCAACTCACAAGATAGGGGCTCTATTCCCCGCTCCTCACACCAATGCTGGAATCTCAACCACTTTGGCCTGTAACAGGCTGTGGTGGATTCTGCTCTAGCTGCCTGGATAGACTGAATAACGCTGTCAGACAATCCACCCTGTCTCAGCCTGTCCCTCTCAGGAGCCAAGCCTGAAGAGGACGGCCCAGAGTGGGTTACGCCCCAATTGCACCTGCCCCTTGAGACATCGCCCCCCAGAACTGGGGGATCGCCCAGGGCTGCCCACCTTCATCTGTGTCATTTCTGAGTACCATGGAGCTCCGACGCGATCCGGTGCCACCAGAATGACTGCCAGACGTTCTCGCCTCACTCTCCTCATTTCTGCTCCAGAGGCTATACAACAACATCTGAAAGGTCAAAAAAACAAACAGGGCTAGACAGCTTCTTTTTGCAGGTTGTGGTACATTTACACAGCAGATAAACAGACACCCTCTTCATTGTTGTGCACTGTCCCTGTTAAATAAATGAATAAATAAATAAAAACACCATTGCCACCAGTCATTCCAGTGCCAGTGGTCACTCCAGGGTCGGCGGCCACACCTGATGAACCCACCAGGGCAGTTTCCTCCAGGGTGAGATGTGATCATGGACTGGAAAACACAGGTGTTGCCCGTTTCATGCTTTACAGGAGAGGATTAAACAGACATAGTGTAATTACTGGCAGGTCAGTGCACAACCAAAGAATTGAGAGATTATGGGCATAGGTAAATCGAGTAGTCTCATTTCATTTTGTTAATCTTTTCAACTTTATGGAGGAGCACGGTGTATTAGATTCACTTAAAGGTGGGGTAGGTAAGTTTGAGAAACCGGCTCGAGATACACTTTTTGTTATATTCCATGGAATGCTCTTAACATCCCGATAGCAATGAATATCTTAAGTGCTTTAACAAAAAATCCATAAAAAATGTTCATCTGTGGAAGCCGTAGTACTGTAAAAAGCACGACCAATTATTTTAGCCGGCCCGCTAAAATAACTGGATGGCCTACCTGCCTGTCAGCCTTCCATCGGGGCACAAACTTATCTCGTGCCCTCATTGGTCATGTGCGCGTTCATGTGTGTTGGAGGAGGGGCTCTATAAGGAAGTGGCAGATTTTCTCCGGTTGTGTATTTTCAAATTCTAGCGATCTCGAGCTGGTTTCTCAAACTTACCTACCCCGCCTTTAATGAGCTCCATATATTTTGTCTTCACTATATTTATTTGCCATGGGTTCAAAGGGTTGCCACTGAGTTTCAGAACCAGTGGAATAACCATGGTCTTTCAACACAACGGGGGCAAACTCCTCTTCAGCTGTGGCAAAGAGGCATAGTCAACAATGCAGGAACGCATAACCCAAGTATGAATGGTATTTATGATATAGACAGTGGCTTTGGTGTTGATGACAACAGACCACTCCCAGAGTTACAGACTAACAATGTCGTTGTTGTTCCATCTATTAACCTTACCATCAGTGACCCAACAATGGATACACTTCAGCAGACTTTTGATCCATTTGAAGATGATGGGAATCATGGTATATATTTGTTTTGCAACCTTGTGTATTTTCTTGAAGAGAGGCATACCTAAAATCATAGAACCAAATGGTGTACCAAAAAGAAACAAAACCTCTCTCAACAGATAGGCCTATTTAAGAGCATATTCACATCAATAGAAAAGGTCCACACAGGATATTAACTGCCTTTAGTAGTGTAAAGCAAAGCAAAACGAAAAACACACTGACAATCTTTTTCACAGACACTTAAACATATTGTCAGTTTTATCATACACTGCTTAAAAAGAAAAAGCGTTTATTTCAGTGGAACAATGGGAAAAAAAGTTTGGCTTTTGTCCTCTTCTGTTCTATGGTGTGCTGATTTTGTGTTGCTTCTTATGCTCCTACTGACTTCTCACACATTCCACTGATGCTGTATCATTGTATTTGACAAAGGGCATCAAATGTTAAAATAATTAATACTTCAGTCAATTTATTAAGTTCTCCAGAGCCAAAAGCTTTAATAAAATGTGGTTTCAATTGACACGTTCAATTGGTAACAATTTCTTTGAACATTTAAAGTAAAACACATGGTTGGAAATGTTAAACATGGAGGTTTGAGCTCACTAATGCACGTAAAGGTCTTAACATCCTATACACAGCAAGGATCCATTAATTGGAAGAAAACTGCATCCATGAACTTAAACAGTAACCTAACAATTGTACATCTTAATAAAACCTTTATTTTTATTTTTTAAACACTTTGATTGCAAAATGACTGGCAACCTAATCCTGGCTAAAAATACAGAGCCAAGTTCCAAAGCCAATTGAAGTTTACTCAATAATAAAGTTGAATTTGCCTTTATTGAACTTTCTCAAAATCTGAACTGTACTTTAAAAGATGTTAGAACCTTAATGTTTTAACAAATGGATATTCTCCCAGCAAAACACTGTGGAATGATATCCACAATAAAAACGTGTCAATAACTGTTTGGGATTTTTTGAACTAAAATGTATTTATTTGAGTGTGAACTTGACCTTTAAACAGAATACTGAGATGGAGGCCTGCCCATGAATTAAGCTATGCCGAAACCCTGGGTATTGCCCAGTGCAAAGTCCATATTTTCCTGGAAGTCTATGTAAGAGCTGTGCAGTGGCAACTTCAAACAGTTGATGCAGGTGTTTGCAATGGGAAGTTTAGAAGTGGTTCCTGAGTCATCATTTTGGTGAAGAAATTCAATTGAAGGTGGTGGATCAAAGCCAATTGGTGGAACAGTATTGGCTCCAGTGGCAAAGGCGAGAATTGTCCTCAGCTTCTGTGTTCCCTCTTGATCTAGAGAAAAGTCAATACATCGGAAATGAGAAAGAACACAAACAAACAAACAAACAAAACACTGCACTTAACTGATACAATGTCAAGATGCAGTGCATTGTTAATTACAAGCGAGGAGATATTTCAGTTCATACAAGAAACGCTTTAAACAATTATACATTAACCTTCTGCATCTGTTAGGAATGGAAAGGAACAACAACTTCTTCAGCACTCCTTCTATTGCTGCCAACTGTAGATAGGCGGATGGTGAAGAGGCTGTCAAGCAGGTCAGCTGTGAGGGTTGTAGGAGACCAGCATAGAAGGGGGCGAAAAACTCTCCGGGTGAGCTTGGATTTTGTCCAGCACACCAAGTGTTCTCAGTCCATCCCGAAATCTGAGTAAAAATCACACTTACTTTTTAAAGTGTTTTGATTGGCGACTTAAGTTTGAACTAAAGAAGCTTTTACATCTTCACATGTAGTCCTTTTTAAACGTCATGGCAAGGAAAAATGACTTGCTTAGATGCTGTTCAAACAGGAGAAAAATACATGTGTGTATGTACGCGTGCGGGGAGGGTTTACAGTATTTTTGCTCTAACACACAACCCAAGCCCACAACTACTTCGTACAACAACTTTTAAATGGCTAGAAGCGCTCGCACCACAACCACCTGGCATTTAGTTTTAGCCTATGTGACACGATGACGTAACATAATACTGTCATGTGGCTTATATATGCTGCAGTTTAGTCGGGGAAATTACTGCATACACTTCAACAGAAATGGCCGACAGAAAACCCTGAACACAATGCAATCTTCATGGGTTTCAATTCCTTATTGGAGAGGCAAAAGACTGAGGATAAAATGTACCTCTCAAAAGGACCACGCACTCTGTGTATCACTTGGAACATCAGGATGTCATCTACAAGCAGATTCTTGTCTTCCAACCTCCGCAGCGGCCTCAGGCAGCCAGCATTGGCCAAATACTCCTCAAGTGGTTATGTTGTTGCTAGCAGATCTTCCAATGATTTACCCTCCGTGACCTTCCAATACATACAAAAAACAACATTTGAAAGCGCCAAAAATTCAACATATTCCCCTCTGCACTAGCCAGTAGTGTAGAAACAGACGCACTTACAGCACAACATAGTCTAAAACTGAGAAAAATAAATTACCCTCTTAATCTTTTCGTGCAGGTCAATATCCGCAACATCTTCCAACACTGGCTTAGCCAATTCTGGGCCATCAACAAGGCAAGAGAAGAGAGTTGGGGACAGAAAGCCTGCGGGAGAACCGCCATGTACAATGCTTACTGCAATGGCCCTGCCTGCAATAAAGTACCGGTCCTCTCTCATGGCTAGAAGAAATACAAATTATTATATATTTGACAGTGCATGCGTATAAAGACTTAAAAAATGCCTGTAAGATCATATAAAACATAGTGATATACATGTAATAAATGGTTATCTGGAGTTTATCATATGAGATTACAATCAATACATACCAGTACTGTCAAAGGCCAAGTTCAGTTTGCCTTCTTCTCCCTCAAACATCGAAGATTTGGGCAAAGCTTCCAATAGAAGTCTTAGAAACTCTCTTCTTGGTCCACCTAAGTCCACAGCCTCTTCAGGTATTCCCATATCATCAGAAAACCTGACAGAAATCGTGTGACATGGATCGTATGTCCCTCGTTTAAAACCCCTGATGGCTCCATCCAGGACTGTGGATCGGTTGATGTTGAACTTGCATTTCTTCTGATGATTTATTTTTGTTGCAAGATCTTGCAAAATATCTCTCACTGGCACCAAACATCCCGTAGCCATCCTGGAACTAGCAAGATAAATTAAAGTTAGGGCACACACACTAGTTTTGAGCAAGTGGCATTATGTGTGTGTGTGTGTGTTGTTCATGATCATTGACCATTTTGAACTTCAGTACATAATTGTCACGTACAAAGTATACTAGTATAGTAGAAAGTCAATAGGTGGTGATATGTAGCATAAGCTTGCAAACTAAACTGCGTTCCTGAGAATGCTCAGTGGCATCTGCCATTCAAGTTACCTCTCTCTTGAGAGTAACAATCTTATTGCTGTTATTAGTCTTGAGGAGCCATTTCTAAACCAACTAAAGTAGTCGCTCTCACCAGGGATGAAGGAATGTGCCACTCAGTGGAGCGGTGTGACTTACTGTGTTTTTAATAGTTTTTGGACAACAATAGAGCTCTAACGCACAAGGGATTCAAATATCCGCACATAAATTAAGTCATAAATGATGTCATAAATCTTGATGTAATTTATCATTATTTAATACCACATGGTTAAAAAAAAAGTCGCCTTTAGTTTGATGGTGGTGACGTGAGCTTTGGCAACCATGGTGTAGTTCGTTTGTAGCTTGACAATAGCTTTTTACTTCTGCCGATTGCATTAAGCTTCAAAAATCATAAAAGTTGTGTTCATTTCTGAAGATTATCTTGCTGAACAAAACGTGCCAGCAATAACAACAAAAATGCATCTTTGCAATTGGCCATTGTAAAACATTTGCATTTTGTACTAACCTTTCACTCTGCAGGCTTGCTAGTATAGCCTGGTTCAATTCCTCATCAGAAGACTTGTCAGACAATGCAGACATTATTGTAAGGTAGCTATCATAGTTTGCTGATTGGTGGTGTGTTGAGGTAGAGGGTAACACAGAACAATGGCTTGCTGGAGTGCTGCCCGGAGCTGGATCAACAGAAGTTGTTCCTCCAAATGATAATGTAGAAGGCTGACTGCTGGAAGGGTAGCTTTCCAGTGAGCATACTGGCAGTTGACTAGAAGAACTGCTCGCTGATGTGCTGCTGTGGTAGGGTGAGATACTGCTTTGGTAGGTCAAGGCAGGAGTTTGATTGAATGACGCTCCACACCCAAGTGATGAGGCAAAAGGTTGAACTGTAGAAGTACAGTTTGGTGGGGAGGCAGTCATTGGACTGTTGAAACTGTCTGAAGATGCATTTTATTGTCGATCTCATGGTCGAAATGAGGAGCGCAGCTGCCTTGCTGAACCGGTGTTTTCCGCACAATTGTTGTCCTCACTGCTATAGCCTGTAACCTCATCATTTTCAGATATGCTACATTTCAACTGTACACTGAAGAGTACCTGGAAACACTCGGATTAACGATTATATTGCTAACAATTACTTTTACTGTCCATGCTTTAAAAGTGACATATCCCGACGAGTACCAGTATCCCCTTCTATTATTAGCTCTGTTAGTCCAACTAGGCAGCTGCCAATTAAGTCAATTTCTGTGCTTGGATATAACATTTAAAACAGGCATTCCAACTCTGCACTAGTCTATACTGTATAAGTACAAAATAAATAAACACATAGCTAGTAAACATTTTCATGACTACAAAGCTGAAATTAAAGTTCAAGAAGAACATACATCTCAAATGTCAGAGGTAACTGACAACATTTAATCTTCATGCATGTTTATACACCGATTATGGGTTATTATTTTTACAATGCTCTGCAGGTTAATTCAAATGTGATATCACATACCAAAATTGACTTTGATGGTCTGATGTATAGGGCTTTTGATTTATACACTTTATGTATGAGATTTGCATCCATTTCCTGTCCAGCACGCAGTTTTGGCTTGATCAATCTGTTGCCACATGCCATCAGAAGCTCTAGGCTGAAAAGCAGTGGGTAAAATGACAAAAGGTTAAAAAATGCACAAGACACATTGAAACGGATCCTCTGACAGTCTGTTTTCCATTTCCTCTTTGATGATGGCAGTCAGAAAAATAAATGAGAACGAACGTAAGCGATGCCACAAAATCAAATGTACTAGTATGAATAACTGGCTTAATAGGTTAGGTTTGGTCCTTTTTTAATTTGGACTGGATGATAACATTAAAGTGCTTACCTCACATCATCTGAGAGTTTTTCTCCAAAGGCATCCCTCATTTGTTCAGTGACAGTCCTGTTGTCACGATCTGTCTGTGTTGTATTTTGTCTTGTCTTTTTCTGTCTTTGGTTTCCTGTTTTGTTTTGAAAAGTGTTCATCCCGTCTTGCCTGTTGCTTCCTGTCTCTGTGTTCCCTCCTGCCTGATTGCCCGATTGTGTTCACCTGGTGCCCCTGTGTTTTCTCCTCCCTCCTCACCTGTGTCTTGTCTGTGTGATTGGTCTTGTGTGTATTTTAGTTCTGGTTTTTCTGTCTGTCATTGTTGGTTCATTGTTTGTATTTGACTGTGTGTCACATGGTAGTGTTCTGTGTTCTACTTTGTACCGGATTAAAGGAATTATTCTTGGAAATCTGCATTTGGGTCCTGCCTGCTGCACTCAACCGTGACACCTGTGGTCCCAGGATTTCTGGAATTGAAATCCATTCAATATATGTCCTTGTTCATGCAACTGTTGCTTTGTCCGATGCTTTATGACAGCAGCGCTGGATGGTCCCGGAAGAAGGATGATGTCTTTGTTGAAAGTCTCATGATAAACTGTTTTGGCCCTACAAAACAAAGCAGATATTATATTTTATATTCATTAAAAGATCATAATAATAATAATAATACATTACATTTATAAAGCGCTTTTCCTGGTGCTCAAAGCAATATATCATATATCATAAATAAAGCGTTGTCTTTCTACTGAAAGACAACACTAGACGAAGCTGGAACTCTGGAAGTAATACATTAATTATCTTCTTAACTTACAATACAGAAGTGTGTCAGCCATGTGTCCTCACCTGCTCTGTAATGCTTTAGATATTGACCCATACACAACATAGACTTTGATTAACCTCTTCTAGCAAGATTAAGTTCATCAATATGTATGCCTGACTAGCTGTCGGCTAGCAAGGGAAATTATTTCACATTCCCCACCTTAACCTCTTAAGCACGGCGATCGGACCCCTCCCACTTTTTTTTTTTGAGACAATGTCTCAGGGCTTCTTAACATTTATGAAACTATTAATGTGTAGCACCAGATTAACGGGAGGAATCTCAGCTAACTGAAGATATTAACCATTTTTAGCTAAAAGAAACACAAGAGTAATACCAAGCCTTTGAATTAGCATTTTGCGAAAAAATGCTAACTAATGCTAACGGACTTTTGCACAGCACTCACTCTCAAAATGCCCTTATTACTTTTCGTAACTGCACAAACAAGATATCCGATTAAAGCTGAGACTCCACAGATTCCATACATGTAGTGTCATCACTGTACGACCCAGAATTTGCGGAGCTTTCAGCCAGAAAAGAGAAAGTAAACAACATCCGGTTTCAAAAATATTACAATAATTACATCTTACCTTTTTTGATTTGTGATCAAAAGTTATGTTCAACGGAATAAAAACGCCGCTCAAGGTTAATCCAATGTCTCTGTGTCACGTAGAATTTTTTACTGATAATCCATCATCATATTTATGGCAATAAACTGGGTATAAAGTTTTGCAGTCAAGGCTTGTACTTTCAGATATGCTTCGTTTGCTTCTCTATTACGTCCGCAATGGTAATGTTTACGTGGATTTGGGAACTGCCCATCGGATTCTATTGGATCTAATGGTTAAGAAAAAGGTGTAAATCACTCAAATCGACCAATGGGTTCCATAGATATGGTCCTGCGTAAAGTATAAATGGTGAATGCCAGCGGCACACCCATTACGCAGCAGACTCTACGCCGTGTTTACTACGTAAACAACAGGAATTGCAGCAGCAGCACCCAGAGCGCACAGAGCGGACAGCAGATAACGGAGCAGATTACAAGATTGGCGTCTAGGACTTTTTCTATACTTTGACTTTTGTCAAATAATGGCTTGCAGGAGAGATGCTTACTACTTTACAGGCAATGGAAATGGTGACTAATGTTGACAGCGATGCAGATATGTTACCCGTTGATTCTGAGTCAGACGACGAGGATCTCCTGCAGCCAGAACGGAACCCGGAGCGTTGTGACTGATGATGAAATTCCACCACGGGAAAGGTATGTAATCTCTCTGTTTTTATCTATTACTTATTTATTTGGTGTACGATTATTCATATAGTAAATAAAAGCATCTGCTAAATGTAATGTAATGTACGCTCAAAATGGCCAGTGTTCATCTAGAGTCACTAAATGTATTGCATTCACACACTCAAAATGGCATGTTTGGCAGGAGTTAGAGGGATTATTTACAAAAATACCAAATAGTGTTTCTTGTCTGTTACATTTACTAAAAGTATAGGCCAGTGTTCATCTATAGTCACTAAATGTATTGCATTCACACACTCAAAATGGCATGTTTACTGCCAAGGAAACAGGAATTAATCTAATCTCTTTGTTTTTCCACATTTGTTTTCATAGTGATGGAGATGAGGATGAAATGGCTTCACCATTGCCTACTTTCACCCAGCCCACACCTGCCTCACCCTCACATTCCTCAACTTCTAGAAAGAGATCTGCAACATCTGGCAAAAAGAAGGTGAAGACAGCTGTGTACTGCAGGAAGTGTGAGGTCCCTCTGTGCTTCACTTCCAAAAAGTATTGTTACGAGGAGTGGCATGCCTAAATTGTAACATTGTAAAGATTTAAATAAATCTGCTCCAGTTGGAGTCAAACTTCATTTTGTATGTTTTTAAAAAAATTTTTTTACAACAGTTGTATTTGGATGGAATGAATACCAATAGTGATAATTCAAAGTAATAAAATGATTTTTACAGTGAAAAAGGTCAAATGGAACTGATGGTTCCCAAATTACCCAGAGGTGAGTCCGCCTCAAATTTCACTTGTTTTGCATCAATCTTGATACAGGGTACTTATTATATGTTATAGTTTGGATTCCTAAAGCTTTTAGTCTACTAACCCATCATTCAAGGGTGGTTTTCACTATTAGTAATGGGGTTTTTTTAGGCGGAAATAGAATTTACATGTTTTTACTATGTTCCATATGAATTTATTTTAAAATAAAAACATCTATATTGATTCTGACACTTCTACATCCAACTCACAGATGTAACCTTGCTTTGAGAATAAAGATTATTAATTTACCCCTTTTAGAAGTGAAGATATAGTCTTTGTTGTGTTAGTGGCATTTTCGAGCCTGAAACCTGAAAAACAGGCTCAGGGCTTAACAGGTTAAACGGATTGGGGACTAATCAACTGCATAGCAAGCTAAAAACATTAGCCTGATAGTTAGAAATATGTAAACTTAAACATCCATCCAACATTTAGTAATGTTAGTTCATCAAGTTGTAGCTCAATATTACAGTAGCCTACTTGTCATTGTCCATGGAATTTAAAAGCTTGTGAAGAAAAAAAGACTTCAATTTTCTACATATCTCGATTGACATGTGTACAAGTGTTACACAGTTATATTAGTTGTCATTGTATTAATAGCCGGAAATAAAAGCCTTTAACCTCTTAAGGACGACGGTCCCCCCAGTGGACCCCCCCCACCGTTTTTTTTCGAGACTGTGTCTCAGGGCTTCTTAACATTTATGAAACTATTAATGTGTCGCACCAGATTAACGGGAAGAATCTCAGCTAACTGAAGATATGAACCATTTTTACCAAAACAAAACACAAGGGTAATCCCAAGCCTCTGAATTAGCACTAAGCGAAAAAATGCTAACGCACTTTAGCACAGAACTCAAGATATGAGTACCCTTATTACTTTTCGTAACTGCACATACAATATATCTGATTAAAGCTGAGACTCCACAGATTATATAGGTAGGGATGGGTATCGTTAAGGTTTTAACGGTACTACTACTTTTATCGATACCGCTTATCGGTCCGGTCTTTTAACGGTACTTTTATCGGTTCTTTTGGAGAGAAAAATGAGGTAAACTAACTATATGTTGTATGTCAGGGACTACGGATGGAAATTAGCTCAAAGCTCAAATCCGGCATATTTACACTTGAAGCATTATTTGTCTAAAGTGTTCATTAATGTGCATTGTCCCTATTCAAATAAACGATTAAATGAAAAATGAAAATAAACAAATTGTGAACAAAACTAACATTGCTTTTTATTTAAATTAAATACATAATATTTCACATCAAAAGAAACAACAACGTTTTAACAAATCATATTAAATAATCTGGTGACAGAACTGTAAACAGAATAGCTGAAACTTTAACAAAATAAATAACTCAGTTACCTCTAATCATTAACCCATGTTTGTATCATTGAGTTAACCCTGTGTGTTGCTGCTAGCATACATAATACCTGACGTGGAAACGTTACTCGTGGATGGGGCTACAGAGCTACTAGAAAGACAGTCGAAAACGGTGCATTTCTCCGTCTGAATGTGGTGCACTTTTGCAAGATGTTTAGACAAATTGCTCGTGTTACCGCCCTTACTGTACATGCTAAACTCTTATTGCACTTTAGGCAACGAGCGAGACGGGTAAAGTTTAACCACACCTCGGAGCGCGTTCTCTCCGCCATCTCCTCCGTGTGTGTGTGTTGCTGCATGTAGCAGCTGCGTGTGTGTAAACTGCCCCTGCCCCCTCGCACACAGACGGGGGAGAGAGATCTCTCGTCTGGATTGGAGAGATCGAAAATACTAAAAATGACGCATTTTGCAGTCTTTTTGCATGTTAGAAACGGAGTTGGCAACACTTAAACTGCAATATAATGTTTGTGTAGCAATAATACACATGATATATTTTTTACATGTCTCCAGTACCGATAAAAAGACTGATAACGTCGGAGCTTAACGGTACCACGGTCTTTAATAATTCAGCCCCGGGCCCGTTTAATACCGGGGCTCGGTACCCATCCCTATATATAGGTATAGTATCATCACTGAGCGATCCGAACTCGCGACAGGGGAAGCAAACACAGACATCACAACACGTACCTTTACAGAGCTTTTACGGGAGATCGTCTCACCGTAGCTGTCAATCTGATCAAAAGACGTGTTCAATGGCATTAAAACGAGAAAAAACGCGGCTGAATCGGTTGATCCATAGGTTAATAAAGTATCTGTGGCTTTGAAAAAAATATTTATAATCCATAATTCCATTTTTATGTAAAGATCAGAGCCAAAAAGTTAGCTGCTAATGGTAGCCAGCTTCCGGTTTTGGTCACACGTCACTCTCACTCCTTATTTGTTAATGTGTTGGTGTGTGTAGAACTTCCCCTCGATTCCATTGGCTCTAGCGGTTAAAAAGAGATTTCATTCATCAAAATCGACCAAGGGGGGCCAGAGATATGGAAAATCCACCCAAAATGACCCCAGAAGTGTTTTTTCTTTGCTAAATCTCTCTAAAAAGGTCAAATTTCACTTGTTTTGCATCAATCTTGATACAGGGTACTTATTATATGTTGTACTTTGGATTCCTAAAGCTTTTAGTCTACTAACCCATCATCCAAGGGTAGTTTTCACTATAAGTAAAAAAGAATTTTTGGACGGACACTATAATTTACAGTTGTTTACTATGTTCAATCTGAATTTTCTTTAAAATAAAAAAATCTATATTGGTTCTGACTTTTCTACATCCAACCCACAGGTTTATCATTACTTTGAGAACAAAGATTATTAATGTAACCCTTTTAGAAGGGAAGTTATGGTCATTTGTTCTGGGAATGTCATTTTCGAGCCTGAGACCTGAAAAACAGGCTCAGGGTGGAACAGGTTAAGGTCTATTCAAGATTCAAGGCTTTTATTAGTCATACGTACAAAGCTACAGTGTAGTTATGTCGATGAAAATCTTAGGTCACAGGTAAATACAATAAAATAGTGCCATAAGAGTATACAAGTGATACATAATTTGTAAGTTGCAAACAGGTGAATGTTATGGATGTTCTTAGTTCAGGTGTTTAACAGTCTTATGGCCTGTCGGATGAAACTGTCCCAGAGTCTGGTGGTCATACACACATTGGTGTGATTATGTGGCTAGAGCAGAGACAGAGACGTCGTTTTCTAGGGAAAACACTGCTGTCCCACGGACAATATTTTTATAAACACCTAAAAAAACAACGCCTGGAAAAAGACGGTTAGGTGGTTATGGTCGCTAGGCGCAACCTGCCTCAGCGGCCTTGAAAGTTGGCACCCAGCGACGCGCCCGAGCGACGCGCCTCGCGTTTACCAGGCGGTAAAAGATGCAGCATGTGTACGGCCACTTAGCATGCTAAACTGTGTTGCTAAATAAGCAAACATACATTTCGAATTTAGTAGATTGACAACTTCCATTTAAGTTACCATGTACGTTGTTCTCACCTTTTCCTTGGTCGCGAGCTCCACTTCCCAAAGTGGAGCTGAGTTTGGTATCTCAAAGATCCTCCAGTTTGTCCTCCTTCAGCTGCTTGGCCTGCCGAAGCGACTTGGGAGTTGGCAGGTCTGAAACGTTCTCTCAGCTCACTCTCCACCGCGCTGTGAGAAACGTTATTAGTAACGTGCTGCTCCTGTGCCTGTGAGCCTGTCCTCTGCCGCTCAAGTGACGATGACAGGGATGTGACAGTTTCAGGGGTTGACAAAATGTTCCTTAAAACCCCTAGTGCTTGCTGCAATCTACGCGACTCATCTCCCTCCATCATGTTATGTTGATTTGAAATCCGAAGTTTTGAACATGAGCCCGTCTGACCTTCTGACTCTGAAGTTCTGAGCCAATCACAGCGCGATAATGACCTGCCTTCCGTTTCAAATATACTCCTTCCGTTTCCACTATACTTTCTCTCACACATACATGCATTCTTCTCTTGCATACATATATTGTCTTCAGACATACATACATTATTCTCTTGCATACATATATTGTCTTCAGACATGCATATATTATTTATAATATTAAATGTAAACATTGATTGAATGTGCATGAGAGCAAAATGTATAAATATGAGCGTTAAAATATATGAATATGAGAACATAATGTATATATGTGTAAGTGAAAAATGTATAAATATGTGAGTGACAATGTATGAATGTGTGCATTGAAATATGATAATATGAGAGCAAAATATATGAATCTGTGAGTGTAAATGAACATGTATGTATGTAAAAGGAGAATGTATGTGTGTAAGAGTGAAAATATATGTATGTAAAAGGAGAATGTATGTGTGTAAGAGTGAAAATATATGTCTGTAAAAGGAGAATGTATGTGTGTAAGAGTGAAAATATATGTATGTAAAAGGAGAATGTATGTGTGTAAGAGTGAAAATATATGTATGTAGAAGGAGAATGTATGTGTGTGAGAGGACCAGTATGAATTACGGCCTGTACGGCCCCTCATAACATACACACCTGTACAGTATATATATAAACATATACACATACATTATCAAACATAGATTAATATATACATATACACACATTAATGGGGACTGCATTTGGGGAGCTGGCAGGGTCTAATGCAGTGGATTTGATAGGGAACATCTTTAGAAGAATCCTTTACTGGCGCTGTGTAAGCCTATAGCACAGTCGATAGTCCATGGTCCCTTAATACCTTCACTGCTAGGACCTCTCCTCTCAGAATCAGGTGAACTAAAGAGCTGGGGTCTAACCATACCTGAATTTTGCTCTGCCCTATTTAATTTCCATTAAAAACTTTAGAGAATCTTATCTCTATGTTGAAAAAAAATACGAACGCATCCTGTTTTGTTTCTGTTCATTTTGTGTCTCCAGTGAAAAAAACCTTTGGACAAGCATGGTCTTGGTTTTTGTCAGCATTTGCCAATTGATCCAGCGCCACTTATTTACTTCCCTGAAGCTTTAATTTAATTATGTATTTTAGCTATAACATCTACTTAGAAATACAATAAGTAAGTTATAAATAAGTAATATAAGCATTCCTTCTATTAACTATGGATACTGGCAGGTTTCAAATATGCTGGTAATTAAAAACAACCAAAAACACAAGCTGCTCTCTAAGCATGGAAATCACCACCATAGAAATAAAGGCTTAGAGAAATAAAAACCAATAAAATTAAAAAAAGCATCAAAGGAACTATGAGAAAGAAATCCACACCGGGAGTTCTTTTGTCGTACATAAATGTAAATCAGTGACTTTTAAGAAGACTCTACTATTATGAGAGGAGTGTTTGGAAAAACAAAGAAAGGAGTATAAAATAAAAGCAGTGAACATCCTCCTGCCAGACCTGAATTCTAATCAGCAGGTCTATATCAAGACCTACTTGGCCATGAATGAGTGAGAAGATTTATACCTGAATTTCACACCTGATCACACCTACAGATACTCCACTACTGCTTATTCAAATGGCTGTGTCCTTCACTTGTTTTATTCCTCACTTACGTCAGTGTCAGGGTAATCGCTTGAAGAGCCTTTCATGGTTAGAGACTTTTGAGGTGCTATTTGAAAGAAGATTTAAGACCCTTTTAACCAACAAAATGAAAAATTGGTCTACCTTAGTTTTACAATCAGCTTCATTTACAAAATCATTGGGTAAAAAAATCATGTGTTGCTTTTTCAATAATGCATTTTAAATAATTATTTTAGGTTCCTTTGCATTTAAGGATTTTGCTTATAATTATTATATCCATTCTCAGTCTTTGAGGAATCAGCCAATCTGTACCAAAAACACTCAAGTCAAATTCAACTTTATTTTCAATATCAATATTTGTGTTACAAACAGGGAGATGTTGTGTTAAAAAATTCCAGGAAAGACAAACAACTTCTAAAGTTTAACTATTTATTATAAGAGAGCAAAATATATATTACTTGGCCAAGGACTCCGTCCGGTCACAGAAATCACAGGCAGCAAAGCTGTAATTTGTAACTCTATTTCCGGAAAAAAGCCTTGAACCTCGTGCGTCAATACATTTTATTACACAGGGCGTTGCCCGTACATTTATGATTGGTTGAGACTAGTTGGGGAGGGCCGTGGTTTAGACTTTGGCTTCCCTGGTTGGTGCACAGACTTAGACGAAAGTCTCTGGCAACACGATCTTACAATCAGCATTCGGCCGGCCTGTGAAGGTTCCTCCCTACTCTGTCGCTATCCTAGTAATTTGTTTTTGCTAAAGTTTCTACAGAAAAAGTGGAATCCTTCATTACTGATTCCCAGCTATGCGTGGGAGCGAAGCTCACCCATATCTCAAGGCCGGAGCGATGTCCTGTACTGAATAACTCTTTGTATTCTTCCAGTGTCTGCACTTGACCTTGCTACTTTAGTATTGCAAGCTAAAAACTCTCATATGACTGTCCCCTTCGTTTCGTATCCAACCCTTTATAGTCATAACAACATCTCAGGAGCACAATAATGCATATAATGTAATAATAAGAATCCCTCTTGTAATGTTATATACAAATAGACTCCACAGAGACCGAAATTCAGTTTCAATTCAAAACCAGAAGAGCGTAAGCACGGAGCTAGAACGGGAACCGCGTTGGTGTGAAAGGGGCATAATGAGGAGCCTCCGGTTTATTTGTGATGTAAACATTGTATTTAACTGGAGATGAGGACAGGAGGTATGAACTATTACTCTTTTTCACAGCTATAATAAACCATCAAAGTCAAGATGCAAAGGCGGAGACACATCAATCCCAAGGATGATGCCAAATGTTATATTGACACTGGAGGGGACAAAGCAGGACTTGACGTCCAATACATCAATGCCATCAAAGGTGAGTTTATTCTTCTGACTGTTTAATCATGATTTAACTTAAAGTATAAACATAAAATATGTGACTTTAGTGTGCTATTTTTCTCACTTAATTGTTATTTGTGTTCCTTGTAGGTAGGCATCTTCACCTATACCATTTCAAAAAGGAGACTTTTTGATAGAATATAGAGGTGAACTCATAAGCAAACAAGAATGTGAGAGGAGACTGAAACTTTATCCTGTCAGGCTCAAGGTGTTCATGTTCGATTTCCATTTTGATGGAACAGTGGTGGTGCGTATTATGCCAATGATAAGTTTGAGCAGAATGAATGAAGTTGGATTTATTTTCACAGCTTAGCTGTTTTCAGGAGTATTTTAATTGACTGTTTTGTAATGAAGTTTTACTTTTTTGTAGCGTTGATGCAGCAAAAGAGGATGAGTCTCTTGGAAGACTTGTAAATGACGATCACAGAAACCCGACTGCAAAGATGCAATGATGTCCTTTATTGTTTTATGTTTCATGTGGAACCTATATGCTGCAGGTCTCCCTTGAAAAAGAGATCTATGATCTCAATGGGACCAATCTGGTTAAATAAAGGTTTGAAATGAAATAATAATAATAATAATAGCTTGCATTTATATAGCGCCTTTCAAGGGACCCAAGGTCGCTGTACAGTAATAGGGCAAAAACTAACATAACAAAACAAAAGTCAGACAGACAAAACAACAGATCGATTAGGGGCCGAAAGCCTTGGCAAACAGATGGGACTTGAGGGCCCTTTTGAAGGCGTCGAGTGTGGGGATGTTGCGAATCTCCGCTGGGAGAGCGTTCCAGAGGGTGGGGGCTGCCACACTGTAGGCTCTGTCCCCGAAGGTTTGCAGTTTGGTGCGGAGGGTGGTGAGCAGGCCAGAGTCTGAGGACCGCAGGTTCCGGGGTGGGGCATGTGGGTGAAGGATGTCAGATAGGTACTGGGGGGCAAGGGCATGGAGGGACTTGTAGGTGAGGAGGAGTACTTTGTAAGATATACGGGACTTGACCGGCAACCAGTGTAGGTGGATGAGGGTGGGAGTGATGTGCTGCCACGGCTTTGTGTGTGTGAGTACCCTAGCAGCACAGTTTTGGATATACTGGAGCCTGTCCAGGTTTTTTTTGGGAACCCCGAACAGGACACCATTGCAGTAGTCCAAGCGGGTGGTGACAAATGCATGTACTAGGGTTTCGGCAACCGACTCCGAAAGTGACGGTCGGAGTCTGGCAATGTTCCTCAGGTGGAAAAAGGCCGATTTGGTCACAGATTTGACGTGGGAATGGAAGGAAAGGGTGGAGTCCAGGATGACACCCAGGTTGCGGGCTTCAGGAGATGGGGAGATGGAGCAGCCGTCGATCTCGAGGATCAAGTCACCAACCTTCTGGAGCAGGGCCTTGGGTGCCACAACCATGAGCTCTGTTTTCTTGCTGTTTAGTTTGAGATAGTTGGAAGACATCCATGCTTTGATGTCATGCAGGCAGTTGATGAGAGACTGAGGGGGGAGCTGGGAGGATGGAGTGGTGCTGAGATACAGTTGGGTATCATCAGCGTAACAGTGGAAATTGAGTCCATGATGTCGGATGATCTTGCCGAGGGGGAGCATGTAAATGGTGAACAGGAGGGGGCCAAGCACAGAGCCCTGGGGTACACCGTGGTGGACTGGGGCCGGGGGTGAATTTGAGCCACTGATGGAGACAAAAGGTTTCCTGTTATGGAGGTAGGATGTGAACCAGGACAGCGCTGTGCCAGTGACACCTAGGAGGTCTGAGAGGCGGGTGAGGAGGATGTTGTGAGAGATGGTGTCAAACGCTGCAGAGAGGTCCAGGAGGATGAGGATGCTGAGGCGGCCAGAGTCAGCAGCAATGAGGAGATCGTTGGTGATCTTGATGAGGGCAGTCTCAGTGCTGTGTTGCTGTCTGAAGCCGGATTGGAAGGGCTCATAGAGCTCATGGTTGGAAATAAAATGAAAGATGAAAAAACGATATAATATAATTTTTTTTTTTACTTCTGATATAGTGAAACATAACTACAGGGTGTTTATTGAAATGTATATCTGAATAACTTTAATTTCATGTTACTACAAGCTATGGATGGTTTAGAATATTTAGGTATATGGGAACACACCATCCAATAATAATAATAATGGTTTTTTTGTGTGTGTGTTTGCATCTTGCAGGGTCTTGATGAAGTGATGCCTCTCAAAACCTGTGGGGCCACACATGCCAAATCTCCAAATTAGAACATTGAAGAGGTATTTTTACATAGATTTAATATTACAAATTGATGTGTTGTGGCTTACAAAAGGATCCAGTAAGGTTTTAAACTAAGTTTTCCTTTCATTCTTTCTGTCATTAGTAGGACCATTCTTTTATTCAATTCCAAATATTCTCTGATAGTACATTTTTGACTTTGTTTGTTTATTGATCCTTCTCTTTGTGTTTTATCTGCTACAGATAGTGACTGACAGTGACTACACTGAGACAACTGAGAGCTACACGAAGACGACAGGTCAAGTGCTCTCTCCCCTACCAGAAAAGGTACATTACATTTAAATACTAGTTGATTTGATCTATTTACATACCCACATGTTTCTTTGGGCTGTGTGTGTGTATGCAGTAGTCTGAATATCATGTGGTTTATAGAGACAATGGTATGTGAGGACATTGTCTTCAAATGCTTTTCAAAGTGTAAGTCACTGTATGTGTATCAATCTGAGAACAACAGGGACATGGTTTAGGAGGTCCTGGCTGTTTACGGGGCCCTGTCGTCAGGTGACGTTGATAGTGGCATTCATCTGAGTTTAACTCATACTTGCACTGCCTGCATGTGATCTGTATGTTAGTTTTACATGTATGTTAAGTTGTTTAGTAACATGTGATAGTGTCGACCCATTAAGTAATGATGAATGTAATCTATGACAAGATTTAATCTAAAATAAATGTAGTACATTACAATTTAAACTGAAAACCCAATCCTAAACCCAGTAGTCTTGTTTCCAAATTCATCATATAGTACAATGTCAAAACTATGTACATTTGTAATGACTTAATTCCAGAATGATCACTTTCATAAATAAAACAAGACCTTTATAAAGATTTCTCAATAGTCACTTAACTTATTGGATTGCTGTCCTACAGTTAAGGCTAGGAGGCAGGCAGGAGGAGGAAGAATGAGAAGAGATGGCATGAATGTGCTTCTCGTATCCAATTTTCAGATAAAAAGCAGATGTTATTACAGTTATTTCGAACTAAAATCTGACTGCCTAGTACATTTCACATTTGATTGTTCTAATTCTTTTTTTTTTTACTTTCAGGAAAGGATCATGATATTTAATGTAATAGTTTATTTGGCAGGGACAATGCACAGTAATGAACACTTCAAACATTAAAATGTATCAAGCGTAACAGTGCCAGATTTAGCTTTAAGCTCATTTCCATCCGCAGTCCCTCACATAAAACATTTAAGAAAATTACATTTACAAACATAGCAAAATACATGATATGCAAAAAGAGCAAGAGCAGCATACACAGGTATTTACCACATGGCAGTACAATATAGCAGCAACGACATATAAAGTGCAAGAGGCCCCAATTAAATGTATATAGACAATAAATCAGGGCTTAGCGTTAGAGTGAGTACCTTCTGATTGACAGGTCAATTATAAGGGGTTGTCTGGTTTGGGCGTAGGTCCCTGTTTCCTTTTTACAGTGTCTTTTTAGTTCACAAAAGTTACTCTAACATTTTGGTCGCCTAAAAACTAATATTTCAGGCACATGGCAGATAGTTAATGAACATTATTGCATACTACATCAGTTAAAGTACTGCATTATTAGGTGATTATCAAACAAAACATGCTGCCTACATAAAGATCTGCCGCACTAAAGACAAGTCAGTGCCGAGGAGCAGTCAAAAATAATTACAGCATGATTTATCTTTTTGCAATGAATATGAAACACTTTTTTTTAACAGATACATGACAACTTTTTTAAGTAAAAAAAATGTACGCAATGTGGAAAAAAACAACCAATTGATTCAGTGTTTGAATGTAAATGGATAAGATCCTATTCACAGCATTCAATATGCTCCCATCAAAAACAATTCAAAAGTTGGATTTTGGTGCTTCTCAAGGTCTTAAATGTATTACATTCTTGACCTTTTTATACATCATGCACCTGTAAAAACCCTAGTGTAAAGATGTTTGGGTATTTCAGGGAATTGTCCAAATTTAAATGGTTCAGAAATGGCAGAAATCTTCTGAACCGGTACTATTACGCTCCATTAATGCTCCATAAAACCTGAGCTGCTGGTTGCGCTGCACATGGCAGCACACAAGGTGATGGTTCAAGCTGAGCACAAAACATTAACAGGGCACTTTATATGCCTCTTATTCAGAGGTCAATTTATCTGGATGCCCAGAATTCTGTGCAGCTCACCAGACTGCTTGTATTTTTTTGTGGTAATGGGGGTTAGTCTGATCCTGTATTAGCAACTGGTCGGATTCAATTCCCCATATTTTAGTCTTGGTTGGATGGGCTCCAATCCCAATCCAATTGACTGCAGTATAATTGTTTAACTTTCCCCTATCAGGAAAGAGCAGTGCCTGTGTAAGTATAAAATGTAATTTCTACATTGATTTGTAATCCTTTGGTTAATTACGCGAGAAAACTGGAATATAATAAAGGATAATGCTAAAATATATACTTTAAGTATGACAGAATAGTTGGAAAAGGCTTCACCATACGGTTTGTATTTTTTAGTTGTATTTTGGTATTGAAGGGATGTGTTTACCTTTCAATAATCCATCCAACCACCCATATGTTTCCATCCATTTATCCAACGAGGCTGTTTTCATTCACTACCGAAAAAGGATGGGCTGGATGGAAAACAAACACAGGGCTTTCACAAAGGAGATCGCATTCATCCATCATCTTTCCATCCATCAATCTATCCATTTATACAGATGCAGTCACATATCATTTCCCCTCTATCCTTGGTGGGCCCATGGCTGATCTGACGACGTAGTGAACATGGGGTAGACATTAAACTCCCCTATGGCTCCTTAATTTGAAATAATTTGCGATGTTTTATTTCTGCAAGAGGTGGAGCAGTGATCGTAGAAGCTGATGCGGTTCACAGGATATACTTAATATAACACAAGGTAGTTCAATCTATAACATTATAGCCTATTGAAAAAGTAGGTAACTAGCAACTAAAACTTCAACTTAATGTAGTTGAATAAAGTATAACATTTGCCTATGAGATGAAATGGTGAAGAAGTAAAACGCAGTACTTAGAAGAAATACAAGTAAGTAAGTATCGGAAAAGTAACATATAAAAAGCACAGGGCCTAAACACATAGATCAACTGAAATCCACTGAATAATCCTGTTTCTTTGTTTTTGTGAAGGGGGATCCATCACATGGTAACACCTTAATAAATTCAATTGTTTACCGTTGAATCAAGATGTCCAGCAGCTGGCCATTGGCAGGGAACTGGCTGGCCTTCGACTGGGAGGGTAAATTCTAGAGATAGACCCTTAGATAGACCCTCTGCAATCCCTAGTCATTTCCTTTGCATGAATACTTGTCATGTGACTGCTAGGTAATGCTAATCGGTTTTTCCTTCATATGAATTTGAATACATTTAGCAAGAAAAATAAATAAAGCGGAAGCAAGGGGTTGTTGGAAGGATAGAGGGTCACAGAGACAGAGGAGAAAGATGATGAATGTGTATGTATAGATGAAAACAACATCAATGAGGGCATCCATTCTTCAGAGTGTGAAGAAGATTAGATCAAATCTCTGTGTCCTCCTACCTCCCCCCCTTCTTCTTTGCATCTGCGCTTCGACACATCAATTTTATTCTATTCGATCTGCTTTATGGCCATGACGGTTGAAAACAAACTCTTCCAAAAGCATCAAAACAAAACCAATCAACATATTTGGGGCACAAATTGCATCCTCTCTTGTATCGAGACCTTTCGAGACCCTCCACCTACACAAACCACACACACACACACACACACACACACACACACACACACACACACACACACACACACACACACACACACACACACACACACACACACACACACACACACACACACTTCATCTCTTACTGAGATAGAAAGATTTTTCTGTAGCAGCGTAGAAGGGTTTTTAATGTAAGAGGGATAGAACCTGCTACGAGATTATGGTCCCACAGCTCAATGGTCCCACATTTCTAATATCTTTTTTTTTCTTTCAAAATGAGGCCCTATGTTCCCACAGCCCAATGGTTAGAGTTAGGTTAGATTACAGTGGGAACATAGGGCCTTAATTCTGAAGAAAAAAAACATTAGAAATGTGGGACCATTGGGCTGTGGGACCATCGACACGCTCACATTACTTTTATATTTTTCCTGGCTTCTTCTGTCACCTCCTTCTGACTCTCTTGTTTGGTCCTTTAATGTGTCTCATTATACAGTTTGAGCAAAACCCCGGTTTCTATGCTGCCATAGAAAATGTGTGAACGCATTGTCACTTAGATAAATTCCTAACTTAAGCTATCCCTGCTGAAAAAACCAGCATAGACCAGCTTAAGATGGGTGCTGGTTTTAGCTGGTGTTAGGCTGGTTTAGTTGGTTTACCAGGCTGGACAAGCTGGCCAGGCTGGCCAACTAAACCAGCATAGACCAGAATGGATGTCATGCTGGTCTATGCTGGTGAAGCTGGTATTTATGTTGGTCTACCAGCAGTCTTGCTGGTGAAACTGAAACAGACAGACAGACAGAGAGGGCGGGACACGGGGGAACGGCGAGACGGCAGTGGTTGAAACAAAGCGGTATAAAACATGGTTTTGACTGGCGCTAACGGTCGGGGAGTGAAGATCAGTTGAGCGTTTCTGTGACTCCGTCCAGCGGCTGATCTTCTGAGAGTAACCGCTCTGACAGCTCTGTCTACTAGGAAACGCGCTAAAAGTCCTTCTGGAGGTAAGCAACACTACACAATTTCACCCAGTCTGAGAGTAAAAGCTTTCTCGAAGGTTCGTTTTGCTTTCTTACAACGTTACGTTAATGTTAACTTAACCTTAAGTTTGCTAGGAGGCTATTGTTACTTCCCTTAACCTGTTTCACACCTTCCCCCCGGTACCGGGCGGATAAACGCGTCATTTGCAGGAAACAACGTCTAAGGAATCTTAATATTGAATAAAACTATGAATGTGTTATATCCATGTAACGGGAAGAAACTCAGCTAACTGATCTTTTTAATTTTTTTTTCAAAAAAAACCCACATTGCTAGCACTCAGCCTCTGAATTAGCCTCAAGCGGAAAAAACGTAACATACTAAGGCAACTAAACTCACTCAGAACTCCCTTATTACTTATCCTAGATGCACAACCAACCACTCTTTTTTGGTGTCCTGGAGACACTGAATCTACCGGTGCCCTCCTCAACACTCAGTGATAAACATTCGCGACGCTCTAAACGAAAGCGTACATCATCACATGTGGAGCTAAGAAGCTAAACACGTAAATATGGCTTACCTTGGTCAAAAGTGGTCTTCAATGGCATTAAAACGATAAAAAAACGATGCTGCAGTTAATCCATAGGTTCATCCTATGTGTCTGTGCCTTCTTTGAAATTATTTCTGATAATCCATAAGCAATACAACTGCGTTTTAGTTTCCAAACTCCAGAAGGAGACATTCCTGCACTTTGGTTTCGTTTTCCACACGCGAAGCAACCACATTTTTTCTTTACAACGTGTCTGGGTGGGAGCCTCCCCCTTCGATTCTATTGGCTCTAACGGTCACAAGGGTATGTCAACCAACCAAATCGAGCAAGGGGGGCCAGAGATAGGTCAAATCCACCCAAATGACCCCAGATGGCCCAGTTTTTGGCTAAATCTCTCTAAAAAGGTCAAATTTCACTTGTTTTGCATCAATCTTGATACAGGGTACTTATTATATGTTGTACTTTGGATTCCTAAAGCTTTTAGTCTACTAACCCATCATCCAAGGGTAGTTTTCACTATCTGTAAAAAATAATTTTTGGACGGACACTATAATTTACAGTTTTTTACTATGTAAAATCTGAATTTTCTTTAAAATAAAAAACATTTATATTGATTCTGACACTTCTACATCCAACTCACAGGTTTATCATTACTTTGAGAACAAAGATTATTAATTTAACCCTTTTAGAAGGGAAGATATGGTCATTTGTTCTGGGAATGTCATTTTCGAGCCTGAGACCTGAAAAACAGGCTCAGAGTGGAACAGGTTTAACAAGAGCTAAACTCATTCGGAGTTGGCAAATGCTGCAAGGAAGCAGAGAAACACTCGGGACCAGGGTTAATGTTAACGTTACCAGAGAGTAAAAGCAGTAACAATATTAACAGCCTGGAAGATGATTTTTTCACATGGGCTCTGGACGCGTCACTCCTCAGGGGGGCGGGGCTGCTCCGATCCTTCGATATTAGTGAGTCCAGAGACAAAAGGGCATACAGGAGAGCGCATTTCGTGCCATAAAACGTCAGCTTTTGGTAAAAACTATCCGATGGAGTCAGGGCTCCAGAGGTTCCACCATCCGAATGTCCTAAGTGAACAGAGACATCGCTGGGAGGCAATCCGTCAGCTTTGCCGACATGCGGGCTGACAATTAATCCCAGAAAAAAGTGAACACGAGGGTAGCTTTAGGTAGCTTTTTGTGCTGCAACACACCTAATTCAGGATCAGCAGCTCAGGTCGATCAGCAGCTCAGATCGATCAGCCCCCGACAGCACGGCAGGACAGACAGCAATCCAGAGTCCGAAAGAGCGACAGCTCAGGCAGAGAGCAAACAATCCAGTCACAGCGAGGCACCGGCACAAAACGACGCAACATTTTTAAAACCTTTTAAACCTTTTAACCTGTTCCACTCTGAGCCTGTTTTTCAGGTCTCAGGCTCGAAAATGACATTCCCAGAACAAATGACCATATCTTCCCTTCTAAAAGGGTTAAATTAATAATCTTTTCTCAAAGTAATGATAAACCTGTGAGTTGGATGTAGAAGTGTCAGAATCAATATAAATGTTTTTTATTTTAAAGAAAATTCAGATTTTACATAGTAAAAAACTGTAAATTATAGTGTCCGTCCAAAAATTATTTTTTACAGATAGTGAAAACTACCCTTGGATGATGGGTTAGTAGACTAAAAGCTTTAGGAATCCAAAGTACAACATATAATAAGTACCCTGTATCAAGATTGATGCAAAACAAGTGAAATTTGACCTTTTTAGAGAGATTTAGCCAAAAACTGGGCCATCTGTGGTCATTTGGGTGGATTTGACCTATCTCTGGCCCCCCTTGCTCGATCTGGTTGGTTGACATACCCTTGTGACCGTTAGAGCCAATAGAATCGAAGGAGGAGGCTCCCACCCAGACAGGTTGTAAAGAAAAAATGTTGCCGCTTCGCGTGTGGAAAGCGAAACTAAACTGGAGGAATGTCTCCTTCTGGAGTTTGGAAACTAAAACGCAGTTGTATTGCTTATGGATTATCAGAAATAATTTCAAAGAAGGCACAGACACATAGGATGAACCTATGGATTAACTGCAGCATCGTTTTTTTATCGTTTTAATGCCATTGAAGACCAAGGTGAGCCATATTTACATGTTTAGCTTCTTTGCTCCACATGTGATGATGTACGCTTTCGTTGATAGCGTCGCGAATGTTTATCACTGAGTGTTGAGGTGGGCACCGTTAGATTCAGTGTCTCCAGGACACCAAAAAATAGTGTTTGGTTGTGCATCTAGGATAAGTAATAAGGGAGTTATGAGTGAGTTTAAGTGCCTTAGTAGGTCCCGTTTTTTCGATCGAGGCTAATTCAGAGGCTGAGTGCTAGCATTGTGGGTTTTTTTTGAAAAAAAAAATTAAAAAGATCAGTTAGCTGAGTTTCTTCCCGTTACATGGATATAACACATTCATAGTTTTATTCAATATTAAGATTCCTTAGACGTTGTTTCCTGCAAATGACGCGTTTATCCGCCCGGTACCGGGGGGAAGGCGTGAAACAGGTTAAAAGCGCAGCAGACCAATTTAAAAAACGGGTCTAAAAAGCTAAAGAAAAATTATAAAATGTCAGTATGCACAAGAGGTAGTCAATGCCAAAAAAACAGAATGAGACAAATACTAACAGAGACAGAGATAGAGACAAATCAACGTGCTGCCATCTTGGAACACACACCTGTGTATGAGTGTGAATCAGCGCCAAAAGATACCAGAATACATGACACAATGGGTGTTTCTCAATCGCGAGTAGGGATGGGTACCGAGCCCCGGTATTAAACGGGCCCCGGGGCTCCGACGTTAAGCTCCGACGTTATCGGTCTTTTTATCGGTACTGGAGACATCTAAAAAATATGTCATGTGTATTATTGCTACACAAACATTATATTGCAGTTTTAGTGTTGCCAACTCCGTTTCTAATATGCAAAAAGACTGCAAAATGCGTCATTTTTTGTATTTTCGATCTCTCCAATCCAGACGAGAGATCTCTCTCCCCCGCCTGTGTGCGAGGGGGCGGGGCAGTTTACACACACGCAGCTGCTACATGCAGCAACACACACACACGGAGGAGATGGCGGAGAGAACGCGCTCCGAGGTGTGGTTAAACTTTACCCGTCTCGCTCGTTGCCTAAAGTGCAATAAGAGTTTAGCATGTCAGGGCGGTAACACGAGCAATTTGTCTAAACATCTTGCAAAAGTGCACCACGTTCAGACGGAGAAATGCACCGGGTTCGACTGTCTCTCTAGTAGCTCTGTAGCCCCATCCACGAGTAACGTTTCCACGTCAGGTATATTATGTATGCTAGCAGCAACACACGGAGCTAACTCAATGATACAAACATGGGTTAATGATTAGAGGGAACTGAGTTATTTAGTTTGTTAAAGTTTCAGCTATTCTGTTTACAGTTCTGTCACCAGATTATTTAATATGATTTGTTAAAACGTTGTTGTTTCTGTTGATGTGAAATATTATGTATTTCATTTAAATAAAAAGCAATGTTAGTTTTGTTCACAATTTGTTAATTTTCATTTAATTGTTTATTTGAATAGGGACAATGCACATTAATGAACACTTTAGACAAATAATGCTTCAAGTGTAAATATGCCGGATTTTAGCTTTGAGCTAATTTCCATCCGTAGTCCCTGACATACAACATATAGTTAGTTTACCTCATCTTTCTCTCCAAAAGAACCGATAAGAGTACCGTTAAAAGACCGGACCGATAAGCGGTATCGATAAAAGTAGTAGTAGCGTTAAAACCTTAACGATACCCATCCCTACACAGAAGTCCTTCAGGGAGCAGCTTGCTAAAGAAATGGTTGAGTTTTCTGGAGACCCTGCAGCAGCACCACCCCGCCCACCAACCCCCACACCATCACTGACATGCATGCCCGAGCATTATGGGGAAGATGCCACCACGGTCAGGAGGTACTGCAGGAAGTGCTCTGATGCTGGCAGCAGAAGGGTGAAGACACCTGTGTACTGCAGGAAGTGTCAGGTCCCTTCACTCCCAAAAAGAACTGTTTCAGGGCATGGCATGACTTACTGGAATAATACCATAACATTCAGGGTTGGTTTGTATAAAGTTTTGAGAGTTTTTATCACCCAATTTTTTTTTTTACCGAAAGTGTGGTGTTATTGTGTTAGTGCTAACATCTTTTTAAATAAATCTGCTCCAGTTGGAATCAAATGTTTCCTATGTTTCCTAATTTTTCTTGTGCAAGTAAACATGCATCTCATGCAAAGAGGGAACTTCCCACACACCCACACACACACTTAAATATTTTTATTTATTTTTTAAATTTTACAATAATTTTACAATCTTTTTTATTTTATTTTTTTATGGAATGAATACCTATAGTGATGATTCAATGTTATAAAATGATTTTTACTGTCTGGTACCTGAAAAAGGTCAAATGGCACTGATGGAACCAGACGTGCCCAAATGTGCCCAAAGCTTAGTCCGCCTGGACTTTTTTTCCCTAAACCTCTCTAAAAAGGTCAATTTTCACTTGTTTTGCCTCAATCTTGATACAGGGTACTTATGATATGTTATACTTTGGATTCCCAAAGCTTTTAGGCTACTAACCCATCATTCAAGGGTGGTTCTCACTACAAGTAATGTTTTGTTTTTAGGCGGAGGTAAGAATTTACACTTTTTTACTATGTTCCATCTGAATTTTCTCTGACACAGAAACATCTATATTGATTCTGACACTTCTACATCCAACTCACAGATGTAACCTTGCTTTGAGAAAAAAGATTATTAATTTAACCCTTTTGGAAGTGAAGTTGAAGTCATTTGTTCTGGGCATGTCATTTTTGAGCCTGAAACCTGAAAAACAGGCTTGGGGCTTAATGTATGCTGTTCACCTGGAATCCTGGTAAACTTCCTTTATGTTATATTTAATACTATTATTAAACATAAGCTGGTGATAGGTGGATGCTTTTGACCAGCCCAGCATACTATGCTGGTCTATGCTGGTTTTTTTAGCTGGCCACGATGGCTGGTTTAGCTGGTGCACCTACTTTGAAACCCACTCTATTTTGGATTCTATTGTTTTGTCCATCCATGTTAAAACTTGTGGTAATGATTATTGGTGCTCACTTTGCACTGACAATTAAAATCAATAGATTTTCTACTTGTGATGTTAATCAATGGAATGACAGGAGTAGGTTGGGTTCAAACTTGGTAATGTGATTGATTTGCATTATCAGGGTTCCTGCAGGTTTCACCTACTCAAATTTAAGACTTTTTAAGACCTTTTTAAGACCACTTTGAATAGAATTTAAGACCTATTTCACGGCAAGAAAGTATGAAGGAAAATTGCTATGAAAGAAGAAATACGTCCCATAATTACTTACAAAGTAAATGTAAAGGCATAACAGAACTGTGTTAGCGTGTTAGACAAAAAGTGTATGTGTCTGTGTGTGTGTGTTAGGGGTGTGCAATTAATCGTATTTTAGCTTTGCTCGGTTGTGACAGTGCACTACAACATATTTGATCTAATTAATTTTAGTCTAATTTATTTGTATTTATCATATTTATATATGTTTAGTAGCTTGTGGAAGTGCGCTCCAAAATATTTGTTGATCTTGTTTATTGGTATTTATTATTTTGATATTATTTATTTAAATGTATAATTTATTTAATTTATTTTTGTATTGGTTTTGCAGTTGAATTATACGTTCAGGGTAATCAACAGTTAAAAAGATACTGTTCAAATTATTATTTGTTTTAAAGTTCAATAAATGGATGTTTTCAAAGTCAATGAATAATCGTATTTAATAATCTTGATATCAATTATTGACCAAAATAATCGTGATTATGATTTTTGCCATAATCGAGCAGCCCTAGTGTGTGTGTGTGAGAGAGAGAGAGAGAGAGAAGAGAGAGAGAGAGAGAAAGAGAGAGATAGAGGAGAGAGAGAGAATAGAGAGAGAAGAGAGATATCGAGAGAAGAGAGAGATAAGAGAAGGAGATAGATAGAGAGAGAGATCTAGTATCTAAGATCGCTCTGCTCGCTCGCTATATAATCGATCGATATCGAGAGAAGAGAGATAGAGACGTACTCAGATCCGCTCCGTGTTGTTAGCAGGAGCTGCTGCACTAGCTAACGCCTACATTAGCATACGCTACTTTCTTTTGCAAAAGGTGCAGCGGGCTTCAAACACGTTCCCCTCCCACTGGTTTCAACCAAGCACTAAATCGATGTTTTCCAACCAAATACGGTTGAACTTACACTTCCCCATATTTATTTTTAAGTAGATTCTAAGATACATGAGTTTCTGACTGCCGCTAGCTGAAGCTTGCTAGGTTACTAACTGGGTGTTCTCCAATAAGGGGCCGGGAGAAACAAAGTTAGTGATTACTGGTTCCATGTTGATTTATTTCAATACAAATTGTTGGGGGGAACTGAAAGGCTCTTACCGTACTGGTTACTTTGCAGCCCGGACTTTTCTCCCAAAACACATTTAGACGCGATCTCAACACAGAAGTACCTTTCAAATCCGATCATTTTTAAGACCTTCTAAATCATATTTAAGACCTTTCTTATTTTTTTGGTCATATTTAAGACCTTTTTAAGGCCTTAAATTCAGATTATCAAATTTAAGACTTTTTAAGACTTTTTAAGACCCCGCGGGAACCCTGATTATGGTTTCCAGATTAATTGTGTCACAACATCTTCCACTTCACTAGGGGTCTCTATGGCCCAATTCCATACCGCCCCCTACACCCTACCCCTACACACTACCCCTCCTTTTGCGCGTTCGCGCAGAGGGTCCGCCCCATTAAGTGCTGTTCCAAACCAACGAGTGTGGAGAGGTAGTGGGTTATCAAGCCCTCCAACAGAGAGTCTGCATCGGTCCTGAGTTCACCTGCTGCTCTACCTGACTGGACTCAACGCTGGGTGTGTCATGAAACAAGCTGTTTACAAACAGTTCCGTGGAAATATTCACTGATAAACTGCACAACAACAGCTATTTAATATATTCATACAGATGTTATGGTTACCTCGTATTTGTTTAAACTTTTTACTCATGTCTAATCTAGAAAACGGTACACGTTGTGTTTATTTACCCGTCTTTTGCCAAAACTAAGCAGCTTATATACAGATTTTAAAACAAAAATATGTTTACAATCGTACCTTGTTTTCCCAAGGATATGGTCTCTGACTTGGCTGAGAAGATCCTGCATATTGGGGCTGAACATCCGACTGTAAAAAATGTGGTACTGCACATTAGAACAAATGATGTTGTGAAACAACAGTCAGAAGTGCTCAAAGAAGACTGTAAATGTTGGAAACTGTCAGCTCTCTAAATGCAGAGGTGTTCATCAGTGGCCCTCTACCGCCAGTCAGAAGAGGAGTGGAGAGATTCAGCAGATTGTTTGCACTGAACACCTGGCTTTCAACTGCCTGTACTGACCATTCTGTCAATTTTATTGACAACTTTAACTTTTTCTCTGACCATTCTGTCAATTGTATTGACAACTTTAACTTTTTCTGGGACCGCAGACATCTTTTTAAGGCAAATCTTGCCTGAACATGTCAGGAGTGAAATTGTTTATCTCTGACATATTCAACTGCCTGCGTCATCAATCTGTTCCCTCTGCCAAACGCTTGTGTGAGTTTATCAAATTTAGCAGTGATTCCATGTCAGCCACAGCTTGTCACAAAAAATCTTACTGATAGTGTATTTAACAAACTTAAACTAGCTTTATTAAATGTCAGGTCTTTGGCAGGAAAAACATTTTTAATCAATGATTTTATCACTGAGCACAATCTCGATTTTATGTTTTTAACGGAAACTTGGATTGAACAAAATAACAGTGCAGCTGATCTTATCGAATCAACCCCTCCCAACTTTAGTTTTATGAGTCAGGAAAGAATGCATAAGAAAGGGGGTGGAGTTGCTATTTTGTTCACTGATTCCATTCAATGCAGGAAGACATCTTATGGGAACTTTGCTTCTTTTGAATATGTGGCCCTTCAGCTGAAATGCTTCTCTCGAGCTCTGTTCCTAAATATCTATAGACCACCCAAATACTGTGCAAGCTTTTTTGATGACTTTACTGAACTGCTGTCTATAGTGTGTATTGACTTTGACCGTCTAGTCATTGTTGGTGATTTTAACATCCATGTTGACAACCCCCAGGACAGAGGGGCTAAAGAACTGTTTTGTGTTCTTGATAACTATGGACTGACTCAGCATGTGACGGAGCCCACGCACAATAAGGGGCACACTCTGGACTTAATTATCTCAAAGGGTCTGAATATCTCTGAGGTTGAGGTGACTGATGTTGCACTCTCTGATCATTCCTGTGTTTTCTTTGAGAGCTCTATTTCTGTTCACAAAAATGTTCAAAAAGAGGTAACCACAAAGCGATATTTAACTGAAGATACGAGGGAAATGTTTACTCAGAATTTTTCTTCCACACTTGCCCCTGCTAACATCTCAGTAAATGAGTTAGTAGATCATTTTAATTCAAAAATTAAAAATGTTATAGATTCCATTGCTCCAACTAAGGTAAAGGAAGTGACTGGCAAGAAAATAGCTCCATGGAGAAAGGCCATGACCGTGAAAACAGAAAAAAGAGAGTGTTGAAAAGCTATAAAGAGAGACTTGGCCTTTATAATTTGGAATTGAAAATTGCCCGACAGTCTTTCTTCTCTGACATCATTACCAAAAACAAAAACAACGCACGTGCCTTGTTTGCTACCGTCGACAGACTGACAAACCCCCCAGTGTCAGTAGCCTCTGAATTTCTATCCACCAGGGCCTGCAATGACTTTGCCTCCTTCTTCAGACAAAATTCAGAAAATCAGATGAGCAGTCAGTGCCTCTGCATCAGGTACAGCAAATGTGTTGTCCCTGTGTCCACCTAATATCAATTCAAACACCATGACACAATTCCATCAGATTAATGATAAAAACCTAGAGGACATTATTCAACTTCTGAAATCCTCCTCCTGCTGCCTTGATATTATTCCAACAGGATTTTTCAAAGATGTTTTTCATTGCATGGCCTCAGATCTACTTCACATAGTAAACAAGTCTCTTTACTCACGTGTTTTTCCACAGGCCCTAAAAACAGCAGTCATTAAACCGCTCTTAAAAAATAATAATCTCGATGCTTCAGTAATGAACAACTACAGGCCCATATCAAACCTGCCATTTCTAGGTAAAATCATTGAAAAAGTTGTTTTTCAACAGTTGAGTAATTACCTGCATTTAAATAACTGTTTCGATGTGTTCCAGTCAGGCTTTCGTCCAAACCACAGCACTGAGACTGCTCTTATAAAGGTCTTCAATGACATCCACTTAAACACAGACAGTGGCAGAACTTCAGTGTTAGTATTATTAGATCTCAGTGCTGCGTTTGACACTGTTGACCACAACATATTACTAGACCGACTAGAAAACTGGGTGGGACTTTCGGAAACAGTTCTAAATTGGTTTGAATCCTACTGAAAGGACAGAAAGAACTTTGTTTCTATAGGTAAATACACATCTGAGTTGACAAATATGACATGTGGGGTACCTCAAGGCTCCATCTTGGGGCCTCTTCTCTTTAGCATCTACATGCTACCACTGGCTCAGATAATGAAAAACAACAAAATAAGTTACCATAACTATGCGGATGACACACAAATCTACGTAACAATTTCACCAGGAGACGATGCTCCAATTCAAACACTGAGTAAGTGCATTGAACAAATCAATGACTGGATGTTTCAGAACTTTCTCCAATTAAACAAAGATAAAACTGAGGTAATGGTTTTTGGAGCCAAGGCAGAGCGTATAAAAGTTAGCGCTGAGCTTCAGTCTGCAATGTTCAAAACAACAGATAGAGCCAGAAATCTAGGTGTAGTCATGGACTCTGACCTGAGTTTCAACAGTCACATTAAAACAATTACTAAATCAGCCTACTATCACCTAAAGAATATTTCAGTTGTGACAGAAAACTAGGATTGTGACAATCAGTCTGGCAGTTATATGGGCATTGCACTATGGTAGTTGTTATTTGCACATTGTTAATCCTGGGCAATGCATCCTTAAATTGTTTAACTGTGAGGTGTTACAACATTGTACTGTACTCTGGAGACAGAGAACACTACTACAAAGGACTTGTGAAAAGGCCTGTTTGTGAAAAAGAAACGGCATAATAGGATGCACAGTACTAGTAGAGTACCAAATATGTGAAGCATTTTTTTGTGAAATGATGCCCTCTTTTTTACTTCTCTTGTTTCTCAACTTTCTTTTTAATATTATGAAGATGTCTGCCCTTAACTCACATTATTCCTGCCATTTCTTTTTGAGTTCGGATTTGAGGTTGCTTTTGATTTCAGCCTTACTATATTTCACATTCATACTACTTTGTATTTTCCTTGTTGCCAACTTTGCATACTTGTCTGCCAACTCATTTCCCTCCACCCAAATGTGCGCAGGGATCCATATGAAGTAAATTACTATTCCTGCTCTTGATATTCTTTGTAATGTTATTGCTATTTCCAGTATTATATCTTGTCTTGTCTCTGAATGCAGTTGTTGCATGCTTTTCAATGCACTGCTGGAGTCAGATCCTATTAACACCTTCTTCATACGACCTCCTTCCACCCAATTCAGAGCTAGAAGAAAAGCCGGAAGCTCCCCAGTATACACAGCCAGACCATCGCTAACTCCCTCGCTTTTCATAGCCCAGATTCTGGAATGATAAATGCTATCCCCACTTTATTATTGTCTGTTTTGGACGAGTCAGTATATACTTTTGTAAAATCCGGGTACTTCTTTTCTAAATGATTATTGACCTTTACTTTGTTTGTAGAACTTATCTAATCTAAAATCCACATATGTCTCCTGCAACGTCCAAGGCGGTATGACTGGGAGGGGCACTGTTGGGCTTATCTCTGCTATTTCCTATAGTCCAACCAAAACTTAAAATTTGTCGCTTTTCCCTCTCTTGACAAATCTTTAGTACGTTATGCACTGGATGATTATTATTATTATTATGTCCTTTTATATTTGCCCAGTAAGTTATTGCTATTTGCATCCTTCTTTTTTCAAGAGGCATTTCCCCCATTTCAACCTATAACGTTGTAAATGGAGTGGTTTGAATGGCCCCCGAGAGCAAATCCTTCTCCTCTAGCCTTCCTTTTATCCCCGTGATTAGCCGGAGTTGGGAACACATGGGCAGAGGCGGAGCCAGGGGCAGATTAGGTGTGCCTGCAATATGGAGTAGAGATGGCAAATCCGGATCTTTTTACGGACTCAGGGTCTTCTGAGTCAGTCATTGAAGAGATCCGGATCATACGAGTCATATGAGTCAGCATCACCAAGACCGTAGAAGTCCCATCGGTGAAACCGAAACGTGTTGCATTTCAGGAGCATATTAAACTGACGTTATATTAACCTCCACTACACAGTGTATTTTGCTTTAATAAAAAATGTTGATCACAAAAAAAAGGGTTATTTTGCGATTTGGCAAATCTGAGTCTGCTGTTGACTCGTGCATGAGGACGAGTCTGCTGGATCTCTGGATCTGCTGCTATATGGTTACGGCTCAGAGTCCGCATGAGTCTGCTCTGCTGTGTTTTGCACAGTGAGTCAGGATTTGCGAATCTGAGTCTGTGAAGTTCCGCTGACTAACTCGTAGGCTACTGGTCTCTCTCGATCATTGACCTGGATTCACGGATCCCGCGATTTTGATTAAGTCCATTATGTTTCCGGCTCTAAATGAAGTTTCAGTGTAGACTTCTAACAAAATTGTCATGTTGTGCAACAGTCTCCTGCGTGTAATAGCTGCATTTCCAATAAGGATCTTACTTGGCAAAACGTTTATTTTGAACATAGCACACAAAAAGAAACAAACAATGACAAATGATAGAAAATTGCAAAACAGTTAGAATATATAAAATGTCTTAATTATACAATTATTATTATTAAACATATAATTATATCTAATCATATGTCCCCCATATTTTCTCATGGACTGCGTAATCATTGCAATACTGGTGTTAAATGTGTGTAAAGTGGTGTCTTTTGCTTTAATAAAACATATTGATCACAAAAAAAAGGGTCATTTTGCGATTTAGCGAATCTGAGTCTGCTGTTGAATCGTGCATGATGACGAGTCTGCTGGATCTCTGGATCTGCTGCTATACGGTTACGGCTCTGAGTCCGCACGAGTCTGCTATGTTTTGCACAGTGAGTCAGGATTTGCGAATCTCTGAGTCTGCTGTTGACTCGTGCATAATATAGCCGCGGGAGCCGGGTGCTGGAGGAGGGGCTATGCTCGTGCACATGACGAGTATGGATCTCTGGATCTGCTATGCTATTACGGTTAGGAGCCGTCGGCTCCTCTGAGTCCCCACGAGTCTGCAGGAAGTTTCACTGATCCGCGTCCCCTTCTCTGAGCCAAACGATAACTTCTGGCAGCTATCCTACTTGCTAAAGGCTAGGCAGATGGACTGGGGTACGTTGTAATGTGATTTTACATGTTATAAAGAGAGTAGCGAGAGACGCAATTTATAGTTTTAATTTGTACGTCACACCAAGTGTGGGACTCAAAGGACTCGGGTTAATGGAGAGGGGAGACTCGTCATGACCAGCTCATTTCTAGGATCAGGGTTAATGATCCGGATGAATCAGGACTCGCCCATCTCTAATATGGAGAGAGAACACGAGGAGGGGAGCACGTAACAGGACGTAACAGTTGCAATGGTTTATGCAATCATGTTCACAACCCTAATATTTACACAACATGTAGCTGTTTCAAGCCTGTGTGGCCAGACCCTTGAGGTGGATTTTTTTCACATTTTCTTCGAATACAATAATTAAAAGGCAGACAGTGAAAAATGAAAGTCAATGTAACAATTCCTACTTGTACTGAATATCTACGTATTTCTAATGACACCACACTGCACGAAGTAGCAAAAAACATTCTCAGTTTTCAGAGTAAGGTACTGTATATAACATCAGTATTATTATTTGAAATTGTGAAGTAGTAGGGGTAAGTGATTGGAAATTGAGTCTCCTTGCCCACTGTTTGTAAAAGCAAATAGATGCCATCTCTGTAGCCTTGCATGCAGACAGAGTTTTATTTCAAACTCGTAGCCTCAATTCATTCTGTCGCTCTTTATTTGGTTGTTACTCAGAGGGAGACTGTGTGTGAGTGTGTATTACTCAGTTGCTGTGATTGTCCCAGCATGGAGAGGCACATCTAATATCCTACATAAACAACATGCTCCTCTTTTCTCAGTTGCTATCTCTCCTATTTTTGTATACTCTCTATGATACTCTCACTTCCTCTCTTTGTTTATGCCTGGGTGTTCTTCTTCGGATGTTTCGTCATATCAGTTCTGTCTTTCCACAGAGCCATTCTGCAATTGCTGAATTTGATCAGTGTGTTTCTTGTACCCCAAACATGTTTATTTCTTTACATGGTCAGTAGGCCTATAGCAGTTAGGCTTCAGGACTCTGGCTTAGATCCAAGATCCAAATTTGAATTTGTTTTTACTTAACTGCAGGAGGAGAGGTCATGTAGGTAAGGTTCCGATCTTATAAATGTGTATTGGTGCATGTTTCGTACTCTTGCAGTTAAAATAACCCCGATACAGAGTTTGATACAGTTACACAATCCTTTTTTTTCTCTTTTATCTATTCGATTTGGGGAGGGGGGAGATAGTGGACCATGCTCAAAATCAAAGGAAAATATGTATTTGGATTGAGGCTTAAAATGTACCCTATTCTAAATGTGTAAAGTCAGAATAAAGTGTTATTTCATGAAACTGCCACTAAGATAATGTGGATGGTAACTTACTACATTATTCACAAGGAAAATTAATAATCACTACTCTGATTGAATATAATATATGCGTTTAATGCTACGATTGCAACGTTTAGGGTGAGAAAGTAATAAACACAGGTTTAGCTCACAGTAAAATTCTGCTTATTTATGCAGGCAGCAGTGGCGAGCCGTGAGCTTTATACCTAGGCCCTCTGACCCCCACCCCTTCCCTCGAAAAAAAGAAAAAAAAAGAGTTATTACGTCATAGCGTATACTTCAGCGGAATATCAAAACAACGGCCCAGGGTGCAAAACGCATCACTGACAGCGACCCTCTACCACACAAAACAACACCTGTGAACCCAATTTGTGTTCTTTGACATTGAAAATGATATTGCATTGTGTTTGTTACTTTCGTTGCAGTTGTATGTCTTAAGTGTAATTTGGCATGCTTTTATTTTGAAGGCGAGTTCACGCTGTTGACAGGAAGTTGTTGTTGCTATGGAAACAAGAAAAGTTTCACAGCGGGCGGAACTTGTCATCTAGTCCGCGATAATAAAACCCACCCATTTAGAGGGAAGATATGATTGGTCAATTGTACTGTCATTTGACATTACTCTCTCGTTCAGTTACTATAGCGGGCCCTCTGTGAATCGCAGAGAGGGCCAGATGAGCTTCTTTCATGTAACCCACATTCAAACAGACAGGCAGATTCGAAGGATTTATTTATTTGGAAATGTTATTTTATTAAATCAAGTTTTTTTTCGGTAAAACTAATGAAAAATATAACAAAAATAATATTAAAAAAATATATATTTAAAAAAAATATATATATTTTTAATGTTTTTAAATATTATTTTTTGGAATATCTTAGGCCCTCACAGAGGGCCTAGAGGGCCCTGACGGCTCGCCACTGGCAGGCAGTGCATGAATTGATTTCCCTGTGGGGGTTTCAAAGCACCCGTGGAATTGGCGCTAAATTTATAGCCTAAAATACGTGCTCGGCAATATGTTGTTTCTGACTGTTCGTGTAAACGTCACGAAATCTGTATTGATATTCAACACAACCATTCCATCAATTCTGTGTGGGGGGGGGGGTGCCTATCCCAGCAAGCATTATGCAAGATAAACACATTTAGTAGATTCTGGTGTTCAACTTACTTGCATGTCTTTTGACTTATGGCAGGAAGGCAGATCACCTGTTTAAAAAAAGCCCTAAGAAGACTGTTTTACGGTGGCCCTGAAGTGCAAGTCAAAACAGCATTTCAGGAAACACCACGGCATTTCAACTTATACGGAAAGGGTATTCCTTTAGGGAGAACACTTCTTGTATGTGATTGGACAGAGCCAGCCAGAGAAGTACTGCTGTGATTGGTTGTTTTTGCTGCCAGTCAAGAAATGACACTTCGTGATTGGTCAGCACCCGACAGCGCAGCATGTCCCGAAACATTAGCTGTTAGCACACAGAGCTCACAGCTCCTCATATCTGTTCAGAAACTGGACAAAAGTTAAACATGTACAAACAGACTGTCTGTCATGGCGAATACAGTCGCTGCTTTATTTATGTCTGTATGACGTTGTTGTGAGTTTGGACGGAGCAGCTACAGGTTAGTTTATCCTGATCGATCCAATCTCCATTCAGAAAACACGCATTTTAAAAGGTTTTTCGCCTGCCGTCTTGTCTGCAGACTTGTCATAGCATTAATTCATGGTTTTTACTAACTGGTATCAGTATGTTGTTACTTCGGCATCATTTTGAAACTTGTATTACAATTAAATCACGGTAAAATATGTTCATTTTGTTGTAGTCTACCATAGTATTTACATGGATATAAGCCCCGAATATTCGTATCGCTCTAATTGCTCGAGTTTCAGGTTTCACCGCGGCTGTCAGCTGTGTTTACTCCTGTCATTCAAACAAGACGCGCTGGAGAGGGGGCGGGGCTTATATCCATGCAAATACTTTGGTAGATACCAACTACAACAAAATGAACATATTTTACCGTGATTTAATTGTAATACACGTTTCAAAATGATGCCGAAGTAACAACATACTGATACCGGTTAGTAAAAACCATGAATTAATGCTGTGACAAGTGTGCAGACAAGACAGCAGGCGAAAAACCTTTTAAAATGCGTGTTTTCTGAATGGAGATCGGATCGAACAGGATAAACCAACCTGTAGCTGCTCCGTCCAAACTCACAACAACGGCATACAGACATCAATAAAGCAGTGACTGTATTCACCATGACATAGACAGTCTGTGGTTTGTTCATGTTTAACTTTTGTCCAGTTTCTGAACAGATATGAGGAGCTGTGAGCTCTGTGTGCTAACAGCTAACGGCTGATGTTTCGGGACATGTTGCACTGTCGGGTGCTGACCAATCACGAAGCGTCATTTCTTGACTGGCAGCAAAAACAACCAATCACAGCAGTGCTTCTCTGGCTGGCTCTATCCAATCACAAACAAGAAGTGTTCTCCCTAAAGGAATACCCTTTCCGTATAAGTGTTGTAGCAAAACACCTAGGTGGTGGCTGAGAGCCCCCCCTCCGCTACGCGCCGTTCGTTAGATGAGGCTGATCTCTATTTAATAAAGAAAGGAATTGAAAACACCGGAATTGAAAGTTATAACAATTATCTGAGTTTACTGGTAAGAAACAAAACACGTATACAAGTTTTACAGAGTACTCCGGACTTCAGGTTTCTACTGCGGTGCGGATACAGGTATCGGGACCAGCGAGTCAGCAAACAGGAAGCATTTTACATGCAAAAACAACAGTATTCATATTCATATTTTGGGGCGGAGATGTGTTCACTTCTTCCTTCCCATTTTACTCCGAAGCGAATTAGAGAGTCCGTGGGGAGGAGCTGTGTGATCTGCTCACTCCCCCAGGTGTTTCTACTGGTTGGATTCACTTCTGGTCGGGTCCAATACAGCGAATCAGAGTTCTGACCAGAACGTGAGATTCTGAAGTTCAACAGGGGCAAAGTCAATCTTATCTCTGCCCCGATATCCACTCCCTTACTTTCCCATGGAATATTTCACATAAACTATTCCTTCTCAGACAATTAAACATTGTGCACAGATATAATGATGCCCAGAAATAACCTTGAAAAAATATGTGTGTGTGTGCTAGTGGAAGGAGGTGTATGTGTGTGTAACAGGATCTCTGGGTCAGTGAGTTGTAAGTGAGAATACAATATCTATATATGTGATTACTTAAAACAGTTCAAACAATACATGTTCACTAAAATACAATTCAAAATAATACATGTTTACTTCAATACAGTTTAGAACCATATCTGTTTACTTCAATCCCTCTTTTGATCTCACCTCACGAGATCAACATATAGCATTTGGAACATAACCATTGTCATTCTTTTCTACTGTGTCTGTCCCAACATTTATATAAATCCATCAGAAGCTGGGATTTAGAGCACTTTAAACCTTTAGGAACAGTCCACTACAACAACTTCTTATGACAGTGGAGGGAGAATAAAATATGTTTAAAAAGTTCGTCCTTGTCAGCTGAGTCATCGTACTCTTCCTCCTCCGACGCATAAGCCAACAAGGGCATTTGGTACGAAGGGGAAAGGGCAACTTTTCCCTCAATGGTGGAACTGATGAGTCTAACACACAATGAGCGGATACAAGGCACACAACAACAACCACATGTCACTAAAATGGCAATAAAAGTAGCCACAGAAATTAGAAAAGACATTATTAAACTTTTCCCTCTTTTGGTAACACATAGTTCTGTAGAATAAAAAATACAAATCCCTTAAATTATGGGATATAAAAATAAAGTTGAAAGTTCCTCAAAAAATGGATTATTAAACAAAGTTCCTTAAAAAATGGATTATTAAACAAAGTTCCACACCGGCTCTCTCAACCTTTTTCAGCGGGAAGTGGAGTTCCCTATGCCGTCTTGGTTTGCCGTGTCTTTGTCCCCCCAGCCCGCTGACGGCGGCTTCTGGGCTGCCTGCTAGAGAGATGTGTCCGGATTGTCCTCCTCCGGCCCGCTGATGGCGGCCTCCGGGTCGATGCTGGAGAGATGTCCCGATCCTCCTCCTCCGGCCCGCTGATGGCGGCTTCCGGGTCGATGCTGGAGAGATGTCCTCCCGATCCTCCTCCTCCGGTCCGCTGATGGCGCCTCCTGTGTCGACTGCTGGAGAGATGTCCTCCCGATCCTCCTCCTCCGGTCCGCTGATGACGCCTTCTGGGTCGACTGCCTTGACGAGGGCCAGATCTGTCCTGATGTCGTCTAGGGTCCTTGCAGGTGTTTTTCCCGACCGCACACTGGCTCCAGTGGTACCAGTTGTCTCCCTTTCCTTCTAGGCGGACGGCATGGGAGGTCCTTTGGGTCACTCGGTAGGGGCCGGAAAACCTGGGGTTGAGTCACTTAGGCCTGATGGCTTTCAGCCAGACGAACTCTGCTGTGTTGGCCTCGTGTTTCTCGGGTCCCCCTTTGGCGTCAGCAACCTGTGTGGATAAGGGAATGCTCTGGTTTTCGGACAAAATTAACATGGGATCACTCCCGTCACCGGACGTACTTCGTCTCACTGGAATAGTAACGGTCATAGTGAATATAAAATCGTCCCCATGTATCCGGCCAATGACGGGAGAGTTTTGAAAGAGACAAAACACTGTTCCATACATTTAAAAACACTTAAACAATTAAACAATGTTTACCCCAGGATTCAGGCATCTTCCCTGGCTTGTAAAGTGCAGTTATGCGCCTTGGAGGTATTGCACTATTTACAAAATGTATACCCAGGATTCTGGCCTCTTCCCTGGCTTGTAAAGTGCAGTTATGCGCCATGGAGGTATTCTGATATTTTCAAAATGTAGCACTTCCCACATATTCCAAGGGAATATGTGGGAAGTGGGTGCTCGGGGGCTTACCAATATTTAGCCCCCAGATCCCTCTCCGCATATAATATAGAGCCACCGGCTGTATATGCCAATGCACATTTACTGTGGTGGGTTAAACATATTTCCTCAGGTTTCTAAAATAGGGGGACGCATCGGGGGTCTCGGGGAGGGTCCCATGGGTCCCATTTACTGTGGGAAGTTAAACACATTTACTCGGGTTTCAGCCACCGGCTGTCGGACTAATGACCTTCAGCACCCTGGAGAGCTACATTGTGAAATCTTGCTACTAATCCATAACTTTTGATAACAAGCTCTGTTTGGTTCAGGCCTTTCTGTACCCCCCCATTTCCACGTACCCCGCATCCAATGGTACCATCGCCGAGTCTCTAGGACCTCGGGGAGCGGAGTTACGGCAGAGGGTCAGATTCTGAAAATACGATTTGAGAACAGGGCTCTGATCAGGGCTAAAGTCTTGTTAGAAACTGGTGAATCTGTTTAAATGCAGGCAGCAGAGTCACTGCTTTTAGCAGGGTCTCAGAGAGCCAGAGACCCAGGGTACAGCACCTTGCTGTCTTACCCAGAAAACAGGGCTCTGATCAGGGCTAAAGTAACGTTATAAACTGGTGAATCTGTTTAAATGCAGGCAGCAGAGTCACTGCTTTTAGCAGGGTCTCAGAGAGCCAGAGACCCAGGGTACAGCACCTCGCTGTCTTACCCAGAAAACAGGGCTCTGATCAGGGCTAAAGTAACGTTATAAACTGGTGAATCTGTTTAAATGCAGGAGACCTCCAGCAGAAGTCCCTAACAGTGGGACTCTGGTTACTTCACACCTCCAGGGCGGAGACCGGGAAAATCACCTATCTCTGCCCGCTCACAGAGCCCCCAAGGACGGACTAGAGACCTCCAGCAGAAGTCCCTAACAGTGGGACTCTGGTTATTTCACACCTCCAGGGCGGAGACCGGGAAAATCACCTATCTCTGCCCGCTCACAGAGCCCCCAAGGACGGACTAGAGACCTCCAGCAGCACTCCCTAACAGTGGGACTCTGTTTATTTCACACCTCCAGGAGAGACCAGGGGGAAATCACCTCTTTTTGCCCGCTCACAGAGCACCGAAAGACGGACTAGAGACCTCCAGCAGCACTCCCTAACAGTGGGACTCTGTTTATTTCACACCTCCAGGAGAGACCAGGGGGAAATCACCCCACTTTGCCCGCTCACAGAGCCCCAAGGACGGACTAATTACCTCCAGCTTGGCCCCCTAACAGTGGGACCTCCATAACCTTGCACACCCTGAGTCCCCGGGCCCCCACAGTTAAGCACTCCCCCACGGACTAAACACAGGTATTCACACCCACCAGAACCTCGTGCCCCTGGTGACCCTAAAGGGGGTGGATTTTGTGGTGCTTCTATGTCCGCCCATCAGCATCCATATTCGGCCTTCTTCACGGCACCACCACCCTTTCTGTGGAGGGTATTCTCGTGCCCCTGGTGACTCTACAAGGGGGGTGGTTTTTATGGTGCTTCTATGTCCGCCCATCAGCATCCATATTCGGCCTTCTTCACGGCACCACCACCCCTTCTGTGGAGGGTATTCTCGTGCCCCTGGTGACCCTAGAGGGGGTGGATTTTGTGGCACTTTATCTGCCCCTGGTAACTATCAAGGTTATTGTTTTTTTTTTTTTTTTTTTATTTGAACAAAAACCACAGTACACACAGCCTAAAACATCAACTATTTACACGTAGCAGTACTGCTGCTATAACAGTACTACTACATTTTTTACCCTACGTTTTAAAGTGCAGTTATGCGCCCTGGAGGTGTTGCACTATTAACAAAATGTATGCCCAGGATTCTGGCACCTTCCCTGGCTTGTAAAGTGCAGTTATGCGCCCTGGAGGTCTTGCACTATTAACAAAATGTATGCCCAGGATTCTGGCACCTTCCCTGGCTTGTAAAGTGCAGTTATGCGCCCTGGAGATATTGTACTATTTACAAAATGTATACACAGGATTATAATAATAATTATATACACGGTATACATATTCACAATGTTTAGCGGGATTCAGGGGACCAAATTAGGCGTCTAATTCTTACGGTGCACCAGGGCAAACAGGTTGAGTCCACGGCCCCTGCCCCATCATCAGGAGTGTCAACCAGCCCCGGTCCCGACTTCATTGGCCTCTTTCCCTCCCGCTTCCGCTGCTGCTGCCGCTCCAATGACCCATCAGGTGAAGACGAAGAAGCAGTACTGTTATAGCAGCCCTCTTCGGAGGTCTCCCCATCTGACAGCGGTAGACATCCTTCTGATGATGATGCAGCTGCTGCCGCATCTGATGACGCCCTGAACATGGAGCGGATTCTCAATGCCTCCTTTATTCCTGGCGCATTCGCGTAGAACCGGTCCGCCGTGGTTACGTCGTGACACATAAACCTGGCGAGAATCGACCGGCTTTCTGGATCTTGGTGATGCTTGATATTGTCAGCCAGGACAGTGCGCAGGATTGTGAAGGTGACGGCTGTTTCTAGCCCAGCATCAGCCCATGCCCTCTTCAAGTGAGCGTTCAGGTTCTTGGAGGCCCGATTCCCCCTTGTGAAAAGGAAGAATTCATTCTGAGGACCCAGCAATGCCTCTTTAATCCCCATCCACCGCATGACCCAGCTAAACTCCTCTACTGTAAGCGCCAGCTGTGCTTCGCCATATGTCTTGGCCGTCTTGTGATCCTGCACATGGATGATGTAGCCCTCAGCAGTTCCCCTTATGGCTGCCTCACTGTTTTTCATGTTTGCGTACACGCCCGTACGGTGGCCATACAGGAGGCTCCAATGGAGGGTGAGATAGCCATAGAGAAGCTTCTGGGTGGTTGAGGTCGGCGTGCCGGCCATCAGGTCGAGGAGCTCCGGGATGCGCTTCTCAGCGGCCGCCATGGCGGCGAGAAGCTCCGCCTGGCTCGGCAGACGATCCAGTTTGTTCCTCTTCACCTTAAACTGATGTAGAGTGACTGCCTTATTCAAGTGTTTCATGTTGGCTTTCACCTCTCTCATTATGTGGGTCATATCAGACTGGGTGAGCCTGCACCCCCGGGGCTTTGACTCAGACATGTACCCCATGAACTGGTGCACATTCTTCAGGAAGAACTCTGATGTTGTGACTGCCCGGCCCGGCTTTACAATATACTCCCTCCAGCCATGGATCATCTTCATGTTTCTTAGGAACAGCCAGTCTGACAGGCGGTTAACACCATGGGCCATGTATACTATGAAGTTCTTTATCCGGCTGATCTTCGACACAACATTGTCTTTCTGTTTTACTGTCGGAGCGACACCCAAACAATGATCCAAGTATGTCTGAAGGTACGCCTCCATGCTTCTAGGCAACGTGATTTCACGCATGGTATTCCCCCGTCCATACCCAGTGGACCAGTAATTTGAGGGAGAGGGCAAGTCATTAGCCAGCTTAGAGGCACGGGTCTTCCGGCATACAGGGGTCTCGCTACCGGAGGCTACTGCAAACATGACAGTTTCCACCGGGGTCTTCACAGGGGTCTCGCTACCGGAGGCTACTGCAAACATGACAGTTTCCACCGGGGTCTTCACAGGGGTCTCGCTACCGGAGGCTACTGCAAACATGACAGTTTCCACCGGGGTCTTCACAGGGGTCTCGCTACCGGAGGCTACTGCAAACATGACAGTTTCCACCGGGCTCTTCACAGGGGTCTCGCTACCGGAGGCTACTGCAAACATGACAGTTTCCACCGGGGTCTTCACAGGGGTCTCGCTACCGGAGGCTACTGCAAACATGACAGTTTCCACCGGGCTCTTCACAGGGGTCTCGCTACCGGAGGCTACTGCAAACATGACAGTTTCCACCGGGGTCTTCACAGGGGTCTCGCTACCGGAGGCTACTGCAAACATGACAGTTTCCACCAGGCTCTTCACAGGGGTCTCGCTACCGGAGGAAACTGGTAATATGACAGTCTTCACTGGGCTCTTCACAGGGTTCTTGACCGGTCTCTTTCCACCGGAGGCTACTGCAAGCATGACAGTCTTCACTTGGCTCTTCACAGGGTTCTTTACCGGTCTCTTCCCACCGGAGGCTACTGCAAGCATGACAGTCTTCACCGGGCTCCTCACAGGGGTCTCGCTACCGGAGGCTACTGCAAACATGACAGTTTCCACCGGGGTCTTCACAGGGGTCTCGCTACCGGAGGCTACTGCAAACATGACAGTTTCCACCAGGCTCTTCACAGGGGTCTCGCTACCGGAGGAAACTGGTAATATGACAGTCTTCACTGGGCTCTTCACAGGGTTCTTGACCGGTCTCTTTCCACCGGAGGCTACTGCAAGCATGACAGTCTTCACTTGGCTCTTCACAGGGTTCTTTACCGGTCTCTTCCCACCGGAGGCTACTGCAAGCATGACAGTCTTCACCGGGCTCCTCACAGGGGTCTCGCTACCGGAGGTTACTGGGGACTGCATGACAGTCTTCACCGGGCTCTTCACAGGGGTCCCGCTACCGGAGGTTACTGGGGACTGCATGACAGTCTTCACCGGGCTCTTCACAGGGGTATTGCTGCCTGAGGCTACTGTGTTTATGCCGGAGGGTACTTGGGATTGCCAGGCCCTTAAATCGTATACATTCGTCCTCTTCCTCAAGAACAGCAGCACTCTGCTTCCTGGGTTTTAGCTCCTTTTTCAGCCTGGAGCGCAGGGTCTTCACCTCATCATTGAGGGCATCCTTCTGAGCCCTCAATGCCACATTTTCCAGCATCACCTGCCTGCAGTCCTCGTTGTCACACTCGGTATGTGGGGAGAAGGGTGGAGGGTGCCCGGGGTATTCCTCCTCATTGTCTATATCCAATGATGTAGCCATTCCAATGATGGGGTTAGTCTCACGGAGGTCATGGAGCAACTGCAGTGCCACACTATGCTTCAGCCTTGCCATGACCTGCTGTGCCTCATGTCGGGACAACTCAGGGTGGTCATGTTTTACATGACGGTCCAGTCTCTTCCCAGCGTACGAACACCCAGCGATGGGACAGGGTTTGGTCCGAACATTTATCCTTCCACTGGCTATTTTCAGGAGGATTCCCCTCTCCTCCAAGTTCCGCACTGCATGCTTGTGCTTAAGGTGTTTGTTCAATGCCAGATAGAAGAGTCTGCACACCGGGCATTCAGATGACATCCTTACTGAAACACACATAATGAATTTGATCAAAATGATGTTATAGTTCTCCGTTTATATGCGTTAGCGTGATCGGTGGTTGCGACACTGGGTCCGATGCATCAATTCATGGTGCATGGACCAAGGGAGGTATTGGGTTACCACCGGGTCAGATGGTCCCACCTCCGCACCAACGCGGGGCTGGTGATGGCAACATTGGGTCCGATGCATCAATACATGGTGCCCCGTTTATATGCGTTAGCGTGATCGGTGGTTGCGACACTGGGTCCGATGCATCAATTCATGGTGCATGGACCAAGGGAGGTATTGGGTTACCACCGGGTCAGATGGTCCCACCTCCGCACCAACGCGGGGCTGGTGATGGCAACATTGGGTCCGATGCATCAATACATGGTGCCCCGTTTATATGCGTTAGCGTGATCGGTGGTTGCGACACTGGGTCCGATGCATCAATTCATGGTGCATGGACCAAGGGAGGTATTGGGTTACCACCGGGTCAGATGGTCCCACCTCCGCACCAACGCGGGGCTGGTGATGGCAACATTGGGTCCGATGCATCAATACATGGTGCCCCGTTTATATGCGTTAGCGTGATCGGTGGTTGCGACACTGGGTCCGATGCATCAATTCATGGTGCATGGACCAAGGGAGGTATTGGGTTACCACCGGGTCAGATGGTCCCACCTCCGCACCAACGCGGGGCTGGTGATGGCAAACATTGGGTCCGATGCATCAATACATGGTGCCCCGTTTATATGCGTTAGCGTGATCGGTGGTTGCGACACTGGGTCCGATGCATCAATTCATGGTGCATGGACCAAGGGAGGTATTGGGTTACCACCGGGTCAGATGGTCCCACCTCCGCACCAACGCGGGGCTGGTGATGGCAACATTGGGTCCGATGCATCAATACGTGCCCCGACCATGAGAGGGTTTGGGGTACCCCGGAACCAGGCACCACCCCAGCAGGAAACGGGTTGTATGGTCAAAGGAGGAAAGAGTGATAGAACCGGGGTAAAGCAAAGAAAGTGTCCGACAATAGTGACTTGTGAGGCGGCCAGAGAGTCTGTCATATCTCGGTCCTATCCTCCAGGCAACGGTGTGGCCAAAACTGGGCTAAAAACAAAAAAAACAAAAAAATATTTCATCCAGGGAAATTTGGGTGAAAATGAAAAAAAAGTACCCGGAAATAGTGCCTCATGACCCAGTAGGAGTCCCCTGTCGACTCCCATGGCTTTCCTCCATGGGCAAAATCATCCAACTCAACTTTTGTGAGAACCGGGAAAAGGGGTCAAAATGGAAAAATTGTACCCCAAAATAGTGCCTCATGACCCCGCAAGAGTCCCCCGCGGACTCCCCTGACATTCTGACATGGGCAAAATCAACAAACTAAACTTTTGTGAGAGCCGGCCAAAAGGGGTCAAAATGTAAAAATTATACCCCAAAATAGTGCCTCAAAATCGGGTAGAGTCACCTGCCAAGTGACCTACATTCCTCCAGGGCTCAAAATGACGAACTTAAACTATTTGGAGAACCAGGAAAATGTAAAAATTATGTCCCAAAATAGTGCCTCCAAATCGGGTAGAGTCACCTGCCAAGTGACCTACATTCCTCCAGGGCTCAAAATGACGAACTTAAACTATTTGGAGAACCAGGAAAATGTAAAAATTATGTCCCAAAATAGTGCCTCCAAATCGGGTAGAGTCACCTGCCAAGTGACCTACATTCATCCAGGGCTCAAAATGACGAACTTAAACTATTTGGAGAACCAGGAAAATGTAAAAATTATGTCCCAAAATAGTGCCTCCAAATCGGGTAGAGTCACCTGCCAAGTGACCTACATTCCTCCAGGGCTCAAAATGACGAACTTAAACTATTTGGAGAACCAGGAAAATGTAAAAATTATGTCCCAAAATAGTGCCTCCAAATCGGGTAGAGTCACCTGCCAAGTGACCTACATTCCTCCAGGGCTCAAAATGACGAACTTAAACTATTTGGAGAACCAGGAAAATGTAAAAATTATGTCCCAAAATAGTGCCTCCAAATCGGGTAGAGTCACCTGCCAAGTGACCTACATTCCTCCAGGGCTCAAAATGACGAACTTAAACTATTTGGAGAACCAGGAAAATGTAAAAATTATGTCCCAAAATAGTGCCTCCAAATCGGGTAGAGTCACCTGCCAAGTGACCTACATTCCTCCAGGGCTCAAAATGACGAACTTAAACTATTTGGAGAACCAGGAAAATGTAAAAATTATGTCCCAAAATAGTCCCTCCAAATCAGGTAGAGTCACCTGCCAAGTGACCTACATTCCTCCAGGGCTCAAAATGACGAACTTAAACTATTTGGAGAACCAGGAAAATGTAAAAATTATGTCCCAAAATAGTGCCTCCAAATCGGGTAGAGTCACCTGCCAAGTGACCTACATTCCTCCATGTCGAACTTAAAGTATTCGGAGAACCAGGCTGGGGGGTCTTGAGGCACAAAATTAGGCCCACTCAGAGTGCTTGGTGAGCGGATACATTCTTCCATGATTTCCAAAAGCCGTTTTTTTTCTGAGTGCACCCAAAAACTGGGTTTCCGATTTCGTGCGGATGGTAGTCTGAAAAGTATGGATGAATCTTTTTGACAGAGAAGTGGAAGGACTTGGTCCCCTTCTCCGTTGCACCAACCATCGGAGAAGGGGAAAAATCGGCCCGAAGCGCCAAACACCTGGCCCCTTCTCCCGTGGGCACTCTGTCTTTTTTTGACAATATTTCAAAACTTCATTTTTGATTAATTTAAGATATAATTAAGCGTTTTCTTCACTTTTTTTTGCTTTCCACGGGTGGGGGCGCCTGGCAGGCCGCCTATGAGCACCCAAATTCGGCCTTCTTCACGGCACCACCACCCCTTCTGTGGAGGGTATTCTCGTGCCCCTGGTGACTCTACAAGGGGGGTGGTTTTTATGGTGCTTCTATGTCCGCCCATCAGCATCCATATTCGGCCTTCTTCACGACACCACCACCCCTTCTGTGGAGGGTATTCTCGTGCCCCTGGTGACTCTACAAGGGGGGTGGTTTTTATGGTGCTTCTATGTCCGCCCATCAGCATCCATATTCGGCCTTCTTCACGGCACCACCACCCCTTCTGTGGAGGGTATTCTCGTGCCCCTGGTGACTCTACAAGGGGGGTGGTTTTTATGGTGCTTCTATGTCCGCCTATGAGCACCCAAATTCGGCCTGGATCATCCAGGATTTGTGGGCTAAGCTCCATAAACTGACTAAATCACCCAGAGAGGTCACCTTTCTAGCCCAAATATATATAATACAAATACATTTAAATAGTAAAAGGTGCACTTGTGCTCTGCATTACCCGGAATTTTATTTTCATAGCCCCATGATAGTGATTAAAAATCATTTTCATGGGAAAAAGTGTTAAAACGCCTGATTAAATTATATGCAGGACCCCAGTGAGCTCCAGACACACAGATGTGCATTGTGTTGGGGAACCATATAAATGATAGAATAAATGCATTTAAATGCAAAAATAATGATTTAAAATCATTTTAGGGGGACAATTGTGGAGAGGAGCCTGAAAATGACTCTGCAGCACCCCGGATAACTACCACTTCATCGGGTTTAAATGTGGTGGTGATAGTGGCATTAACTAGTACCCAGTACTGGGAGAGAACCAGGCTACAGCACATGTCTTTTCAACCCAGGAAAGAGTGCTCAAAACGTGGGTAAAGGTGTGTTAACATGTGTGTTTCAGACCTCCAGGAGAGACCAGGGGGAAATCACCTCCCTCTGCCCGCTCACAGACCCCCAAAGTACGGACTAATTACCTCCAGCATGTTCCCCTAACAGTGGGACTCTGTGTATTTCAGACCTCCAGGAGAGACCAGGGGGAAATCACCTCCCTCTGCCCGCTCACAGACCCCCAAAGTACGGACTAATTACCTCCAGCATGTTCCCCTAACAGTGGGACTCTGTGTATTTCAGACCTCCAGGGCGGAGACCGTGAAAATCACCTCCCTCTGCCCGCTCACAGAGCCCCCAAGGACGGACTAGAGACCTCCAGCAGCAGTCCCCAACAGTGGGACTCTGCACCTCCAGGAGAGACCAGGGGGAAATCACCTCTCTCTGCCCGCTCACAGACCCCCAAAGTACGGACTAATTACCTCCAGCATGTTCCCCTAACAGTGGGACTCTGTGTATTTCAGACCTCCAGGGCGGAGACCGTGAAAATCACCTCCCTCTGCCCGCTCACAGAGCCCCCAAGGACGGACTAGAGACCTCCAGCAGCAGTCCCCAACAGTGGGACTCTGCACCTCCAGGAGAGACCAGGGGGAAATCACCTCTCTCTGCCCGCTCACAGACCCCCAAAGTACGGACTAATTACCTCCAGCATGTTCCCCTAACAGTGGGACTCTGTGTATTTCAGACCTCCAGGAGAGACCAGGGGGAAATCACCTCCCTCTGCCCGCTCACAGACCCCCAAAGTACGGACTAATTACCTCCAGCATGTTCCCCTAACAGTGGGACTCTGTGTATTTCAGACCTCCAGGAGAGACCAGGGGGAAATCACCTCCCTCTGCCCGCTCACAGACCCCCAAAGTACGGACTAATTACCTCCAGCATGTTCCCCTAACAGTGGGACTCTGTGTATTTCAGACCTCCAGGAGAGACCAGGGGGAAATCACCTCCCTCTGCCCGCTCACAGACCCCCAAAGTACGGACTAATTACCTCCAGCATGTTCCCCTAACAGTGGGACTCTGTGTATTTCAGACCTCCAGGGCGGAGACCGTGAAAATCACCTCCCTCTGCCCGCTCACAGAGCCCCCAAGGACGGACTAGAGACCTCCAGCAGCAGTCCCCAACAGTGGGACTCTGCACCTCCAGGAGAGACCAGGGGGAAATCACCTCTCTCTGCCCGCTCACAGACCCCCAAAGTACGGACTAATTACCTCCAGCATGTTCCCCTAACAGTGGGACTCTGTGTATTTCAGACCTCCAGGAGAGACCAGGGGGAAATCACCTCCCTCTGCCCGCTCACAGACCCCCAAAGTACGGACTAATTCCCTCCAGCATGTTCCCCTAACAGTGGGACTCTGTGTATTTCAGACCTCCAGGAGAGACCAGGGGGAAATCACCTCCCTCTGCCCGCTCACAGACCCCCAAAGTACGGACTAATTACCTCCAGCATGTTCCCCTAACAGTGGGACTCTGTGTATTTCAGACCTCCAGGAGAGACCAGGGGGAAATCACCTCCCTCTGCCCGCTCACAGACCCCCAAAGTACGGACTAATTACCTCCAGCATGTTCCCCTAACAGTGGGACTCTGTGTATTTCAGACCTCCAGGGCGGAGACCGTGAAAATCACCTCCCTCTGCCCGCTCACAGAGCCCCCAAGGACGGACTAGAGACCTCCAGCAGCAGTCCCCAACAGTGGGACTCTGCACCTCCAGGAGAGACCAGGGGGAAATCACCTCTCTCTGCCCGCTCACAGAGCCCCCAAGGACGGACTAGGGACCTCCAGCAGCAGTCCCCAACAGTGGGACTCTGCACCTCCAGGAGAGACCAGGGGGAAATCACCTCTCTCTGCCCGCTCACAGAGCCCCGAAGGACGGACTCATGACCACCAGCATGTCCCCATAACAGTGGCACCTCCATAACCTTGCACTCACTTCACTTGTCTCACACACACCCAGGGGGGTGAAAGAGGACACATTGGAGCACACATTGACCCAGCAGTAAGTGCTTGAAACGTGGGTAAAGGTGTGTTAAACTGTGGGGTAACATGTTTCAAATGACAGCACGGTGCTGCTTGTTGGCAGGCTGACTCAGTTCACTTGTCTCACACACACCCAGGGGGGGAAAGATAACACTTGTACCCAGGAATAAGTGTTTGAAAGGCGGGGAAAAGTTGTTTGAAATAGTATAATACCTCCAGGCCGCATAACTGCACTTTACAAGCCAGAAATAATGTTTAAATGGTCGGGGAAAGTATTTTTAAATGTCTGGAAGAGAGTTTTAGCCAGTCATTTTGCACGAAATCATTTAACATTGACGCTCTCCTGAAAATGCACAGAATATGTGCTTTTTCAGGAGAGCGTCAATGTTAAATGATATCTTGCAAAATGACTGACTAAAACCCCGGAATAAGTGTTTGAAAGGCGGGGAAAAGTTGTTTAAAATAGGCTGATATCTCCAGGGCGCATCACCAAAAATGTACAAGCCAGGGAAGATGCCTGAATCCCGGATACTTTAGGTCTGTCACTTAGGGTGACCGCACCACTCCGACACTCCCGAGAGCGGACGTCCATTGTTTGTAAGGCACCTAAGAGGGAGAAGTCTCATACCAAGCCCTTAAGTTGCTGGAAATATGGTTTTGAACTCATCTCTTCTACTTCTTTAGTGTTTATTGGCGGTTGGCAAACCAACTTGTAGGTGCATTACCGCCACCAACTAGACTGGAGTGTGGACAAGAGACTATGCAGAAAACAATAAACAAAAGAAATAAAACAAAACCGAATAAAAAAGAAACAAACAAACAAAACAAAACAAAAAAACAAACAAAACTAGATTATTTTAAATGTATCAATTTCTCTTAAAAACGTAATAATCTCACATACATATTGCCTGATCTACATCCCCCGTTTTTCTGAAATAGAATGCCGTTAACGGTGTTCTCATTTTCAGAAATATCGAGCCTTATATATCAGTTATTTAAATATCAGTTATATATTATATATTATTATTACTTATATATCAGTCATTAAATGTCAGCCTTCTTCCGGTCCCCCAATTTGATCCCACTAACGATCAATCTCTCCGTTTGATCCCATTGCTCGCGGAAGCTTCCGGAAATTGGAGCTCCTATTTCATTTTTTTCAAAATCTCCTTCCATGATTGACCTCGTTTATATTATCTGACTATGTTGATATGTGTTCGTTTGTATTTATTTAATATACTGGACAATTCTTGTCTTTATTCTTAACGTCCTTATTGTATTTATTTGAATGCCCTGTCTTTAATTCTAAATTTCCAGTGTGCAATAGTTCAGAATATTGTAACACTCCCTGTTCGCCACCAGAGGGCAGCAGCTGACCACGAATGAACTTCTCTCTGTCTGTGTTCTGCAAACTTGCCTGCACAACTCTCTTCTTGGATTTTCTCTCAATTATTACACAGTTTATTCCCTTATACAGACTTTGTACTATATGAATTCTATCTCCGTGTACTACTTCTTTTCTAAGTATGTACTGTGTCCAGAGTGGTGTTCTTAAATTATGTTTGCAGTTTTACACACATTTTATCCCCATACAGTCAGGCAGATTTTTATTGTGCGATGTATATTTCAACAGATAGCGTGACTTCCTGAAGCAAGCTTCTACAACCCCCTTACGGCGATTGCGGCTTCAAGCAAGGAGTCGGAACCCAGTCAACAAAATCTCTTTATCGTCACGTTTAATGAGCCTGATTAACCCCACAACAAGAGTTGTGATGAGATTCGGTCGTTCCAAATAATTAGTTGGAGGTCGCGTCTCTCTCCTCTTGTATCACCCACAATATAACAATTACAGCAATTTTATACATTTAAAGCACTACGAAGGCAACCGTATTAATCAATCTTTAATTGACTTACGGGGAATTTAACCCTTCTGTTTTTTACGCCCCCGCAGCCTTCAATTAAAGCACTACAAGCCAACCGTATTAATCAATCTTATCATGACCTACGGGGAATTTAACCCATCTGTTTTTTACAAACTTGCAGTCTTCGTTTTTAGTGAGTTAAGGCACGGGACTTAGCTACCGGCCTCTTACAAACACTTTGTGCCTTAGGTACAGGAATGCTCTACCTGACTCTAAGCACTATCCCACTATCCCAACTAGAATATGTATTGTATTTCCTACCGTGACTAAGAACACTGAGAACGCCGCTGACAACTCTAAATTTTTTAGTATAATCAATCACAGATTTTTGATAGTCAAAACAGGTGTCTGCTCACCTTTTGTATATAGCGCGCTTGGTTTAGTTGTCAACGGTATCTCGGTGTCCTCCCCCTGGACTGAATTCCGTCCGCTGGCTGTCGGTGTTCCTTTCTAGAGATCAGCACTCATCACGTCGCAGGTCATCATTTGTTGTAGCAAAACACCTAGGTGGTGGCTGAGAGCCCCCCCTCCGCTACGCGCCGTTCGTTAGATGAGGCTGATCTCTATTTAATAAAGAAAGGAATTGAAAACACCGAAATTAAAAGTTATAACAATTATCTGAGTTTACTCGTAAGAAACAAAACACGTATACAAGTTTTACAGAGTACTCCGGAATTCAGGTTTCTACTGCGGTGCGGATACAGGTATCGGGACCAGCGAGTCAGCAAACAGGAAGCATTTTACATGCAAAAACAACAGTATTCATATTCATATTTTGGGGCGGAGATGTGTTTACTTCTTCCTTCCCATTTTACTCCGAAGCGAATTAGAGAGTCCGTGGGGAGGAGCTGTGTTATCTGCTCACTCCCCCAGGTGTTTCTACTGGTTGGATTCACTTCTGGTCGGGTCCAATACAGCGAATCAGAGTTCTGACCAGAACGTGAGATTCTGAAGTTCAACAGGGGCAAAGTCAATCTTATCTCTGCCCCGATATCCACTCCCTTACTTTCCCATGGAATATTTCACATAAACTATTCCTTCTCAGACAATTAAACATTGTGCACAGATATAATGATGCCCAGAAAGAACCTTGAAAAGAATATGTGTGTGTGTGCTAGTGGAAGGAGGTGTATGTGTATGTAACAGGATCTCTGGGTCAGTGAGATGTAAGTGAGAATACAATATCTATATATGTGATTACTTAAAACAGTTCAAACAATACATGTTCACTAAAATACAATTCAAAATAATACATGTTTACTTCAATACAGTTTAGAACCATATCTGTTTACTTCATAAGTTGAAATGCTGTGGCGTTTTGTGAAATGCTGTGGCGTTTTCTGAAATGCTGTAGCGTTTTGTGGAATGCTGTATCGTTTTCTGAAATGCTGTGGTGTTTTCTGAAATGCTGTGGCGTTTTCTAAAATGCTGTGGCATTTGTGAAATGCTGTGGTGTTTTCTGAAATGCTGTGGTGTTTCCTGAAATGCTGTTTTGACTTGCACTTCAGGGCCACCGTACTGTTTGAATGTATGACGTCAGATTTAACCTGTTAAGCCCTGAGCTTGTTTTTCAGGTCTCAGGCTCGAAAATGACATTCCCAGAACAAATGACCATATCTTCCCTTCTAAAAGGGTTAAATTAATAATCTTTTTTCTCAAAGTAATGATAAACCTGTGAGTTGGATGTAGAAAAGTCAGAATCAATATAGATGTTTTTTATTTTAAAGAAAATTCAGATTTTACATAGTAAATTATAGTGTCCGTCCAAAGATTCTTTTTTACTTATAGTGAAAACTACCCTTGGATGATGGTAAGGTAGACTAAAAGCTTTAGGAATCCAAAGTACAACATATAATAAGTACCCTGTATCAAGATTGATGCAAAACAAGTGACATTTGACCTTTTTAGAGAGGTTTAGCCAAAAACACTCCACCTCTGAGGTGATTTGGGTGGAAATGTTTTTTTTTCCATATCTCTGGAACCCATTGGTTGATTTTGATGGTTGACACCTCTTTCTGACCGTTAGAGCCAATAGAATCGAAGGGGGAGTCCCCCACACACACTCATTGTGAAACAAAAAGGTTGGGGCTTTGCGCATGTCATTTTGCATTAGTGAAACTATCTCTAGCTCTGACATCTAGAAACGGAAAAGCAGTCTCAATGCTCATGGATTATCAGAAATAATTTCAAAGGGACACAGACACATTGGATTAACCTATGGATTAACTTCAGCAGCGTTTTTATCGTTTTAATGCTGTTGAAAACCACTTTGGAGAGACTACAGAGCCAAGGTAAGCTTGTTAGCATTTTTAGCTACCTAGCGCCAAATGTTTTGATGTCTGTTTTTGTTTATAACGTCGCAAATTCGTATAATTCAGTGATAATGAGGGTACCCTTCAATTCTGTGTCACCTCACGATGTGAAACGATGTCATGGATGTGGAGAAGAGATAAATAATAAGGTTTTGTGAGTGATTTTCGGTGCAGTAATCTGTTAGCATTTTTCGCTCGTTGCTAATTCAGAGGCTCAGTGTTAGCATTGTGGGTTTTCTCTTTAAAAAAAAAAAAAAGATCAGTTAGATGAGTTTCTTCCCGTTATATGGATATAAAACATTCATAGTTTATTAAATGAACATGCCCTCAGACACTGTTTCCTGCAAGATGTTGCGGCAGTGCCCCGGTACCGGGGTCTCTCGGGTTTAACAGGTTAAAGACATTTTAACTCTTTCAACCTTTTCTCTATATTTTACAAGATTTTAGTATCCGAGCACTCTGGTTTCCATTTTTAGTCCAAGTATTATTTACCAATCACATTTGAGTGAGCTTTGGTTTAATTGTTAATAAATGTGTATTGTCTTATGATGATTTTGCTTTACGTTAGCTTAAATTTGGCTTGTAGGCTGGCTACTCGTTGTTGTGGAAATTCCACATTTGAATCACCTTTCAGGTAAGACATGAACAAATATAGAAGTAAAACATGTTTTGTTATTAATTAAGAGTTAACGCATTCAACATAATTCATTTCAGCTGAGAAACACAAATCAAAAACCAAATAATTTACTTTACAATCTACCAAATGAGAATAAAGCAAAAAACATCACACAGGGTAATTACAATCGGTAACACAAATATCATAAAAGCCTGACAATGGTCACATTCAATGTCATATTCTAATATACATAACACCAGACATATGTATTACAAGTCTAAGGGGTCACAGCCATAGTGAGCAAAGGCAACTAGTTTACAAAGAAAAATGCCACTATATGATACATTTCCATGATACCTGTGACGTAATTTTATCGTAGAAGACATCTCTCAATTCCAGCCCAATTATCACGTCTCAAGTTGGTAACCGGTTTGGCACACTGACAAAAGTCTCGGCCCGGATATCTGTTCAATACAGAGGAACCCCGCTAAAAATAGCACCTTGCCTCCAGAGGCTTATCGTCATCAGGCTGATAGATTTAAGGCAATCCCAGAACCCAACTTCTGCTCCAAGATATGTTTCATAAATCTCTAACGTGATCAAGTTTGTTCACTAAGTCCAATGTGTACTCCCAAAATCCAACAGACAATCACGCTCTACCAATGTGAACAAACAAAAGAGCAGATATCAGTCATCTGGAGTGTATTTAATCTCTTCTCAGTCTGTTCAAGACTGTCCAAGACTCTTCACAGTCTGTAGTTTGTCCTCAGCCTAACCAGATTATCCGTCCACAGCAGTGATGTGTGTTACAGTCAATCCTTTCCAACGGTGTCACACTATCACATTACTGTACACCACAGTACCCCCAGGGAGTCACACACACACACACGCACGTATACACAAACCTTACAAACACATACGATGGTAGATGGTAGGATAAAGGCACAGGCACAGCCACGGTGATTGCTATCAGACACAACAAGGGAATCAAAAAGCCAATCATAACTACATCTCCTTCCGTCTCTTCCTCCTGTCGTCTCCTCTGGCACATACAGTACATCGAGATTGATTTGTGCATTGTGTTGGGAATTGTTTTATTATCTCTGAAGCATCAACATGTCAAGAACCTAAAATAATTCGCCTTATTTCAAACTTGGCCTCAGCTTATCCACTGGGGTTCTTTTATGTTTTCATAAACCCCCATAAAGGGACCCTCAGTAGTCTTATAAAGTGACAGCTGAGCTGCTCTAGATTTGTCTTAATATGTAGAGTGCGACCTCAGACACAGCGGACCGGCTCAATTAAACAAGAGATAGTTTAGTAGCGGGTTATCAGGAAGAGAAAGCGCTTGTAGCTACTGATAATGTCTTGGGGGGTCTCATGTCAAAGATACAGCACCCTTAATCCAAAGCAGGAGATTAGATTTTTACAGATATGTCCTGATGGGTCTCTGGATGAATTGATGTTCTAAAGGGGGCACTCCAAATACTTTACACAATAAGATAAGTGTAATTGTTTTCAGGGTTCTTTTAATGAGGACCAGGACTGTTTTAAGGGCACAGAGTAGCTTGGCAGTTGGCTATTGCACCAAAGATAAGAAATATTTGTTTACGCTTTGTACGTTTGTTCTTCCCTTTTATGTCTGTCTGAAAGCAGGATTACGGATTAACTACTGGCTTAGTTCGAATACAATTTAGTGGCAGGTTGGACCAAGGCATTAAAAGTTGGAGCAGATCCAAATCACTAGGCCATTCACAATCCATGTTTCACTTTGTAAGGTGCGTATTTGATTCTTTTTACAATCGTAGTAGAGATAAATAAAAGACAGAAAATAAGAAACAAAACAGCCGCGGTCACGAGTGTCTATCTATTATCAAAGAATGAAAACAAATAATTTTGGAGAAAAAAGCTTTATATGAATTACTACTTTCCAGTGACAGCATCCTTTTGTTGTGTCCCGTCAAATGTGTTAGTTTAGTCATGTTTGTGATTGTCATGTTAATGTTTCATGTTAGTTTAGTTATTTATGTTCCACTTCCTGTTTTATTTTGTACTCACCTTGTCTCATTCCAGGTCCCTTTACTTCCTGCCTTTGTTGTTTTCCCGCCATCGTCAGCATCTGCCCCGCCCCTGATTGTTTCCACCTGTGCCCACTTACCTCATGTATAAATTGTCCTGTCTCCCCTTGTCATGTGCCAGTTCGTCTCGGTTGTCGTCCCATGAAGCCAGAGATCAAATGTCACGTACTATAACTCCAGATTCTATGAGTATAGGCGTAGCCCTCTAAGGCTATCGCTATTGGGTAATCCCCTGTGCACCCGCGCAGCACTGAAACACTTGTAATCCACGCCCACCTGCGCACACACTTTCGGTATAAATAGGAAGAAGGCCCGACAATCTGCTCCCACACAAACAGCTTTTCTTCAGCTATTCGTGGAGCCAGTGGGGCCCAGAACTTAGAGGGCTACGCCTATACTCATAGAAGCTGGAGTTACAGTAGGTAACTACAGTTCTATTTCGTATAGGCTTCGCCCTCTAAGGCTATCGCTATTGGGTTAAGGGCGAAGCAGGATGTAGTCTATGCCCCACTGGATCCGTCCGGTACCATAAGCACAGACACACCTACTCAATTAATAACCCATGCCTATTGCGCCATGCGTAATGGCGCATCACAGTCCCTGGAAATATAGCATAAAACATGAATATTCTCCATGAGGGGACGAAGGCTGGGAACAATAAAAACCTGCCGCTGTGAAAAAGTAGAGACTAAGGTCACACTTTGTCCAGCGATAAAAGAGGGGAAAAAAGGGCAGCTCTCTGCATGCCGACAGGCAGGAGAGAGGCGCACAGCTGGATCCCTGACATCACTCACTCTGACACGACACTCAGTACAGAGAGTCAGAGAGGAATGGGAGACATCCCTCAAATAAAATCGAATAAACGAACAGGGGGAAGACCAAGATGCAACAATGCAAATGTCTTCCACTGTCATTCCTCTGTGCAAAGCCGTAGAGGATGAAATTCCTCTGGTGGAGTGCGCACTGATATTCTCCGGGGGATTCACCCCAGAGGAGCCATACGCCTGTGACACAGCCTCACACAGCCAGTGTGACAGGCGTTGTGCAGACAGAGGAAGCCCTTGTGAATGCTCTCTGTACTGCACAAACAGGGGCTGGGAACGGCGCAAAGCAGCCGTTCCCAGTGCAACGGGACAGAGGAGATGAGATGTGGCTTCCTCCTCCGACCTGTGAGGAGGAGGAAAGAAGCAATCCAAGGTGATCACTCTCGACCTAAAAGAGCTTGTGATGACCTTTGGCATAAAAGCCGGGTTAGGGCGCAAAACAGCTGAACTGCCATCTCCTTGGATCTGGAGACATGACGGAGCCACAAAGAGAGAGCAGACAAGTCACTCACCCTTTTTGCTGATGTTCGAGCCAAAAGTAGTACTACTTTGGCTGACAACAATTTAAGGGGAACCTGATCCAAAGGTTCAAATGGGGCTTTGCTCAGTGCGCGTAACACCAAAGCCAAATCCCACTGAGGCGCCAGTGCGTGTGACACAGATCCGAGTCTCCGTACTCCTTGCAGAAAGCGTTTTGTCACAGGGTGACTAAACACCGTACTGACCCCGAAACCCACGTGACAAGACGATATGGCAGCAGCATATGTCTTGATCGTGCTGAAGGCCAAATTCCTGTCCAACAACAGCTGGAGGAACGACAGCACGTGAGGCAAGGGGCACGTAATGGGGTCCAGGAGCGGGGGTTCCTCGATCCCCTCCGACTCGCCGCCGGGAGACCCTATCTCTGGAGTGGCGGAGGAACGGAGACGTGGGACAGAGCCCCCGCGGCTGCCGCAGGGCGACCCTGACGCCGTGGCTGGTCGCGCTGCTGCCTTTCGGATAATCTCCGGGAGTTCCCCTAGAATACCACTTATCGCCGGCACAGCCGTGGTGGCGGAGAAGGGGACCGCAGGTTCGGTTGCCAGGCTGGCACCGGGCTCCGACTCTGTCTCCCCCGTCCGGAGGAGAGGAGGGAGGGGAGAACCACACGGTGATCCGTGGATGGAGGCGGGGTAGGAGTCGTCCGACTCCTGCCCGGCACCCGGATCCAGGCCTGGACTGGCCAATCATCCTCGGCCGCAGCAGCGAGATCGTCCGCTCTCCGCTGTCTGTTGGCCAGAGGGAGACGGGCACAATGAGCACACGACACCTGCTGGGTGAGAGCCGCGTATGCGTGCTCCAACCCCAGGCAGGATTCTGTTGTGTTCAAAATTCCAGGAAAGACAAACAACTTCTAAGTTTTACTATTTATTATAAGAGAGCAAAAAATATATATTCACTGGGCCAAGGACTCCGTCCGGTCACAGAAATCACAGGCAGCAGAGCTGTAATCTGTCAGTCTATTTCCGGAAAGAGCCCCGAACCTCGTGCGACAATACATTTTATTACACAGGGCGTTGCCCGTACATTTATGATTGGTTGAGACTAGTTGGGGAGGGCCATGGTTTAGACTTTGGCTTCCCTGGTTGGTGCGCAGAATTAGGTTTCTTGGCAACACGATCTTCCAATCAGCATTCGGCCGGCCTGTGAAGGTTCCTCCCTACTCTGTCGCTATCCTAGTCATTTGTTTTTGCTAAAGTTTCTACAGAAAAAGTGGAATCCTGGTTATACTGATTCCCAGCTATGCATGGGAGCGAAGCTCACCCACACGGCCAAGGCCAGAGCCTCAGTAACTCATTGTCCTCTTACAGTGTCTGCACCTGGCTTTGCTACTCTGTATTGCAGGCTAAAAACTTTCTTCTGTGACTTTTCCCTTCGTTTCCTATCCAACCCATCAAACCTTGGGATTGGTGATTTTGTCTATTTATTCCAAAGTCATAGCAACATAAAATGAGCACAATAAGCTTATAATGTAATAATAAGAATCAGTCTTTCTAATGTTATATAAAAATAGACTCCACAATTCACATTGTGAGTGCCGGTCGTAACTCATTATGTAACTCGTCTGGCATGAGGAGCAAACTCGAACACAACCCTGTGTACTCGTGTTTTATAGGATCAAAGCTTTTTAGAAGGAATTTTTGCTTTTAGTGTCTCTACAGTGCTTCTGCAACGGGGTGCTGAAGAAAAGTGGGGAGCAGATTGTTGGGCCTTCTTCCTATTTATACCGGAAGTGAGTTCGCAGGTGGGCGTGGATTACAAGTGTTTCAGTGCTGCGCGGGTGCGCAGGGGATTACCCAATAGTGATAGCCTTAGAGGGCGAACCCTATACGAAATAGAACCAAGCCATTGTTAAAGAGATTCGTTTTTTCCTGTGGACTCAGTGTTTTTGCTTTTTCATCCTCCATGTGAGCGCTTTTTGTTGTACCCTCTAAAATAGTGATTCTTTGTTCAAAGTAAAGATTATTTTCTTCACACCATTTTTTGCCTCTGGGTTGTGCATTTTAGTCCACATACTATTGTGTCAAGGTTCATAACACCTTTAGCAAACGTTCGTTTTAACACTGATAAGCACAAGCTTCATAACACTCTATTATAGTGGCAAACAATTGTATCACGTCACTCTTTAAAGTGAGGACAGCTTCGACGCAGTCCGCCATTGTTGTTGTTATTCACGCTGGCTGCTGAGAGAAACGTAAACAGTGATGTCATGATGTGGCTCCTACACGGTGCTGGTCAGTGGTAAAGCAAACTTGTTCACAGTTGGCTCAACTTTCCAATTACAAACCAAACTAGTTCCTGCACGAAACTACAACAGAACTCATTGCAGTGAAAAAGGAGTATTACTGTAGATGACACACCATGAAAGGCTGGTAAAATAGGAAAGAGGTGAAGTGGAAGAGAAAAGAAGATTAGAGGTCCTTCAAAGCTCTCCAGGCCTCCCGCTGAGTCCCTCGCCGTGACATCAACCTTGTTAAAATGTACCTTTTTACCATGTTAAACATCCACTCCCTCACACACCACACCAAATCTCTCAAGGAATGTCTTATGCAACCCCAGAGTGTTGTCTGCCAGTGAATTATGCAGATCGGAGTGGGATCGTCTCAAAGTTCTACACACCGGAGGACACACACACACACGCTCTCATTCTCTCCGCAACAAAATCACACAAGGTTCTGCATATCTGAAGCTCGGCTCCACGTCTCTTCTGTTGTTTTTAGTCCCCGGTATGTCAGTGTTTGAAGTGGAGTAGCTGGAAACCATTTTAAATCTGCTCTCTCTGTACCCCGTATCAAAGACACAATCCTGAATTTATTTGACCATGAAAAGTCTGATGTATTCAGGATGATTCTCTGATGGTGTTCTCCCTCCGCTCTACTCCCACAATCTTTCATTATTCAATATAAAGATATGGAACTGTGGATACAGATGTAGCACTTCATTTCAGACGCCTACCCGTGCAGGTCCGTGATCTGCACGGGGCGGGCCCCAGCTGAAAAGGAAAACCCCCCGCAGGACTTGATACGCCCCCTTGATAAATACATTTAATTATAATGAAACCAGCTGCAATGGATCATGGATCCACCAGGTGGTGCAGTGATTAAAAAGCTGCCACAGTGGAACTCTTGTGAAATAAAAAATAAACAGCTGATAGATCTACAGTAGAGGTATAGCGGATATTTGTTAAGATCCATATGTCATGGATAGGATCATATTCTGTGCTAAATAAGAGACATGTAATCATTTACAAAACATCACCATGTTTTTATTTAACAAAATAATGTTGTTTAACCTGTTAAGCACTGAGCCTGTTTTTCAGGTCTCAGGCTCGAAAATGACATTCCCAGAACAAATGACCATATCTTCCCTTCTAAAAGGGTTAAATTAATAATCTTTTTTCTCAAAGTAATGATAAACCTGTGAGTTGGATGTAGAAAAGTCAGAATCAATATAGATGTTTTTTATTTTAAAGAAAATTCAGATTGAACATAGTAAAAAACTGTAAATTATAGTGTCCGTCCAAACATTCTTTTTTACTTATAGTGAAAACTACCCTTGGATGATGGTAAGGTAGACTAAAAGCTTTAGGAATCCAAAGTACAACATATAATAAGTACTCTGTATCAAGATTGATGCAAAACAAGTGACATTTAGCCAAAAAAAAACACTTCTGGGGTCATTTGGGTGGAAATGGGGGTTTTACCGAACCCATTGGTCGATTTTGGTGAAAAAAGATTATTAATTTAACTCTTTTAGAAGGGAAGATATGGTCATTTGTTCTGGGAATGTCATTTTCGAGCCTGAGACCTGAAAAACAGGCTCAGGGCTTAACAGGTTAATAATACAATACATTATAATATATGATATGATAATTACATTTTAATTTAATTCATTTCTTATTTCATAGTTTCTCATTATTATTATTTTTATCGCTGATCTTATTTTTGATTTTATTAATCTGTGTGAATCTGTGCTGTCCTGTTTTTCACTCTCACCCTGTTGCTGTTTGAACTACTGAATTTCCCCACGGGGATTAATAAAGGTCCATCTTATCTTATCTTATCTTAATGTATAAGTTGATTTACTTCGATCTGCTGTACTGTGTAAAAACACCACAACAATATTACCAAAAATATACTGCAAAAAGCAAACTATTGTAAAGGTGAAAGTATGAGCATAAAAAATAAAGAAGTGTAAACATTTACATTATTATGATTATTGTTTGATTAATATATAAAGACTATATATTATTGAATTACAATTAAGATAATAAGATTAGATATACTTTATTTGATCTAAAATATTGATGTTTTAGCAGCCTGTGAAAACCATAACAAATAAGTGATTAAATGCTACAGAATTCAGCAAACACAACTGCAGAGTTGCAAACAGACTAAGTTCTACAACACCAAGTTGTCTGTGTGTATTTGTGAATGAAGCGCCATCTCATGGTTAAATCCTGTAATTGAACAAATGGGGAAATTTGGCAACGCCCTCTAGCAATTTGGCAATGCCCCCAGCCACTGGGATCCGCTGGGTTTTTGGTTGGGACACACCCATTGGAGTCCTATCTGGAGTGCTACATCTGTATAACAGGGGAAGATTGGATTTGAATGGAATGTCTTGCAGCAGGTACATCCACTATTATATAAGTCATCGATATTAACATAATCAGAATACTTTATTTTTTCGTCCCCAGGGATAAAAATATATATTTACACAAACATAATAATTTAAAGTAAGAATATGCAATAAAAAGATACATTAGTTACTTTTTGTAGTTAAAGTGATTTCTTAATTTTGTACATTTCTGTTTCTTAGTGTTTTTTATTTGTCAATATGGCATTGCTGTGACAATAAACCAATCAATTGAATTTAGTGGGGAAGTGTAGGTGGAAGGTTACTAAATTAAAGAGTGTTGTAATATACTTTGATATAGCATCTCATTACAATCTTATTTTAGTCATGGAAAGGTTGCTTAACATGTTTCTTCTAGTTTTTTCATTATATTGCTTGAGATGGTTATCACTCCCATCCCATAGAAAGTGCATAGGGGGTAAGTTATTTTCATGATGCACTGTTTTTTGGTTAAAATAAAGCAACATTTAGCTTACGAACAATAATAAAGTAAAGTTAAACCGCAACATTACAAGTAACACAACTGAAAACAGGTGTCTTGCTTCAGTTTGCACTGTAGATAAATGGCATGAATTTAGATTCACGTTCTTCGCAAAAATAAAAGTTTTCTAATACTTCATCACTACTTTAAACACATCTCAACACTGTTTCCACCACTAACTGCTTATTTGAGGTAACCATTAAACTTTGATCTACATTCTAAAGTCACTAATGAGTGAATTTCATATTCATAATTGAACTCAGCTGCCCATAATGACATGTGGGACCCTGCGGCCCCGGCCCAATCCAACTGTTGATGATGATAATTGTTAATATTATTGGGGATGATTGGAAGGTCTTTTGTGTTGAAGCTCTTGTCATTTAAATCAATTAGAGGCACATTATTACACAGATGACTTCCTAGTGCTTTAATAATTATATTATACCTGAAGTATGCACTGTTTGTCTGATTATAATTATTTCTTCATGAATAACACTTTTATCTAAGGCTGTTTACACGTTATCGCCGGCAATTATTCGGGAAAGCTTTACGCTTTTTTATGGCGCAAATGAATCGTATCAAGGTTGACCCCAATTTCCTCACGAAATTCCAAGCACTGATTTTACCATGATTTGCAAAGCAGTGAAAAGGCAGAACAAGTGACTGGAGAAGACTAAATGGAGACAACACATTCTCACTCCCAACTCGGCCTATGTTGACGTTATGTCAGGGTCCCTGTCGTCACTTTCCAACGCAAGGGGGGGCCCTTTAGCGTCGAATTTCAACTATCAGGGAGTCCCATTGACTTGCATAGAGCTCCCTGAACGTTGGTAATAGACGAGTTGGGATCGCGGCGAAATGCTCTCCGCAGATCCATTCTCACAGCGTTTATCAACCTTTTTCTTACTCAATATCAAGCCACACTTATTGTTTTTACTTCTTTATTTTAGTTGAATGTCGGATTTTTGTTGCTGTCAGTTAGGGGGAGAGTAGGGGCTCAGAAAACTGAAATCTGTATTGTTTAATCGTTTTTCCTTTTTTGTAGTCTTTTCTAAACCACACACTGTTATTTACTCAACAATAAGACACAATTATCCTTGTGTTTATTTATTTGTTTGTATAATGTCGGACTTTTGGAGTCCGTCAGGACCGAGGTTCGGAGCAGCCCATAGTAGTTGCTTTAGAGAATTTTACACCCGGAAGTAAGTATTCTCTCCGCTTTGATTGACAAACCCCGTGATTAGTCCTCAAGCTCTGTGATTGGATGTTTGAGTGGCAGTGCGCCGAGGGTTACGCCGAGCGTCAAACAGCACTTTGAAATGGGATGGAACCACGGCAGACTATCCAAAACTGGATTTGAATGGGTCCACCACCCCCCTCCCCCACCCCGTCTCCAGAACTACACATGCTGGCTATTGTGTGTTTCGCAACATGTTCTATGGCACGTCTCTACAGGGAATTGTAGTTTTAAAAGACGTTTTCGTATTTCCCACAATAAGAAGTTGCCAGTATTCAACTGTGTACATCCCTGGAGGTTTAGGGGATAGGAAACACTCAAAAGTAAAACATATAAATAATACATTTGTGAAAATTGCTTGTGTCCATAATGGGCAGCATTAATATACCCACATGACAGCTCAGGTCAGAAGAGCTTTATTTAACAGCTGGTCTTATGTCTGTGACCCCTCCTGTTGTTAATTGATAAGCCTGAAACATGCACTTGTCAAGGTTCAGAGGCACATTTTGCAAATATGGCAGTAGCCATCGATCATCTTAAGATAAGATAAGATATACTTTATTGATCCCAAGTTGGAAATGTTTTCGTTACAGCAGCATGTGTAACAGTTGTAAATATGCAATGGTGTTTAATTGTAAATCATTTAGTATAATCACACAAATTCTGTGTTTTATATTTAATAATTCTGTGTTCTTTATTTATTGAATGTTCAATACCTGACAAGGTCGGAGATGAGATACATATGTATAATATCAGTTAAAATAAGTGCTTCAACATAGTTAACATTGCAGGAAAGTTGATTGTCAAGTCCCAAAACAAATTATGCAATGTATTAAAAGTACTTTGTCAGGCTTAATATTTATCTGTAGATACCCCCAATGCTTTTTTCTTATTTAAAAGAAGACCTTAACCTAAAGTATTCTTTAATGTTTAAATAAAGGTTAATTAGTTTGTCTGTTTTGCACATCCTCCTATTAATATCTTTGGACATCCGGCACGGAACTTTTTTATTGTAGAGATCACTACAGTATCTTCTTGATATTTTCTATTCTATATTTCTACCATTGACCTTCTACTTTCCCCCTAATTTGTATGTACTCTTAATATTTTTATGTTTTCATCAAATATAACATAATTTTAACAAAACAATTCAATAACGTGCTTTAACCACTAGGCGGGTTAAAAAACTGTCAAGTTTACAGTGTTAACACAATAAAATATACTGCTGTTTCCAGTTTAGTTTATGATGGATGTATTTTGTTATCTACACATATATTGTTTTTATATTTGTAACACCAAACCGACAGAAAATATGGTCTTAACTAGACCACTGAGTCATGTTAACCTCTTAATAAAAAATATATTATCAAACATAATATTAAAATGAACTCTTATTTTGAAAATACAGCTTCCTGTGTTCGAATGAGCTGCTCCGACCATCGGTCCTGACGGACTGCAAGAGTCCGACATTATACAATCAAACAAATAAATAAACACAAGGATAATTGTGTCTTACTGTTGAGTAAATAACAGTGTGTGGTTTAGAAAAGAATACAAAATTAGAAGGAAAAAACGATGAAACAATACAGATTTCAGTATTCTGAGCCCCTACTCTCCCTCTAACCTCTTAAGCCCTGAGCCTGTTTTTCAGGTCTCAGGCTCGAAAATGCCATTCCCAGAACAAATGACCATATCTTCCCTTCTAAAAGGGTTAAATTAATAATCTTTATTCTCAAAGTAATGATAAACCTGTGAGTTGGATGTAGAAAAGTCAGAATCAATATAGATGTTTTTTATTTTAAAGACATTTCAGATTTTACATAGTAAAAAACTGTAAATTATAGTGTCCGTCCAAAAATTCTTTTTTACAGATAGTGAAAACTACCCTTGGATGATGGGTTAGTAGACTAAAAGCTTTAGGAATCCAAAGTACAACATATAATAAGTACCCTGTATCAAGATTGATGCAAAACTAGTTAAATTTGACCTTTTTAGAGAGATTTAGCCAAAAACCCCCACTTCTGGGGTCATTTGGGTGGATTTGACCTATCTCTGGCCCCCCTTGCTCGATTTTAATGAATGAAATCTCTTTATAACCGCTAGAGCCAATGGAATCGAGGGAAAGTTATATACACACCAACACGTTAACGTTGATAAACGCTGTTAGAATGGATCTGCGGAGAGCATTTCTCCGCGATCCCAACTATTACCAATGTTCAGGGAGCTCTATGCAAGCCAATGATAGTTGAAACTCGACGCTAAAGGGCCCCCCCTTGCGTTGGAAAGTGACGACAGGGACCCTGACATAACGTCAACATAGGCCAAGTTGGGAGTGAGAATGTGTTGATGGAGACCACTGGACATCAATATGCAGGCATAACTACCTTGATGTTACTGCACATTTATTCCATGAAAAATGGCAACTGCACTCGTTTGCTTAAGGTATGGTGAGGACGGAGGAAAGGCCTTTTGCTTAGGAGATAGTATGCTCTGTGTAGCACAGAGGGTGATCACAGTGTCTCTGTCATTACTTGTGTCTGAAAATCATCAGAATCCATGCCAATATTTCATAAATCATGTTATGATTAGAGGTAGGGTAGGTAAGTTTGAGAAACCGGCTCGAGATACACTTTTTGTTATATTCCATGGAATGCTCTTAACATCCCGATAGCAATGAATATCTTAAGTGCTTTGACAAAAAATCCATAAAAAAAATTCATCTGTGGAAGCCGTAGTACTGTAAAAAGCACGAACAATCATTTTAGCCGGCCCAGCTAAAATAACTGGATGGCCTACCTGCCTGTCAGCTTTCCATCTGTGCACAAACTTATCTCGAGCCCTCATTGGTCATGTGCGCGTTTGTGTGTGTTGGAGGAGGGGCTCTGTAAAGAAGTGGCAGATTTGTTCCGGCTGTGTATTTTCAAATTCTAGCGCACTCGAGCTGGTTTCTCCAAAATTACCTAGCCCACCTTTAAAGGGCCCATGTCATGGCCATTTCCACTGATCATAATTACATTGTTGAGGTATACTAAAATAGATTTATACTGTGCAATTTTCCAAACTCACATTGGTTTCGCATACAGCATCTCTGTCAAGCATGTGTATTCAGCAGTATTCACTTTCTCCACTAAACGACTCGTTGGAGCTCTTGCCCCCGCCTCCCTGTGAGCCTAGTGTGCTCCGATTGGTCAGCTCGGCCACTCTGTTCTGATTAGTCAACCACCAGAGAGGCTGCGCCCATGTCTAAACGGCTGCTCTCAGCCGAACATCAGTCTTATCATGGCGTCGGTACAGCCGTATATTTTATATACATATATATATTTTTAACTGTTGTTATAGAAGAGTGTGACGGCCCCAGGGCCTTTGTCTTACGATGGGGTGGAGCTGAAGAGGCTAATCAGCGCGATCACGGACACCTGGCCGGAGCCGAGGTGCTAGCCAGCTGCCGGGAGTCACACGGCCTCCAAGCAGCACAGCAATCCTCTTCCCTGACCACGTATCTCTGCATTTACCACAATAAATGTGCCGTGGTTTTGTAAACTCGTGTATGTCTCCTTGTCTTTCTGTTGTGGCCTACGAGCCGGTCATAACAAAGAGTAAGTTATTTTTACCCGTTATAAACTACTACTGTTTGATGAGAAATCAAATCATGGTTTGCTATATATAGTATTTCCATTAAACTTTATTTTTAGAAATGTACAAAATGAACGTAAATATACATATATACACGGTATATCGTCAATCACTCCCCGTTGTCGGCATCTTGCCTATAGCAGCCGGGGCTTTTTAGGACGAGGCCTCAGTGTGGTAGTCCGGTCCCCGTCATGTATTGTCCGGCAGGATCTGGCTGGACGAAATCAAATGCAAATCACAAAATATTAGAGAAACTTAGTTGTAGTTGTGGTAGGAGTGTGGATCTATCTAATCAATCTAATGAACAGCTTGCCAGCTAATATGCTAACCTAGCTTTGTTTACCTTGGTAGCTAACGTTAGCTCGGAGGAACGGCAACTATAATGTAGAGTAATAAAACTACTATGAACAAAAGCTAGTGGTTCATATTAGGCTAGCAATAACGTGTTTATAATTGCAATGTTATACGGGTAGTCTGCTACGTTCGGTCATACATTGTAACGGTCATGAATACATTGTTTTGCGCTAGCATACAGCTAGCCTCGAGCTATACATGCAGTATATGTACTGTCACAATGTACGGTAAATCACCCGGAGTATACTGTATGAGTATTCCGTGTGTGTGACTGCAGACATTCTCCTGCCATGACAAACATGTAAGGCCATCTGCTGACATTGTAGTTGATATATTTAAACGCTAGCAACGTAGCATCACAAAAATGTTTTTCCGACCAAACCTTAGGTCTAGCTCTAGCTCCGTGTGTTAGATCGGTTGCATACACGCTACGCCAGCTATAATGTAATTACGTTTCGCGACTGACCGCACGGCAAATCACCCGGAGTATACTGTCAATAGGTATTTTGTGTGTGAATGCAGACATTCTCCTGCTATGAGATACATGTATGCAAGGCCATCTGCTGATATTAGAGTTGATATATGGAAACTCTAGCAACTTAGTTAGCACAGTTAGCACTGTGTCAATGGCTTAGCAGTCCAACACAGTTTACACATTTAAACAGTCTTGTTTGATAAATACACAAATAACAATGCAAACTTACAGGTTGTGTACCCGGATCTTCCCCTGCTCCAAACGGTCCAAACAAGCTGTGCATATCCGGCCTCAAACTGGGCAATGTTTTGGAAGCTTTCGTCTGTGAAATGCCGGTTCTTCGAACCTCTGGAGGAACACGCCGCTGCTGGTGTGGCCATAGCTCTTCGGGATTGGTCCATTTCATTCCGGGTACCGCATGACATCAGGCGGTACCCGGAACTAAATGGAAGACTCAAATGGGCAGTGACGTATCTCCAACGAGGCGTTTTGGGGAGGTATTTTCTGTGTTAGAGTTTTACTCGCTACAGGGTGTACTTTCAGGGTTTTGACTCTGCACACCGTTTACATGCATAAAAACCTTCATAACACACAAGGGGACGGGTAATAACCGGAAAAGCATGACATGGGAGCTTTAAGTAAAAAAATAATCACATTTTTCTTACCAGTCTGTCCTGCATTTCTGTAATACAACACCACACATGTAATTGTTTTATTATCCCCCATAATACAAGTTAATACTAATTAAATCTTAAATAACATTTATTGACACATTATATAAATGTTAATAGTATTTGGCGATTAGACCCCAATCCTGATATTGTATATCTTAAGGGGGAAGTGCAGCCGTGAGTATAATAGGAAAACTCCCCCTGGGTCTAGACACTGGTGTTGATGTTGAAGACCTGGATTTGATGAGGAGAGGGGATGAAAAGGATGCTGAAGATCTGGGTTGCAGTCGAATTGTCCAAAAATCAGTTCCTGTCGTCTTTTCCTATCCACTATTCCTTGACCTCTGTGTGAAACGTCACAGTGTTAAGGGGTAGTGGATAGGAGAACTCAAAAGGACCACAAAAAAGAGACTGCTGTGCTTTGAGAATCCGACTGCATTTACACTATCGACGTATTTATGATGCGCTTGCAGACGTTATTAATGTGCGTCTGCTGTGGGGAAAACTACAGTTCTCTGTACAGCGTCTACATGGATGTTTAATAAGAACGGCGGACTACTGTAAACACATCTAGAGACTCTGCACCGTGCTCTTATGGTGTTTTATGCTTTATGAACATGGACAACAGTGAAACATTTATTCTTCATGACCAAGGTTGGAATTGAAACAAAAAAGTTAAGTGAAACTAATGCTTCACAGTATTAATACACATGAATCCCAATATGTTTGATTGTATGAAAATAATTTAAAATAAATGCAGTTGTATTTATTATAAACTTGTAAGTCCTAAACATCTATCAGTGTGTATATCACCATTCAAACATGTGTAAAGTTTAAGAAACCCCAGACAGCTCAGTAAACACTGAAATGTTGACTTTATTTGATAATTTCAGTAAAAAAGTAACGTTCATATTTCGCCTTTTGATTATTATAGTGTAACTTTCATGATATCATTTCTCGGTCTTAATCGGTTGTTTTCGCGAACGGCCGAATGTTGTGTCACGGTAAATGTTGCGGTCGCAAGGTATTGTGGGACAGCATTTTCTCCTTTCCTTTCGTAAAGGAAGGTCCAGTGTTTCCTAAGCTAAAGGAGGTTATAAAGGAAGTTTCAAAGCTCCTTTCCATCATCTAGAGAATTCGAACAGCTCTTATCATGGCGGCCACTGAGGTACTTCCGGGTCATTTCACTCCGTTCACTGACAATTCGACCGCAACCCTGGATTTGATGAGGAGAGGGGATTGAGGGGAGGGGTGATGAGGTTGGTCTTTGGATCAGCTCTCCTGGGCACTGGATATGATAAAGGAGGTGGATAGGGGGGAGGCGGGCCGCAGCATAAACACCTGAAATCACAGCTGACTGCAGGAGAGAGGAGAACGATTTTAAAGTTGACTGCAGCACGATGATTGGCTGCTGGAGATTGTTGTTAAAATGTGATTGGTTAAAAGAGAACGCCCATGATGAGCTGATTATTGCAGCAGTGGGATAAATGAATGTTTGCCCAGTCTTCCTGCTTGAACTTGCGCTGAGCTTCATATACTTAAACTTATCTGATACTAATTCATCAGATTATTATTGGTATTAACAAGATTACATTGTGTGTATCAATTGACAGCACTCCTTCGATCCATGTTTAGAAATTAAGTTTTACTTAACTGATCCTGAATGTGTTTCTTTACTAGTTTCCTTTATGTTTGAATCAGTGTTTTTTCTTTTATACGAGTCATATGTAAATAATGTTTTAACTACACGACAGAGGATTACTGTTGCTACCTTCTTCACTCACTTAGTATGCGTAGGATGCAGCATTGGTTTTTATTATTGTATAAAGCCATTTTAGGTAAGCTTCTACTGTATATATGTGCCAGATTGGCTCCAGTTTGTGACTCTTACAACCTCAGATCCAGTGCCTGGATACGGTTCCAGGTACCTGCCGTGCTGACTGAGGCTGGGGAAAGGAGCCTTTTTTCATTATGGTCCTTGGTCTTGGAATGACCTTCAATCAAGCCTCAAACTGATGGTACTTGTCCCTATAGCCTGTTTTAAATTGAAGTTGTCTGAGGTCCTTACCACCAGCTGCTCTTGCAGTAATAAGTAGTGCACCTTTCTTACTTTCCCAAATGTGCACAATGTAGTGAATGCTTTTTGACTTTTGTTTACTTAGTTGTGTTCTCTGTATTTTATATGTCCGTGTTATGTGTAAGAATGTGTAACGTTGGTCAGCATTGTAAATGAGATTTTATCTCAATGCTTTTATCTGGTTAAATAAAATAAAAAGTTCAGTTGCCCTTTCGCTGTGGTGTGCCGTTTGTTTTTGAAGTGGCTGATTTAAATGCAGGAATGACATTACGTTCACAAAAAGAACATTGTTTTGGGCCTCCACCCACCTCTGTCTCGCTGTCTCTTCTGAGATTCCTAAAAATGTTTTTAGCCAAGAATGGGAATGATAGAAGTGTTGGCTAAGAATTGGGCTTATTCTTCCTCCTTCAGATTTTACTTGGCGTCTTTACCATGGACGTTGTAGACCACCTCAGATGTTGCCAGTACTTTGCACACTTGAACTTTGCACATGCACTAGAACACTCCTCTTTTCATTTACCAATATGACGTTTTTTGGTACGAATGAAATGGATCCATAAAGCCATGAAAAACTCTTAACAATCTGGGCAATAAGATGATATGTTACTAATCTAAAACTAGAAAATTCCGAGAAATGTTGACTGTGACTGAAACTTGGGTGCGCATCCCGATGCTAACATCACCCCCGCTGAGTAAGTATTAATAGCATTAGTTGTATTGTTAAGGTACAACAAAGAATATCCATTCATTTTAGCTCACGTTTAGCTGACTATTTTAACTGTTTATCTATTACATTTTTGGATTCTTGCACCATATTCCTGCATCGTTTCTGAACATCTTTAGATTACCACTGGATTCAGTTAACGACCGACAGGTGTGTTCAAAGACCAAAGCGTTTCCACGGCAACGCCCTGCCAGTGAACAAGAGACAGCCTGTCAGAGAATGTATTGACAATATTGTGCTGCATTATTGCTTCTAAGTTAAAAGCTGTAACTCCAATCAGCTAAATATCCTACCCAGAGTATTTAGGATACCAGATGAACACACCTGACGACTCTCGTGTTTGCTATATGTATAAGTCCGTTTGATTAAATGAGCATATCGGTGCGGCCGTGACAAATGACCCTACATTATGATCACCAAATGATTTAAAGTGAACATTTAGGCCAGCCGAGCAATAGAAAATAAAAAAACTTCAGATTTTACAGCTCCGCTCCCCTCTAGCTGTGATGTCAGCCACTCTAAGTCTTAACCAGCTCTCCCATACACACCCATTATAAAATGTGAAACAGTAGGACATTTTCACAAAACGTAAGCTGCGACAACGTGAGAACCGTCCTAGCTATCAAAAAATATCCAATTAGTCTAATAAAGTCCATAGTCTCGAGAACCGTTTAAACTTGTAATTTTTGTTCTACTTTAAAGGGGACCTATCATGCAAAATGCAGGGAAATCCCCTTCACAAAAGCGTATCAAACATCAACATTTTACCTTCTGATTGGCACACAAAACCTGACACCATGTCAAACACTAAGGCTTCCTGAAACACAAAAGACATGATGTGTCGAGACGAAAGTCAGTATAAAAAGGAAAAAAATGATATCTGATAAACGGATGGACAAATAATTATTTGTATGTATTTTCATTTAGATTATTGTTATTATAGGTGTTCAATACCAAGAGGGGGTATTCGTTTTTATTTTGAATAGCGTAGGCTACTTTTTATCAATGAGAAGCGAGCTGTCATTAAAAAGAATTAATGCCGCTTCCGGTATCACGGCAACAAAAGGGGCCGGAGTTTATGATGGCCGGTCTCTTGTTCCCAAAGCCACGGAGGGAGAAGTTGGCGACAGTGTGTGTAAGGCTCCAGAGACGCCGTTGGTATGTTTCTCCGGTGTTTATTGTGTTTTATGTACTTGATCTGTTGCCTTGTTTTGTGAGAGTGCTGTTGCGCAATCGACGGCTTTTTACGCAGCGTGGTCTGCCTGCGCTCCGTTGGTCTGCCTGTTTGATGTATATTTTAGACAGCGCAGGTGGTGTTCAGTTGAGGTTTTCTCTGGTGCTTGTTTCCAAGTAGAGAAAAACACTCTCATTAATTCATTTAAGTTAATGATGTGGTTGTAAAATAACTCACAATTTATCCTTTTAATTAAAATACCCTGAAAAAGCAGGAATGTGACGATGTGACTGAGTTGGTGTTATTATTATGGAGAAAAATACAATGAGGCATGCAAAATGTTTGTAATTTGTGTTTGCATGTGAGCTAACATTTGTTTGTCCTTTGTGTTTTGAAGGTTTTCAACCTGATGAAAATTCTTGGAGTTGTCTTTTAAAAATAAAGACAAAAAATAACAAAATCCGAGTTGTCCAAGCGTCCTCTGTTGCCCTCCAGCCTCTCAAGTTTGGGCTAAATCACTGTGTACATGCCAAAACCCTGAAAGACTTGACATGATGTGTCTCCTGTAGATCTGTTCGTTGTTCTCGAGTCCAGGAGGAAGTTATTCTGATTCTGGCCTCATCAGTATTCTTATCCTCCTGGACCTCTCCGCAGCCTTTGACACAATATCCCACAGCATCCTCCTCAGCCGCCTGTCAGACTACCTTGGCCTCAGTCACACAGCTCTTGCCTGGTTCGAGTCCTACCTCTCCAACAGGACTCACTTCGTTACCATCAGTAACTGCAGCTCCCCTCCGGCCCCAGTTAACCAAGGTGTACCACAAGGCTCTGTGCTTGGACCCCTCCTATTCACCATCTACATGCTCCCACTTGGTCAAATCATCTGCCAACATGGTCTCAGCTTTCACTCATATGCCGACGACACACAGCTCTATTTCTGCACCAAACCGTCCACACAGCTCCAACCTCTTTCCCTTGTCAACTGCCTCCAGGACATCAAAAACGGGATGTCATCAAACCTGCTAAAAATAAACAGCAACAAAACTGAGCTCATCATTGTGGCTCCCAAGGCGCAGCTCCAGAAGGTTGGTGACCTGCTTCTCACCATTGACGGCTGCTCCATCTCCCCGTCCACTGAAGTCCGCAACCTGGGAGTCATCCTGGACTCCACCCTCTCCTTCCAGGCGCATATGAAATCCCTGACCAAATCCGCCTTCTACCATCTCAAAAACATTGCCAGACTCCGCCCCTCACTCTCTGACTCTGTGGCAGAAACACTCATACACGCTTTCATCACATCCCGTCTGGACTACTGCAATGGAGTCCTGTCCGGGGTTCCCAGCAAAACCCTGGCCAGACTCCAATATGTCCAGAACTCTGCCGGGAGGCTTCTCACCCGCACTAAGCCATGGCAACATATCACCCCCACCCTCATCCACCTCCACTGGCTGCCGGTCAAGTTCCGGATTCACTACAAAACACTCCTCCTCACGTACAAGTCCCTCCATACCCTCGCCCCCCAGTACCTAACAGACCTCCTACATCCCTACATCCCCTCTCGGAGTCTGCGGTCCTCAGACACGGTCCTGCTCTCCATCCCCCGCTCACGCCTACGTACTGTGGGTGACAGGGCGTTCAGTGTTGCAGCCCCCACCCTCTGGAATGCACTTCCTGCTGAGATCCGGAACGCTGCCTCACTGGACATCTTCAAATCCGCACTGAAAACACACCTGTTCACCCTGGCCTTCGGACCCTAGTCCTTTCCTGGTCCCCCGGCCTCCTTTATTTTATTTTTGTTTTGTTTGCTCCTCATTGTCAGTTTTGTTTTGTCTGTCCACCATGTACAGCGACCTTGGGTCCCTTGAAAGGCGCTTTATAAATTCCATTTATTATTATTATTATTATTATATTAAAAAGAGACAATGTAGTCCCAAAAAAGTTCAAATGGTTAATTTAATGAAAGTAACGCGGTTTTGAAACAGACAGAGCAAGACAGAACACGGAGAAGGAGGAAGGAGAGAGGCCGATTCTACGTGCTCTGAGTCTATATCCGATTCCTGGCTCCTACTCTCATTAGCTGCTTCGACGATGGGGGGTCTCCCTCCACTTGTTCTTCTGTGTCTGATATCGCGTAAATAAGAGGATTTAGACGTTGTGTGTTTATTGTATAACTCCACACGCCTTTTCTCCTCGTATTCTCAATCATGACTTTTTATTTAATGCATGTTAACGGCTGTAATAATTGATAACGTGAAGCCGGAAGTGGCGTCATGTAAACAACGGGGATGTCTTTCAATAAAGCTTTTCAAAATAAAACTGTACATTCATTTAACATTCAGCAATAACGTTAGCCACAAGCTAATGCTAACCGGAAATGAAGTATTTTCAGAATAAAACAGTTTTAAGTTTACAGTATATTTAATCTAAATTACGCCATATAAACATTGATTTTCATTTCTTACACTCCCAATAGCAGCGCCAAGCCAGCACACAGCTGGACCACATCAACTAATCAGCTGCTCAACAACGCTCTGAGCACTACACAAACTTTTAACCAACTTTCTACAAAATAACCCATAGGACGAGCCCCCATTTGTGATGACCTGGCTCAAAAGGCCACAACAAAGAGGAGACACACCATATCAACGGTTAATAAAATATGTTTATTTAAGCAAATAATTGAAATTAACCAAAGTGCAAAGTGAGTAAAGCATGAGGTGTGGACGTAAGTGGTATCTGTAGTGTAAATGCAGGGTGAGGGTTGCATGGACGTGTATGTGTGAGGGTGTTGAGGTGCACAAAGTAAAGTATTGAAGTATTCGATGTTCTCGCGCCCAGGAGAGGAGTTTAAAATAACGAGACTAATGGAGTCTCTGAAAAGGTTCAAATGGGTAGTTTAATTAAGTAACGTGGTTATAGAACAAGCATGGGTAATGGAGAGACAAAGCCGGTGTTGTCTTCAGGGAGGCTGCAGCGAAGGAAAGGGGCTGAGTTATCTTCCGTCCTGCCTTTTTATCCACGTCTCGTTGTCCCCCGCTGTGAAGATAGCGGGACCGCCCTTCTCATCTTGTGGGTTCGATATCACGAGAGCACAGATGATTTCGACATTGGTATTCTCTGCCTATTTCCTTATTTCCTTAAGCATTCTCTCCTCCTTATCTCTGTCATGACTTTCTATTTAATACCTTATAAACAGCTGTAATCGTTAGTTTAGAAGTCCTAGAAACACTTTTACGACACCGTTCTCGTTTACGGTAGCTCCCTCTGACGTCATAGCTACTCACGTAATGTGTAAACACTCCATGATCAACTGTTCCTTCATTTAATATTCAGCAGTAATAATATCTTAACGTCTATCGATCTAGTGTTAAAGTCCGTACGATTTGGTGTGTAACACTCCAAGTCATTTTCACTTTACATTCAGAAAACGTAATATTTAGTCATATGCTAACCGGATAAAGGATTTTCAGAATAAAAGCTTGGCATTGATTTCCTGAGAACTTCCGGGTTTTTTCCACAATAAAACAGCTTTAAACTGGCGATATATTTTAGACTGAATTATGCTGTTTAACATTGATTTTAATTTCTAACAAAAGCAACTGAAGTAACACATAGCATACTCAACAGAATCTGTAGGGGAGAGCAAGGAGAAACAAAGAGGAGCAGAGAGGCTTTAACCCTTGTGCCCTCCTCGGGCATTTTTGTACATTTTTCCTGACTTTTTTTTTTGATTTGGTGTTCATTTCAGCTGTGTTACAGCTTTTGGCATGGATTTTTGCAAGAAGTCTTCATTTGAGTCAAATTTTTGAAATCCAATGTCGTTTACTCTTACATGTTTTGTATACTCTCGTGATGCATTTTGCACCCTCTGGACCCCTTCGTGGCAAAAATGTACACGCTCATAGAAACTGCTATTAAATCATCATACATCAATATTTTATTAAACTTTTTTTTCCATGAATCACTTGAACAACTTCTAACGTGCTCAAAACTACCAAACATCCAATAATTTTCAGGATTTTAACCCTTTAAATGCCTGTTTCATTATTTGAATTATTTAATTTCTCTTAAAAAAAAACACAAAAAATGAATTTCTTTCAATATAATAATTAGTAGAGGGATGGAACTTTGGTGGTTATTAGAGTCTGGGATGTGTCAAAGATTAGCAACAAAATTGATTTGACTGCATTATTAATTTTTACGTAGTGTCAGATACTACCTCTGGACACCTTCGTGGCAAAAATGTACACGCCCAAAACAACTGCTATTAAATCATCATACATCAATATCTTTTTCTACTTTTTTTTCATGAATCACATATACAACTTCTCACGTACTCCAAACTACCAAACATTCAATCATTGGCAGGATTTTAACCCATTAAATGCCTGTTTAATTATTTTTAATTATTTCATTTCTCTAAAAAATGCCTCATTGACTTCCATTCAGACCACATTTGTTGATCTCACTGCCATTGCAGTATAAAACCATGCATTTTGTAATGTCAGCATTTCATTTAGAAGAAAAGTAGTGATATTTGATATTTCTACTCTATTCCAACAGATTACACAAGTCTCCGTGTAGGCCGATGCATTACATTCTTACATTTTTGCCAGTTATATTATGGAGCCGTGTGACTACCAGGGGGCCCCGAGAGTGGTGTGTGTGTGTGTGTGTGTGTGCGTGTGCGTGTGCGTGTGTGTGTGTGTGTATATGTATGTGCGTGTGTGTGTGTGTATATGTGTGTGTGTGTGTGTGTGTGTGTGTGTGTGTGTGTGTCATTTCCAGCAGCAGACTAGCAGGTCCTGCAGCATGTGACCTGGTGCTCTCAGGTGATAGAACAACAATTTTTTAGGCCTGTGCACAACCAGCACACACCTCTCCTCCCTCTCCGTGTGTGTGTGAGAATCTGTAAGCATGCACAGATCATTTCATGGGAAAAAAAGGCCATCTTTTGAGGGATGTGTTTGATGTGTCTTTGAAGAGCTGCTTGATTACTCAAAAACAAAAAACAACTGTTAGTGTGTTTATGCACCTGGCTGCCAAAGATAAAAATGCAGTTTGACCAAGGGCTTATTTCATTAGTGAGCAGAGAAGGAGAAAGACCTGGAGCAAAGAGAAGGAACTCAAATGAAGAAGCTTTTCAGTGCAGAAGAGACTTCAGAAATAATCTTGCAGCCTTCTTCTGCCAGCGAGCTGCAGGACTCATCTGAAGAAGACACAAGGTTCGAGCTGGGGTCTGACACTGAATGCTCTCTGGAGTCCAGCATTTCTTTGAGTTCCTCTGACCCTTCATCTGAAAGTGGAGAGGACACTGAGGGTCCGGCCCACCATCCACCACCACGGGGGGCTTTCTTCTCACAATCTGTGAGGACACCCTGGTTTTCCCCAGCTCCTGGGAGAACGACCTCCGTTCTTCTCTGTCCCCTCACTGTGGGTCTTCTAAATGAAATGCTGACATTACAAAATGCATGGTTTTATACTGCAATGGCAATGAGATCAACAAATGTGGTCTGAATGGAAGTCAATGAGGCATTTTTGAGATAAATGAAATGAAAATAATTAAACAGGCGTTTAAAGGGTTAAAATCGAAACCGAAAATGGTAGTTTTGAGTACGTTAGAAGTTGTTTATGTGATTCATGAAAAAAAAGTAGAAAAAGATATTGATGTATGATGATTTAATAGAAGTTATTATGGGCGTGTACATTTTTGCCACGAAGGTGTCCAGAGGTAGTATCTGATACTACGTAAAAATTAATAATGCAGTCAAATCAATTTTGTTGCTAATCTTTGACACATCCAAGACTCTAATAACCACCAAAGTTCCATCCCTCTACTAATTATTATATTGAAAAAAATTCATTTTTTGTGTTTTTTGTCATAAATAATGAAATAATTCAAATAATTAAACAGGCATTTAAAGGGTTAAAATCCAGAAAATTATTGAATGTTTGGTAGTTTTGAGTACGTTATAAGTTGTTTAAGTGATTCATGAAAAAAAAAGTAGAAAGAAATGTTGATGTATGATGATTTAGTAGCAGTTATTATGGGCGTGTACATTTTTGCCACGAAGGGGTCGAAAGGTTGAAAATTCGAGGAGGGCACAAGGGTTAAGTAGCTGCAGGGCACCAGACCCAGGTGCCCTGAGTTACTGCAATCAAGGCTGGATACAGCACAGCCTCTCCATATGAACCCACAGGGGCATCACAACATCAATAAATAGATAGTATAAATTATGTGCAAATATGCAATGTTAAAATGTACTGTGCAAATCACAGTACATTTTTTCAAAAAAAACCCACAATGCTAGCACTCAGCCTCTGAATTAGCCTCGATCGAAAAAACGGGACCGACAAAGGCACATAAACTCACTCAGAACTCCCTTATTACTTATCCTAGATGCACAACCAAACACTATTTTTTGGTGTCCTGGAGACACTGAATCTAACGGTGCCCACCTCAACACTCAGTGATAAACATTCGCGACGCTATCAACGAAAGCGTACATCATCACATGTGGAGCCAAGAAGCTAAACATATAAATATGGCTTACCTTGGTCAAAAGTGGTCTTCAATGGCATTAAAACGATAAAAAAACGATGCTGCAGTTAATCCATAGGTTCATCCTATGTGTCTGTGCCTTCTTTGAAATTATTTCTGATAATCCATAAGCAATACAACTGCGTTTTAGTTTCCAAACTCCAGAAGGAGACATTCCTCCAGTTTAGTTTCGCTTTCCACACGCGAAGCGGCAACATTTTTTCTTTACAATGTGTGTCTATGTAGGTATCCTCCTTCGATTCTATTGGCTCTAACGGTCACAAGGGTATGTCAACCAACCAGATCGAGCAAGGGGGGCCAGAGATAGGTCAAATCCACCCAAATGACCCCAGATGGCCCAGTTTTTGGCTAAATCTCTCTAAAAAGGTCACATTTCACTTGTTTTGCATCAATCTTGATACAGGGTACTTATTATATGTTGTACTTTGGATTCCTAAAGCTTTTAGTCTACTAACCCATCATCCAAGGGTAGTTTTCACTATCTGTAAAAAAAAATGTTTGGACGGACACTATAATTTACAGTTTTTTACTATGTAAAATCTGAATTTTCTTTAAAATAAAAAACATTTATATTGATTCTGACACTTCTACATCCAACTCACAGGTTTATCATTACTTTGAGAAAAGATTATTAATTTAACCCTTTTAGAAGGGAAGATATGGTCATTTGTTCTGGGAATGTCATTTTCGAGCCTGAGACCTGAAAAACAGGCTCAGAGTGGAACAGGTTAAAGTGCAAACCCACATGTGCAATATTGCGGCCCCAAAGGCGTCAGTCCATAGTACATTACGTTACATTTCCTCCTCCCTCTCCCGAAGGAGAACAGTACCTCATTCCTGCGACAATCTGGACAGAAAGTCCGCCACTATATTGTCTGTCCCTGACCTGTAGCGAACGGTGAAGTCATATGGCAGCAGTGACAGGTACCATCCAGCGATGCGCATGTTTACATCTCTCATGCGATGCAACCACTGTAGAGCTCTGTGATTCGTTTCCAAAACGAAGTGCCGCCCCAGTAGATAATATCTGAGGGAATCAATGGCCCACTTCATTGCCAAACACTCCTTTTCAACCGTGGAGTATCTGGTCTCTCTGTCCAGCAGCTTGCGACTCAGGAAGACAACAGGTCTCCCTCCATCTCCTGCAGCAGCACTGCTTCTAGGCCCACTCCAGAAGCGTCTGTTTGCAGGGTGAAGGGCTTGTCAAAGTCTGAAGTGTGAAGGACAGCAAGTGCAGCCTGCACCTTTCAAGTCTCTAAAAGCTTTGTCACACTCATCTGTCCATTTCAGTTTGTTGGGAGCAGTGTTGGGTGTAACGCGTTACAAAAGTAACAGAGTTACAGTAATGTATTACTTTTTGCTGTAACGAAAACGCATTACTAATGACATTTGGGTAATATACTACCCGTTACAATTCTCAGTAACGCAGTTACAACACAGTTTAACCCGAAATTAAATGGTGTTTTGTTTTTTAAGAATTTACAAACATCGCAAGACATTCCGACACCAGAAAAAAATTGTGCGGGTAGATTAGTAAACCTGGTGTTTACCCTTCAGGCTCATCAAGATCACTCCGCTTCGCGTCGGGTTCCCTGATCCGCCTGTCGGGTGTTCTTTTCCTCATAATGACCGCCTCGCTGCATATTATCCCGCTTATTACACGGCCATATACTAGAGCCTATTCCGTGTTCCTGTTATTGTTTATTTCCTCTCTGCCTTCTTCTGGTGATTTATCTGACGTCCAGCGCTCCGTCACTTTCTTGATCCTCTTTAGCAACCTTCATTATAATCCTTGACAGTGGTCTGTACTGTCTTAACAACGTGTCACATGTTAAGAATTTACAATCAGAATCGATTATTCAACTAAGCCGTGTAATAAAAGTTCTTAGTAGCCTTAATGGCCTACACAGTTGTTATGCTATACCACATTGCCTTTCACTGGATGTATAATGAGCTGCACTAAACTACATTTGAGCATTTAAAATACCTAGCCATTCTTTTGAGGTTATTTTGGTAAAGTAATACAAAAGTAATGTAAAAAAGTAGTGTAACTCATTACATTTCAGTGACGGTAATATTGTAATGTAACTTATTGTAATGTAACTTATTACTTAAAAAAGACAGTAATAAGTAGTACTGTATTACATTTCGGAAGTAACTTGCCCAAGTGTTGGGAGCAGAGGCTATGGTCAAGTCATTCAACACAACCGCCCTGTCTGCAAAATGAGGAACAAACTTGAGGTACCAACCAACCAGCCCCAGGAAACCTCTCATCTTCTTCTTGGTAGTGGGAACAGGGAATTAATGTATGGCCTCGACCTTCCCCAGCTGTGGCTTGATCTTCCCAAATCCGATGATGTAGCCCAGGTACTTCACTTCTCTTTGAGCGATAGCACACTTTTTTGGGTTGATTGTCAGACCAGCTGCTCTGATCCGCTGCAATACTTGTTGTTGGTGGAACCTGTGCTCATCCCAGGATTGGCTGAAAATTACCACATCATCCAAATATGCAGCAGAGAACTCAGAGACATCCCTCAATACATGGTCCATCAGTCATTGGAATGTTGCTGGCGCCCCTTGGAGACCAAATGGCATGACTCTGAACTGATACACCAAATGGGGTCCTAAAGGCTGTCAACTCCTTAGCTTCAGGTGCCAATGCTAACTGCCAGTAGCCTTTGCTTAGGTCCAGCGTGGTGATCTACTGAGCTTTGCCAACCTGCTCCAACAGATCGTCAATTTGAGGCATTGGGTACAGATCGAAATTGGACACTGCATTACCTGAAATCAATGCACAATCGAAGTGATCATTCTTTCTTTGGAACCAGTACAATTGGTCTGCACCACTCACTGCAGGAGACCTCGATTTTCCCCAGGTCCATCATCATCTTTATTTCCTTTTGCAGAACATGAATCAACCGTTGGAATCCTGTAGCTCTTCTGCCGAACTGGAGCATTTCCTGTTAGACGAATCCTGTGCTGGACCAGTGAGGTGAAACCTGGTGTCTCTTTAAAAAACTCTGGGTCAAGGAGTGGCTTTACTTCTTATTGTTGGGTGGGAGATAGATGTGACTGGTCCAATGTCAAGGGCTCTGCTGTTCCAATGGTTGCAGGAAAGAACTTCTCATTAGTTTCCTCATCCTAGACAGCACATACCAACAACTGGCACACAGGCTCTTGACGAACCTGGAACTCTTTGAGCAGATTGATATGGAAAACATATGATGTTTTTTTACTCTTTCTGTCATATACAGTTCATAGGTGACCTTACCTACAACCTTGTTAATTGCATAAGGTCCATGCCATTTTGTCAGAAGCTTACTGTCACAAGTTGGCAACAATAACCAGTGTTTCCCCTACCATTGTCTTGAAGGGGCGCTGCGTCACCCCAACGGAACCCCGCGCCCCCCCCTGAAATTCAAGGTGTTTGTTTGTTTTTTTATATATAGGGCCAAATCGAAACTGAAATAATCTATCTACGGTCACTTTTCACATTGAACATGTGCTTTTTTATTAAAGAAAATAAACGCTTATGTTATTTATCCAATTTATGTGCATGTTTCAGTGTGAACTGCATTGCTTTGCGCATTCACATTCTGTCCTCCGCTCTGTTTCCAGATGCCTTCTCTGTCTGTTCATCTTTGGCTGCTTGAGCACGAACTAGCGTTTTCACCAACCCTGCTAGCTCCTCCACCTTCCCTTTGGTTTTGGACTCAGCTGTGCTGCCTAGCTCAACTGATGAGGAGGCTCCCCCCTCTTGGTCCTCCTTACCATTCTTCTTTCCACCTCTCGTCATCATATCACTGTAGTGTGGGGCCCAGCTTCTGACACCATTTGTGAGGCTGGCCCGTTAGCGGCTGGATTTCCAGTTAACAAATCGACAATGAGATAAGGTAGTGTTGCAAACCATTGTGAAATGTATTGACTAGTGATGTGACGTTCACGAACGATCCGATTCTTTTGAACGGCTCTTTGGTACGAACGAAGGGAACCGAGTCCTACTTGGTGAGAGCCGTTCTTTTTATCGTTGGTTCACTGCCTGCCATAAATCCACTCGTCTTTAAAGGAACTTGCTTTCCTGAATGCAAATTTGCCATAGATGATGGCATAACACATGCTGCTTGTGTAGTAGTTTGGCTGGCTGAGAGATGTAGCAAGTTATAAATATTTTCTGTGAGTAAAAGTAGATTTCTGGCAATACAGTCAATCATTATCCTGGTGATTATTTCGTAGATAAACCTATTAACCCCGCCCCCTTAAAAAAAACGGCTCTTTTGAACGGCTCTCGGAAAGGAACGGAGCCATAAGATCCGGCTCCCTTCAAAGAGCCGTAATTCCCATCACTAGTAATGACCAAAAAAAACACAGGTTAAAAGATAGCTGGCAGGAAGGTGTTCATAACCCCCTCTCCAAATGAAGACTGGCTGATTTGTAGAGGACTTAATTGGGAGAAGCCATTCACAGGTAACCTTAATAAATACATGTGTCTTCATAATTATTATAAAGAATATCTATAATGTTATTTACATAGCATTATTAGTTGTTATAGCCATCTGTTAATTTAACCCAAAAACAACATTATAACTGACCATAATAAATATAAATAAATTCCCAACTTAGAAAGAAAACCCTGCGCCTATCTTGCCACTTGGTTCCTCGCGGAATATTATTTTGTCAGTGTTTGTGCCACCCGAGGACCCTTTGGCCGAACACACTGGAGCGGACACAGGACGAGACAGCAGGGGTAAGTGGTGGATGTAAACTTTGCACAGTGTCCACTTATACAATTAACGCAACTTTAACGTCATGATATATACGCTCAAACATATTATTGCACACAATGATCTAATCTCAACCGCTGTCATTCTTACGCAATAATTAACACTGCTGGAGCTCCCTCTAACTCCCCCCTCTTTTCCAGGCAGAGCCGAGTACCCGAACAGCATCTGCCAGACGACATAACAATTAATACGGTTGAATCATTTAATAAATACTACATCAATAAATAGATAGTATAAATTATGTAAAAATGTGCAAATATGCTAATAAAGTGCAAACTGTTCGCTACTAAAGTGCCAAGTGACATTATTTCTGTGCAAAGGGAAGTTGTCTTATGAAGTGCAAACCCACATGTTAAATATTACAAGGCCCCGAAGCCGTCAGTCGAAGTTACCTTCGTTACATGGACACAAGCTAAGGTTAGAATTGATATATAGCTGTTTCTGATTTGTGAAGATTCAACATTATGGGATGCAGTGTTATTTATTTTTTATCCCTTTATATTTTAGCCATCCAAATGTATTAACGTTCACATCAGATGGAAGGATGCATGAATGGATGAATGGATTGATGGCTAGATGGATGAGAATCGGATCGATGTTTAGGTGGGATGGGTAGATGGATGAATAATTGGATGGATGGACGGATAGGTAGGATGTATAGATGGATGGATAATTAGATGGATGGATGAATGGATAGGTAAATGGATGAGATGGATGAGATGGATGGATAGGTAAATGGATGAGATGGATGGATAGGTAAATGGATGAGATGGATGGATGGATAGGTAAATGGATGATGGATGGATGGATGGATGGATAGGTAGGTAAATGGATGACTAGATTGATGGATGATTGGATGGATGGATAGAAATGTAGACGGATGGGTAGATAAATGGATGGATGAATGGATAGGTAAATGAATGGATGGATGAATGGATAGGTAAATGGATTGGATGGATATGTAGGACGGGTGGATGGATGGGTAGGTACTTGTTGTGGCTCGACAGTTATGTTATGTTAAGTTATGTTTTTTAGTCTAGTCTTATGTTTTTGATCTTGTCACTTCCTGTTTTTATTTTGAAAGTAACTCTTCACTCTCATCCCAGATCCCACACTTGCTGCCTTTGTGTGTTTCCCGCCCTTGAGATTGCTTGGCCCTGCCCTGATAGTTTTCACCTGTGCCCATCCCCCTCACCTCAGCCCATAGCCTCATCTCAATACCCCTCCTCGACTCCTCCTTTCCCTCACTCGCGTCCCTTCCTTGCGTCTTAGCTCCGCCTCCGTAAGATGCGAGCAAGAGACACGAGGAGGAGACGCGAGGACAGAGGAGTCCTCAGGTATTAATTGGGACGTCCTCGTTCACTCAAACGTCACTTTTAAACGACGTCTGTTAATGATGACATGTGCACAGCTGTATCCCCTCTCATCGGGCATAACTGAATAACCCTTTAGAACCGGCCCATTTGTTGTTAAATATTTATTTAAATGAATGAATCTTTCTCTTGTTAGTCAAGGAATTCAATATATGATGGTTGGTCCTGCTTTTGTGTTCCGTTTTGGTGTAAAATGTAGGCTACATTTAAATACAAATATAATTATAGTAATGTGAAAGCCTTTACTCTGAAAATGTGTGTCCTGTAGTCGATCCCCACATTCACCACAAACCCACATTCAGGACTGTGAATTTTAAATAATTTAACTCCTGAATATCTTAACACAAAACAATACAAATAATTGTTATTTATCAAGATCTAGCCATTCATGAAATAGCTTTCTTAATAGCTATGTTTTAGTGACGTTCAAGATCATTAAACATTACTTAAAGGGGACCTATCATGCAAAATGCACTTTTGTACGTCTTTTATACATGAATATGTGTCCCCGGTGTTCCAGGGAACTCACCAAGTGTCAGAAAACACAACCCTCTCTATTTTCCTCCATACCCAGGAGACAGCCACGGCCATTGCCGTTCTAAAGCGCTGGAGACGCTGTAGTACATATGCCAGGCCAGTAGATGGTGGTGTTCTCACTGAATCTGCCTAGAGCTAGAAATGGTCAAATTGAGCAAAATGAGGCATGGCTAAAATGCATGATCTGTTTGGTATTTTGGAAAAAAAAAGTATAAATATGCCTTATATAGGTATGGTCCTACACTATATTATTCAAATATAGCATGATAGGTCCACTTTAAATTGTTAGTATAACCTTAAGAAATGAATTGCACATAAGAATTCCCACGGAGCTGTGAGCACTTATACATTTATGTGACGCTTTTCAACTCATTCTTCCAGTTCTTCGTTTTCCTGTGTTGAAATCGACCAGTAGTGAAAACACTTCCGCGTAGTCTGCTCTCGTGTATCCTCCCTTTCGTCTCCTCCCGCATCCCTCCTCCCTCACCCCTCCTCGACTCCTCCGTGTGCATTTCAGCTATTGGGACGTCCTTCAAAATGGCGTGTCTTGATCGATTTCCGGGTCAAGTCCCGGAGGAGGGGAAGAGAGGAGTCGAGGAGGGGTATTGGGATGAGGCTCTTGTGTCTCTTTGTCAGTTCGTTATGTTCCATGCTGTGAGAACCTGAGCCCTTTGACTCCTGAACTTTAGATTGAGAAAGTACCTCTTTGTCAAGTGAGTTTTGATTTTTGGAAAACCCTTTTTCCCACTGGAAGTGTGGATTTGATTTGTTAGAGAAAAGAACATTTTTTCCACGTGAAGTGTGACTTTGATTTTCAGAGTAACAGTTATTAAAATACTTTTTGTTTTTGGACAACTGTCTCCGAGTCCTGTATTTGGGTCCTGTGCCTCAGCTCACGACAGTACTTTGACAATTGTACACAATAATTTGCAACAAATCGCACCAAATTAATGTAAGGGAGAAGTAGTAAAAAAATAATATAGATATATTATAGTAGGTTAAAATAGGTAGAATAGTTAGGGCGACAAACACCGGCTGGACATCCTTAGTTACCAGAAAGGAGTGGTTATTGGGCGATAAGGTGCATATGCATTATGCAGTAATATATTATTTACATTTTATTTGTATACAGGGGGAGAGTATCTTCACCACGCTCCCAGAAATGGAGGGCCCCTGGTCATCCACAATGATGTTTCCCTTCTTTAGCGTTCTTTCTGGCACATTCCCAACGTGTAATTCTGAGCTGTTGTTTGCTGGCTATTGTTAAAATACTTTCACTAGTTGTCATTTTCTTTACTGAAGAGTGTGTGATTCCTAAAGAAGACATGTATTATCTGAAAAGGAAACTTTAAATCTTCATATCTTTGCTGTGATAATCTCTTCATTGTATGCAAATGTGGCTTCATGGGGCTTAATGATATTGTTCAGAAGGATAAAAAGCAGCGATCACATTTAAATAAACCATGAATGTATTTCAAGTCATCAACACAAATACACTGTGGGACTGTTGAATGTTTAATTCTGTGTAAAAAGAATATAAGCACCCTCTGTGAAAATTATTTCTGCTTTTGTGAAACTGGGCATCTCTGTTTACTAAAAATCTGCTAACCCAAAGTCTATTCCCCCTAGAGCATAATCACAGTTTTTCTTCTCACCAAGAGGCCCTTTGGCCATAGGGCAGGCTTTTTGGTCCTGTTTAGTGGAGTGATGAATTTACTGTAATGCCTCAGTTTTTATGTGAGCCTGTCATGATACGTTAAATGATGAACATTAAGTTGTCACTATACCATCTGCCCTTGAGTAGGCTCATTCCTGTAAACACGTAGGCATAGGAACAATAAATACAATACATACAGACTTTCACCCTTATTTTCATGACCCAAAGAAAATGGATATTGAGCAACCATTCTTGTCATTGTTAATCTTTTGGTTAAAAATCACTGAATGAAAATTGTAAATGTTTAGTTTAGATAAATGTGCTGGTATCTGTTGTGTCAAATTATCATATAATCATTTAAATCATATAGTCTCATACTCTGATTGCCTTTTACACAGTTACATTTTATTTTTAGTCTAGTATGTGTTTAACAGAGACATATGTTAAGGGTTTACATTTCAGGAGGGCAAAAAGAAGTTTAAAAGGGGGATATGCAAATGGTTAAAGACAATGGGGTTTAATGGTGGGGATGTTTAGATGATGCCTAAGGGAATTTAAGGGCGGGATCAGTTGGCTATTCTCTCTACTATATAGTGTGACTGTAAGCGGTGTTCTGGGTGCAGAACTTCTTTATCCTCTGAGGTTGAAGTTGCTCTGTTCCTGCATTTGAGATCAATTTCACTTGTATATTGACTTTCTTTATTACTTTATTAAATATAACAAAAGACAAACTTTGTCCATGAATCATTTATCAGTTTCTCTTAAGAATTTCCTCCACAGTATCAATATTTTATAGATCTGTGATTCGATCTGGTTAATTATTATTAGTCTGATGGAGACTTTGTTGTTTGTTGTGTGTACCTACCCAGGGACTGCAGATGGAAATTAGCTTAAAGCTTAATCTGGCAACAGTTGCCTCTTCTCTTTTGTAGATTAATGTATTTTTATGCATAAAGGGGCTCTATTATGCAGATTTTCAGGTTCATATTTGTATTTTGTGAATCTACTGTGACATGTTCAAATGCTTTAATGTTCAGAGCTCTTCGGCTTTGTCGTGATTGGTCAACCGCTTAGAGATGTCCCGCCCCTTTAGCCTATCACATACTTCTAATCTCTCTAATTTCCCCTCCTCGACTCCTCGGTCCTCCGGTAGTGACCCGGAAATGGATTTCAGCGCGCCATGTTGAAGGACATCTCATTTCTCTAAATGCACATCAAGGACCGAGCATCGAGGAGGCTCTCTGGAGGAGCTATAACCGAGGATACACTGATGGCTCCTCCGCGGATGTATTTCCGGCAACAGTGATGTTTAAAAGAGTCGTGACGCACGGCCGGACTTATCTCAACCAATGACAGCTCTGCATGCATCCCCTGTATATTATTTTATACTATTCTGATAGTGTTACGTTATTATGAGAGTGCTCTCATACTTGTTTGATTCTGAAATTGTATATATTTATATAAATATAAGTAAATATATAAGTGGTCATGAACACATCTGTCCATCAGACAGAGTGCTGCTGTGCCTCATCATTAATGGACGTCTCTTTAAAATGACCGCTCAGAGGAGAGGAGTTCTAATTTCTGATGACAGGAGGCACAGCACTCTGATGGGCAGAACTTTGTTCATGATGACTTATATTTACTTTTATAAAACGGACAAGTCAAATCAAGCAATCTGATTGGTTCTTAGCCGTGGTATACTGAGCGTATACCACGGGTAGAATTGTAAGTTACTTTTCACAACAACTCAGTATCCCTCCGCGTCTGAGATAAACAGTATACAGTTGGGCTGAAAAGCAAACTGCCTGCAGTTTGCTTTTCAAACTGGAACAAGAAAGCAGCGGAGAAGTAACGGAGCAGAAACCCTCCTTTTTACGCAACGGTCCAGACATAGACATCAAACGGCAAAAACATATTCAGTGTGCAGCTCCTTTGGCATTAGGGCAGGGATATTTAGATACTTTCCAAGGTTTGACATAATGAATTGTGCTACTTTTAAAGCAAGCAACAATGTTTTCAAATCTGTAATCAAAAAGGTCCGCAAAAACATTTAAGATTAACTTCGACCTCCGGGGGGGGGGGGGTCTTACTATGGAGGAGTGGATTGAGGAGTGCCTATCTCCAGAACAAAAAGCACCTAAACGACGACATGCAGAGCTACGTGAAGAGCAGGTAGACCAACTGGAAAAGTATCACCATTCAAAAGTTTTCTGATGCGGGTCTTGAAACAAAGCAGAGAAATTATGACCGTTAGTGGCCACAGGTGAGAAAGCTCTCTCCAGAGCTACTGGAAGCCGAATCTCGGGGACCGGAGAAAGTGGAGCAATATTCTCGCCACGCCAAGCAACAGCCTAGAACAACCTCAGCCTATACAAGTAACCACGTAAGCCATGCTACTGATGCTGGACAGTTTTTCAGTGGGTGCACAATAAACGGCAACATACACATTAATGTAAATAAATAGCCAAATAATGGATCAACGCTCTCTGTCTAATATGTTCGCTAGCTGTTGTTAGTGTTGTTGCATAGCAACCACCTCGCACTATGTTTCGTGCAGAAGGCAACAGAGGGACTATTTTATTTTGAACATCATTATTTACTAATAAAAACTATTTAAATTAGAGTGTGTATTTTTCTTTCATATTGCCACACTTGGTAACCGTTTTATAAAAGCAATAGCTCACTTCAGGCCGTGATATATGCTCATTATATCACAGCTAAGGGGGTTGTCGACCCTCCGCTTCGCGTCGGGCCGAACCACGCCCCTTAGCTGTGATATAATGAGCATATACCACGGCCTGTCGTGAGCTATTGCTTAATTAATTCATTCACAGTGTGGTATAATGAGACAATAACAGGCTACAGATGCGGCCATATATACACACACACATATATATTTATATACGCTATATATTTATATAAATATATACAATTTCAGATTCAAACAAGTATGAGAGCACTCTCGTAATAACGGGGGGGAGTGTGTGGGAAAGAAACTCCCTCTGTAGGGAACTTTACATGCACAAAAACATATATAACATGCTGCAGGAAATGGAGAACCCCAAAAAGCATAATAGTGCCGTTTTAATAATGGCATCATTAAAAAAGTACTTTACTGATTCCTCCTTGATGATCTGATAGGTGCGAATTGTGAAAAATTACTTTTAATAATACTTCTACAACATCTGAGATATAACTATGACACGGCAGTATGAATTAGTTTGGGTGGTGGACTGCCAATGTTCCAGAGGCAGTAAAAAAAACTGATTTAAAACCAGTTTTAGGTTTTTATGTTCTTTGCTCCAAGACACTCCTAAAGTGTGTTTCTCATCTTTATAGCCTAAAAACGTAGTGTCACACTATCACTTCTTCATTAAAATCACAAGATCATAGCACTTTTATGTGCATAAAAATGTACTAGTGTCGACGGACAATTTTGTCCCTGAACCGAATACGAGTTCCCCAAGTACCAATGCTTTGGTGTTCTTATCCTAAACTTAACTTTTTTTTTTTTGGGAGGTTTTCTCATACAAATGTTCCAAGTAAGAATCACCGATCTCTTTTAACTGCACAAGCTTCTAGTAAATCGCCCTATTCAGCCTGATGAAAGCCACCTGTTTGACAGATTTGATCAGTAGTATAATCAACGCTACTAAAACTGCCATGAAATGCTGCATGCTGCTCCAAAAAGTAAAAAGACTGTCATGCAGCAGAGCTTCATCTCCTGATGTCAGGAATTAGCAATGAAAACATCCAGAAATATAGCCGTCACACCTTTGTTTAGAAAAGAAAAACATTTTATTCTTGATTTTATATTTGACATTGCAATTCAACAGATGATTCCACATTAGCCCCCGAAACAATTTGCAGTCCCCAAGATTTGCTCGAGGCAGTGGACATTTGTTTTATCTTAAATTAAACCTGTATACTCCCTCTGAGGATTTGTGTCTTTTGACTGTAAAAGGAAGCTTTTGTCACATTCCCAATTTTAAACCCTTTTGGACAGTCTATGTTACTGGACGGTGAGCTCATACGTTTGGATTAAATATGTTCTTTTTAGTTGTTTTATTCAAATTCAAAATTCTTTAAAGGAGGGATGATATTTATAAAGTCAAAGGTCATATTTAACCTTTTTCTACATCTTCTCAAGTCAGAAAAAGGTTATTTCATCGTATTGCCACAAAAATAACATGGGTGTTTTCATACTACGAATTATGTAATGATCACTACTCACTACTTGAATTATGTGTGTTTTATTTAAATGTATAGCATCTGTTTTTCTTTATGCTGTGTGTAGATCGTGATCGTTGTTCTCGAACCCAGGAGGAAGTTAAAAAGAGACAATGTAGTCCCGGAAAAGTTCATATGGGTAATTTAATGAAAGTAACGTGGTTTTGAATCAGAAAGAGGAAAACAAACACGGCGCCGTGTCGGGAGGAGGAAAGAGAGAGGCCGATTCACCGTGAAACGTCTGTATATGCGATTCCTGGCTCCTCCTCTCATTGGCTGCTTCGACGATGGGGGGGTCTCCTCCCCCTTTTTCTTCTGTGTCTGATATCGCGTAAATAAGAGGATTTAGACGTTGTGTGTTTATAACTCCACACCTTTTCTCCTCGTATTCTCATTCATGACTTTATATTTAATGCATTTTAACGGCTGTAATCATTGTTAACGGAAGTAACGTCGTAACACCGGAAGTCATGTAAACGACGGGGTTGTCCTACAATAAAGCTTTTCAAAATAAAACTGTACATTAATTTAATATTCAGCAATAACATTAGTCACATGCTAACCGGAAATGAAGTATTTTCAGAATAAAACTGTTTTAAGGTTACAGTATATTTAATCTAAATTACGTCATATAAACATTGATTTTAATTTCTTACATCTGCCATAAAAACAATTGAAATGGGTTTTAAACAGAATCCTGAATCTTAGCTTTGACATATACCAGTCTGTGATAATCCATCAAGATACGTTCCTCTGATGCTAAATATAGTCAATATAATTTAAATGCTTGCCTTAATTTTGTGTAAAAGAGTTCTACTTACCATTTATAAAAAAAAGATGAGTGAAACATGTTGTAATTAATTTAAGTGAAGTTAGCTTCAAAGTTGTAATCCAGATATGGGTGAAAGTACAGTTGACTGAACACAACAAAAATGTTAAACATGCATCTGAAGGGCATTAATTGCAGGATAAATGTTCTTCTCATCCCTTTAAAATCACAACGTTATTAGATGTGTTACCACCAGAAACTAAACCCATCTATGCATCTTGGCAGGTCTCAGCTCAGTCAAATTAATATAGGTAAATACCCCTGGATTTGGCTTTTAGCAATAGGACCTAATGATTTAAATAAGGGTTATTCAAGTGTTTGTACTGGGTAGTTGATTTAGTTTTTAAAAAATTAAACGGCTGATTTACAGATGTTTCTTGCCATCTGTATGTCAATGGGGAAAAGTCTGTTTTGGCCCACCTACTGACACCACGGAAATGCAAATTAAGGCATGCATTCATATTTTGCTCTTCTCTATACCATCCAATGTGTGAAGATAATAAACTTTCATATGTGGAGAAATGTAGTCTACATTGAAAAACGATTATTATGGCTCAGAAATCGAACTATAGTGCATGCTTTCACCTATTCTAGTTGACTCTGTTGAGTAATTAAATGGCACTTATATTTTATTTATACTTTTATTTATATCAACCATTTAGTTCATGAATTACTGAATGGATATTCAATGTTCTATGCACAATTGTTTGATTTTTGATTTATTATTTTTTAAGGTTTAATTAAATAGAGCTGTTTTGAGGAAATAGTTTTTAGAAGGGTTTTTCAAACATTTCTTCTGATGAAAAAAAAAAGCCCAGCTCACTTTTTTCAATTCCGGGGTAATTCCCTTTTATGAAAGATTACTTAAATCACATTTCTGGAACATTAGACACCTCACAGTGAAATAAAGAGCGACAGGATGTCAGGATGTCATGCGACAAAGGTTTTAGGCTGGATTCAAACCCCAGAGTTTGACAGTAACTAAGCCCCAAGGTCACCCTGAAAGAGATTTGTAACCTTTCATTTCCAGCCTGTCACATGCCACTGGGTTTGAATGAAAAACCTGCGTTCTCCTGGGCTTTGACAGCACAGTCACAGCTGCAGCATACAGAATGCAGTGTTTTCAACCGGAGAACAATGGTTAAAAGTAATGGCGATCTAAAGTCCACATTACCAGCAGAAACAACCAAAAATAAATCTCCCCAACATAATGTATGTTCTTTACTGCAGCACAAGCACATACGATCTGCCTCGATATCTTCTTGACAACCATCCCATCAAATATTTCACTCATAATCACACATAGCAAAACAATTGTGGGGATCACCAAAATCATTGCGATAAATTGTCTGGAAAACCTTAATGTCTGTAAAAACAAGTCAATCCAGGTTGTAGCTTTTCAGATATACTGTATCATCATTAGTATCACAACAATCACACACGCCCACCCCTCAAAGACCGCATCCACCAAACAATATAAAGATTATTCAATCTTTTTCTTTTTTTTCTTTCTGTAAACATATTTTCATTAACATCTAAAATAAATCTGTATATTGTGTACCATTGTTAATTTGTAAATCCGTACATTGCAGAAGAAAAAGGAAAACAATAATGTGTGATTAAAAAAGTTGGACCTAGATTATTATAGATTTCTTTCATTTCAATTACGTCTGACCACTTCCCGAATGACTCTAGTCTAGATGATGATGAGGATGATATAGAGGATTTGGATAATTACAATCATGCATTCATATAATAATTAACACCTTGCCTTAGCATGGTACTGCCTGTTTATGCATCATAAATAGCGGTGGACAAAGCAAATGTCCTGACTCAATAGTTCCAGGCTGCTGTTTTTTTAAGGTGGAAACAGTGTTTAACTTACTTTTCCCTGTCAGAATCCCAACAATAACAGAGCACAGCAGGGACTGCAATCAAAACTAGAAACAATAGACGGATAAAGACAACATGGATTGCGTGAACACATCTGAGATGGTATCACCCAGAAGCTGACGTAATCATTTTCCACATTGTCCATGAACAAAAGAGATTAGTGCAGAGCCTGTAAGCCAAGTCATTTGTTGTTCCCTGGATGCACGGCACAACAGTTAGAAAACAATTGTTTCCAAAAGAACAATGATTAAACGACTTAAAGATGATCCGAATGACTGTCATCGTATGAAAGAAATACCGGTGTCTCAGTCAAATGCCAGATTAAACTCTGCAATTTCTGCTTCTTGTGCTACATCATTCCGGGCTGATTTTTAATTCTGTAGAGATCCTTATAGCGCTCTACGTGTCTTCCTTATAGGTCATCTACGTGTCTGCAATACCAAACAGCTGACAGTTTGTATCACAGACTTTTTCTTTCCTGACAGAGGCGAAAATGAGGTCAAATGCTCCAAAAATGAGCATCTGATGTCCAAAAATACTCAAACTGATCTTGAATATTGAAAGTATTTGGTTGCTGCATTGCATTCCTGCTTTTTCACTTCCTACATCATGACGTCAGATTGTTTACATTCTGCTTTGATGGAAAACCCCATACCTAATGTAACATCAAGCCAGATTCAACTTATGTAGCTGTGGAGGTGATATAGTTACGATTGATGATATCATTTGTACATGTAATTAAAGGACCAAAAAATATATATATCCGTAAATAACATATATACAAAGATAGCCATTCATTGTTCCCCATCAGATCCCCTGACATAAAGAAATCCGCCACAGTGACGTATTTAATGTGTCTCACTTATAACGCCCCTTTGATGCATTATACACTGAAAAAAGGGGGACTGGCCATCTGTTGGATTTATCCAAGCCTATTTTGTGAATGTTATACAATTGTCTCATGTTCCGAAGCAAAATGTAATAGTATTGTGTAGAATCTACATTGTATGAGGAGAGAGTACATGAACGTGTTTAGGTCATGTTGGGATAAAATGAGTCAATCAAATAAATGTATCAATTCCACCGCAATACCCCGCAAAATAGCACGCAATGCATTTCTTTTTGGAAGAAGACAGCCGCAAGGAAGGCAGCTTTGTCACGCCATTACTCAGCTCGGATTGGTAAGTATGGATGGCTGGAATACATTGGAATATTAGTTAATGCGTAACCATATGTAGTATACTGCATTGAAAGTCACCAACATAAGTTAATGAACTGTCATGAAGTTATTTGCTATCGTGCTGTTGAATTACCGTGTGCTACGTTTACTCTGTGAAAATGTCCGCCCCAACAGTAACGTTAGTCAGTCGGGTGTGGCCCGCCGCAAGGTGTGTTGGTTCGTAGCTACTTAATGCTATCTGTTAATTTAGCCATTGTTAGCTAACGTCGCATTAGGATTAACATTAGCTTTCAAACGAAAGCTTTGGTCAACGAGCAGTACGAGTTTACATTACTGTCTTTAAGAGGCTGGGGCGCTCACTTTTTAACCAAGCCACGCTCCAAAGTTATGCTAAATGTTAGCAAGGGAAAAACGGCCATGCTTTTTAATGTCAATGCTGTTTTTGCTGCTGCAGATTGCCGTCAGACGACCGTAGTGCCTCCGCTGGCTCAAGTTCTGTGGTGAGTATGTATTTTATCTGTAAATAACAGGATTAGAAGTGTGGGTATCATTTAACAGAATTATGATACCATTAGGCTACCCTTAAAACCTGTTAAGCCCGATTGCCAAATCTTACAAGAAACAGTGTCTGAGGGCTTCTTAACATTTAACAAACTATGAATGTGTCATACCCAGTTAACGGGAAGAAACTCGGCTAACTGACAATATTAACCATTTTTACCTAAACAAAACAGAAACGTGCTAACTGGGCTAACGGCTACTTACGGATCGTCTACACAGCAGCGTTAAAAAAATCTTGAAACGCTTCTGCCCATTCACTTTGAATGGGGTGACGTCACTTTCCCTCACTTTTCGCCGAACTGCATTGTGGGCAGGCGAGCGGAGATTTTCAGGATTTTCAGGATTCAAAGTTGAACAATGTTCAACTTTTGAGGCTGAGGTGGAAGCGTCAGCCAATCAAATCCCGTGTACGCAAATCTGACAGTTCAAGCTCTAGCCAATCAAACGGCGTGTATGCTGGGAGAGACATACCGCAGGTCATTTCCTCATATTCCAAAAAATGGAGGAGAAATTAGCGGTAGGGAATCACCCGGTGCTTTATGACCAGACCTACCGGGATATAAACCGGAGGAGCCAGGCATGGAGGGAGGTGGCAGAGACAGTGGTAGGTTTTCGCCTGTTTTGGGGAGTTTATATCCAGTTTACTTCGGGCTTTTTTGCTTCGTATGTCGCGGGCGGGAGATTCATGTGATTGGTTGTTCGTGCCTTGCTCGCAAAAAATCCTCAAGCTTCAGATACGCCCACCTCCAAGATTTTTTTAACGCTGCTGTGTAGACGCACCGTTAGGGGCTAAGGGCTTAGCATGGTTAGCAGTCCGGTGGGTCAGCTTTAGGGCATGTATATGTGTGTGCGTCATTCTAGGTGATACAGATAGGCTATATGCTCTAGTTACCAGAAGCACATGGCTAATTATTATGCAGCACATGGCTAATTGTTATGCAGACTGACATCATCGGACTTTCCCAGTGCCCCATGTAGTAGTGATTATTGTGATAAGGATAGGTATCCTTTGACTTGAGAAGTCGATACTACTTGGTACCAGGTTAATTCGGTAGGTACCCAGCCCTATATATACATGTACATTGATGAGAGCAATGGTGTCATTTACATTTTCAGATGCAGAAATGTATATTGGCTATTTGTTGCTCTGCTATAAAAAAGATTGGCATCATCCCTCAAAAAAACATAATCTGTTGACCTGTAGAGTATTTACTATTTGTGTTTATAGAAATACAGTTTTGCATTGTATAAGTGGTGTTTATGTTGCTCTTTGTTGCTGCAGATTGAAACGCGAACTCTGGAGTCGGCGCTTTTACTGTGGTCTCAAATGTATGTGGTGAGAATACAATTGTATTTTGGTTTAACCCTGTCCCACTCGGTTATGTGATTGGCCATTGTGTGATGTGTCACACTTTTTGAAATGCTTTTAAAACAGTTGTGTCACTATTGTTACTTAGACCAGCGGTTTTCAAAGTGTGAGGCGCGCCTCCCCTGGGGGGCGCCAGAGAGCTTCAGGGGAGGCGCAGCTTGAGAAAAAGAACAACGAGAAAAAGACGAGTAAAGTGACACTTGCACACTTTTGGCTGTCTGTGGAGACCGAGTTCCCCCACCTTGCCAAAAAGGCTGTAAAAGTGCTCATTCCCTTCACCTCCACCTACCTGTGTGAGTGCAGGTTTTCCGCATTGACTTTGATCAAAAGCAAGTGCCGGTGAAGGCTGCAGCCAGAGGATGATCTGCGTTTATTCCTGTGTGCATCAAAGACGCAGACTCATTGTTCCCACTAAAGTAGGGGTGAGTGTAATAAGGAGGCAAAGTTGACGTTCAGTGTGTTGCCGGGAGCATATAAGGATTTATCCACGATGTTGAAAATGTAAATTTAAAAAAATATATATGTGTTGAGAACACCGTGCGAAAATATACGGGTCGTGCTGCAGCTAGATTTGCCTGTCCTCTGTAAGAAGGTGTCAGCGACTGACATGCAAGGAAGAACGGCTGTCCACAGGCTGTTCCAACTTTAACAACTTTATTAACTTCCATGGTAGTGAATTGAACATGCTATTGTAATTGGGTGTGTGGTATATTTTCATGCACGCACACGCATGTTCCACAACACACTGAACAACACTCAATTGTCCGATCGCTACCAGTGTCCTTGCGATCTTGTTATAAGTTGAGACCATTCGGGCTTATTCTAGAGGGGTGCAAGGAATAGTCCAAGTAGTGGGGGAGTTTTATACAACATGTTTAAAACATAAAGATAAAAATGTTTTAAAAAGTTATTGTTTAATGTTTTAAGGAGGTGATGCTACTCAGCCAATCATATCGGTGCACTCAGTGAGTCAGCACGATAGATTCAAACACACACACAGAGACGAGACAAGAGGAGAGAAACAGTCTTCATTTGATCTTACTGGACCTCTTTGAAATGCAATTGAATACCCCTGCATTATAGCAACAACAACAATAATAATAATAATAGCAATAATAATTGGGAGGGGGGGCGCCGCTGTTCTTATGTTCTCTGAGGGGAGGCTCACCTTCCCACACTTTGAAAACCCCTGACTTAGACCTTCCCCATTGTATTATTGATTGATGTTTGATATTTGATTTTGACAGCTTGTCTTGCATTTTTGTCAGAATTTTCTCATTAGACATTAATCCTTCTTTGTTTCCATTTATCTTTTGCAGTGAATGGTGCTGCAAGTTCACCAGAACGTTGCTGTGAATGTGGCGTTGTAAGGCCTGCCCCTCAGTTTTACCAAGTAGGTCCCAAATATTAAAACATTATCGAGTGAAACATAGACATTATGGGAATAATAATCGTTTTCCTTGTGTATATGTAAGCTGCCCCTGCACTTTTAGAACGTGGAATGCGCTTTTAATTCATTTGAATAGATTTCATGTGACTAAAACCAGTCATCAATCCAAGAGCTGTATATTTAGGTGCCAGTTATGTCATTGTAAGGATCTTGTCTCGGAAAGGTATTACTGAGCTCACATTAATGCACACCTTAAGAAAAATGAGGTTGTGACTTGCATGTTTTTAGATTGCAACTTTCAAACATATCTACGGAACATTTAAATCCCACAGGAGCAGAAAACATACTTCTTATTCAGTTACAGATTTTAAACCAGAAATTGTGACATTAACCACCTTTGTTTCTCTGGAATCTGCGCAAAATACTTCAGATGATGAAATAGGTGAGGCATACTCTGATGCACAACCAGATTGCAGTGTTTATGCCCGAATGACCTTCCAAATGTAATTAAACAAACTTTTGCAGCGGCTTTGTTAAAGTTAGAACATTTAACCCATGTACCAAGCACAGCAATCAATGATTTGATAAAATGACTGCAAGTTTTGTGTAGCACAAGTTCTTAAACCTCCTTGACAACAGAAACACACAGCATATACTGCTGGTGTTATGTCCCTACTGGTTTTCAGACTAACTGGTTTCCATATGTTGTGTTTACCGAACGCAGCAGTTGTGGTCTGCCTCTGTCACCAGATTCGTCACACATTCACAAACATATTATTGGCGATTTTCAGGTTCACATCTCGTATCTACTGTGGCGAATATGATTGTATAAATTAGCACTACATCAAAGCCGCCTAAAAAAAAAGTTTGTCGAAAATATATCTTTTGCAAGATTGCGTCAAACTGGATTAGATCTCGGTAGAGCAAAATGCTTTCAGCATTCACACCCAATATTCCATAGCAGAAATCAAATGCTGAGCAAACATGCATAGTGCATACTGTTATGTGATTGGCAGGTGTAAGTTTAATGAAACAAATGTGTGTATGTCAGTGGGCCGTGTCGTTAAAAAATTGTTTCATTTTGTTTCAGATTAACGCAGAGTTCAAGCGGATTACAACTATGCCTCTACAGTCAAGGTCCCGGTCACAGCTTGACCTACACTCCGCAAGTCTGCTGAGGGTGTTCTCGAAACAATCGGGGCAGCAGGGCAAGAAGTTAAAAGACATGGCTGCCATGATGACAGTAGGAACTTTTTAACTGTATATATATATATATATATATGTATATATATATATGTATATATATGTATATATATATATATATATATATATATATATATACAGTTAAAAAGTTAAGAAGTTAAAAGACATGGCTGCCATGATGACAGTAGGAACTTTTTAACTGTATATATATATATATATATATATATATATATATATATATATATATATATATATATATATATATATATATATATATATATATATATATATATATATATATATATATATATATATATATATATATCATATATATCTTATATCTCTCTCTATATATATATATATCTATATATATAATATATATATATATATATATATATACACCATCAGACACACCAGGCAGTCACCAGAGAACTCGCCGACGCCAAAGCCGACTGTTGCGTCGGCGAGTTCTCCTGCGTCTTGGCCATGTGTCGCACTGGAACACACCGCAAAGACTTCAGCCGAGCACGTACGAACTGCGCATGCGTGAGTGGCAATAACTCTCCTTACCAGCAGGCGGCGGTAGTGTGTATTCGTCATTCAAAATAGGCAACAACCGGAAGAAAGAGAAGAAGAACAGACTGATATAAACAAACAACAAATAGCGTGTGCGTTCCATTTTCACTCTTGTCCATCGAAAACATGTTTTAGAATATAAAAATACATGTGTGACAGTCGCAGATTGATCTAAGTGTTTCTTATAAACTGTAGTGGCAGGGAAAAAGGTTAAGGCATGTGGTTTATATTGAAATGAAATGAAAACTATGATACATGTGTATTATCCTCGCAATTACAGTTGTTAAATGTCCACTTTTATGTATGGTTTGGGGGTGTGGGTCATTAAGCCTCATCTACATATTCACCTGTCGCAGCACGCACGGAGCCTTTATAGTGGGTGCGTCACCGGGATGTCAAGGGTTGGTTCTCACGGGAGGAGGAAGCGTGTGTGTGGCGAATGTGGGTATTCAGCGGGATATTTAAGTTTCCTCAGCATGTATACATATGTTAAAATGCAACGGGGAAGTAACTGAAAGTAACTGAATTGTGGATATTGCATCGACCGACCTGGAAGCACGTCTCCGTGGAGAGGACGCGCACAGATCGAGAGAGATTCTCTCCAAAACAGGGTGAGATCGCGCCTTTGTGCCACGCCGATCATCCTATTTTTCTTTCTGTGGATTATAGCCTAAATAGGCCTACAAACATTTCCAGTTTTTTGCTGCCGACGGGCGCAGGAGCAACAGCCTTTTTTTGTCAATGAACTATGTCCTGGATTAGGCAGTAAAGACAATTTCGGTTTATCACCGAGCTGACTTTTTGTTGGGTTTTGTTTGGCTCAAAAACTGTGAATACACTTGAATAACTTATAAAACCTGTCTTTGTTTATTTTGTGAATGTGTGCATATAGACTGTAGTAAATACCCTTCCGTGGGGACTATTTTGTGGAAAGAGCAGATTATCCGTTTATCAGTTCTGTTTACCTTTAATATATTATTTCATATCAAGAACCCCTTGTGCGTTTATTTAACACAGCTATTTTTGATAGTTGATCGTTACACATGAATGATGAAATGAGCACATAAAGTGCAGACATACTATAAAATCACAGTTAATAGACCTGCATCTGATGATCGCAGTGTTCTGGCGGGTGTGTCGTTTATTGAGTCAGCAATGTAGTAATGTCATAATGGCCCCTTCTTGCTAAATTTACATTTCCATGTGATGCTTTTATCCGAGGCGACTCACAATAGGTAAATGAACAGCAGTAGACAGTATCTCATTTACTTAGACACTGTACTTAAGGACAATGTTGAGGTACTTGAGACTAATCCTGCAACTTTATACTGACAAATAAACCGATGAGATGAAAAACCGGACTTGACCAAACAAATCACGGAGCTCTCAGCAGAGGACAGCCGGGGACGCTCCCGCCGATATCAGAGATGTCCCTGCTATGTGTGGGAGGTAAGAGAGGACATTTAAGGGCTATGTTTGATGTCTTTAAGTATCACCTGCTGGGGTTTAGCTGCTGTCCTGTGCCTTCTTAAATCGTTTGTTTACGTCCCTCACTTCCGTTTCGCTTCTCATTTGCTAGCTGAACAGCTGATCAGAGTGGTTTCTTGGCCCGATAGCTTGTGTCGACCGTGAAAGGCCAAATAAGGCGTGTCACGGCCGAGGGTTCGGGACACACCAAATTGACTTTGGGCGACAGGGCACGCTTCGTCGTCAGACAACCGAAGACGGCCGATTTCGGCCTGGTGTGTCTGGGCCTTTAGACATCAAGAACACATTTATTGCTGACATTTTAATAGTTTATTGTACTTTTATTTAAAAATCTGTTTCATATTTACGTTAAATTATATTTATAAATATAATGTATTGTTTATATAAAACAAATTACAATTCTGAAAACATGTGACATGGGAATATTAAAATAACAAATAGTGTTGGAATAAAAGGGATTGAATTGTGTTTGAATAAAGTGATCAAATTGGGTTGGAGTAAAATGATGAAAGTGTTTAATTTACTTTATTGAAACACATTTCAATAACTTTGAATCAACACAAAGTACTTGCGTTGATTGGACATAAATCACTTGTGTTGATTTAAAACAATTCTATAGGTTGCTGCCAAAGCAAACTATTTGTGTCCAACCAATGTCCACAATTGAATTGAGTAAATCCAATGTGTTCTTTTTTTCAGTGTATGAGAACTAGTTGTGATGGCTTATCAACCAGGTTATGCAGTGATGGAAGCTGTCACAATTGAATTAATAAATTAAATATATTTAATAACAGCTGATTTGAGGGTGCAGGCCTCCTCTGCAGACACATAACAGCTTGTTTTTTCTATTCATATAATAAATAGCGAGACAACATGGTTCTAGGTTATGGATATGCAACTTATTCTATCCATAAAAGCTGGTGGGTTAAAAGCAAAATGGATCAAAGTTTCATCAGTATACCTTAGCTGGTTTATGTGTTTTTGTGAAGGAATCGCCCTCTCATGGTAAAACCCTTCAATTTAATAAAAGGGCGTATTTTACCGTGGAACCTAGACATGCCCTGTTTGGAAACAAGAGGGGGGGTGCAGACAAACAGAGTCTCACCTGTTTTACTTACATGCTCCTGATCTCCAATCCTCTATACAAGCACGTATAAAAGCACTCACTCAAACGTATTCCTAGGATTTGACTCCACCAAGCTGATTTAAAACTCATCCACCAGAGTTAGAACTGAAACAAAGTAACAAGAGGACATTTTACTGACCCTGGCACCCTCCACTGACAACTCTTTGTTCTTAGGAGTTGTTCCCAAAAGCTTATTGATTTAGTTTAAAGCCCTGACAGGCCTTGCCCTAAGTTATATATCTGACCTTTTAGTGCCTTGTACCGTGTCTTCCTGAGATCCTCAGATAGCTCTTTTCTCATAAACCCAAAATCTAGACTTAAATACTAAGTCCTTTGATGTCAGGGTTGGTAGACGTTGGAATTGATTGCCATTTCAAAATAGCTCTTTGGATTTAATTTTTTATTTTACCTTGTCACCCTCCACAAGGAAGTACACCAAGTACCAAGCTCAACACAACAGGGAGTGACCGTAATGACATGCCCCCTGGGGAAAGGTACAGTTGAAGCTTACATGTGCAGGTGTTTTCCAGAAAAGCTAAACATTGTGAAGAAAGGTTGGCCAACCGACGACTACCCCGCTGCTTCTGTCAACTTAACATTCTCAGAACTAAAGCGAATTAAGACTGTCATAAATACGAATGCACAGACTCAACTTCATGGCGATAGAAAATGACTTAATGTTGGAACTGAAACACACAGCTAAACTGTACGACAGAGTAATTCAATTCTTCTTGAGGAAAGAAAGAAAGAAAGAAGGATGGATTTTGGGTACAGATAATCAAAGTTGTGGGGAGTATAGTGCATTTTATTTACACTGTCATTTAATAAGGTTAATATTGATGCTTCTGCTAGATATGATGGCGCAGCTGTGCCTGTAGTCAAATGAGAATCGTTGAATTGTGTTATGAGGTTTCTTGCTTTAGTAATGGCATTTATTCTCGCTACATTAGACATCTGTATGTGATGCATCGCCCTGGTATGCTGCGTTTATATATATATATATATATATATATATATATATATATATATATATAAATATATATATATATATATAGTCATAATAATGGTATTGGGGTGGATTCATTAAGGTAGGACACCACTTTCATTTCATTTCAAACCTTTATTTAACCAGATTGGTCCCATTGAGATCATAGATCTCTTTTTCAAGCGAGACCTGCAGCATATAGGTTCCACATAAAACAATAAAGGACATCATACATTATATTTACAGGATACATTTACATAGTTATAGACATTTACAAGTACCCATAGTATCAACGAGCATTTCATTTAGCCTAGCTTTAAAAACATGCAGAGGAATGAGATTGCTCAGTTTCAATTCTTACTGAAGATTGTTCCAAGCAAGTGGAGCAGCGCACATAAAAGCTGTCTTACCTAAGACAGTCCTTGCTCTTGGCACATCTAACAATACTACATCATGCGATCTCAGACAATAGCTGCTTGCAACTCTCTGTGTTATCAGAGAGCAGATATAATACGGGAGTTTACCCAACAAAACTGAAGGCCTAGGTGAGACAGCGGAATTGTCAGCACCGGTACACCCATGTTAACGCCCACCCAGTCAACGATTTGTTCTTGGTTCACACCTTGATTCAATTTCACTTCCTTTTATTTAGTCGGTCCGGGAGGGGGACTACTGACCCGTCTCTCTCATCACTTCTACCTGATCTCTTACGTCCAAACTGTAGGAAGCCGGTCATCTTCATAACCATTTTGCAAACCCGGACTGGATTGCTTGACTGACACGCCCATGAGTAGAAGTGTCTGTGTATTTTCTCTGGAGTTTTGTTGGTGATTTGCAAACGAATAAATATACCTCAACCTTGGTTATTTTTCAACTTTTCTTTTAAGAGATGAACTGGGCTTTGTGGACTATTTGAAACAAATGGTTGGACGAAAAGGACCCAAAGTGGACTTTTTGATGTAATTGTCATTTGGTTTGAGGGTTCCTTTTGGGGTGAAATTTTAAATGTATACTTTGTTATTTTTTACAAAAAAACTATTTGAGTTGCGTTCTCTATTTTAGAAAGTGTTGGGGGGTGTACTGTAAATGGTATGCAGTTTTGACCAACTCGACTGTTACTTAAAACAAATCTTAAATGTCAGGACGCTGACAGACACACACAATGGCCCGCCACTGGAAGAAATGGAGCCAAGGTGAAAAACAAATATTTTTCCAAAAGCCACATTTGTTTGTAGCCTTTATCTATCCAGGTGAAATCCCATTGAGATCAACGATCTCTTTTTCAAGGGAGACCTGCAGCACATTGGTTACACATGTAAACATAAAAACAACAGAAAACAAAAAGGACGTCATACAACATAATTATAGGGTACAATTTACAAATCTATTCACAATGACAGGTACCAAGAGTATCAAATAGCATTTCATCCAGCCGAGTTTTAAAATGATGCAGGGGAACCAAATAGCTCAGTTTCAAACATTTTTGCAGAGTGTTCCAAGCTAGAGGAGCTGCGCAGATAAAAGCTTTAGTACCTAAAACAGTCCTAGCACTTGGCACATGTAATAAAAACACATCCTGGGATCTTAGGCAATAGCTACTTTCAACTCTCTGTGAGATCAGAGAGCATATAAGATGGTAGTTTACCCAACATGGCTTTATAGATGAACATGTACCAATGACTGAGCCTCCGTACAGTAAGTGAAGGCAGACCTGCCCTGGCATACAGGGTACAGTGATGAGTAAGTACTTTACAGTTAGTAACAAATCTCAGCGCACTGTGATAGGCGGCATCTAACTTGATCAGGTGCATTCATATATATCAAATCACCATAGTCCAACACAGGTAAAAAGGTCACAGAGACTAGCCTTTTCCTGGCCTCAAGTGAGAAACAGGACTTGTTTCTGAAAAAGAAACCTAGCTTCACCCTCAGCTTTCTAAGCAGATTATTGACCTGAAGTTTAAAAGAGAGACAATTATCAAGCCAGATACCAAGGTATCATACACATTTCTATTAGATGTCCTGAAGTGTGTTTACTTTACAAATAAATCTCAAAATCCAGGCACCAACCTTGACTCCATGGCCTTATATAATATGTACTGGAAAGCATAAAGGCAAACTGTGTGTGTGACAGCCACCAGAAATAAAATAAAATATTCATGGCGACAGCTGTCCAGATATACTTGTCTTACCTGCCCAGAAAAAGCCCAAGAATAGCGTTTCACAGTCTATGCTAATGAAAAATTCAGCCAGCAGAACGTGACTGTGATTGTTCTCGGCTGAATGATGGATACAGCTGTCTGACTGAATGACTCCCATGTGCGCGTAGGCGTCACTTTATGTGTGCTGTGTGTTTTTTCCTCCCAGTGTGAGACTGTACGGGGCTGAAGATGAAGGATACATTTCTATCCAAGTGACTTGTGTGCTTATGTGTGTGTGTTTACCTTTTTTTTGTTTGGTTTGTGTGACAGCAGTGGTGAAAGATGATGAATGTGTATGACAGGTGTCCTGTAGGTGATGGATGGCTGGTATTTCTCCGGTGCGGAAGCGGCAGGCAGCCATAGTATCAGTAACTTCCTGTTGCAAATATAATATTACTGAGGCATATCAGTACTCTACTCCAATTTGAATACAGATGGAGTGAACATTTTAATGAAGCTTGTTGGGGAAACTGGGTCACAGTACTGAAAATAGAATCAACAAAAATACTGAGTTTAAAGAGTGAATACCAACTGCCATTTGCACACAAAAGCCTATACATTGGAAATCTATGAATATGTAACCGGTCTGTACAAATATATGAACTAAGATCTGAATAACAGGGGGGGGGTGCTAGTGGAGCACGTTCACGGAGTGTTCGTCGGAGCGCATACAGCAGACCCTTCACGCAATAGCAGAGCGAGGGGTAATTAATCGATGGCAGATGGCGTCGTGCTCGCGGACGGATAAAAAAACCTAAATGGGTCACGAAATATGCTTTGGCGGACGTTAACCCTTTGGAGACCTGGGCTAATTTGGCCATTTTCGCATACTTTTGATTTGTCTTACTAACCCCCATTAAGAAATGTTTGGCATGTCAATGTTTGGTATCTTTTTTTAAGGACAACCTCACCTATATAACCTGATAGTTATTTTCTTCATTTTGAGATACTATATGAACATTTTGGACCCAAAATCACAAAAAAACGGATTTTGAAAATGATATTATTTTTTATATAGGTAACCCAAACATGCACAACGAAACAATTTGAAAGCTGGAAATATATACATGGGATGTCACTATGATAATGTGAAAGTTTGATTGAGGTAGCATGAACTACACATTTTATGAACAAATAACAGGTGTATCCATAGGCGTTTTTTCCTCATTTCTCAAGTTCTGTCAACAGTGACTCATACCCCTTTCACACCAAGGCTTTTCCCATTCTAGCTCCGTGCTAGAGCTTTTCTGGTTCAGAACCGGTTCTTCGCTTCAGCTCCCGCTCTGTTCACACCACTCAGAGCCCGACTGGTGCTGCCACTGCTGCGTCATGACGTCACCGTTTATGTCGCTGATTTTCTCCCCAACGGTTCATTGTTTATTAATGTGTTACAGCGGCATTTACCGACTGCTGCAGTGCTGGCTGCTTTTCCACAGGAGTTTATTCTCCCGTTAACTCACAGCAGCAGCCGCTGTAAAGTATTCACTGTCCGACTGTCACACAAGCAGCTGATACATAGGCCTACCCCCAATTCGGTTGCGATGTTAGCATAGCAACCGAAGCTAAACTGACTATAACTTGACTACTTGTTGCTATCCTATTGTGGCATAAGCCGTTTTCTACAGGCACATTTTACCGGCGTATTTTTCATTATGATTCTACTTGTGATAGTCGGACATGACAACCTGTGCAGCCCATGTATTGATTCCATCCGATAGCTGCTATAATACAAAACAAAACGTCTGCCTGCTCTCCACAATGATCAATAACAGCGAACGGATGGTCAAAGTAAGGCACAAATAAACAGAATCACAAGAAGCCTGGTTAGTGTTGCCTGACTTTATAAAGTGTGTTTTTTTTTTACAAGTGTGTGGCTGCGTTCTAGTCACTTAGCTCAGCGCTACTGCTTGTTACAACTTTTATTTGCCGTACTCGCCTTTAACTGTTAGCTCAGGTTAATCTCGCCCCCCTCCGACGTAAGCGTGACGTATGCGGTGCTTGCTTTCTAGACGGACAACTTTTTGGTGTTCGAAACGAACCGGATTCCGGAGCTTAGAGGCGGCTCCGCTGCGGTGTGAACAGGAAAAACCGGTGCTTTTCAGGCTCTAGCTCCGAACCGGCCCTGGAACCGCGTTGGTGTGAAAGGGGTAACAGTAGGCACAACAAAACTTTTAAAAGCTTAAATAATGTACATGGGATTTCATTCTGATAAGGCAAAGGTGTTATTATAAATATAATACAAATATATACATATATACTAGGGCTGTCAGTCGATTAAAATATTTAATCGCGATTAATCGCATGATTGTCCATAATTAATCGCACATTTTTTATCTGTTCTAAATGTACCTTAGAGGGATATCTTTCAAGTTTTTAATACTCTTATCAACATATGAGTGGACAAATATGCTTTATATGTTTGTTTATTATCATTTGAACAATGACAAATATTCTCATGAATATTAAACACAACAACCTCTGAACATTACAAATATTCGCCTCAATTCAACCTGGAACCTCTCTCATACAATAATTGTGTGTGTGTGTGTGTGTGTGTGTGTGTGTGTGTGTGTGTGTGTGTGTGTGTGTGTGTGTGTGTGTGTGTGTGTGTGTGTGTGTGTGTGTGTGTGTGTGTGGAGACACTGTGATGGATCGTTGGAGCTATGTGCAGCTCAAGGCATATATGCTCGAATGGGAGCTGCCTGGACGCTGCAATCATGTTGCGCGTACTATCCGTGCTGAGTGTGCTGACTTTTCGTACAATGTCCCACTGTCTGGCTACCTGCATAAAGTCAAGTGCTCGGCGCAGTTGTCGGCGAAATGTCATTGAAACAGCTCCTTAGTTAGCGCAGCTAGCTAGCACCAGATGCTAACAACAACAACACGTAAGGTGTGCCTCGCTCGCGCGAGTCGCGCCACACATACACACTCCCTCCCGGTCCTCCCGATGGCCAGTCCGGGCCTGCCAGTGAGCGTGGAAGTGTGGTCTGCCACAAGCGGGCAGCAGGAGCAGGGCTGTCAGCATCAGCTTGTCGATGGTATTTTACACTCGATGCGCTCTGAAACTACGGCGGCCGAGGACAAAAAATACACATGCGTTAATCGCGTTAAAATAATTAGTGGCGTTAATTTTTTTTTGCGTTAACGCGTTATTAACGCGTTAACTTGACAGCCCTAATATATACACATTATGTACAAAAATCTGTTTTTTCTGTCTTTATCTGTGCCACGCTTCAAAGCAGTTTCTGTCAACTACGACACAGAGGGCAACATCACAGGCTCCTCCTCCTCCATGTCAAAAAACCAGCTTATAGCTTGACTCACGTTCAGAGTTCTCTTCATCATAGTTGAATCTTCAAAACTCTAAATCTATCTAACTATATCTAAATTCTCAATGTTTGTCTGTCACTTTACTTCTACTGTCACTACTCTCTTCGTCTCCCGCCGCCTGTCTTTGTATATCTTCGTCTCTCTCCATTTCCCACCGTCCCTCTTCGTCTCTTTTCGTCTCGTTACGTATCACTCCGTTTACCTGATTACCTCACCCCCTCCCTGGTAAATACATCCTGTTGAGCAGGATCTACAGTTTCCAGTATTTTCCGTTTCGTAAAATGATAAAATACGGCGAAGATATTAAAATATCTGCTTCCATTTTTCATACTTTTGAAATATATTTGTATTAACTTTATATCATCGTATCTCCGTGTTTACTGGGTCTTTTTGCATGAAACAAAGACTGGCATATAGTTTGAAGCCAGTACCTTCGGCGGAAACACACGGCAATGTTGTCCGGACTGTTGTTTTTAATGCGGCACCGGCTTGAACAGGTCATGTGATCTGATCACGCCGGCGTGACGGTCGACTCCAAAGGGTTAATATACCTGGGCGGCCCGCCCAAGTAAAGTCTATGTGTGGGAAACCCTGGGACATCCCCCTTCCCCCCTCACTCCCCGGGCGCTGTACAATAGCTGCCCACTGCTCCTAGTACTAGTCTCCTGGTACTAGGATGGGTTAAAAGCAGAGAACACATTTCACTGTGTGTACTGTGTGCTCTGCATGTGTGACCATTAAAGAGCTTTCATCCGACTTCCGGTCTGAGCGGAGCCATGTGAGGTCGCATTTCTCGAGCTCCTCACCAGAATCAGAATATCTATATTAGGCAACTACCTTCTACACTATATTCAAGTAACTTTAATCTAAGCTGTTCTTCCTTTCCTCCGCCCGACAGTTTCATTTGGAATATGTCGTCTTCCTCTAGCAAAAAGGCGTCTGCTGCGCCGGATCCGAAAGCTAATAGTGCTAGCCCGGCTAAAGGTGCTGGGGCAGGGCCCCTAGCCGCTAGCGCAGCACGAGGTGATGACCAAAAACTGAAAACGGGTGTTTCGAACCTGTCATTGTTATTAAATCCATCTCCAGTCTTTCTCCATCTTTAGTTGGAGGAGAACTAAACTATATCTGAGTGGAATCCCAGTTTTGATATTATCAGGGTACTAGAAGGGAACTAATTTCAGTGGGAAAGGTTTTTTTTTGTGTGTGTGTGTGTGTGTGTGTGTCTGTGTGTGTGTGTGTGTGTGTCAGCATTCAAGACATTACTTTAAGAAATTACACATTTGATCAAACTAATACGCTAATTTGTCCCTCAATAATGTTTTATGTCACTTGTCTGTATGCCTGATTGTCTTTTATTTTTTCTATCTTTCAGCGTGCTGCAAAAGTTCTGTCACGAATGTTGGAAAATGTAATCTTTTTTTTTCTCATATTTGCTTCTCCTGGTATTCCCTAGTTGTGACCTATCTGTGTTCTGTCCATACGATCAAGATCCAGCAGAGGACAGCGGACCACCAATGAGCTTGAACGAGTTAAGCATGCTACCACAGGAAAGGTTGCGGTGTCGCCAGCACATAGGTTACCGGAGATATGGCAGATGTGAACAGACGCATTAGAGCTGTCCTATTGGGATGGGATCACTAAAGACAGATGTGAAAGTCGGGTCTGAACAGGGCCTGAGTGATAGCACCTCTAGCCTGACAGCAGGAGATAGTGGCCTGTAAATATTTACTACATATATATGTACTTTAGCTTTTAATTCTTTAAATCTCCAGTTTATTTCTACAATGTTGAATACATATCAGGTTGGCTACCAAATCAGTCATACAAGAATATCAGCATTCAAGATATTACTTTAAGAAATTACACTTTTGATCAAACTAATAAGCTCATTGGTCCCTCAATAATGTATAATGTCACTTGTCTGTTTCCCTTATTGTCTTTTCTTTCTTTCACTAGAAACCACAAAGAAGAGGAGTTGGTCTAGTGCGGAGGTCAAAGCTGTGGAAAATACATGAATGACCTTTATAAAATCTGGTAAAGTACCAGGAAAGTCGGAGTGTATTGCTTGCATTACAGCTCCACCAGAAGCACTGAAAGAAAGAAGCTGGACGGCGGTAAAGTTCTACGTTAAAGAGCAAGAAGAATTTACTGAAAAAATGCTTATATTTGCTCCGTGCATTTGTTGTAACTGTTGTTACACTGCATGTTTTTAAAATGTGTTGCTTTTCAGCACTTAGCATACTGTTCATTCAGGCCTGAGAATAATTTTTCTCCTGCTTCTTCTGAGCCTCAGAGTTCCTGTACTATCCTAAACCAGTTGGTGATTGGTTTTGGCTAGGACAACTGTAAAGTTCATGGATTTATCAGATTGTGCTGTTTGGCCAAATATAAATAATGGTTCTAAGTTTGTGAAGATATGAGCTCAATTTGTGCCTCCTTTTTGTACAGGAGGTATAGGTGTACCATACTTTTTTAATATATATATTTTTTTATTTGCATAAAAAAATCAACAGTTACAGACCATCTTACATTTTATGGAAATAATACAAAACAGATAATGTAAATCACGCATAAAGACAAACGAACATGAAGAGACAGACAAAACAAAAACAAAAAACTGTGTAGCAGAGATCCAGGGGGGGTTACATTTCAAATATAGTTTTTAATTGAAGTCTGGTCTATACAGGTTAACAAACTCAATCCATCCCTTCCAACACTTGTCAAATGTGTCTGTCTTGAGTCTTAGAGCAAATGTAAATTTGTCCATAACAAAAATGTCGTGCATCACATTAAACCAGTCTGCTAGAGTAGGTGGTACTTGGCTTAACCATTTTTTCGTTATGGCTTTTTGTACTGGCGACTAGCATTATTTTAAACTTGTACATTGTAGAGAAACCAATAAGCTGTTGTGGCATCTTACCCAGGTACAGTACTTGAAAGCAAAGGTCAATCTCAATTTGTAAAACTCTTTCCATTCCATCTCTTATTGAGTCCCAATAGTGAACAATCCCAGGGCATTCCCAAAACACATGATGGTGATTGGCCCTCACAGATCCACAGCCTCTCCAGCACACCATCTGCCCCCTCCTTGACTGCACTGGTATTATAAAGTATCTGACCAGATTTTTCCAGTTTAACTCTCTCCATGTTAGTGAGTTGGTTGATTTCCATTGCCTTTGAATTCAGTTTTCCCACTCTTCTACTGATAAGACAAAGTTTCCTTCACGTTCCCACTTTTATTTTATTTCATCGTTTATTTGGCAGGGACAATGCACAGTAATGAACACTTAAAACATTAAAATGTGTCAAGCGTAACAGTGCCAGATTTAGCTTTGAGCTAATTTCCATCCGCAGTCCCTCACATAAAACATTTAAGGAGTTTACATTTTATAAACATAGCAAAAACAAAATACATGATATGCAAAAGGTGCAAAAGAGCAAGAGCAGCATACACAAGTATTTATGATATGGTGATACAATATAGCAGCAACGACATATAAAGTGCAAGAGAGGATACAAGAGCTACATAAAGTGCAAGAGGAGATACCCCTGTGTTAAAGTGCATTTAGCGGTGATTGCACGGATGTTTGTTTCTCAACCATTCTTTGAGTTGACCTTTGAAGCTATTGAGAGTGGGACAATCCCGTATCTCAGTTGGGAGGCTATTCCACAATGGAAAGGACATTTTGTCCAAAAGTGGTCCTTCTGCGGTGGACTTCACAGTCTCCTCTGGTTTCTGACCTAGTGCAGCGTCCAGTGTGTTTTTTGTGGATGAATTCCCCTAAGGGGGGGGGGGGGGGGGGGGCAGTCCATGTAAACATTTATAAATAAAACACATACTCTTAAAAGACTTAAAATTGTCAAAGCTCAAGAAATGGTGTTTCTCAAGGATGGTACAGTGGTGGTATGAATTTGGCTTTCTGTCAAACACCTTGATAGCTCTCTTGTACAGCTGTTCTATCGGTTTCAGGTTTGTGGCACAAGCAAACGACCAGTTTGTCAAATAGTATTCAATGTATAGAATCATACAGTGGATGTATGATTTTGCAGCATTGACAGTTAAGAAGGGTCTAATTTGTTTAACATTTTGCAAGTTGAATTTAATGGTGTTGGATACTTTCTTAATATGTTTCTTAAAAGTCAAGTTCGAGTCCAGTATGACTCCAAGATACTTGAACTGGGAAACTAGTTATATTTCTGCTCCGTTTAAAAACACATTGGATCCTTCGATTTTGACTGGTCGTTTACTGAACATCATGCATACTGTTTTTTTACCTTTAACTGTAAGCAAATGTTGTTCAGCCAGTGTTGAACCTTGTCCAATGCATTTGAGAGACAGGATGAGATAATTTCAGTGTTTTTCCCGTGTATAAAGATGACCGCATCATCGGCATACATTGCACATTCAACTCAGGACATACATTAGGCAAGTCATTGACCTGTTAAGCCCGAGAGACCCCGGTACCCGGGCACTGCCGCAACATCTTGCAGGAAACAGTGTCTGAGGGCATGTTCATTTAATAAACTATGAATGTTTTATATCCATGTAACGGGAAGAAACTCATCTAGCTGATAATTTTTATTTTTTTTTCAAAAGAAAACCCACAATGCTAACACTGAGCCTGTGAATTAGCAACGAGCGAAAAATGCTAACAGATTACTGCACCGAAAATCACTCACAAAACCTTATTATTTATCTTTTCTTCACATCCATGACATCGATTCACATCGTGAGGTGACACAGAGTCGATGGGTACCCTCATTATCACTGAATTATACGAAATCGCGACGTTATAATCAAAAACAGACATCAAAACATTTGACGCTAGGTAGCTAAAAATGCTAACAAGGTTACCTTGGCTCTGTAGTCTCTCCAAAGTGGTCTTCAATGGCATTAAAACGATAAAAACGCTGCTGAAGTTAATCCATAGGTTAATCCAATGTGTCTGTCCCTTTGAAATGATTTCTGATAATCCATGAGCAATGAGATTGATAATCCATGCTATTCCGTTTCTAGATGTCAGAGCTAGACTGTAGCTTCACTCTAATGCAAAATTACATGCGCAAAGCCCCACCTTTTTTTTCACAATGAGTGTGTGTGGGGGACTCCTCCTTCGATTCTATTGGCTCTAACGGTCAGAAAGAGGTGTCAACCATCAAAATCGAGCAAGGGGGGCCAGAGATATGGAAAATCCACCCAAATGACCCCAGAAGTGTTTTTTTTTTGCTAAATCTCTCTAAAAAGGTCAAATGTCACTTGTTTTGGATCAATCTTGATACAAGGTAATTATATGTTGTACTTTGGATTCCTAAAGCTTTTAGTCTACCTTACCATCATCCAAGGGTAGTTTTCACTATAAGTAAAAAAGAATTTTTGGACGGACACTATAATTTACAGTTTTTTTACTATGTAAAATCTGAATTTTCTTTAAAATAAAAAACATCTATATTGATTCTGACTTTTCTACATCCAACTCACAGGTTTATCATTACTTTGAGAAAAAAGATTATTAATTTAACCCTTTTAGAAGGGAAGATATGGTCATTTGTTCTGGGAATGTCATTTTCGAGCCTGAGACCTGAAAAACAGGCTCAGGGCTTAACAGGTTAATGTACAGTGAAAAAAGTAACTGTCCAAGAATGGAACCTTGTGGAACCCCAACAGGGTTGACAAGGTAGGGGGATTTGGCACCGTTGACCAAAACACACTGTTTTCTGTTCGATAAGTAAGACTTAAACCAATGTATCGAAACTGCCGAAAAATTGAAATGAGTCAGCTTTGTAAGGAGCACTTGGTGGTCAACAGTGTCAAATACCTTCCTGAGATCAAGGAAGACAGCACCTACATATGGGCTTGTGTCCAACATAGATTTAACCTTTTCCACAAAGACACAGTTAGCTGTCTCAGTGGAGTGGTGAGCACGAAAACCAAACTGCATTGGGTGGAGTGGAGCGAAACCTTTGTCTAAATGTTTGGTGATTAGTTTTGACACCCATTTCTCAGCTATCTTAGAGAGGTGATGCTGATTGGTCTGTAATTGGACCTCATTGCCTTATCCCCAGATTTAAAGATCGGTGTCACCGTGGCCACCTTCCAGGATGATGGAACTTCCCTTGTTGCTGATAGATTGATTCACTAGCATAGTAATTGGTTTTATTAGACCGTCGATATTTGTCTTTATGAAGTTGGTGTCTAAATCATCTTCATCCCTAGCCTTAGAACCTCTTAACCCTGAGATTATATTTTTTACCTCAACCTCTGTGATTTCCTCCAGGTCAAAAACGGGGTGTGTATCCACAGTCGGGCTAGGTGAGACCTCAGATGGCGGGAAGAGCTTTGTAATGTCCAATGCACTATTTATCAGAGGTGGGAGTAAGTCCTACATGTGCAAGTCATGAGCAAGTCTCAAGTCTTGACCTACAAGTATCAAGCAAGTCCCAAGTCACTGTGGTGAGAGTCAAGCAAGTCAAGTAAAGTCATTGCTCAGGTCAAGCAAGTCAAGTCAAGTCATACAAAATTCTGATAAATAAGCCCAGTTTCCACATTTAAATCAGTTAAAAGACAGTGGCTATGAAAATGGATTTAACCCACACTATGATCTTCATTACATACACAGTTAATCATTTGGAATCTAATTTAGACCGATGACAATCATATTAGATTCATATTAACCCTAGAACTGCAGACAATACAGCGAGGACTCAATCAAAAAGTCTGTTCAAAAAGGCAGAATTCCAGGTAAGAAAATCATATATGGCATTTGCCATTACACATATTTAATTTAAATGTCTGTTAAAGGTGGGGTAGGTAAGTTTGAGAAACCGGCTCGAGATACACTTTTTGTTATATTCCATGGAATGCTCTTAACATCCCGATAGCAATGAATATCTTAAGAGCTTTGACAAAAAATCCATACAAAAATCTGTGGAAGCCGTAGTACTGTAAAAAGCACGACCAATCATTTTAGCCGGCCCGGGTAAAATAACTGGATGGCCTACCTGCCTGTCAGCCTTCCATCTGTGCACAAACTTATCTCGTGCCCTCATTGGTCATGTGCGCGTTCGTGTGTGTTGGAGGAGGGGCTCTGTAAGGAAGTGGCAGATTTTCTCCGGTTGTGTATTTTCACAAACTCGAGCCGGTTTCTCAAACTTACCTACCCTACCTTTAACCTGTTACGCACGGCCCCCCCGGTACCGGGCGGATAAACGCGTCATTTGCAGGAAACAACGTCTAAGGAATCTTAATATTTAATAAACTATGAATGTTTTATATCCATGTAACGGGAAGAAACTCAGCTAACTGATCTTTTTAAAAAAAAAATCTAAAGAAAACCCACAATGCTAACACTCAGCCTCTGAATTAGCCACGTGTGAAAAAATGTAACCTAAAACGGCACTTAAACTCACAATAACTCCCTTATTACTTATCCTAGATGCACAGCCAACCACTCGTTTTTGGTCTCCTGGAGACACAGAATCTGGGGGTGCCCACCTCAACACTCAGTGATAAACATTTGCGACGCTATAAACGAAAGCGTACATCATAACATGTGGAGCTAGGTAGCTAGAAACGCTAACATGGCTTACCTTGGTCAAAACTGGTCTTCAATGGCATTAATACGATAAAAAAACGATGCTGCAGTTAATCCATAGTATCTGTGCCCTCTTTGAAATTATTTCTGATAATCCATAAGCAATAAAACTGCTTTTTCGTTTCCAAATACCAGAGCTAGAGATAGCTCCACTCTGCTGCACATTTACATGCGCGCAGCCCCCACCATTTCTCTTCACAACGTGTGTGTGTGGGGGCCTCCCCCTTCGATTCTATTGGCTCTAACGGTCAGAAAGAGGTGTCAACCATCCAAATCGACCAAGGGGGGCCAGAGATATGGGAAAAAAAACATTTTCACCCAAATCACCTCAGAGGTGGGGTGGTTTTGGCTAAACCTCTCTAAAAAGGTCAAATGTCACTTGTTTTGCATCAATCTTGATACAGGGTACTTATTATATGTTGTACTTTGGATTCCTAAAGCTTTTAGTCTACTAACCCATCATCCAAGGGTAGTTTTCACTATCTGTAAAAATTAATATTTGGACGCACACTATAATTTACAGTTTTTTACTATGTAAAATCTGAATTTTCTTTAAAATAAAAAACATTTATATTGATTCCGACAACTCTACATCCAACTCACAGATGTAACCTTGCTTTGATAAAATAAATTATTCATATAACCCTTTTAGAAGTTAAGTTGTCATTTGTTTTGGGCATGTCATTTTCGAGCCTGAAACATGAAAAACAGGCTTGGTGCTTAACAGGTTAACACTAGAACCGCCAACAGCATCATCACCTACATAGATATCATTTTCAAATCATTTAATGTGTTCCTCTTCATAATTTCCTTATAAACTAAGTAGGACGATTTAAAACTCAGTTAATTGGTTTAATTTAGAAATTGCTTCAGTTTATCATCATAACAGATCAAAAAGTTCAGATTCATTTTTACAATAAATCAAGGAATGATGCACTTCTACAAACAAAAACAACATAATTAAAACATTTAAACAAACTACTAAAAGTAGATGAACTACATTATTCAAAAGTTTACAGTAAGTAATATCCCCTCCCATCTTCAGAGCAATCTGACTATTATAACATTAGCGTTAAGAAAGCTTACTTAAATATCTGCCACAACATAAGTAACCGGATCAGAGTAACATTAAGTACAGTCCGCGGCACTGTGAGTGCAGACGTCGATGTGTCCTATTATCATTCATATCATATCACATCATAATGTATCATATATTTCCTTATTTGAGTCAGCTTCTTGAGCCGTATCTGGCCGTGCAACACTCACAGTGTCACATACTGTGTGCAGAAGTATTATTTTAAGCAACACATTAAGTTGACGAAACACTCGAGTCAAATGTAATTAAAGTCAGATCCACTCGTGTCTTGGACGGGGCAGTGATATCATAAACCTGTTAATGTACGCATTCAAACGCTTTTTCTTTTACCAGCTGTATTCACCTTGCAGGTGCAGCTATGTGGCTTTTATCCTGGATAAAGTGTTTAAGTCATGGATGTTTAAAGTTTAACTTCTTCATATTTGACTAATATTAAAGTTCACTTTTCATTCAGGAAGTATGACGCTGCGCTGTCAGTACGCTTGTCCATGTTTGAGATTGGTCGAATGCTCCAAATACCACCCCTTTCATGTGAACGCGCACCTAACTAGATAGGACACGGCTGGCTTGAGCGATCCACTTGATAACCAGCGTCGTAGTACAGTTTAGCGAGAGCGCGTATGTTTTGGATTGGGCCAACCGGCTAACTCAAACATATCCAGGTTAGGAAAATCCGGCTTCGTAGTACAGGCCTCTGGTCTCACCAGAATGCATGACTCCACCACGACTCCTTAACACCGCAGTGCGTGGTGGAGTCACAAACTTTGCTACATTTACGTGTCGGCACCACGCAAACAACCCCAATGTAAAGTGAATGAGGCTCCTTTGTCGTGGTGCACACACGCATTTCTACAACGTCCAGCAGTGAGCTTTTATTCTATAAAACGTTTTTAAAATCTACTTTACAGCTTGTAGTAACTCACGGGAGGCTTCTTTTATTTTATTTGTATTCATAATAATTTTTATTTTTCGTCAGAATGTATTATGGTGCATTATTTACCAATTTCTGTTCTCAAAAAACAGTGCATTGTGTGTAATACAACTGTGATTTTTATTAAATTAGTTAGTTTTTAAGGAAGGCCAGAGCTTCAGCTGTGTCAAATAGATTGTTCCCTTTAGTTAACGTTATTTAAAAGATAATTATATTCCTATTTGATCATGTCCCCTTTATTGTATTACGGACCCAAAGAGCAATGTGAGCGTCCATTCCCATTGGATAACGGAGGATTTTACACCCGGAAGTAAGTATTCTCCTTACTGTCGATTGATTTTATTTACAGTGATATCTGCACTACTCATCAACTCAAAAACACCAGATTATCCTTGTTAATTACACAACATTGATTGGTTTAAATTGTGTACAATGCTTTTGTATTTTCCCCTTTCGATTCGGAGAAACAAATATTCTTTCTGAGTTTTTGGATGGCAGAAGACACTACACTACCCAGAATCCTCAGCTATGGGACTACACCATGTGCTTAGAACGTGTCCTACCCCCCCCCCCTTAGGTCACAGGCTCCTCCAACAGTGCAACACAATAAAACAGATATACAGAAAAAATAGTGCAAGTAAATACAAAAAGAAAAATAGTAAAAAGTGAAATAGTGCAATAAGAGTCTATATACAAGTGATTGGAATATGATATATTAGATAAATAATTTCCCCCCACGGTTTTTGTTCATATATATGTATACACAGACATATGAACAAAAAAGTCCTACATCACTAGCAAGAGTGCATGTCCCGGACAAAACAGAAAGAAACAATAGGTGCAGAAAGACACTATTCCCTCTCTGGTAAACACACAAACACATAAAACGAGAGTGAGACACAGAAAGAAGCTTGGGAACCTGAGGGAACAGGATGTGATGAGAAGTACGAAGTGAGTGCTCGCAGAGGGAGGACCAAGTGACAGGCACAAGTTTGGAGAGAGAGAAAGAAAAAAGAGCAGTGGGAGGGAAAACAATAATGAATGGGATGACAAAGACAAAGAGCGAGTCATCCAGTCAGGGGGAAAAAGAAAAAGGGTAAACAGAGAGTCTGAAAAAGAAGTACGAGGGAAGGGAGAATCAATCTCTGCTGCCACAGCCACAGACTGATTACAGCTGCCTGCAAAACAGCCTGTGGTGTGTGTGTGTGTGTGTGTGTGTGTGTGTGTGTGTGTGTGTGTGTGTGTGTGTGTGTGTGTGTGTGTGTGTGTGTGTGTGTGTGTGTGTGTGTGTGTGTGTGTGTGTGTGTGTGTGTGTGTGTGTGTGTGTGTGTGTGTGTGTGTGTGTGTGTGTGTGTGTGTGTGTGTGTGTGTGTGTGTGTGTGTGTGTATTGATTAGCTTCAACCCTTTGACTGCTACAGTGTGAGGTGTCCATGACCTAGCCAATCACTGATGAGAAGGGCCCTGCTCACTTCCTAGTGCTCACCTTCTTTTATCAGCAGTCTTATTCCAAGCTTACTGAAACATCAAATTACATCAGTGTGCACACATGCAAATGTATAGCATGAACACAAACTGACTCACACACACGTGAGTTTTCACTCTGCTGGATTGCTGCCAATTGCTTGACTCATTTGTCATTAACAGAAGGGAGTGTAGGACAGACTGTACTCTTCTGCAGAGGAAAGCACACTGAAACTCTGAGAAATAATCCAGTATTGACCTACAGTGCATACAAAAAGATGTTACCAGAATACCATTACATTTCTAAAAGTTGGGGGTTACTAGCACGATAACAATATGGTATAAAATATCTTGGTTTCGAAGGCTACATTGCTACTCACAGAATGATATTTGTGTTCTCTTGTAGTCATTCGCATTGCATTTGATATTGGTGTCATCCAAAAGTAACAAAGTAATCAGGTTACATTACTTTTATAGTTTGGTAACTATTCATTGTAAAGGATTACATTTTTAAAGTCACCCTTCCAACCCTGATCATATTCAGTGTTTTTTGGCTCTTGGATGATTCTAAAAAGGTGTGTGATAACTAATGCGGCTTTCACACCAGCGCTTTTCCCTTTCTAGGTCCTAGCGAGAGCTTTTCTGGTTCAGCTCCGGTTTCCCTTTTCAGCTCCCGCTCTGTTCACACCGCCCAGAGCTGCCGCTGCTGCGTCATGACGTCACAGTTTACGTCGCTGATTTTCTCCCCACAACAACAACGGGCCGGGGACTGCGTCGGGTCGATGATCGTGTTGCTTTTAATCATACGAAGCCAGATTAAATTAAATAACGACTTCTCCAACCTTATACTTTTCTCCAGAGTGCCGTGGTTCATTGTTTATTAATGTGTTTCAGCGGCATTTACCGACCGCTGCAGTGCTGGCTGCTCTTCCACGGGAGTTTATTCTCCCGTTAGCTCCGGGTTAGCTCACACGGCTCTAAAGTATTTACTGTCTGACTGTCACACAAGCAGCTGATACATATCCCCAGTTCCCCTTAAGTGAATGTGTGTCAGTCTGAATTGACGCTGTTTGGCATCACAACGCTGTTATGAAAGTTTCTCTGGTATAACATGGGTGATGTTAGCATAGCAACCGAAGCTAAACTGACTACTTGCTAAGCCGTTTTCTACAGGCACATTTTACCGGCGTATTTTTCATTATGATTCTACTTGTGATAGTCGGACATGACAACCTGTAAAGCCCATGTATTAATTCCATCCGATAGCTGCTATAATAACAAACAAAACGTCTGCCTGCTCTCCACAATGATCAATAACAGCGAACGGATGGTCAAAGTAAGGTTTCCTGCACGCCTCGACGTAAGAGACGCCGCGTCATAGCTCCGAAGCTCTTGCCTCTGGACCGACAATTTTTTGGAGCTGGAAGTGAACCGCATTCCGGAGCTATGACGCGCCGCCGCTGCGGTGTGAAGTAAGAAGATATGATTCTACACTGTATTGAAGTAAACATGTATTGTTTGAACGGGTTTTGATAATCACTTAGAAAAAGAATGTTATTCTCACTTTTAAACTCACTGATCCAGAGATTCTGTGTTTCACACACCAACATTGGCTGTTATCATCTCTAAGAGCCAGATGCTGTTTCTAAGTCGTTAAAGACATCGTAAAATAGGAAAAGATCCCCTGGGAAAGGAATGTAGAGTAAGATAAGGTAAAGATAAACATTGACTTTTGACCTGGGGTGGCTTGGGATCTCACATGCTGGGCAGACCTCTGATTGAACCCGGCCAGAAGCGAATCCAGCCAGTCAGGACACTTGGGGGAGGTGGTCAGCTTAAACAGCTCCTCCCCAGGGGTTCTCTAATTCGCTTGGGAGAAAAGTGGGAAGGAAGAATCGACAAATCTCCGCCCCAAAGACAGATAGAAATACTGACGTTTGTGTGTGTAAAATTGCTTTTGGGTTTGGTGAGTTGGTTTGATCCCGATATCTGTGTCCGAATCGCATCACAGACCTGAAGTCCAATTTCTTTTTGGTTTGATGAGTTGGTTTGATCCCGATACATTTTAGCCGCATCGCATCACGAATCTAAAAGCCCGGAGTACTCGAGTACTCTGTATAACTTGTATATGTGTTTGGTTTCCAACTAGAAGTAAACTCAGATAAGTTGTTATAACTTTGATTCCGGTGTTTTCAATTCCTTTCTTAATTTAATAGAGATCCAGCCTCATCCAACGAACGGCGCGTAGCAGAGGTATTCTACTCCAACAGGTGTGAACAGGAAAAACCGGCGCTTTTCCAGCTCCAGCTCCGAGCAGGAGCTGGAAAGCGCCGGTGTGAAAGGGGCATAAGTAACTCTGTCGGAATGAGTCCTTACCCCAATTGAAGGAGTTTAAAGAGCAACTTGCAGGGGTTTTTTTATACTATATTTATGCTTAACCTTGCCTGAAAATTACAATTAAAAAAGTTAATGCAGGATTTGATATGTTTTACGAGACATAAGGGCAGGAATTTAGGGGGGAAAGGAGCCGTCTTGAGCTCTGCTACTAAAAACTTTTTTTTAACATCATACGTCAAACGCGTCATATTACGTCACATGGGGGAGCAACTTTCGCGGACTCCTTCTCTGCCCAATCCGCGGTAGTAGTTTGTAGTTGGTTTGAGCGGTTGTGATTTAGTGAGCTGGTGTTTTTTCGGTAATTTTACATTGCATTTCACCATTTTTAATCATGGTGAGCTCAGGACATCGAGTCCACAGTTTCCCTAACAGGAAAAGGACCGGAGCTAGCTTTCGTTCCTGGGTGCGTTGTGCGAGGTGCATCCACCTCCCTGCAGCACATACTCTCCACAGCTGAGGCCTATCAAACAAAACGTTTATCAGGAAACCGTATTACATCTCTCTCCCCCCCTTCCCTGCTCTCTCTCTCTGCCCCCCTTCGCTGCTCTCTCTCTCTGCCCCCCTTCGCTCCTCTCTGTCTCCCCTCCGGTACACAGCACCGGAGACGTAGTGTGGAGTTGCATTAGGTAACGCGAGATACGGCTGATACTTGCGCATCAGTTTCTGTTATGGATCAGTATCAACAGTCCTGCCAGTAACGTTACTATATTATCAATACTACTTTAGTTATAGCCTGATATATGATAGCTAACTTTACAATGTTGTGATGTGACCGACGTTAGCTAACATTAACTCAGCTATTGTTCCGCTTTGCCTCAAGCTCTGTGATTGGTTGACCTCCAACTGCATTCCATATGAAAAAAAACGTTTCGTAAAAGATATAATCATACTTTATTCAGCAGTGCTTGCTTTACTCTTTGAAAGTCATCACATGAATGCATTGTAATGAATGGTTTGGCTGCATTAAACATTACACATCTGTCGTAGTTCTTTATTTATCTCCAGAGATCGGGCCTCAGAATAGACCGGAAACTATTCTTTTACTGTTCTGTTTTAATTTCACAATAAAGTTAGTAGTAATAATTTGTTTTGATATTATTGTTTTTTATTAACTACTAGACCGCTGGGTCATGTTAAGACCATCTTTTATGTGTTGCTAAGGGTTTTTTACATCGCTTTTGTGTTACAAATATATAACATTATATACTCTTATAAGATGTATGTAGATAGTATAAGAAATGTGCAGAATATGTTTAATGGTGGAGGTACACAGATATCGATAGATGTCTTGTAATGCACTGTTGAGGAACCTGTGACCCAAGTTTTTCATTCATTGCATAACTACACCGTAGTTGTGTATATGATATGTCAATAAACCTTAGAAAATCTTGAAATCTTGAAAGGGATGTGCAAAATAGCCATTATATACAGTTTTTAATTAACTATTAGTAGAGAATAACGAGTAATGAATATGCTTTATAGGGATCTGCAGATAAATATTTAGTCTTCTCAAGCACCCACTACCTAATATCTCTCCTGATTGTTGGCACTTGACAATCACCTTCACTGAATTTTACTCAGGTGTAACTAAAGTCTGATTTCTCTCCGATGGCCGTTATGTCTTCTAATCCTTGTCTGCTCCTGGTCTCTTAGCCGCCTAGCAGGCTCATAATTATAAGGTCGTGGTCCGTCATATGCATTAGAATATACCTTTTCAACCTCTTCTGTGTCAAAACTAGCATTGTGATCCATGTTTATTCATACGTAAGACCGGCCGCTCTCCCCCATGTGACGCCACACGCGGGAGGTCACATGGGGAGGCTTTTTTTATGCGGAAGTAAAAATGTCTTACAAAAACGACGCCAGATGTCACTGTAGTGCAGGGGTGCCCACACTTTTTCAGCTTGGGAGCTACTTTTAAAATGACCAAGCCCAAATGATCTACCTACAGGGCCGCCCCTGCACCATCTGTGTCGCGAGCGGTGCTAGTGGACTAAACGGCGGATAAACTGTGGCACGCTTACACTAATTGCGCCGCATAAGCGCATAATAGTGCGCCGCATTTGCGCCTCAGATGAGGAGGTGAGGCCCCCTCATAACTGCATGAACCCGTATGGCACAATACAACTCAGATTGGCTTACCTGTACGTAAATCAAGTGGCAAATGCCATAGTAAGGATGGATGATAGGCTAACTTTAAAAAACAATTAAAATAAAAACATTTTTATTTTTTTTTGAATGCCATGCGATCTACCCACACTACCTTTGCGATCGACGTATTGGGCACCCCAGTGTAGTGTATATTTATGTATATTGTTTTGAAAATCTAGTGTATACATTATTTTCCTACACATTTATTCACTGGGGTCTCTAACCTGCAAGTTGCTCTTTAAGTATCTTGGGGTCTTGTTCGTGAGTGAGGGGACAAAGGAGAGTGAGATGGGCTGGAGAATCGGAGCAGCGGGAGCGGTATTGCAGTCTTAAGATGTGACGAAGAGAGAGCTGAGCAAGAAGGCAAAGCTTTTTTGTCATTAAATCAACCGTACATATAGGGTACTGCTCATCTTCTATCTGTAGATATTTTTGCTGAAATGTTTGTATTCACAAAATACAAAACCAAAGCACAGTTATCAATGGGTATTGCTTACAATGGCTAACCCGAGGTAAACAAAGCGAACAACTTGCCTGCGGGCGTCCATCTTTTTCCGACTTGCTAATGGAACGTAGCATTATATCTCCAAACTGGCCTGGGAGCGCCTTGGAATCCCCCAGTTAGAGCTGTGTTTTGTGGCCAGGCAGGTCTTGGGGCTGGAACTGCTTCCACCATGGCCTAACTCTCGGATAAGTGGTTGAAGATGGATTGGATTTAAGGTTGTTTATAAGATTATTTCTTATAATCTGTTATTGCCTTTCACCATCCGTCCTCTAACTGAGGATAACATGACAGGCTCAAAATGACAAGACGTAAGCCTCTTAAAAAGATACATAGAGGAATAGTAAATGTAAAGGTGAAGGCCTAACACATAAATAAAAACTTAGGAAACAAAGACAGAAAAAACGATATTTCGACCATTAATAGTTCCAAATACACAAATGAGTGTGATACAGACCAATACATGCATTATTGAAATCTCAGTTTTTTCAATGTTGATTATGCTTCACACGCAAAAAACAGCTTTGTTTGTACTTGCATGTTTGCAGTTGTCCATCATTCTAATAGCTGGGTTTGTTAACTAACTGCCTGTAAGTGTGTGTTTGTCTTGAGAAATTAACATGCATTCAATTAAAGGACATTACGGACAATTCATTAGGAAAAAACTACTGCTGGCAAAAAAAACTAACTAATCCATTCTACCCCTTTCTGCTCTATTTAGCCTGTTATAATTGATTTACTGTTTATTGAAAAAGCTGTGTATGCATAGTTAATTTGCCCATTCTGTCTTATTTTGCTTTGCACTTCATATTATTCACTTTAATCTTCCCATTTGCATTCTGCTTTATTTAACATTACTTTATTCATTTCCTAATTTCAGTTAATGGTTTTGCGTTCATTTATGTTATCCCCTAATTAATTATGAAATAGTCACAATTGCAATTTATGTTAAGCAGTTAGCAAGGCAAAAAGTCTTAAATTAAATACTGTATTTATTTAAGAGAATTATCGTATCATTACACCGATTTGAAACCTACCTTTGAGAGATGAGAGCATCAAAAGTCCTACATTTAAAAACATTTGTATCTTTCACTTAAGCTGCATTCACAAAATAACAGCAAAATAAAAAGGGAAAACTCATAAACACAAATGGTATACCCCACATTCTCATAGCATCATGATCTTGGTTTTAGTGTTCCCTGTTTTATTTTGAAGTTTTCTCTCCCTTTGTCATGTCTGTTTTTTCTACTCGTTTGTTTTCCCGCCTTTGTGATTGTTTGCCCCGCCTGGTTCAGTTCTATTTCGTATATGGCTTCGCCCTCTAAGGCTATCGCTATTGGGTAATCCCCCTGCGCACCCGCGCAGCACTGAAAACACTTGTAGTCCACGCCCGCCCGCAAGGTGGGCCCCACCCTCGGGTTCCCTTCCGGTATAAATAGGAAGGGGACCCGACAACCTGCTCCCTCTTTTTCTTCAGCACCCCGAGTTACTGAAGCACTGAGACGTATATCCGAGAAACCATGAGCAACGATTGTGTAAGGGATTGTCCCTCATGTGGAAACGGATATATCTTTAGTTATGATCGGCACACTGAATGCGAATTCTGTCTGGGGCCAGAGCACGCGTACGCGGCTCTCAGCCAGCAGATCGCATGCCAGCACTGTGCCTATCTCCCCTCGGCCGACAGGAAGCGTAGAGCGGACGCTCTCGCTGCTGCGACCGAGGAGGACGATTCGTCCTCCTGGAGCCGAAACGTGCCCCTGGAGCCGAGTGCCGGGCAGGAGTCGGACGACTCCTACCCCATCTCCCTCCACGGTTCACCGTATGGTTCTCCCCTCCCTCCTCTCCCCCGGACGGGGGAGACAGAGTCGGAGCAGGGTGTCGACTTGGCCGAGCACGCGGTCCCCTTCCCCGCCACCACGGCGCTGCCGGCGATAGGTGGCATCCTGCTGGAACTGCCGGGGATCATCTGCAAGGCGGCCGCCTGCAGAGGTCTCCCCGTTCCCCCAGCTCAGGAGAGGAGTGCTCCGGACGACATGGCCGGAGTTTTTTCGCGGGTGCAGACGGTCAGGAGTGACCCGATCTGGCCACGCTTTCCCGCCATCAGGAGGTACCAGGAGGGGGCGGCGGCGAACCCGAGGACTCTCAAGGCCCCGGTGTCCACGTTTGTTCCCCTCACCAAGGTGGAGGGTTTTACAGACGAGGGATTCCCAGCCACTCCTTCGCTGGAGCCGGGCCTGACGGCGTTTTTTGGGGTAAGGCAGGCCAACATGATCGCCGGACGGCGCCCTACGTTGGCCTCCCCCAGGGACCAGTATGTTGCCCGCCAGGCCGACCGGGTGCACCAGTGTGCCTTTCAGGCGTCGGCGGCGGCAAACAACATCGCGCTGCTGTCCAATTCGGTGGTGACGCTGGTGGAGCGGTCCACCACCTTGGCCGCTGACGAAGCGGAAGAGATCGCCAAGGCTGCCAGCACGGCGTTCACACTGTGTGCGTCTGTTGCTGTCTCCCAGGCCAGAATCGCCGCGTGGGTGACGCAAATCCAGCGCCACCTCTGGCTGCAGCAGGCGTCCGTTACGGAAACGGCCAGAAAAGTGCTGCTGGATGCTCCAATCAGCCCGGACGGGCTGTTCGGACCCCAGTTCCACGCCATGGTGGAATCCATGAAGGCGGCTGCGGAACAGGCAGACGACATCCGCCAGCACGTCAGCTGGCTCCAGCCTGCTGGGCGGCACCAACACCCGCAGCAGCCGCAGCAGCCGCAGCGCCCAACCCGGGAGGGGCGGCCACGGCGGCAGGCGGAGAGATACCAACCGCAACCGCGGCGTCAGCGCCCGTCGGCGGCGGCAGGGGCTCCGCCCCGCGTCTCCGCTCCCCCGCCACCCCAGAGACGGAGGGGTCTCTCGGTGGTGAGCCAACGGGGAGGGGGGCACTCCCGCTCTGTTTCCGCTCCACGTGAGCCTCCAAAAAAACAGAGCCGCCTTTGACGTGTTGGGGGGGACAGTGAGACTAATAAAATGGGTTCATTTTTCAACTTTTTGTCTGAGTCATCAGTATCATCAAGTGTTTCTCACATATCCTCCACTCTGTGTAAACCAGCTGCCTATAACCTATCGGTTAGTAGCCAGCAGGGTTCGTTGCGAAAACCTGCACGTTTTAATCTATCGATTAATAAACTGCAGAGTTCGCCAACTAAGCCAGCTGCCACCAATCTGTTGATTAGTAGGCAGCAGGGCTCGCTGCAGAAACCTGCTGGTTTTAACCTATCGGTTAATAAACCGCAGAGTTCGCGGCATTCCTCTGTCCGAGATACGTCTCCTACACACGGTCATAATAAACCCATGAGCGCCGTTATAACGCCTCATGTGGTTAACACTGTCTCCATTCATCCCCTGAGCGTGTACACGCCTCATGATGAGAGCCAGAGTGAAACGCAACGTGTGAAGGCTCCCTCACAGCCCTTTCGCGTCAGGCCCACCTTGGGTTGCCTCACAGGCAGCGGCGGCAAGGGCTCTGACGTGGCTCGTTGCCAAGACGACCACAACACATCTCGACCATGTGCGCCCGCTCTCAGAGAATTTCTCAGAGTGGCAGCGCGTGTGTCTGATGGACAGATGGATGAGCAGGCTGATCAGCAGAGGGTACACCCTGCAGTTCGCCTCCCCCCCCCCACAGTTCAATGGGATACAGGAAACACTCCTGTCATCCCAAGAACAGTGTCTTGCGCTCCAAGCAGAGCTGCGGGAACTCCTGTTGAAAGAGGCTATTTCCAGGGTTCCTCAAGGGGAAGAAAATCAGGGGTATTACTCCCGTTATTTTCTTGTCCCGAAAAAGACAGGGGGGATGAGACCCATCCTCGATCTGTCAGTTTTCAACAAGGTCATAATGAAAAGGCCTTTTCACATGCTGACGATCAGACAGGTGCTGGAGTGTGTTCACCAGGGGGACTGGTTCACATCGATAGACCTGAAGGATGCTTACTTCCACGTAGCCATCATCCCAAAACACAGGAAATACCTGCGTTTTTCATTCCAGGGAATACCGTACCAGTACAACCGTCTGCCGTTCGGTTATTCCCTGGCTCCTCGCACTTTTTCGAAATGTGTAGAGACGGCGCTGCAGCCGCTTCACAGAGGAGGGATGAGAGTGCTGTTTTACCTGGACGACTTGCTATTGCTAGCTCGATCCAGAGAGGAAGTTGCTTTACAGACGGTACAGCTTGTATCACATCTGTCAAAGCTGGGTTTCATCATAAATTGGAAGAAGAGCTGCCCTCTTCCCTCCCAGAGTATTATTTACCTAGGTGTGGAATTGAACTCAGCCCGCATGAGAGCGCGACTCTCACAGCAGAGAGTGGAGGCACTGACAGCTCTTCTCCGACGCGTCACACCCCGCAGCGTGGTGACAGCTCTCTCCGTAATGCAGCTGCTTGGCATGATGGCAGCTGGTCACGTGGTGATTCCCCTGGGTCTCCTTCACATGAGGAGACTCCAGAGGTGGTTTATTCGCCTACGCATCGACCCCGTGCGACAGAAGAGGCGCATGGTGGCCATCCCTCCTTCCGTGGGTTCAGACTTAACCTATTGGAAAAGTCCCCACACCCTGTCAGCGGGTGTGCCCCTGGGCAGAGTTACGTCACACATCTCGGTGTTCACAGACGCATCTCTCTCAGGGTGGGGAGGAACGTGTATGTCACAGGCAGTGGGGGGACAGTGGCCGGCTCACATGTCCCTCCACATAAACGTGCTGGAATTGCTCTCCGTACGGAGAGTAATCCAGTATTTTGCCCCGTTGCTGCGGAATCAGCATGTGTTGATTCGCACAGACAACAAAGCAGCGGCAGCTTACATCAATCGCCAGGGCGGAGTACGCTCAGCGCAGCTTTTGAACACAGCCAGGCCGCTGTTGATCTGGGCGCGCGCACACTTGCTCTCCATCAGAGCAATGTATGTTCCCGGCGAGCTGAACAGAGGGGCAGACCTCATGTCCAGAGGAGGTCCTCGCCAGGCCGCAGGGTTCCCGCGGGGTCTTAAATTTGATAATCTGAATTTAAGGCCTTAAAAAGGTCTTAAATATGACCAAAAAAATAAGAAAGGTCTTAAATATGATTTAGAAGGTCTTAAAAATGATCGGATTTGAAAGGTACTTCTGTGTTGAGATCGCGTCTAAATGTGTTTTGGGGGAAATGTCCGGGCTGCAAAGTAACCAGTACGGTAAGAGCCTTTCAGTTCCCCCCAACAATTTGTATTGAAATAAATCAACATGGAACCAGTAATCACTAACTTTGTTTCCCCCGGCCCCTTATTGGAGAACACCCAGCTAGTAACCTAGCAAGCTTCAGCTAGCGGCAGTCTACTTAAAAATAAAATGGGGAAGTGTAAGATCGATCGATCGATCGATCGATCGATCGATCGATCGATCGATCGATCGATCGATCGATCGATCAATCAATCAATCAATCAATCAATCAATCAATCAATCAATCAATCAATCAATCAATCAATCAATCAATCAATCAATCAATCAATCAATCAATCAATCAATCAATCAATCAATCAATCAATCAATCAATCAATCAATCAATCAATCAATCAATCAATCAATCAATCAATCATCAATCAATCAATCAATCATCAATCAATCAGATCAATCAATCAATCAATCAATCAATCAATCAATCAATCAATCAATCAAATCAATCATACAATGCAATCAATCAATCAATCAATCAATCAATCAATCATCAATCAATACAATCAATCACTCAATCAATCAATCAATCAATCAATCAATCAATCAATCAATCAATCAATCAATCAATCAATCAATCAATCAATCAATCAATCACTCTCTCTCTCTCTCTCTCTCTCTCTCTCTCTCTCTCTCTCTCTCTCTCTCTCTCTCTCTCTCTCTCTCTCTCTCCTCTCTCTCTCTCTCTCCATCTCTTCACCTCTCTCTCTCTCTCTCTCTCTCTCTCTCTCTCTCTCTCTCTCTCTCACACACTAGGGCTGCTCGATTATGGCAAAAATCATAATCACGATTATTTTGGTCAATAATTGATATCAAGATTATTAAATACGATTATTCATTGACTTTGAAAACATCCATTTATTGAACTTAAACAATAATAATTTGAACAGTATCTTTTTAACTGTTGATTACCCTGAACGTATAATTCAACTGCAAAACCAATACAAAAATAAATTAAATAAATTATACATTTAAATAAATAATATCAAAATAATAAATACCAATAAACAAGATCAACAAATATTTTGGAGCGCACTTCCACAAGCTACTAAACATATATAAATATGATAAATACAAATAAATTAGACTAAAATTAATTAGATCAAATATGTTGTAGTGCACTGTCACAACCGAGCAAAGCTAAATAATTTCGTAATTGTGGCAGGCCAAAATCGTAATTGCGATTTAAAATACGATTAATTGCACACACACACAAGCACACACAGACACATACACTTTTTGTCTAACACGCTAACACAGTTCTGTTATGCCTTTACATTTACTTTGTAAGTAATTATGGGACGTATTTCTTCTTTCATAGCAATTTTCCTTCATACTTTCTTGCCGTGAAATAGGTCTTAAATTCTATTCAAAGTGGTCTTAAAAAGTCTTAAATTTGAGTAGGTGAAACCTGCAGGAACCCTGAGGGGGACTGGAGCCTCCATCCCGAGCTGGTCTCCCAGGTATGGAGCCGGTTCGGGAAAGCAGAGGTGGATCTGTTCGCCGCACGCGGGAACGCGCAATGCGCCCTCTGGTTCTCCCTGAAAGCGCTGGACCACCCCCCCCTGGGGGTGGACGCGTTCGCACATCGACCATGGCCCAGGGGACTGTTGTACGCCTTCCCACCAGTCCCGCTGATCCCTCGGTTCCTGGACCGAGTGCAGGAGGAGCAACTGTCAGTGATCCTAATTGCCCCGGAGCGCACGGGCGCTTCCTGGTTTCCATGCCTACAGCGTACGCTGTCAGGCAGACCGTGGGAAATTCCGTGGTGCAGGGACGCTCTCTCGCAGGTGGAGGGAGCGATCAACAGTCACCCTGTGATAGGCCAGCACTTATGGGCATGGCCCCTGAACGGGAACACTTAGAGGGGCTGGGCCTCTCTCAAGATGTTATCCGGACCATTCAGGGAGCCAGGGCCGCGTCTACCAGAGCGACCTACACAGCCAAGTGGACAGCGTTCCAGCGTTGGTGTGTAGAGAAAAGCCTGGACCCCATTACGTGCCCCCTGCCTCACGGGCTGTCATTCCTCCAGCTGTTGTTGGATAGGAATTTGGCTTTCAACACAATCAAGGTATATGCTACTGCCATATCATCTTGTCATGTGGGTTTCGGGGTCGGGACGGTGTTTAGTCACCCCCTGATGAAACGTTTTCTGCAAGGAGTACGGAGACTCAGACCTGTGTCACGCGCACTAGCGCCTCAGTGGGATTTGGCTTTGGTGTTACGCGCACTAAGCAAAGCCCCATTTGAACCTTTAGATCAGGTTCCCCTTAAGATGTTATCAGCCAAAGTAGTACTACTTTTGGCTCTAACATCAGCAAAGAGGGTGAGTGATTTGTCTGCTCTCTCTGTGGCTCCGTCATGCCTCCGGATCCAAGGAGATGGCAGTTCAGCTGTTTTACGCCCTAACCCAGCTTTTATGCCAAAAGTCATCACAAGCTCTTTTAGGTCGAGGGTGATCACCCTGGATGGCTTCTTTCCCCCTCCTCACAGGTCGGAGGAAGAAGCCACGTCTCATCTCCTCTGTCCTGTGCGCACGCTGTCCTGCTATGTAGCACGCACAGCTGCCTTGCGCCGTTCTCAGCGCCTGTTTGTGCACTACAGAGAGCGCTCGATCGGGCAGCCTCTGTCTGCACAGCGGCTGTCACACTGGCTGTGTGAGGCTGTATCACAGGCATATGTCTCCTCTGGGATGGATCCTCCGGAGAACATTAATGCGCATTCCACCAGAGGAATTTCCTCTTCCACGGCTTTGCACGGAGGAATGTCAGTGGAAGACATTTGCATTGCTGCATCCTGGTCTTCTCCCTGTTCATTTATTCAATTTTATTTGAGGGATGTGTCCCATTCCTCTTTAACACACCCTGTGCTGAGTGTCCTGTCAGAGTGAGTGACGTCAGGGATCCAGCTGTGCGCCTCTCTCCTGCCTCGGCACATGGAGACTGGCCTGTGTTTCCCTCTTACGAGAGGGACATCCCCCTTTTTTTCCCCTGACACATTTCGTACGGAATGTCTTGTCAGACTGTGTGATGTTGGGGACCCAGCTGTGCGCTCTTCTGCCTGTCTGCACGCAGAGAGCTGCTATTCCCCTCCTTTCTGTCACTGGGCAAAGTGTGACTTTCGTCTCTACTTTCTCACAGCGGACGGGTATGTATTATTCCCAGCCTTCGTCCTCTCATGGTAAATATTCATGTTATGATATATTCCAGGGACTGTGATGCGCCATTCGCATGGCGCAATAGGCATGGGTTATTATCTGAGCAGGTGTGTTTGTGCTTCTTGTACCGGGGCGACCCAGTGGGGCGCAGACTACATCTTGCTTCGCCCTTAACCCAATAGAGATAGCCTTAGAGGGCAAAGCCATATACGAAATAGAACTGAGGTTACCTACTGTAACCCCAGCTTCTATGAGTATTGGCGTAGCCCTCTAAGTTCTGGGCCCCACTGGCTCCACGAATAGCTGAAGAAAAGGTTTTTGTGTGGGAGCAGGTTGTCGGGTCCCCTTCCTATTTATACCGGAAGGGAACCCGAGGGTGGGGCCCACCTTGCGGGCGGGCGTGGACTACAAGTGTTTTCAGTGCTGCGCGGGTGCGCAGGGGGATTACCCAATAGCGATAGCCTTAGAGGGCTACGCCAATACTCATAGAAGCTGGGGTTACAGTAGGTAACCTCAGTTTTACTTCCTGTTGTTGTGTTTTCCCGCCTTTGTGATTGCCTGCCACGCCCTGATTTTCCCCCTTTAAAAAAAAAAAATGACATGTAAGGGAACATTATCCATTTGTTTTTAATGACACAACTGTCCTGTGTCTGCGTCCCAAAATAAATGAGAATAAGCAGACATCCCTTTGCTTCTGTTACCACCAACTCTGTGAGGAATTTTCTTTTTTTTCATGTGGCTATTAGCACTGACCTTTGTGAATTTTACAATGTTTACCACAATGCTCTTTGTATAGATTGGAGCCAATACTTTGTAGACATATAACATTCTTTAAGTTAACAATGTCACAGTTTGCCTCTCTCCTTACCTGCTGGCCCCCAGTACTTTTCCACTACCCTGCCTCCACCTCACCCCACCAGACAGCCCCTCCCACCTCATCAGCTCACCTGGGCTTCCAGCTGCATCTCATCTGCAATCAAGCCAGTACTTGAGCCTCTTATGCTCACACACTCACTACCAAATTGTTCTCCGCCACTCAAGAAAGACTCTCGAGCACTTTGTTTCTGGACTGATTTCTTATTGCCGACCCTGCCTGCCTCTGCCCTCCCTTTCTCAGCCGATACCCAGTAAACCCACAGACTTCTGTCCCTCACCTCAAGATCGGCTTCTCCTTAGTTCCTGTTCACATGCTTGGTGTTCTCCATCTGACAATGTCAACCTACCATCAACGACCTCTCGATGGCGAGATGAAGCCTTATGAAGCTTTCCAGCCAATTGGGCTCATCTCATGAGGCTTCATTTGAACACAAACCCCCCTGTTTGTCAAAGTGTGTAAAACAGGCAGATATGACATCTCAACAGTGTGAACTTTCTTATACTGAGTTCCCAATGAGTAAAGCCTTAGAATAACTCTAAACAATAAACATGAAATCATATTTTCATGCAATCAATTTGTATCAATATTGTATATATTCCTCTTCAATGATTGTGATTGAAAAGCCTAAGGAAGCTGGTAAACATTGCAAAGAGGGATTTTTATTCCTAAATAATATTCGTAAATTTAACCATGTTATAGCCTCAGAAAGGCTAAACAACATCAAAGAATAAATGTATTAACTACATTATTACATTTAGGATTTAGCACTAGACAAAGTACAAACATCAGCAAGTGATAGAAATAAACAAACATAAGTGAGGGTCTGAGCTCTCTTAATTCCATCGTGGCACCGGGGGACGGGTACAGTAGGGGTAATATGAGTGGGGCCCTGAACAATCTGCCTCTCTGAGACTGTTGTGAGCTTGGATAATACAATACACAGAAACTCAATCTTTGCAACTACAGTATGTCTATTGTGTAGTGGCAGTGAAAAACAATATCCCACTGGTACAACACATCTTATGTTGATCTGCTGTGGCTAACATGCTACTCTTAAGCAGTTATAAAGTTTATGTTAACATGTTTACACAATGTACTGCTTAATCTGATGGGAATCAATTATTTTGCACGTATTTGGGCATAAACCAATGTTTTTGTTTAATTGGAATGTTTACCTGATGATTGCACTGGATGAATACAGTTTGGTGGCCAACGAAGGCAAAGTAAATATAGCCCCTCAGTGTATAACCTTTTCATTTTGTTGTACATCATGTAGGAATTTTTTTTATATTTATTGAAATACAAAATAAGATGACATCGCCCATTAGATGACCCATCAGTCATAACTGATCAGAGAAATTACCATTTGAGAGACGAGGAAACAAAACTGCTTCCTCTGAGTCATAAATCAAGGTCTCAGATGGAGTGACAGCTGTGGAGTTTACTTCATATGAAAAATAATGTCTGCTTATTAAGCATTTTATTTGAAAGGCATTGTTCGTGAGAATCATTGACGCAAACACTGCATCTTTGATATAAATACTCATATGACAATAGTCAGCAGTGCAGGAAGTATTATAATTTAAACAACTGTGCAGTTATGTATTAATTAAATACTTTTTGGTTGTTGGCCTTACTTAGGAAGTAATATTGAAGTGTATTATAAACAATACCTGACAGTTTTATTTGTCGCATTACATTACCTTGAGAGGAATAAAGAGGTGAAAAGTTTCGAGGAAGTTTTCCAAAGTTTGGGTTACAGCGCAGAAAACAATTGTAAGCTGGAGCAATAAAATGTATTTCTTCCTCACTGACCAGGAAGTAGTTTTATTACAGCTGATATTCCTCTGGAAAACAATTTCAACAACGAGTATGGTGTCCTTGGTAGGATTAAATGTGCAGTATACATGCAATTTAATGCTTTTCAGACATGCTCCCAACACCATTCCCCCAAAAGAATAAAGAAATAACCAAACTACCCACGCTGGGTAACCTTACATAATAAAGACAGAAGGCATTTTAGGTGACTTTCTTAAAACCATAAACATACAGATTAAGTGGGTATTACACATGAATAGGTTGTTAAATGTTAAGAAGCCCTGAGACACAGTTTCATGAATATTGTTGTTTTTAGCCCCCGCCCCCGGGGGCACCGGGCTTAACAGGTTAAAAAATAACATATTAGATTAGATTAGAATCTTTAATGACCACACAGCCAGGCTGGTGGAATTTGTGTTCAGTGCATTACAGCTTGTTCCATACAATTCAACAGACAATAAAAAGTACAACACACAGCACAGGGCAAAGACATACATCATGACATATATACATAAAGTTCAAGGTGTGGTGGATTGTGATTGTTCATTGGGGTTATTTAGAGTCCATTTAGTGTTGTTAGGATGCGTGGAAAGGGTAGGACCCAAATGCAGACTACAAAACAAGGTAAAAAGGTCTAGAAACAAAAGCGAGCTTTATTCCAAAAGCTGAACATAAACATGGCATGAAACACATAGGTACTACAAAAACTGACCGTGACCAACATGGTGGGAGACAGGAGAAACAATGAACCGACAAGGCACACAGGGGAAGACAAGACTAAATACAAAGAGGGGTAATCACAAGACAAGACACAGCTGGGGTAAGGGATGCAGAAACACAAGGGCAACAGGTGAACACAATCAAACACACCAGGGAAACTAAGGCCGTGTCTCAATTCAGGGGTTTCATCCTTCGAAGGGTGCATTCGTAGACCGCATACGTCACTTCTGCCGAAAGAAGGCTGTCCCAATTTAAAAAAAAGACAAGACTCCTCCGAATGCGGCCCACGAATGCAGCCTACTTTTCCCCAATTTGAAGGATACATCTGATGTACACTCCGCGGCCTACCATATCCCAGGGTGCAATACGCGCAGGGAAGAGTGAGTTTTTTTCAAATGAAATGGCTTCCGGTCTCCCCAGCAGAGTGGATTTAAAAGCAGCAGCAAGCGGAGGAATCACTAATAAATGTGAGTATTGGGTTTTAACTTACTTTAAATTAACTAACGTCACACACGTCAAACCCAAGGGGCATTAAAACGTACATTTTCGTTAAATAATACGGATAAATATGTGACGCTAACTAGCTAGCTGGACGTACTGCACTGTTGTTTACACTTATTTTTTAATTCAATTCAGAAGTTTACTAAAGTCATACAGAGATCGTGGCTCTGTTATAGATAAGTTATACTTTATATTACATAAATAGACCAAAGTGAAAACATTAAGACCGGTATAGCCTACAGTACGGTGGGATTTATAAAAGGCTACCCTGACGTGTAGCTGCTGTTAGCTTTATGTATTTCTCTGACATGTTGCAATGTTTTACTGTTTATTAAACTTTGGGACAACATTACAACCTTTGTGTTCAGCTCATGCTGCTTTGAGGTAGGGCTAAAAGAAAAGCCTATTTTAAATATTTCCACCAGATTTGATCATCTTTTATAAGGTTAAAGTTTATTTAATGTATCCTAATCCCATAATAATAAGACAATCAAAAATAGACAGCAGCCTTTTGCTTGATGTTAGTTTGTGCCGTGCTGTCAAAGGGATGCACGTGTGACTGTCATTTCATCTCTTTAGTTTTTTAAAAACCAGAACAGTACATCATTTTGAATGATCCTTTAGGGATTGTTTGTCTGACTCTGAAATGCTTAGTTACATTTTGCAATAATACTTCTGCAACCCTGTGTTTAATATGATTAATTCACTTTTTAATTTTTCTCTTGTTTTTCTCTGTAATTAGTACAATTCTGGAGAAATAGATCTGCTGGAGAAGGACCCCTAATCTGAAAAGTGCACAGCGGATCATCAGGACAGAGCTGCCATCCACCTGGACCCCCCGTGGTGCTGAAGAAAGCAAAACGGTGATCAGGAACATCCTCCACCCAGACCTCTGCTTACTGCCGTCCTACAGACTTGTGTCTTAGTTTCAGAATATGATTTTGTATGTGTCCTTTCTTTGAATAGATATGTAACGATTATAGCTTGAGTCTGTCTGATTCCCCAAACAGCTGCTTCTATATACTTGCTGCACATATAATACAAATAAACAACTCCATAAACACACTTTTGCTGATATTTGTTTTACTGCTGATGATGTTAAATAACATGATTGATTTCCTCTGTCTCAATGATGAAAGTTATAATAATAGAAGACATGAAGCTGCAGAGAGAGGATGGATATATTCTTACCTCTACTTTGTGATAAGATGAAAATACAATATTAAATTGTAATTGTTAAACACATTGTTTATTTCATTTACTGAGGTTTTAACCATTATTTACAACATGTGTACATAAGCAGTGGAATAATAGGATATCTCTAGGTCATTAAACTGTCTTCAGTTTAATTTTATTAATACAAAAAATAGATCATAGAAAATGTTTAATTGTGTATTTCAGCAGAGCGGGGGATCACGGTGCTGCTGGACCTGGAGGTGCTGACCTGGGGCCTCATTTATAAAGGGATATACGCTCAAAAAATGGCGTACGCCAGTTTCTACGCAATGTTTGCGATTTATAAAATACTAACTTGACGGGAAAATGTGCTGTCCTCCACGCAAACTCTAACCCATGCGTACGCACTAAGCACACAAACGGGAGAGACGAGAAACTGCGACACCGTTGGCAGAAGGAAGAATGGAGAGAAATATGTGGAAATAATACCATAAATAAAATGTTACCTCATTTATCAAATATGAAGAATTCATTTTCAAACATTGATTAAAGCCAATCTTAAAATGATTAAACAAACGCCTGTTTGCGACTCCTCAGTGCACACAAAAACATAACTTGGAGAAATAAATAAATACGGATATGCTATTTAAAACCACCTCGAATATGTTGTGTTAATGTTATGAAATGTTTTCTCATAAATGATGCGGTAAGCAGGAGGACAGAATTACGTCTAAACTGACGCCGTTTTGCATTTCTATAGGTTGTAGATACGAGCATGGTTTTATATACTATCACGTTTAATCGTGTTTTATGCCGTTTGCCAAGACTTGATAAGTCGCTCGTAAAACACAGGAGGTATGGAAACTAAGAACACCGTGGTAAATTGTACAGCTAATATAACACAACACATTGTATTTCCTTTAACTGGTGGATTATGTATATATAGTTGCTGATCGACAGCTGGAACACAAACCACCAAATACAACAAAAATTATTCAGATCCAGTCGTCATGACTCCACTCCGGAGGGATTCCCCGATCATTTCTTAGTTTCTCATCAAGGGGGGGTCTCCTGTCCCCGGTACAAACACACTGCCTGAGGAAGGTTATGTGTATTTTTTTTGTCATTAACTTTTTTCGGACCACTTATTTATTGATTTTGGTGACGATCCGACCTCCATGCTGCTACTCTGGTTCAAACTGCATCCACCAAACAATATGATTTATCTCCACCTCCCCAAAATAACCAAAATCTGACACGGTGCGAGATGTCTTTTTTAGCTGTTCTATCGTCATTTCCTGCGATCTTCTTCATGCAGTCAGTCAGAATGAATGAATGAATGGGCGTTTCTTTGACTATGTATAGGCAAATATGGGCGTTACGAGTCGATTGTGATTTATAAAGGGAAACAGGCGTAGGGAGTGCCGTACGCACTTCCCTCGCCGGTACGCAATGTTTTGTGAATCGGAAAATGGCGGAACATTTATGTACCTATTTTTGTGCTTTGTACTACGTAAGCAACCTTCCTACGTCAATCCTACGCAAGGCGTTATAAATGAGGCCCCTGAGGTCAGTGGGACATCATCTGGGCAGGTTTAGGGGACGAAGGAGAATATAAACTGTTATGATCACAGCTATTAAGATTAGAACACTAATATTGTTAAGAATCAATCTATACAACATGCTTTTGTTCATTTAAAAAACATATTGTTTTATTAGTACAGAACAATTAAGACTTATTTTAAATAGGAAATAATATGATTAAATTACATCAGCTATATATAATTTACTTGTTAACTTACTAATGTAACATTACTGGGGGCTAAAGGAGCAGCTTCATCTTATTTACCTGGCCATGGTCCTCTTTAATTCATCGCCGACGGTGATCTCCAAAAAATGTAAAAGTAAAAGTAAAGTTTCTGGATCCTTTTCAGCTGAGTTAGCTTGTAAGCTAATTTGCTAGCAGGCTGCTGGAGCAGCGCAACCGAACAGCGCGTATCACGGGACGTAAATACGAAGCGCTCCGTAGGCTAGACCGTCTCATTTCGTAGGCCGCTCGGTCCAGCCTACCCGGTCTACGTGGGCTGGGTCCTCCGTGGACCGCGTAGGCTGCGTACTCCGAAGGGTGCAGCCCCTGAATTGAGACACGGCCTAAGACAGGAAGGCAAACACAGGAAGAAGAAACAGAGAAGACACAAGGAGGAAAACATTTCAAAACAAAACAGGAAACCAGAGACAGAAAAAGACAAGACAAAACACAACACAGACAGATCGTGACAAGTGTCCGTATTGCAAAGGGGAAGAAGCTGTTTTTGAAGCGGGTGGTTTTAGTGGACAGTGACCTGTAGCGCCTCCCTGAGGGCAGAAGTTGGAAGACATGGTGAGCTGGGTGGGAGGGGTCAGAAATGATTTTCTTTGCCCTTGTGACAGTTCGTTGGTGGTGAAGTGATTCGAGTGATGGAAAGGGACTGCAGGTGATTTTTGATGCTTTATTGATGATACGTTGAAGTTTATTCCGGGAGTGGGTGTCTGAACTGCTGTACCAGACTGTGATGGATGATGTGAGGATGCTTTGGATGATGGCTGTGTAGAACTGGATTAAGAGATGTTTCCTCACTCTGTATTTATTGAGCTGCCGCAGAAAGAATAGCCTTTGGTTGGCTTTTTTGTAGATGGTCTGTGTTGGTCTTCCATTTGAGGTTATTGCTTATGTGAGTGCCAATACATTTGAGTGAGTCTGTGGTGGAAATGAGTTTGCCGGAGATAGATAGAGGTGATTTGGGCTGTGGCTTTCGCCTGAAGTCAATGATTATTTCTTGGGTTTTTGCTGTGTTAAGTAGGAGGTTGTTTTCTGAGCACCAGGTGACTGCTTGATGGATCTGAATGAGGTATTGTGTTTCATTATTATTTGAGATGAGTCCTGTTATTGTTGTGTCATCTGCATATTTATATATGTTGACTGTGGGGTGCTGAGATGTGAGTTGGTTTGTGTAGAGTGAGAATAACCAGGGGGATAGGACACCGCCTTGTGGAGCTCCTGTACTGAGGTGCAGAGGGAGAGATGTGGAGTTGTTTATTTTGACCCGTTGTTGTCTGTTCCAGAGGAAGCTGTGGATCCAGTGACAGATGCAGGGTATTTTATTAGACTTGGCAAAACTCAAATACAACTCAAAAGCATGGACATTAAAACATGAGAAACCCTAAACGGTTCTAAAATGTTAACAAAAACAGACGACTCACTTTTTGGAAATAACCAAATGTATTGCTATCTTTTTCAAACCCATAATCAATCTGCCATAAAAACCATCCTGCAAGCAGTCTGACTACAGCTGGATCCCTATCAGTTTGCTTATGAGGTCAACATTGTACTACAGATGTAGCACTCTAGAATGGACTCCACCCGGATTCCAACAAAAAACCCAGCGGATCCCAGTGGCTGGGATTTTAAAGCCCTCCCACTATTTCCTGAGAGGGCGTTGCCAAATTTCCCCATTTGTTCAATTTCAGGATTTAACCATGAGATGGCGCTTCATTCACAAATACTGGGTGAAATTTGGTCTTCAGTTTGTTTCCTGGACTTTCAGTACTTCAGCAATGTTTGCAGCTCTGCAGTTGTCTTTGCTGAATAGCATTTAAACACATATTTGTTATGGTTACTATACTATAACGAAAAAATATCAATATTTTAGATCAAATAAAGTATATCTAATCTTATTATTTTAATTGTAATTCAATAATATATAGTCTTTATATATTAAATAATCATAATAATAATAATGTAAATGTTTACACTTCTTTATTTGTTATGCTCATACTTTTACCTTTACAATAGTTTGCTTTAATATGCAGTATAATTTTTGTAATATTGTTGTGGTGTTTTTACACAGTACAGTAGATCGAAGTAAATCAACTTATACATTATCATGTATTATATTGTGTTGTATTATTAAGTAATATCATACATTAACCCCATTATAGCAGATGCCACATTGAATGGATGAACACATTTAAGCATCAATAATTACAACAGAGTATTTCTAAATATAAATTATAAAAATACTTATGTATTTAATACTAATAACATAATGATTCATTTCACTTTTCACTTGGGAAATTGACCATTTTGAATGCAGGACATTTACTTCTAACACGTATTTTTACCTAGGTAAATAATCGGAATACTTCTTCCACCTCTGATTTTGGACCCCGTCACTGTTTTTAAAACTTTAATTAAATGTTTGATATTTCCATAGACCCTTTCAGACCACTGCTGGAGAACAGAGGGGGGAGTTTTGTCACATTCCAATGGCCCATTACTAGATTTGAAACAAAGAGAGTCACAGCCCTGCGTTGATCACCTTAAGGGAGCTGTCGGTGGGTAGGGGGGTGGTGAACGGTACATGGTCAATGTTTAAAAATGTTTGCAGTCGCAACAGCTCTAACCCAATCGGACATGGACAAAAAAAAGGATCAGTCTATGTGTCGAGGGGGAACTAGAGACACCCCTCTGCCTTTACAGCCATGGTCCGGTCTGACAGCGCTCAGCTCTCTGCTGCAGAGAGGAAGAGAAGATCACTGCTCTAAACAAAGTCAAAAATCGTACATCCAAAACGGAATAAATATAATTAATTATTATTAATACGTTAAGTCTTGTTCATTGTTTTTCACTTTAATTAAATGTTTGATATTTCCACAGACCCTTTCATACCGGCAATGCGCGATAGAAACAACGGGAACTGCGACAGCATAAATATGCAAACACAAACCTACAGTTAAACTTTACTGCTGGAGAATCACAGGGGGAGGGGAGAGCTGTGGCTGATGGCCCATTAGGTGTGTAAACAAAGAGTCACACACAGCCCCCGCTGATCAGCTGATCACCTACTGAGAGATGCCGAGTTTCATTCAGACTATTTAAAAAAACAACGGTCTAATTTTATCATTGCACAACAATAAACTCAATGTGTGATTGTTATAGCAGTAATATTAAACAGTAATCATACAGTAAACTATTAACACTGTAAATATTCTTGTTTGCCCGTGGGGAGATGACAAGGCTCCATTAAAAATAAACCTCTTTTTAGTGAATTACTGAGTTTAGGCACGTTAATAAAGTTTTAATGAAGTTGACTACAGCAAATTCATATTTGTTAGTGCTTTCATGTCAATTCGGCGAACATATGATACATTAAATTATCGTGAGGATGATCTCAATCTCAATCTCAGGATGATGATTAATAATCGTTTGTCACTGCTCCCCCTGGTGGATCCATGATCCATTGCAGCTGGTTTCATTATAATTTATCAAGGGGGGGCGTATCAAGTCATGCGGGGGGTTTTCCTTTCAGCGAGGATCGACTCCGTGCCGATCACGGCCCCACTGTGGTAGGGACGCCCGAAATTAGGTGCTACATCTGTATAACATCTGCAATCTCTGGACAACTTTGTTTCCATTCTGCTTTTCCCATTACATTTAGTTACATTGTATTTAGCTTATGCATTCATCGACTCACAATAAGTGCATTCCATCATGAAGAAACAAAAAAATGCAAGAATCATGCCGGTAAATTAGCTATCAGTAAGCCAAACCATGGTAAGTAGTACTACATTGGCTTCAAATAAGCCAATGTAAACATAATCAACTGTCTTCACCAACACCGGAGCCCCTCAGTCCATTCCTGTACAGCCACTTTAATAATGTCAGACACATCACTGCGTCTAACAATTCCGGCAAAGACTTAATTGCTTCAGTAAATTCACCAAAGGCCCCAACTTCCTCACAAAAGCATATACTAGTTGTACTGTGCACCCTGATCTTTACCATGTTAACCTTATCAAACAAAAACAAACTTACCAGCTTCCATTGCCTCCAAAATCATCTGATTTTGAATACCAGTATCATTGTTTTTCAGGTATCAGGGAATGAACCAACATTTTGGAATCACTAGACTGTGGACCTGATTATTGTAATTGATGAAAAGTTAGTTGATCCCCAAAGGACAAGCCATCACTGACAACCAAGAATGTCCATACCAAATGTTTTGGCAATCCGTTCATAGATTTGCCACAGGTTAAATTAAATAAGAGGAATGTCAGTTGATCACCAAAGTCATTCGTCCTCTGGGGACAATGGATGACCCTATACAAAATGTTATGGCAATCCATCAAATAGTTGTCAAAGATATTTCAGCCCAGACATAAGTGGTGGACTGATATTGCCATACATAGAGCCATGCCAGTGGCTACTAGCTAAACAGTTGCTAATTATAATTAATGGTGGCAGGGAGCTAACAATACAAGCTCTAGCTGTCAGGTTTAATTAGCTTTGCTAATGAATTCAAATTAGATGAAAGGTTAAATACTGTATGTCAACAAAGACAATTTAAGTCAACCCCAATAAAGCTTTTATAAACCACCTACATAATGACACAAAAGCACAAACAATAGATCAGTTGTTCTGGATTATACATGATATACCTACTCATATACATCATACAGTTACTTAGCTAAACCATTAAGTGCTTTTCTTGGTGCCATTATGTCTCAAGTGTCTGTGTTCTAATGATTGCAGGGCTCTTAGAAAGAATAAATTCTTCTGCATCTGAGTTTAAAGCACCACTTGAGACTGCAAATTACCACAAGAAACAAGAACACTCAGACTTAGGCCACATTTACACGAGAACGAAACGGCTTGTATCTGCATAGTTTCTCTTACGTATAGCCCTTTAATTTACACGAGGCCGTAACAAACGGACCCCACAAACGATAACGGGTCCCAAGGTGGATAGATTTGCAAACAAAACTCTCTGGGGGGTCAAACGAGTCCGTGTAATCGCCTCTATACGAATATTTCCTGAAAAAATAACGATAGCCCCACCTCTGCTGCTCACTGCTGTAGCATGGCCAGTAGCTACTGTCAGTAGCTACTGCTAGTGCTACTGCTACTGACCATGCTACAGATGTTAGTACAACATCTACAGCTCGACCATGCTACAGATGTTAGTGCAAAATCTACAGCTCCTCTACCACAACCATCAGCAACAAGTGGACATGGAGAATTACATGAACTACTACATGTTGCTAAATCCACCGCGGGGCATAAACAGAAGGGTAGCCATGGCAACATTGCTGCGGGGCTACTCCGGGGTCTTCTTCGCTGCTTTTGGTGTATTTTGTGGCGGAAGTTACAGCGCCACTTACAGTCCCGGCATATGTACTACAGCGTGTCCAGCGCTTTCGAGCGGTCTCGTGTGGAAGTACAGCGCCACTTACAGTCCCGGCATATGTACTACAGCGTTTCCAGCGGTCTCGTTTGAACAGACACGTTAAATGAAACGAATGCATGTGAACGGAAGACTTTTTTGAAAACGCATACTGTGCATAAACGTTCCCGTGTAAAAGCAGCCTTATTCACCAAATGTATGAAAAGTTACTAGCACATCTAGTACTTAGAGCCCCAAATTGGTCCTGAATCCAGCTTCAGATATTGAAAACCACATGTCCGCTTTCAGCTTTTACCCACTGCACCAATGATAATGACGTATTAAGTTTTCCATCATCTTAATCAATCATAAAAGCAAATGGTCATGCTTGTCATTGAAGAAAAAGTGAATGGAGGATTTCTTCCTTTGGGACCTTGGCAAAAGCACTTTTTTGTTGACCTGTACAAAAACAAAAACGTTACGACATATGTGTGTCCTAGTTAGAGCAACACATTCCCTTATTGTTGTATTCATTCCTTACCCTAATAACATTATTCCTTCAATTAACGCTAAATAATTGGAACTGCTGTAAGCACTTCTAGTCACGCAAATGCATTTCTGGTAATTGCCACTATAACCTTTGCATTCAAACTGACAAATAACAAATCAGCTTGGTAAAAAGCCAAACAATGTTTTCTCCCATATATGAAAAATGACTCGCACATGCTTAATCTTTTGGTCCAACTCCCAGTGGTCTGCTTAACATACTAACAATACAATGTATTATGTACACACAGTGAAAGCATATAAAGTAATAATGTGTTGAACCTCAACAACTGCATAACGGCAGCCCACTGCTTCTAAGTAGTTAGGAACGGTCAAATGTAAAGGGCACATTCCCAATGAGACACCGTTCAATGCTAATTCAAGAGCATGTATATTGTGTCCCACCATATCCTATAATGTGTTGTAACAGTAATCTTCTTCGATATATAGAAAGCTGCCAAGGTTCTCATAGTGACAAGGTCCATATCCTGTTCCTGTACGGCAGGGAGATCCCTATGTAAGATTGTCGCATGGCTCTGCATCACCACCGCTAATCTAAATCCTGACTTGTGTCGACGTGATGTTGTTTTGTAGTCTTGGTTAGTCACTTGTTAGCATCCACAGTTGTCATGACACAGAGAAGATTCTGACGTTCTTGAGTGGGGTGTGTACCAGAGGTGGGACCAAGTCATTGTTTTGCAAGTCCGAGTCAAGTCTCAAGTCTTTGTGCTCAAGTCCAAGTCAAGTCTCAAGTCAGGATGGGCAAGTTCAAGTCAAGTCCAAGTCCTAAACTTTGACAAAACGAGTCTTAAACAAGTCATTATGTGTTTTTCACCAAATGTAATGACACCCATCAACAGAATAATACTTAATAATTAAACTGCTCTTTATTAGTCACATTAATACTGTAATAATCTATTTTCTCTCTGCTGGTAAAGTAACGTGTTTTCTTCTATTGTAAGAGGGATCAGGGTTTGATTCAGAAGGAGTTTAATTGATAAGATCCCTGATGTTGAGGTAACCAGAATGTTTATTTCCACTGTGTACAACATGTTATAAGGGACCCACAACCTATCTTTATGCAAGGGATAATGTGCAGCGAGGCGGTCTTTATGGGGAAAAGAACACCTGAATCTATATCCCTCTGCAGGTGGTACTTTAACTGTATTTTGATGCTAATACTTTTGTACTTTTACTCAAGTACAAGATCTGAACTTCTCCCACCTCTGACAATAAATCCTGAGTGGTTACCAAAAAAAAACCCTGCTCTGAAGGTTATTTTCATTTTACAAATCCTGCACTCAGCTTTGCTTTCTTCAATATCATTGAAATGCTGCTTCTTTTTTCGGTTTTCGCTAATTTCTTGACTTTTTCCGACGCGCTTGCATTTAAATCTGTCTCCCCGTCGCTCTGTGTAGCTGGCCTGTACCACTACACCTGCTGTCTTTGGAGCGTCTGCCCCCCACCCTTCTTTCACATAATGGTATGATCCTAGTGTGTCCTCACATATGATTGGCCGCATGGTGGCCCAGCTAAATAAAGACCCGCCCCTGCCTGCAAGGATTCTCAGCAAGAGTTGCAGCGGCTGGAGATTCTGCTCTCCCCGACGGGAGTCTGCTCTTCTAGCGGCATCTCGCGATCGGCGTGTTGGAGACCTCTGAATTAAATTATCAAGTCACCTCAAGTCAGAAGGCTCAAGTCCAAGTCAAGTCCCGAGTCATTGGTGTTCAAGTCCAAGTCGAGTCGCAAGTGTTTTGTGATTTTGTCAAGTCGAGTCCAAAGTCATCAAATTGCTGACTCGAGTCTGAATCGAGTCCAAGTCATGTGACTCGAGTCCACACCTCTGGTGTGTACTGATGTATTTTAATGTTCATTAAATGTTTAATGAACATTAAACATGGTAATACTGATGTATTTTAATGAACAAAACGTGAAAATCTCTTCAGCATTTCCAGGTTTTAGGACTCATCTTGCACCACTCTACTGCCTGAGGAAGAAATGAATCTCAACTGAGTTCAACATCCATTTTAACTTTGTAGGAGAGCACCATCAGATAGTCTCTGAAAAACGTAATATGTCAAGAAGTAGCAGTGGCTATCCTCTGTAAGCCTGCAAGATTCAGCAATCTGCTGGAGCAATGTGATACAAAATACCATTTTGTATTACATTGTAATAACCCTAACCCTTATCCACTTTTTTCAGTGGTTAACAGGATAGAAGGCTCTCTTTCTCTGTTCATCTTCCTTTCTGTCCTTTTGTCTACCTTTCAATGTCTTTCTCACTAACTTTAGCTTCAAATTGTTTCTTATTTCTCTCAATCTGATCTTTTTTTCCCCTTTAGTTTAAACCTTCCCCTACTCCTTCTTTTCTCTTCTTTCACTTATGTTTTTTTCTTCTTTTTATTCATCTATACACCTTGCCTTCGAATCACACCCTTATTCCCCCGCTAATCCTCCTCTCTGTTCAGCCTTCACTATTTTCACCCCGTCTCTTTCCGCTGCCTACCTCCCTCTTAAACGTCCACACTAAGTTAAAGAGTGATAAAGAGTTTGACAGGGCCAGGTTGCTTATTGAACTCTTGGACTTATACTCTGGGAACAAAGAGCAATCCGTTAATATAATATCACAACCAATACAACCAAGGGCCTTCGCTACAAAAATGCAGTGGTGGAAACTTAGTAAGTACATTTACTGAAGTTCTGCACTTAAGTCCAATTGTTCTTTTGGTATATAACTGATGTATATCTGTTTCATATTCTCTTCCTTTTATACTTTACTTTGCTGCCACACAAGGTGGCGCTCAGTTGTCCTTAGATTAGGATTTCAGTCTACAATTTGCCCCTATTTCTTTTTTTTTTCTTTGAGGATAGATGATCTGCTAGTCCAGTTTTCTCAGCTTTGTTTTTTGGTTAATGCACCGTTTCTCTCTCTTTAGTTTAGTGTGGGGAGCTCAGGGTGCTATTGGTCCCCTGGTGTGACTGTCACAGGCTTCACTCATCTTTTTCTTCTTTTGCCCTTCAGCATCTCAAATACATGTTGCGGGTCACAAACTTAGCCACGGAGGTTTTATGTTGTCTGGTGCCATTAACAGTGCACTGCCTTTATCTGAAAACTGTAGTTAAAGATTCAGATTAATAATACTAGCAAAAGCCAATCAGAGGAATGGTGTTAATCCAAATGTAGCCTCTAAAGGTTTCTCTAAAAAGTGTTAAATGGCATTGCCTTTTATACTGCATCAATCTAATAGAAACATATACCTTTAATATGTAAACAGATTTAGCCCATCATTTGTTGGTCTTTTACTTAAATTGATACTGTTAAAGTATTATCTCTTTCTCTTCTCTTACCTGTCCTGTGTTTCCTTCTCTCTTATTGCTGTTGCTGCTATGAAACCTGAATTTCCTTACAGGTATCAAAATACTGTAGCTTTATCTTATCTTTTTTTATAAATACATCTGAGTTGGATTAGAAATATAATGTTTTTTATTTGTTTTAACTCTGCAGCCATACAAACCCACATAACGTACTGTATGTTTTATTTTTCTAAAGTCCAGGTTTCCTCACCCACAATGAAATACAGGGCTGTTGTTTTCCGATGTAATAACCTAGAAGGGCCTTTTTATGGGGCTTGTGGATAGAAGGCCTGTATTTCATCCAATTTAGTGTGGATATAGTCTCCTCCTGTTTTTCCTCATTTTCTATACTTCCCTACCTTTCGCACAATGAGAAACCCCATGAGTTACCAGGCTGGATGATGTTTGAGGAATCACAGCTATATGTGCAGGGCCGGTCCTAGACATTTTGGTGCCCTAGGCGAGATTATGATTTATGCATATTTTTTTATCTCTCCAGTTTTAAACGATATTTTTGGTTTACTGTCCTATAGTATACATTGAAATGATTTCAAACCTGTTTTTATTTATCCTAATAATTATAAAGGTGTGCCTTGGAAATATTTGTTTACATAAATTGTAGGGCTGTACCCGAATAGTACTCCAACGAACGAATATTCGGATATTCGGTTACAGCCCTACAATTTATGTAAACAAATATTTCAATTTCGTTATTCGGATATTCGTTTTGTTTGTTTTTTTCCCGTTTTTCTTTCAAATTGAATTTATTGAAATCTCCAATATCAACGTAAGAGCTTGTGCCTCTTCGGGGGGTGCTAACACTTAACCATAAACGTTATCGTTTACTTTCTCCGTCTTTATATGTAGATATTACTTTTCTCCGTTAATCTCCGTCACGTTGTTTCCAAAACCTAACCCTAACAACTTCCTGTCAACTGCGCTAACTCTCCTTCAAAATAAAAGCATGTCCATAAATAGGAAGCCAAGCCAAATTACACTTAAGACATATACAACTGCAACGAAAGTAACAAACACAATGCGATATCCTTTTCAATTTCAAAAAACACAAATTGGGTTACATTAACAAATAACTATAAAACAACAATACTGTAGAATAACAAAATGAATGCCGTGAATACATCGAAATACACGTGTTGAAGCGGTTCGCTGCTGATTACGCGGGCCGAATATTCGCTGCTGATTACTACCGAATATCCGGAGCCCGAAAAATGGTATTCGGGACAGCCCTAATAAATTGTGACCAAACCGTTTGAGACCCACTGAGATAACTTAGACTAAAGTGAACTATCTAAACACTCAGAGTCCTTTACCTCACTGAGCTGTAGTTATCAGCCTCAATCCAACAACAATCCGCGGTACCGATGCGCGCCCTCTCTCTCTCTCTCTCTCTTGCTCGCTCGAGTCGGAGGCTCGCTCGCTCGCACGGGGCGCCTGATAAGTCAACATCCCCCACTTTCATCACTTACAGCGCCCATCGTACAGGGCAAATGAAAAGTGTAACCGGGGTGAAAAGGGTGTTACCTTGACTTAATTATGAATGTTGTTACATCAAGGCTGAAAATTTGGATGAGCCAAACTGTAAAAAAAAATGTTTTCCATCCCAGAACTACCAGCGCAGCGCCCCCCAGATCTGGCGCCCTAGGCGACCGGCTATGTCGCCAGTGCTACGGGCCGGCCCTGTATATGTGTGTGAGTGAGTGTGTCTGTGAGTAAGTAGACAGTTGAAGCATTGGACACAGACTTTTGGACAGGCCTTTGTGGAATCAAAGCCTTTTTATACAGCTTGTACGGATGTCTGTTAGGGTCGCTAGGTATGTGTGTGCATGTGTGTGATAACGCTAAGGGTCTGTCAGGAAATTTGCAAGCATCTGAAAATGGTCTGCTCCAACCTCTGAGACAACTTTTTCAATTTACAAACACAATTATAAAGATATGTGGTTCTGTGTGGAAGGCTCTGTGACTCATATTAACTAACACAAACATTCATGACACATACATGGAAAGAAAAATATTGATTCGTGTGTTTTCAAAAGCCACAGATGTTTCAGATGCTTGGTGAGAATGGATGTTGCATTCAACATCCATTCTCACCAAGCATCTGAAACATCTGTGGCAGATGGATTAATGGCTGGATTGTTGGTTGGTTGGATGGATGGATGGTTCAATAGATGGTCTTTTAAATGGTTCGGGTTGATTGTTGGATGGATGAATGGTGTGTTGGTTTTGGTTGCTTGGTTTAATTGATGGATTGATTGATAGATGGTTGGTTGGTTGGTTGGTTGGTTGATTGGATGGATGGATGGATTGATGGATTATTCGATAGATGGTTGGTTGGTAAATTGGTTGGACGGCCGGTTGAATGGATGGTTTGTTGGTTGAATGGATGGAAGTATATTTGGACAGTTTGTTGGCCGGTTTGTTGGTTTGATGGATTTATGTAAAATGTCTCTGAATCCTAATGATTTGTACACCTGCTTTTCAGGCATTTTTATATATTTTATTTGGAACAAGTAATCTCAGTGAAATATAACATATCAAGGCCATTCCGACAGAATATTATTTTTAATAAAGAGAGATCAAATTAGTCATAAAAAACCCACTCTGATACATGATCCATTTCTCTGCGCCAGTCTTTTAAATTCTTGGATATAGATTTGCAGACTCAATAAAACTGATTCAAAATCTAATGCAGTAAGAAATACATTAAAATGTTTCTGCTGCAACACAGACTACAGATTTAACATCCTTATCCATCCATATAAGTAGCAATTTCAGTCGCAAGGACATTCTGTATCGATACTCTGCATTTGTTTTGAGAAAATAAATTATTGTAATCATACTGTGTCCAACCAGATCTGTAACATTGATCTGTGAGTGTGTATATCGATTTTCTCTATTCTATTAAGAATATTGGAAGGGAAATAAACACGTTTTACAGACTTTGTCCATATCAGACATAAGCATGGCTAATGCAAACCAAATGAGCATGAAAGGGTATGTCTAGACTCGACAAGGTGTACCAAATCCCATCCAATCACTATGAAACTGCACCGAAGTTTTCACATAATGTATTAACTTCTACAGAATAACATAGAAAACAATTCTCCCTAACTAACACATTGGATACAGCTCCCCAACCCAATCTAGCCAGTAAGGCTGTAGAGCAGGGGTCGGCAACAGGCGGACCGCGGTCCGGATCCGGACCCAGACGCCGACCTATACGGACCCGGACCTATAATCAATACATTAATAGGGGATTTCAATTTTGACGGGGCGATTCTATTTTAACCGCCGCCGACAGGGGGCGAAAGAGACGAGTGAGCGATACAGGGAGAGAAACACAGAAGAAGAGATGAGAGAGCGGCAGAGAGAAGCGGAGAGGAAAGTGAGTAAAGAGAATAATTAGCGATACAGGGAGAGAAGCGGAGAGGAAAGTGAGTGAAGAGAATAATTAGCGATACAGGGAGAGAAGACGGAGAGGAGAGTGAACAGGCGTGTTAGCGGCAGACAGGGAGAGACAAATAATTACACATGGCGCTCTCCAAGAAGAGGAAAGTGGACAGTGAGAACAGAGCTTTTAACCCTGAGTGGACGGACTCATTCATGTTCATCCTGCCCACTGGGAGCACAGAACCAGTGTGTCTCATTTGTTCAGAGACCGTGGCGCTCATTAAAAGTGCCAAAACGCCACTATGAGACAAAACACAAAGTGTTTGACCAAACATTCCCTCTCAAGTCAGAACGGAGGTCACAAAAAATAAGCAGTCTCAGAGCCCAATATGATCAGTCCACCAGGATCCAAATTAAAACTAAATATCGTTCCAGGGCAGGCTAACCGAGGCTAACCAATGAGCACCTGCATGTGTATGAGAATGGCCCTGACACCATTTCAGCCCAGATTTACAAACTCCTGGCAGGACAAACTCAAGCTCAATTCTCGCACTGAATTAAAAAAAAGTGAGTGAGGGACTGCAATATAAGAGGGAAAGAAAGAGAAACTTTAAAACTGTTCAATTGTTATGATGTGTAAAGACTGATATTGTTCTATAATCGTCTGAAACTGTTAAGTCATGATGTGAAACGGTTAACAAAGAAAAAGGGAAACTCAAGCTGCTGCTACACTTTATTTTATTTATCTAAAATTAAGCACTTTTAAGATGCACATATTTTCAAAAGCTATTTTATTTATTTTCTCTATTTTATTTTTAAAAGTTGTTACATGCAGACGTTGATAAAGCTACAGGCTACTTCAATATATATCACACTAATTCATAAAGCAAGTTAGACATTTTGATGTTCCGGACCTTTGCATGGGGAGATTTTCTCTAACTGGACCTCGTTGAATTTTAGTTGAATACCCCTGCTGTAGAGTGTCTCAGCTTCATTCTCCCAGATCAGAACCAATGATTTGGAAAAAAAGGTGCTGCTGAGAGAAGTCTTGTTTTTTGGAGTCCCTAGAGAGATTGTGAGGGGGGATAAGTGTTTTTCTCTCCAAGGCATTCAACTAGAGGTAGAATTTTCCATGAGGCTAGGGATAAAAAGTGTACACCAAACCCTCAATTACAAAAGGCATCACTAGACAGGGTTGAATGGCCTTAATTATAGTTTAAAACATCCATCACCGGCAAAAATCCAAGCCAAAGTAACTCCTACTTAAAACGTAAACGTGTGCTTACAATATAATGGAATCCAGGCTCATTTAGGATACAATCATTGTTCTTCTCTGTTCACAAGCAACCCAGGTACTTTTTGACGATGTTTAAGTGGACATTTGGTGCGTTCTAAACCCATCTTCCAGAGACAATAAATAACTTCTGTTGCTCTATATTAGGGGTCACCAACCTTTTTTAGGGTGAGGGCTACTTTTAAAATATAAAACAAGTCGGGGGCTACTTTTACTCCTCTTTTTTTTTTTTTTTTGCCGTGTATATATTTAGCACATTTTAACATTATGATATGCTGACCTTTAACCTTTGTTTGCTGTTTGGGTCTGTGGGACCCGTTTTCAGTGTTTACTAAAAGAACATGTATGCAATCTAATTATTTTAACCTGCTTTATTTGGGGGTGGACGGGCCTCACCTCCTCCAGGGGGGTCCTCACCTCCTCTAGGGGGGTCGGGGGGCATGCACCCCCAGGAAGATTATTTTTTAATGTTGAAGTGAAATGCATCAATCTGGAGCACTTTGAGCACAAGATGAATGTATGGAAACAGCTCTCAACACTCAGATGAAAGGGAGCTGTATACTTTTCAATAATCCAAACATCTTTAGAATATGATCACAACCAATAACAAATCATTTAAACTGGTTTATTCTTATCTTATGTTACCTAGTTAGCATTTTTTCTTTTTATGTATGCTTATTTTTACTAATCACTCCCCTTTCAAACTGTTTTTTGATTTTTTTTTACTGTCCTATAGTACACATTGGAATGATTTCTTACTTTATCTATACAGTGGCGTTTTCTCCCGGAGGCCAAGGGAAGCCAGGCTTCCCCTGTTTTTTCGGATTGTAGTTATAATTTAAATAAATAAATAAAAACACTTTGTTTTGTTTCGATAATTCTCCTTTGCTGTGTGTTGCTGCCGGCCCGTCTCTCCCCCACTCTCATTGAGTATTTTACAAAGAGTGAAACAAACAGCGCCCCTCTAGATGTTATGGTGAAACAGTAGATTGCATTCACTGTTGCGAGAGGAGGCCAGTCGGATCGGGCTTCCCTTGGTGAAAAAAATTGAGGGATTGACCAATCAGATGAGGCCCACGTGATGCCCCTGCCAACCTGTGATTGGTCAGGGCCATGCCAAGGGAAGCCAGCTGGCTCTGGCTTCCCTTCAGAGGCGGCTGGCGATTTCACCTGAATAGATGAGATTGTTTATATTTTTTAGTTACTTTTGGACTACGGACTGAGCTAATTACAGAGACGAGGACTGTTGCTGCACTTGCCGTGTGTTAGAAAGGGAAGGGAAGAGAAGGTGGACTATCGCATGCAAATGTTTCTGTACATAATTGTTTTTGAATTCATGTGTTTCATACACGCCTACTGATATTTTGATGTGTACATAAAACTTTAAAAGTCTCCTGATTTACTTTGTGAATGAATGCTTCTTTTTTATTCATTACCGAATCTGCACTGCGCATTGAGCGGCTGGTATTGCATTTGGGGGGGGGGTGTGTCTGCATAAATTAATAAGAAAATGCTTAAATTAATAAAACGAGAGTTTCGGCTGGAGAGTGCGTGCGGTTAGATAACAGGCGTGTGCAAGTCCTGCATCTGTGTGATACAAATGTGTGTAAAATGATACCGGGCGCTGTAATCACTCATCTGGTTACGTTATTGACCACCCCCCCCCCCCCAACCAACCCAAAAAAATGGGCTTCCCCTACATTTTTCCCCACGCCACGCTACTGTATCTATATTAAATAGATAAAGGTATGCTCTCCCTAGCTCTCTCTCTCTCCCTCCCTCCCTCCCCCCCCAGCTCTCTCGCTCTCTCTCTCCCCCTCTCCCTCCCTCCCTCCCTAGCTCTCTCGCTCTGAGCTCCTCCGTGGCGATCGACGGCTTGCGTTAAAAAATAATAATAAACATATTTTAAAGTGGGGGGGCACAAAGGGGATTTCGAAAAGAGCGGGGGACATTTCCCCCCTGTCCCAGGTGGAAATTACGCCATGCGTGTGTGCGTCAAGTGCAATAAATATATGCAAGTTGCAACACACAGAGTAAAACTCTGCCCCCCATGTGTTGTATAGGCTGGCATGATAGGCTGTTCAATGGGGCTGATGTGTTGTGTAGATTCTGCCAGAAGGAAAATCAGCGGGGAGGTGCCACATTGCTTTTCTTCCAGACTGCAACGCTGGTCCCGCAAATCAAGCAAGAACGTGATTGGTAGATATTAATTGTGGGGGTGGGGGGAGGAGGGGTGTTAGATAGATATAGAGTTGTAGTAAGTAGATAGAGTTCGCTATGATTTAGGTTTCGTTTATGCATAGGGTAGATTCTTTTAATTACATTTCCTTTTTTGTTTTGTGTATTTTATACATTTTGGATTTGCTTGGCGAGCTATTTTTAGAACATGCCCCGCGGGCGACTCACGTTGCCTCTGCGGGCGACCAAGTGCCCGCGGGCACCGTGTTGGCTACCCCTGCTCTATATCAACCATTGTATCGTATTCTAACCTTGGATTTCAATTATGCTTTTGTACGTTTACAGTTGTTCCAGCTGCACTAACCCCTAATCCTAACCCATTTTTATTAGTTTTTACTAATAGCAAACGCAAACTGTCACACTCTTATCTATCTAATCTTGTTGAAATTTCAAGAAAATCGCGTGAAAACCTGTTGCATTAAACCATTTAAGTTATAAATGTAAAGGCTGATTACAGTATAATGGGAGCCAAGCTCATTTAAGATACAATTTGAGTTATTTCTCACAAGCCACAGGTCCTTTTGATGATGGTTGAAGTTGACATTTTGCACCTTCTGAACCCATCTGCCAGAGATAAAATCTTCTGTTGTATCCTATCATATTGTATCCTATGGTGGTACCATTTTATCCCAACCTAACTTTATACTTCCATGGATTCTTATAAATCTTCCTTTTTAAGGAAAAGTCAGATATATCTGCTTTCTTTATCCCCTTCCTTATCGTCCCAGAAAGAATCAGGCCAAGTAAACGCCCCACTATGTCTGGAGGACTTGGAAGGAGATCATACAACACTTACCACTCCAAAATACCTGACCTACATATGTTGTGTTTGTGGGCACCAATATTAAGTCAACCATTTCTGGTAAAGCTTTGGAGGCGTAAAACCTCTTAACAAGTGGAAAGTATATATTTGTTTTTTGTAAGTGTAAAAAATGTGCATGTAAATATGTATTTTCACTTAAATGAAGGGTGCATGAATGTCTTGGCTTCACAACAGTTTTAACTCATCCTTTCTCTTTTAGTTTTATTTTAAATTCTTGATGTTCACTTGGACTTCAATTATGTTGTTGTATGTTAAACATTGTAGCAGCTGCCTTAACCATAACCATAAAACTAAACAGATTTAGTTATATTGGCATACAACCTTAATTTGTGTAATATATACCTGGCTGCTAAATCCTTAGAACTGTTACAAGATGTGTATTTTGTAAATTGTGTAACTTGCTGCTGTTAAATACCATCCAACTATGTGCAATATGTGCTATATGTGCAATATATATATATATATATATATATATATATGCCGTTAAAACTGTGCTATATATACCTGGCTGCTAAATCCTAAGAACTGTTACAGTATTTTGAAAATTATGTAACTTTTTATTTTTTTATTATATTTTTTATTATATCATAACTTATGCGTAACATATATAACATTAAGCTGTCTGTGGCTCTTTTTTTCTCCTGTAACTACGTAAATCTCCCCTCTGTGGGACTAATAGAGGTATTCTGATTCTGAGACATATTGAATGCAACATTTACTAAAAAATATTATTATTCCCATTATTTATTTTCTTAAAAATAAAAAAGCAGACGTGGCTCTGGTTTCAGACAGAGGGTAAACAAAAATCAGTATGAGAACAATAAAGCCCTTTTTGAATATTAAAGCATGGAAACATGTCACAGTAGAGGCACCACACACAAATCTGAGCCTTAAAATTAGCATTGTAGGGCCCCTTTTAAAATCAATGCTTTATGTTCTCTGAGTATAAGAAAAACCCTGACAGGTTGAACAAGTATTTTGAAAATTAAATTATTTGGATGTTAATGCAAAAAAAGAGCTCTGGTATCACTTTAGCAGATATTCAGATTTAGGTATCAAAATCAGTTTTGTACTGAATAAAAGTGGTTTTTCTGTATCTTTACTTTTGAACACTTATCCGTACCTGCATCTCATCCATTACTTGACCGCTAAACTCTCTTGATGAACACTAGAAGGTTTTTTCCTTTTTACTTTATCCATGTCTTCAATCTGACTACGGCTCAGTTCATGTGGGGTTAGATCTCTTACTTGAGATATTTGGGGAAGGTCATGGTACTGTAGTATACTGCACTTATCTGAACATTTCCCTCTCATGCAGGGGTCAACAGGTGAGATCACTGAGGAGATTTTTAGATGAAGAGTAAAACAAGATCCTTAAGGCGAGACACGGCAGGCAAAAACATCGTTTTTCATGCACTGGTCAATTTTGAGATTTTGTGCTATTTTGATTCCATAACATGTTTTCTTTCAGGCTTTTGGAAGGAAAACGTACAAAATACACATTTAGATGTTTATTTTTACTATAGTTTGTCTATTTGCGTCTCTAGATTTCTCCTAAATTCACCAAAAGTTAGCATTCTAACGTAACATATAGTACCGCGACCGCTGTTTGCACCATGTCATCAGAAGTATCGTTGGAAAGCTCCGTCTCTCCTGCACAATCTCATCGGATCCAAATATGGTCATTTTCTTTGTATCAGCAACCAATCGTGAAAGTACAAAGGGGTCTTAAACCAAAAATGAAATCTCATTGGCTGGTGTAAATTTCTGACAACGTGATTTGTTCAGATGCGTCACGTGGTGTGCTAAAACACTTCCTGGTTTTGCTTTCGCTGGAAATTTTAATCTCAAAATGGCAAAAGAACAGCGAAAAAAACATTCACAGAGAAGACGACAACAATTGTCACTTGCACGAAGCAAGGCTAGACAAAAAACAAATGACCCTGACTATGAAATACCGTCACGGAGTGCGTCGATGCGCAAGCTATCGTCCAAAGAACAGGAGAGTTTAGCTTGCGCCACACAACAATCTTTAAAGGTCGTTTTTCTCAAAATGAGTTTTTTCTCCTATGAGAAATGTCCACTTCAGTAGCATTTACATATACCAAACCTTCCAGTTATATTCCTATCAATATTCTGAAGGTTTATACACAAGGGTTTGTTCATATATCATTCATAGCCTTAATTATATAACATTTTATACCTAAAAACATTGCGAATATTGATATTTTAGGACTGTTGACAGTATTTTCTGATTTATGGAGTGATAAAAAGAGATATCCAAAATCCCTTCTGTAAAAACTTTAGATTCTAATATGACTACAAAATGAAACAAGAATTTTGAACCTGGCTTTATCCAATGTTCATATCAGGATAGAGGGCAAAATATAACACCAACTTGACAGTGCGCACTGTTAAAGCAGTGGGTGGTATTTAAATCTGTCTCAATTCATTTGTGCTTAAGCATGTGGTTTACACCTCATGTAAGTTCCCTTGGAAAACAAAAATGTATTTTCTCCTCTATGTCTGGATGACTTTGTGCATGCGTGCAAAATGTTTGTGTGTCTGTTTTAATGACTCCAGATTTAACTGTGGTCTGTTTTGATGTTCCTAAAAGGCACTACCTGTTTTCCCCTGTGTGTCTGTGTTTGTCAAATGCAATAAGAAAAAAGCCAACAACACTATCCATCCATCTTTTTTCCACTACTTATCAGGAGTCGGGTGGCGGGGGAAGCAGTTCCAGCAGAGGGTTCCATACTTCCCTTTCCTTGGCCACATCAACCAGCTCTGACTGGGGGATTCCAAGGCGTTCCCAGCATGGAGATATAATCCCTCCACCTGGTCCTGGGTCTGCCCCTTGGTGTCCTCCTAACTGAACGTGCCTGGAACACCTCCCTAGGGAGGCACCCAGGTGGCATCCTCACTGCCCAAACCACCTCCTGGCTCCTTTCTAACCAGAATCCGTCCCTATGACTGAACCACTCACCTTATCCCTAAGGGAGATGCCAGCCGACCTCCGGAGAAAACCTTTTATGGATGTTTGTATTCATAATCTTGTTCTTTTGATCATGACCCATCCTTCGTGACCATAGGTGAGAAAAGGAACGAAGATAGACTGGTAGAAAGAGAGCTTTGCCTTCTGACTCAGATCTGTCTTCGTCACAACGGTGCGTTGAAGCTCCCGCTGCTCCGATTCTCGGGCCCATCTCACGCTCCATTGTCCCCTCACTCGAGACCAAGACCCCGAGCTACTTGAACTTCACCACTTGGGGTAATTCATTCCCTACTCGGATAAGACAGTCCATCGGTTTCCTACTGAGAACCATGGCCTCAGATTTAGAGTTGCTGATCCTCATCCCAGCCATTTCACACTCCGCTGCAAACCTGAAAACCTAGATAACCTAAAAAATGCTTGACTAGTAACTGGACATGTATTGAAAATTGGATGAAAACTTTAGTTTTTAAACTACAATATGTAGTCCGTCATGTATTCAGGATACAGACAGTTCTCCCAGTTCATACTGTTCTCATCGTTCTGTGTCGCATGTTTGTTCTATAATGTTTCAACCTCAGCAGAGCAACTTTAGTTGTTGATACTTTCAAATAAAAAAAAAACCACAAAATCAAATTTGAGGTTCTGATCCTTATCCAAGCTGCTTTGCTGAAGGTCAACTGGCGCAGACCAATGACGCCAACAGAACAGCATCTGCAAAAAGCTAATGAGAACTTTAAGATGTGCCCATTTTTGGTTGTGGCAATTTTGGGTGGCGCACCACTTGTACAATTTAAACAGCAAATGGCACTTTGATGGGAAGGGAGGCAAATATTTTCAAAATACTAAATAGGTGTAGTACCCTTTTAGTATATTTGAGACGTCTCGATGCATATCCATTATGCCAACATCCATTCCAGAATCTGCTTCACAACTCTGATCCTAGCTCACGCTTAAGCTGCATTCACATGATACGCAATTTGCTCTTTTCTCGTCGCAAAGTTGGGCACGGAGCCTTGGTGTGAAAACAGCTAGTTAAGTTTTGTTTCAATGGTTACCTCCCCTACTAGCTTGCAGCGCTACATACAGCTGTCATGTGTTAGTTGGGTTTCAAAAGGTCAGCGATAAAACAAAGTAACGTTGAAATAATTTGAACTTTGAACGCAGCGCTAAAGTAGCGCTTCAAGATGAATGCGCCTATAGAGTTCAGACACCAAATCAAAACTGCAAATGCTCTATACATCCTTAGTATTTACATATAAACTAGGGCTGTCAGTCGATTAAAATATTTAATCGCGATTAATCGCATGATTGTCCATAGTTAAGCGCGATTAATCGCAAATTAATCGCACATTTTGTATCTGTTCTAAATGTACCTTAGAGGAATATTTTTCAAGTTTTTAATACTCTTATCAACATATGAGTGGACAAATATGCTTTATATGTTTGTTTATTATCATTTGAACAATGACAAATATTCTCATGAATATTAAACACAACAACCTCTCTCATACATTAATACAATACACATACACACACCCTCCCGGTCCTCCCGATGGCCTGCCGGTGAGCGTGGAAGTGTGGTCTGCCACAAGCGGGCGGCAGGAGCGGGGCTGTCAGCATCAGCTTGTAGATGGTATTTTAAACTCGATGCGCTCTGAAACTACGGGGCGGCCGAGGACAAAAAATACACATGCGTTAATCGCGTTAAAATAATTAGTGGCGTTAATTTTTTTTTGCGTTAACGCGTTATTAACGCAGCCCTAATATAAACCTGTGTGAGTTGGCTGTGTGAATGAGTTTCACACAAAGGATTACTCTGGGCCAACAAAAACAGATGCATGGGAAGTATAATTACACAGCTGTATATTTAAGAGCCATAATCTCTTTCTACGACACGCATACACCCCAATACCCTTTGCGTATGTCCTGTGATGCACTTTAAAACCGGCGTGTGCGTGTTTTTCAGACTGTGTGCACACTCACTTTTCCTTCCCTCTTCATCTAACTGCTTGTGGCACACAGTGTTTGTGTGTGTGTAACGATGTCTCAGACAGTGTGGGTGTGTGTTGTTATGCCTGCCTCTGTCTAACTAGTTGTGACACACTGGTCACATGTCTCCGTGAGTGTGTGTCTCAACAAGTCTCAGGCTGTGTATGTGTGTGTGTCTGTGCGTAATATCTGGGCTTTGTTAATTTATGAAGTCTGCGATAATTTGACTGTGTGTGCCAACTCCCTCATCGAGAGGATTGATAATTAAATAACCCCGAAAATACGGCACAGACACACACACACCAAACAAGGTTAGAGAGAGACTTGAGGAAAGGGGAATAGGAAGAAAAGATAATTTGTTTGATGAAGAGGTCAAGAAGAATGGATTTAGAAAGGCTGAAAATTAGGAAAGAAATGCGGAGAAATGGGCAACAAGGGTCAAGAAAAAGAGATTGTGATTGAGTTGAAGTGAGTGAGATAAAACAGGGAGGGAGAGGGAGTGAGTGGGAGGATCATGGGAGATTCAGAGACAGAGAGAGTGGGTTTGAAATGCCAGGAGACAGAGCGCAGTAAATAAAAGCTCTTTATGGCCGGCTGAGCGATTTAGTAGATTATCCCTTTACAAAGGTCAACGCCAGTTTGGAGCGTGACCAAAACAACAACAACAAAAACGAGAGGATGAAAAAAAACTGCCGACTTAAGCCGTAAAATGGCATGACCGGTAAACAAATATGACAACAATGACAGCGGCTTAGGAGACGGTGACGTGATGTAGTTAAAAATGAAGTGAATGGAAATGGACTCTTAGAAATTAAGAATAACAAGCTTAAAAAAGTATGAAAATCCCAAAGCGGGAGCTTCGGCTGCTGATGAAAATGGGGAGTAATGCAACTGGACACAAAAGGAGAAACACAGAGCTTATGACAGCTGGAGGGTGTTTTACTAGAAGATCTGCATAATGTGTGGTGTAACCAGGAATGGAACTGAGCCAGAAGGCCCTTTTTTACATCCTTTTTGGGGGAATGTTTTCCTTTTTATTACAGGATTTATCGAGATTTTGGTTTCGGAAATAGACAATTGAAATCCTATGTAAGGGATAATGTGCGTCAGGACCTGCTCACCCAGTTGGTGTTCCTTTTTGTTTTTCATGACCACATCGCTGCACATTATCTCACTTATAACACACATGCATACAAAATAAACCAACAACTTCACTCAAAATATTGATGTAAATTGATTGTATTTATTACAAATGTATCGTATAGCTTGCGCTAAGAACTGCAGCAACATCAACGTGACTTAAAATTAATGCAGCGCTGATCAAGGTTTTCTGTGGAGAAGTCAGGGCCGCAGCTTGGATAAGGCACACTCACACACGCTTACCTCGTGTAGAGTGTGCATGGACAGTCCTCCAGTCCTGTATGGGGCTTACTGCGCACCATGTTACCCGGGTCCCTAAGGAGCATGGGAAAAAACACAAGCGCATTATGTCCAGGGGGGGGTCAGATACCTACTGACCCACAGCCACCCCCCTCTCACCAGTCATGTGTTGCCCTGGCAAGCACAGGCAACGAGAAGGAGCCAGACATGTCCAAGAGATAAAACTTTATGAAGGGGCCTGGCGTAGACCAAGACGCCGCCGTGCATATATCTTCTACACTCAAGCCGCTGAATAAGGCTGTTGACACAGCCACAGCCCGTGTAGAGTGTGCACGGACCCCCGTGGGGAGGGCTCTCCCCGCTCGTCCATAGGCATGTGTAATGCACTCGCAGAGCCATCCTGTCAGGCGCCTCTTGGAGAGAGCTTTTCCAGCCACACCATCTCCAAAGCACACAAACAGCTGTTCAGTGCGCCTAATGGCAGCTGTGCGCCCTACATAACATGCTAGCGCACGCACCGGGCAGAGGAGGTGCAATTTAGCCTCCCTGGCCCCAATATGGGGTGGAAGACTAAAGCCACCTAACTGAATAGCCCTTGACCTGAACGAACTCCTTAGGCTCTTGGGAGCAAAGGAGGGGTTCGGTCTGAGTGTCGCCCCGCTACGGTCACCCCGGATCAAAATACAACTTGGGTGCACCGACAGAGCGCTCAGCTCGGACACTCTCTTGGCCGAAGTCAAGGCAAGTAGCAACGCCGTCTTCCATGACAGTGCTTTCAGGGAGGAGAGCTCCAGAGGCTCAAATGGTTCTGTGACCAGAGCCTCGAGCACCAACGGCAGGTCCCACTGTGGGGCGGAGGCGTGCACTGCTGGGCACTGCCTCCTGACCCCCTGCAAAAACCGCGACATGAGCGGCTGACTGAAGGCTGACCTGCCTCCAAATCCCTCATGGCAGGACGCTTTTTTTTGCTTTTCCACAAGGGGTAGTTCCGGCTCAGGGCTACTTTTTCACCTTTTTTCTGGCCCTCCAAAATTGAGGTTCTTACCGGGCCAACAACCGGGCTGAATATGCTAAACTAGTGACGTAAACACTCTCGACTGCTGAATGGTCAGAGAGAATCGCTGGCAAAGGGGCTACAACAACAAAATGAACATTTTACCGTGATTTAATTGTAATACACGTTTCAAAATGATTGACGAAGTAACAACATACTGATACCGGTCTGCAGACAAGACGGCAGGCGAAAAACCTTTTAAAATGCGTGTTTTCTGAATGGAGATCGGATCGATCAGGCTAAGCTAACGTTGTATATGCTCCGTCCACACTCACAACAACTGCCTACAGACAGAAATAAAGCAGCGACTGTATTCGCCATGACACAGACAGTCTGTGGTTTGTACTTGTTTAACTTTTGTCTAGTCCCTGAACAGATATGAGGAGCTGTGAGCTGTTTTGGTTTTGTGGTTCGCATTGAAGATGACGTCACGGCAGTTTTACGCAGCATCGCTCCGCCGGCCCAACAGCTGATCACCCCGCCTACACTGCGTTACTATAGTTACTACCCCAGTTCCTAAACTGTAATGGAAACGCAGCATAAAGTGAGCCTGGCCTACCAAGGCCTAACCATGCAGTGGTTACCTACTCTGCCATACAATATAGCCATACAATATAGCAGAGAGGAACTTTTCCAATTGCGAAACTTCGTGGACAATAATAACCCTCCGACAAACAATGGAGATTCACCATGGCTACCTGTTGCTGTTCTACCTGAGAGACGCAAGAAGAAGACAAAGCGGGGATGCCGGGCCGGGTTGCTGGTCAGACTGAGGAAGCGAGAGAATCGGCCCCCTCTTCCGAGTATTCTTCTGGCTAATGTTCAATCCATTGAAAATAAGCTAGATGAACTCAGAAGCCGGATTGCTTTTCAACGGGACATTAAGAACTGTAACGTGTTAATTCTCACTGAGACTTGGCTCAACCCCGCTATCCCGGACTCCGCTATTGTCCCTGACGGATTCTCTATTTTTCGTCAGGACCGGACTGCTAACTCGGGGAAAAGTAAGGGAGGCGGTGTGTGTGTAATGACTAACAACAACTGGTGCTCAGATGTGAAGATTATTTCATCGGACTGTTCCGCACATCTCGAGCACCTCATGATCTCATGTCGGGCCTTCCATCTGCCGAGGGAATTCACATCTGTTGTGATAACAGCAGTGTATATCCCGCCGCAGCCACTCGCCGACAACAACACGGCACTCGATCAGCTGTTTGGGTTTATTGATAAAACCGAGACTTCACGGCCAGATGCGGCGTTCGTTGTGGCCGGAGATTTCAACACCGCCAACATGAAGAAGGTTTTGCCAAAATATTACCAACACATCAACTTCCCGACGCGCGGGGGAAACATACTGGACCATGTTTATTCCCCTTTCCGGAATGGATATAAGGCTCTCCCTCGCCCTCCCTTCGGCAAATCAGACCATATCTCACTACTGTTGTTGCCTGCGTACAAGCAGAAACTTAAAAGGGACAGACCGATAACAAGGACAGTACAGCGATGGAGCGAGGAGTCAGATTCAGCACTGCAGGATTGCTTTGCATCTACGGATTGGAGTGTGTTTGAGGACAATAACATCAACACACACACGGACACTGTCATCTGCTACATTGGGAAATGCATCGATGACGTGGTACCGAAGGTTTCTGTACGGACATTCCCAAATCAAAAGCCCTGGGTAAACGGTGAGGTGCGCGGCAAACTGAAAGCGCGCACTCTCGCGCACACAGCGGGAGATTTGGAGGAGTACAGGAAGTCTAGGTATGATCTCCGGAGAGCAATTCAAAATGCAAAGAGACAGTACAAAGACAAGGTGGAATCTGACTTCAAAGGCTGTAACACTAGGAATATGTGGGCGGGACTAAGGACAATGACTGACTACAAAGGAGCAGCGGGGGGTGCTGCGGGAGTGTCTGCGTGCGCATCTCTCCCAGATGAGCTAAACAGTTTTTTTGCACGCTTTGAGAGCAGCCAGGCTGTGGAGGTACAGAGGGACCAGGAGCTACACTGCCCTTTTGTTTTAAATAGGGCAGATGTGTGTAAATCCTTTAAAAGGGTTAACCCACACAAGGCTCCTGGACCTGATGGCATCCCTGGCCGTGTTCTCAGGGTGTGTGCAGTTCAGCTGGCAGAGGTGTTCACAGACATCTTCAACAGGTCCCTGCTGCAGTCTGTAGTCCCCACATGTTTTAAACACTCCACCATCATTCCTGTCCCCAAAAAGACAATCATCACCTGCCCCAACGACTACCGCCCAGTAGCACTCACCTCCATCATAATGAAGTGCTTTGAGTGGTTAGTCAAATTATTCATCACCTCCTCCCTCCCTGAATCTCTGGACCCCCTGCAGTTTGCCTACAGAGCAAACAGGTCCACAGACGACGCCATAGCCCTCACCCTCCACACTGCCCTCTCACACCTGGACCCGAAGAACAGGAACACATATGTGAGAATGCTGTTCATTGACTACAGTTCAGCATTCAACACCATTGTGCCCTCCAAGCTGGCCATCAAGCTCAGAGACCTCGGGCTCAACAGCGCCCTCTGTGACTGGATCCTGAACTTCCTGACGGGCAGACCCCAGGCAGTGCGGGTGGGAAATATCACATCCTCCACCCTGATTCTCAACACCGGTGCCCCTCAAGGCTGCGTGCTCAGCCCTCTCCTCTACTCCCTGTTCACCCACGACTGCGTGGCCACACACAGCTCCAACACCATCGTGAAGTTTGCTGATGACACGACCGTCATCGGCCAGATCACAGACGATGACGAGACGGCGTACAGAGAGGAGGTCGAAAACCTGACATCTTGGTGCCAGGATAACAACCTCCATCTCAACATCAGCAAAACAAAGGAGCTGATTGTGGACTACAGGAAGCAGCAGGGAGAGGGACACGCCCCCATCGCCATCAATGGGACTACGGTGGAGAGAGTCAAAAGCTTCAGGTTCCTTGGGGTCCACATCACTGAGGACCTGACATGGTCTCTTCACACCACCACCATCACCAAGAAAGCTCGACAGCGGCTCTTCTTCCTCCGCAGGTTGAGGAGGTTCAAAATGGATCCCAGGATACTCTGCAACTTCTACAGGTGCACGATAGAGAGTATCCTCACTGGCAGCATGACGGCCTGGTACGGCAGCTGCACCGACCTCGATCGTAAGGCTTTACAGAGGGTGGTGAAAACTGCACAGCACATCACCAGGACGGAGCTGCCATCCATGGAGGACCTTTACTCCCAGCGGCTCAGGAAGAAATCACTACGGATTATCAAAGACCCCCATCACCCCAGCCACAAACTGTTCTTTCTGTTGCCGTCTGGCAGACGTTACCGCAGCATCCTGGCAAGGACAAGAAGATTCGGAGACAGTTTCTTCCCGCGGGCAGTGAGACTGTTAAAAAATTGAACTGTTGAAACAACATCAAACATTCATCTGCTACTCAGTAGTATGTATCTAATACCTAATATATATATATCATTCCAATAACTTGTATATAGACTCGTACTGCACTATTCCACATCATAACTTTATTTCATTTTTATAACTATTATTATTTTTGTATTGCTCATGCTCTTATTGTTATTATGTTATGTTATTATGTTGCATTGTTGGAGAAGCCTGTGACATAAGATTTTCAACTGCATAATTACTCTGTAGCTATGTCAGATTGACAATAAAGAACCTTGAACCTTGAACCTTGAAAAGTGCCATCAGACCTACCTCTGCTGATCAAATCACTTAAACACAAAGTCCATCCTCCTGTCCTTTTGGATGAAGTACTTTACGGCGGGGTCATGCAGCTGATCCTTTGCCACACCAATTTATCAATGTAACTCAATTGAAAATGACTCGGTTAATAATTTCGCAACGATGTTATCAGACTCATCACTATCACTGACGTGAGCCTTCATGAACGAACTTGTGCTGATTAGCTACTTCCCCCTAGCTTAACCCGTTGTTATAACACATGCATAAACTTCACAGCGGGCGGAACTTGTCATAAAGTCTGCGATAATAAAGCCCACCCATTTAGAGGGAAGATATGATTGGTCAATTGTACTGTCATTTGACATTACTCTCTCGTTGAGTTACTATAGCTGGCCCCTCTGTGAATTTATAGCTGGACCATGAAGTAAGAAGATATGATTCTAAACTGTATTGAAGTAAAGATGTATTATTTTGAATTGTATTTTAGTGAACATCTTTGAACTGTTTTAAGTAATCACACTCCTGGGTCATATACACACCCTGTCCCTTTCACCTCAACACACCAGATGTTGTTTTTTAAGGTAGATTTGGGTCTCTTTTTATGGGGGCACTAAAGGTTTAATTGTTTGAAAAAGAAAAGTTTATGAGATAACTCCCCTGGAAAAGGTAGGGAGGGGAGATCGGGACGGAGATAAGAATTGACTTTTGACCTTAGGGGACTTTGGAATTTCAAGTCCTGGTGAGAACTATTGAACCCGGCCAGAAGCGAATCCAGCCAGTCAGGGCACTTGGGGGAGGTGGTCAGTTTAAACAGCTCCTCCCCAGGGGCTCTCTGATTCGCTTGGGAGTAAAGTGGGAAGGAAGAGATGACCCATCTCCGCCCCAAAAGTAGATAGAAATACTGATGTTTGTGTGTGTAAAAATGCTTTTGGGTTTGGTGAGTTTGTTGGTCCTGATATCTGTGTCCGCATCGCATCACAAACTTGAAGTCCAATTTCTTCTCGTTTGATGAGTTTGTCTGGTCCTGACGCTTTTATCCGCATCGCATCACAAATCTAAAAGTCCGGAGTACTCGAGTACTCTGTATAACTTGTATATGTGTTTGGTTTCCTACTAGAAGTAAACTCAGATAATTTGTTATAACTTTGATTCCGGTGTTTTCAATTCCTTTCTTAATTTAATAGAGATCCAGCCTCATCCAACGAACGGCGCGTAGCAGAAGTATTCTACTCCAACAAGTGGTGACTCCCGACGTTTGTGAGCTGATCTCTAGAAAGGGACACCGACAGCCAGGGGACAGAATCCAGTCCAGGGGGAGGACACAGAGATACTGGTGACAACTAAACCAATGGCCATATACGAAAGGTGAGCAGACACCTGTTTTGATTATCAAAAATCTGTGATTGATTATACTAAAAATGTAGAGTTGTCAGCAGCGTTCTCAGTGTTCTTAGTCACGGTGGGAAATACAATACATATTACAAGTTGGGGATATTGGGGAAGTGCTTAGAGAAGGGTATTCAGTCCTGGACCTAAGGCACAATAGTGTTTGAGAGAGGCCGGTTGATCAGTCCCGGCCCTTCACTCACTAAATACGAAGGCTGCAAGGCTAGAAAAAGAGGGTTAAATTCCCCGCAGATCATGATAAGATTGATTAATGCGGTTACCTTGCAGCGCTTTAATTAAAGACTACGAAGGTGTCAAAATAGGGTTAAATTCCCCGTAGGTCAATATAACATTGATGAATATGGTTACCTTGCAGTGCTTTCATTAAAGACTGTAAGGCTGTAAAAGAAGGGTTACATTCCCCGCAGGTCATGATCAGATTGATTAATGCGGTTACCTTTCGTGGTGCTTTAAATGTGTAAAATTTCTGTAATTGTTATATGGTGGGTGATAGAGGAGGAGAGAGACGCGACCTCCAACTAATTATTTGGAACGACCGTATCTCATCACAAAACTGTTGTGGGGATAATCAGGCTCATTAAACGTGACGATAAAGAGATTTTGTTGACTGAGTTTTAACTCTTGACCTGAAGTCGCAATCACCGTGAGGAGATTGTAGAAGCCTGCTTCTGGAAGTCACGCTATCTGTTGAAATAAACATCGCACAATAAAAATGTGCCTGACTGTAATATGATAAGGTATGGAAAGCTCTGTGTGATTTTTTTAAGTCAAATCTGTGTAATACTTGAGAGACAAATCCAGTAAAAAGAACTGTGGGTAAAAAATTGCAGAAGACAAAGGGACAGAGAGCAACAAGAAGGTGGTATAATGTCTGAGACCCTACCTCCACCCTACGGAGATAATAGCTCACAAATGCCACTTATGAGTGTCCCATCTAATACTCCTAAAAGAAAACACATTGTTAGACCTGATATTCAGGGAAAAGGAATGTTGGAAATAGTAATGGAAGATATTGAAAATCTTAAACTGGATCAACCAACCATGTTAGTGAACCCTGCTAATATGGAGCTAATACATGTAGAAAGACTAGCAGCAGCTCTGGCAAAGACAATAGGTCCTAGCATGCAAGCACAGAGCGATAATATGATAAGGGCTATTAAACTGACCCTTTTTGGGAATGGGATTTTCCGTTACACAACAGAAGACTCAATTCAGGCCTTAAAGAACGCTTTACAAACTAGTCAGGGAGAGTTTAATGTGTTGCTATGTTGCTCATGTGGGAGCTTACACTTTTGGGAAGATATCTCCCACTTTCTCTGTCCTGAGGTGCTGCAGACTCAAAGCAGCATACAGGGTCAAAGACAGGCGTGACCTCTGGAGAGGAAGAAAATCTAAATCTGAACAGACCACAGAGCCCATTAAAAGGTTTTATGGCCTAAACACAGAGAGGAAGATCTGGAGATTGTAAGGAACTCTCCCTAAATACCCACCCCCACACCATTGAGGGGAAGAGTGTTCCTTTCACCAATAAACAAATCATCTCTTAACCAAGTCAGATTTCAAAATAGCCATACCTCAAGTTGTTAAGAAAAGAGGGAGATTCAAGAAGTTATCAATAATTGCCCAGTATATTAAATAAATACAAACGGACACGTATCAATATAAGTCAGATAATATAGACGAGGTCAATCGTGGAAGAAGGCTGACATTTAATGCCTGGTATATAAGTAATAGTAATAATAAATATATAGCTGATATTAAATAACTGATGTATAAGGCTCGATGTTTCTGAAAATAAGAACACCGTTAACGGCGTTCTATTTCAGAAAAAGGGGGAAAAGGATAGGATATACATCAGACAATATGTATGTGAGATTATTACGTTTTTAGGAGAAATTTATCAATTTAAAATACTAGTTATGGTATTTTTTGTTTTGTTTTATTTGTTGCTTTTAAGAGAAATTGATACATTTAAAATAATCTAGCTTTGGTTATTTTTTGTTTTGTTAGTTTGTTCCTTTTTTGTTTTATTTTTATTTTTGTTCAATTTTTTAATTTAATTTTTTTTTTTTTTTTTTTTTTTTTTTTTTTAATTTTTGTTTATTATTTTCTGCATAGTCTCTTGTCCACACTCCAGTCTAGTTGGTGCCGCCAATAAACACTAAAGAAGTAGAAAAGATGATTTCAAAACCATATTTCCAGCAACTTAAGGGCTTGGTATGAGACTTCTCCACACAGGCTGCTGACGTCAAAAGGGGGACCCGAGAAACACAAGGCCAACACAGCAGATTACGTCTGGTTGGAGGGGACCTCCCATGCCGTTCGCCTAGATGGAAAGGGAGACAACTGGTACCGCTGGAGCCAGTGTGCGGTCGGGAAAAACACCTGCGAGGACCCTGGACGACATCAGGACAAAGTTGGCCCTCGTCGCGAGGACCCTAGACGACATCAGAACAGATCTGGCTCTCGTCAAGGCAGTCGACCCAGGAGGCGCCATCAGCAGACCGGAGGAGGAGGATCAGGACATCTCTCCAGCAGTCGACCCGGAAGCCGCCATCAGCGGGCCGGAGGAGGAGGATCGGGACATCTCTCCAGCATCGACCCGGGTGCCGCCATCAGCGCGCCGGGGGAGGACAATCCGGACACATCTCTCTAGAAGGCAGCTCAGAAGCCGCCGTCAGCGGGCTGGGGGGACGAAGATATGGCAAACCAAGACGGCACAGGGAACTCCATTTCCCGCTGAAACAGGTTGATATAGCCGGTGTGGAACTTTGTCTGAACAATCCATTTTTTTTTTGAGGAACTTTCAACTTTATTTTTATATCCCATAAAAAGGGATTTGTATTTTTTATTCTACAGAACTATGTGTTACCAAAAGAGGGAAAAGTATGATAATGTCTTTTCTGATTTCTGTGGCTACTTTTATTGCCATTTTGGTGACATGTGGTTGTTGTTGTGTGCCTTGTATCTGCTCATTGTGTGTTAGACTCATCAGTTCCACAATTGAGGGAAAAGCTGCCCCTTCCCCTCCGTACCAAATGCCCTTGTTGGCGTATGCGTCGGAGGGGGAAGAATATGATGACTCAGCCGACAAGGACGAACTTTTTTAGACATATTTTATTCTCCCTCCACTGTCATGAGAAGTTCTTGTTGTGGACTGTTCCTAAAGGTTTAAAGTGCTCTATATCCCAGCTTCTGATGGGTTTATATAAATGTTGGGACAGACACAGTAGGAAAAAAGAATGACAGTGGTAATGTTTCTAATGCTATATGTTGATCTCGTGAGGTGAGATCAAAAGAGGGATTGAAGTAAGAAGATATGATTCTAAACTGTATTGAAGTAAAGATGTATTATTTTGAATTGTATTTTAGTGAACATGTTTGAACTGTTTTAAGTAATCACACTCCTGGGTCATATACACACCCTGTCCCTTTCACCTCAACACACCAGATGTTGTTTTTTAAGGTAGATTTGGGTCTCTTTTTATGGGGGCACTAAAGGTTTAATTGTTTGAAAAAGAAAAGTTTATGAGATAACTCCCCTGGAAAAGGTAGGGAGGGGAGATCGGGACGGAGATAAGAATTGACTTTTGACCTTAGGGGACTTTGGAATTTCAAGTCCTGGTGAGAACTATTGAACCCGGCCAGAAGCGAATCCAGCCAGTCAGGGCACTTGGGGGAGGTGGTCAGTTTAAACAGCTCCTCCCCAGGGGCTCTCTGATTCACTTGGGAGTAAAGTGGGAAGGAAGAGATGACCCATCTCTGCCCCAAAAGTAGATAGAAATACTGATGTTTGTGTGTGTAAAAATGCTTTTGGGTTTGGTGAGTTTGTTGGTCCTGATATCTGTGTCCGCATCGCATCACAAACTTGAAGTCCAATTTCTTCTCGTTTGATGAGTTTGTCTGGTCCTGACGCTTTTATCCGCATCGCATCACAAATCTAAAAGTCCGGAGTACTCGAGTACTCTGTATAACTTGTATATGTGTTTGGTTTCCTACTAGAAGTAAACTCAGATAATTTGTTATAACTTTGATTCCGGTGTTTTCAATTCCTTTCTTAATTTAATAGAGATCCAGCCTCATCCAACGAACGGCGCGTAGCAGAAGTGTTCTACTCCAACAACCACCAATCACCTCCTATCTTCACAGTGACTCGCAAAGGAGCTTCTTTCATTTAAACTGAATAGGCAGATTCGAAGGATTTATCTCTTTGGAAATGTTATTTTAAATACAATTAATTAATTATTTTGGTAAAACTAATAAAACATATTTAAAAAAATATTAAGATTTTTTATTTGGGTTGAAGTGTCACAACGACATGCTGACTGCAGTGGGGTTTGAACCTGTGCTCCCCTGATCCGAACACCAACGCACTAATCCACTGCGCCACATCCTCCCTACATATATATGTATATATATATATATATGTTTGTATGTATATGTATATATATATATATATATATATATATATCCAGAACAATCTTGCAGCCTTTCGGGAAAAAAATAAAGGCTGTTTAAAAGGAAGATCCTATATATTCAGATTCTGGATTTTATACAAATGAAATAGTGGACCGTACAGCTTCTTGTTCACCTGAGGGGGAAATTAAGAAGGGTGAATGGAAAGAGAGTGATTAGAGAGAAAATAAAAAAAGGCAGGAACGAATGAGTAGAGGAGGATCAGTGAACACATTTTAATCAGAACTAAATGAGGGAGAATGAGTGGGCAATAAGGGAGGAGACGGAAATGGATTAAAGTGGAGAGAGACGGCGAAGGGAGCGAGACAGAGGCGGGTCATTAAGAAGTCTCTAGTGGAATAAAATGAGGCATTATCATTTTAATGCATGACTTAATATTCCTGCTTGTGAAATATGTGGGAGGCACGCGTACATGCACATAGCCGCCATATTGCCTCATCCTCCCTCTATTAGCCACTCATTGTCTTTATTTTTATTTTCATCCCCATATCCATTTTAATGCCAATCTCATTTTCATTGCGATGCTTCACGTAGCTTTGATCAAGCAGGATACTCCCACTGAGATCATACATGTATTTTTGTTGCAAAGAGCCACTCAACATATTTCATAAGAAGAAAAATAAATAACGAAATTAAAGCCGAAGTGATGAAAGAGGAAAAACGTTGGCCTGATTCTACTGCACTCAACATTTAACAGCTTGAAGTTTATTACGGGTTATTTTCAATCCATTCTACAGCTAAGCTTCAATGAAAGAAAAATACATTAATAATGTCGATCTATATTGTTCTACTCATCTGAACAGTGGCGAGCCGTCAGGGCCCTCTAGGCCCTCTCTGAGGGCCTAAGATATTCTACAAAAATATATTTTTCATTAGTTTTACCTAAATAACTTGATTTAATTGTATTTAAAATAACATTTCCAAATAAATAAATCTTTCAAATCTGCCTATTCAGTTTCTGTTGGAATGTGAAGGGTTAAATGAAAGAAGCTCCTTTGGCCCTCTCTACGAGTTACTGTGAAGATAGCAGCTGATTGGTGGTCCAGCTATAAATTCACATAGGGCCCGCTAGGGTAACTCAACGAGAGAGTAATGTCAAATGAGAGTACAATTGACCAATCATATCTTCCCTCTAAATGGGTGGGCTTTATTATCGCAGACTTTATGACAAGTTCCGCCCGCTGTGAAGTTTATGCATGTGTTATAACGGGTCAAGCTAAGCGGAAGTAGCTAATTAGCATAAGTTCGTTCATGATGGCTCACGTCAGTGATAGTGATGACATAGTTTCGTGTTAACCGAGTGATTTTCAAGATTGAGTTACAATGATAAAATGGAGTGGCAAAGGATCAGCTGCATGACCCCGCCATCAAGTGCTTCATCCAAAAGGACAGGAAGATGGACTTTGTGTTTAAGTGATATGATCATCAAAGGTAGGCCTAGGTAATTTTCAATGTGGGCTGCCGTGCCGACTTAATTCATTTTTAATTGTTACTTGGCTGTGGGTGCCTTGTCATGATAGGTGTTTATATAAATCCGAATAATGGTCGAAATCTTGACTGATGATATGAATTTATTGAAATCTCCAATATCAACAGTCAAGTCTTCGACCCTTATTCGGAGGGAAATGCTACAGTAAGAGCTTGTGCCTCTTCGGGGTGCTAACACTGAAACATAAACTTTATCCTTTACTTTCTCCGTCTTTATATGTAGATATTACTTTTCTCCGTTAATCTCCGCTCCTTTTCTCCGTCACATTGTTTCCATAGCAACAACAACTTCCTGTCAACAGCGTAAACTCACCTTCAAAATAAAAGCATGTCCATACAAAATAGGAAGCCAAGCCAAATTACACTTAAGACATATATACAACTGCAACGAAAGTAACAAACACAATGCAATATCCTTTTCAATTTGAAAGAACAGAAATTGGGTTATATACAGGTGTTGTTTTGTTCGGTGGAGGGCTGCTGACATTGATGCGTTTTGCACCCCGGGCCGTTGTTTTGATATTCCGCTGAAGTATACGCTGTGACGTAATAACTCTTTATTTTATTTATTTTTTCGAGGGAAGAGGGGGGGTCAGAGGGCCTAGGTATAAAAGTCACGGCTCGCCACTGCATCTGAACATGATTAAATGATTAGCCAGGTCCTTACTGTCACCATTTTTTTTTACATATTATTAGTTCCTCGTAATAAAGCCAAAGAAAAGTAATTATTTTTATTGACTAATGATTTTAAAGAGGGAAACATGGCGCAGGGTAGGGTGTGGTATAAAACGTCTTACTCCATGCGTTCATCAAGTCTACATTTTACAATAGATGTATATATCAACCGCTAAGCTAAGGCGCCGTGCTGGTGGCTGCCTGTTGCATGCAGCTCCCGGTGTTTTATTGATCTTTGTCTTTTTGTTTACTTTTATTCTCTTAGTTGTACTTTTTTCTTTGGATATTTATTTTGTTTTGCAGCGAACTATGGCCACGTTTTACTTCAAACGTTTTCTGGTCATTCTTCTGCTACTTTTTTCACTTTTTGTGTTGGAGAGCCATGCTCAGAGGAGTGATGGCATTGTTTACACGCGTGAGCAGCTGATTGCGCTGTGCCGACCCGTGCTGCTGCCCGGAGCCAGGCATGACATCCCGGAGGAGCTTCGGAGGCTCAAGCGGGGCTGCAGAGCTGGGGCCAAGCTGAGGATGAAGAAGAAGATGAGGTACAAACCCTGTGTACCGGCCATCATAATGGGGAACGTGAGGTCTTTGGGGAATAAGATGGACGAGCTCCGCGTGCTGACGAAGACGCAGTGGGAATACCGTGAGTGTAGCATCATGTGTTTTACCGAGACTTGGTTGCACTCGCTCATCCCGGATAATAACACGGCTCTCCCCGGCTTCACGAGTGTTCGGGGCGGACAGGGACGTTATTCTGAGCGGTAAAAAGAAAGGAGGAGGGATTGCACTGTATGTGAACGAACGATGGTGTAATCCTGGACATGTTACTGTGAAGGAGCGTTTCTGTAGCCCGGACATTGAACTGCTAGCTGTGGGATTACGTCCATTTTATCTACCTAGAGAACTTTATTCTGTCATCGTAGTTGCTGTCTATATTCCACCGAACGCGGACGCGGAGGTGGCTGGTGACGTCATTCACTCCTCTGTGGCCAAACTCCAAACTCTTCACCCAAATGCATTCATAACAATAACTGGGGATTTTAACCGTGCAAAACTGGACAAATCTCTGCCTACATTCACTCAGTATGTGAAATGCCCCACCAGGGGAAATAATACTCTGGATCTTCTATATGCAAATACCAAGAATGCATATTGTGCCACTGCCCTCCCCCCCCCTGGGCAGATCTGACCACAACCTCGTCTTTTTGGCTCCTAAATATGTCCCTCTGGTGCAGAGGCAGCCTGTATCCACCAGGACTGTGAGGAAATGGACTCCAGGGGCTAATGAGGCTCTACAGGACTGCTTCGAGACCACTGACTGGGACGTGCTTTGTGTGCCACATGGAGAGGACATCAATAATATGACTGACTGCATCACAGAATACATCAACTTCTGTGAACAAACAATATTACCGGCTAAAACTGTCAACTGTTTCCCCAACAATAAACCCTGGATTACTAGTGACCTGAAAACTCTTTTAAATAAGAAAAAGGAAGCTTTTAAGGCGCCGTTTACACGAGGAGAAAACTGCTTGTATCTGCATAGTTTCGCGTGCGTATAGCCCTATTATTTACACGAGGCCGATAGAAACTGACCCCACAAACAATAACGGGTCCCAAGGTGGATAGATTTGCAAACGAAACGCTCTGGGGGGTCAACCGAGTCCGTGTAATCACCTCGATACGAATATTTCCTGAAAAAATAACGATAGCCCCGCCTCTCCCCACCTCTCCTGCAGCAACTATCAAAAATAGCTGTGTTAATTAAACGCACAAGGGGTTCTTGAATGAAATAATATTATAAAAGGCAAACCAGAATTGTTAACGCCCAATATACTCCTTAAACAAAATAAACAGAGTCAGATTTCATGCATTGATCCATTATATTGACAAAGGAGGATCTCACCCGGTGTTTGTAGAGAATATCTCTCTCTTTCTGAGCCGTCCTCTCCACGGAGACCTTCTTGGTCGGGATGCAATATCCACAGATTCGGTTTCTTTCAGTTTCAGTTTCAGTTTCGGGGCTTAAACAGAAGGGTAGCCATGGCAACATTGCAGCGGGGCTGTTCGGTTGCTCTTCTTCGCGGCTTTTGGTGTATTTTGGCGGAAGTTACAGCGCCACTTACAGTCCCAGCATATGTACTACAGCGTTTCCAGCGGCCTCGTTTGAACAGACACGTTAAATGAAACTAATGCATGTGAACGGAAGACCTTTTTGAATACGCATACTGTGCATAAACGCAAACGGTCCCGTGTGAGCGGGGCCTAAGTCTGGGGACAAATCAATGCTGAAGAGTATCCAGCATCAGCTGAGAGACAATTTGAGGAGGGGCAGAGATTCTTACAGGAAGAAGCTGGAGACTAAGCTCCAGCAGAACAATAGCAGGGATGTCTGGGCTGGGATGAAGGCTATCACTGGCTTCAAAGGGAGAGACAGACTGACTGTGGGCACCCTGGAGAGGGCCAACGAGCTGAACACCTTCTTCAATAGGTTTAGCTCTCCGCCCGCTGCTGTCTCCTCCACCTCCACTTCTCACCTCACCTCCTCCTCTCAGCCTGGCGTCAACATCCCCCCTCTGCTCACATTGCCGCTGACCCCCCCCCCCCCCCCCCCCCCCCTCTGCTCATCTTGCCTCAGACCCCCCCCCCCTCTATCCCCCCTACCATCAAGCCCCCCCCCCGCTTCACTGTGAGCACAGGACAGGTCCAGAGTCAGATGGAAAAACTCCATATTTTATATTTTATTTTATATTATATTTTATTTTATTTTATTTCTATTCTTGTATATTTTGTTTTATTGTAAAATGCCTTTTATGCTGCTGTAACAAAAACAATTTCCCAATTTGGGATCAATAAAGTACGATCTATCTATCTATCTATCACCAAGGCAAGGCTGCTGGCCCTGATGGTATCAGCCCCAGGGTCCTGAGGACCTGTGCACGCCAGCTGGCTCCTGTTCTCCAGTATATATTCAACCTGAGCCTGCACCTGGAGACCATCCCGGTGCTGTGGAAGACATCCTGCGTTGTTCCGGTCCCTAAAAAGACAACTCCTTCTGGGCTCAATGACTATCGCCCTGTAGCACTCACATCTCATGTGATGAAGGTGCTTGAGAGACTGGTCTTGGCCCATCTCAGACCGCAGGTGAGATCATTCCTTGACCCTCTGCAATTTGCCTACCAGCCTCACCTGGGGGTGGACGATGCCATTATTTACCTGCTGCAGCGTGCTCACTCATACCTGAATGGATCGGGTTGCACTGTGAGAATCACCTTTATTGATTTCTCCAGTGCATTCAACACGATCCAGCCTCGGCTACTGAGTGACAAGCTGCAGGCTATGAGGGTAAACTCGTCCACCATCTCCTGGATTACCAACTACCTCACGGACAGACCACAGTACGTCCGGCTGGGCAGTGTGCTGTCTGATGTGGTGGTTGGTAGTATTGGAGCCCCACAGGGGACTGTGCTGTCTCCTTTCCTGTTCACCTTATACACCTCTGACTTTCTATACAACTCAGAGTCATGCCACCTGCAGAAGTTTTCGGATGACTCTGCAGTGGTGGGGTGTATAAGGGGATGGACGGGAGGAGGAGTACAGAGCGCTGGTGGGTGATTTTGTTGAGTGGACTGGAAGAAATCATCTGCTTTTGAATGTGGCCAAGACCAGAGAGATGGTCATTGATTTCAGGAGGAAGAGGACATCTCCTCCTCTGCCCCTGTGCATTCTGGGAGAGGATGTGGCAGTTGTGGAGGTCTACAAGTACCTGGGAGTGCACTTAGACAATGAGCTGAACTGGAGGATCAACACTGACGCTGTGTACAAGAAGGGGATGAGCCGACTCTATTTTCTGAGGAAGCTGAGATCCTTCAACGTATGCAGTAAGATGCTGGAGATCTTCTATCAGTCTGTTGTGGCTAGTGCACTCTTCTTTGCTGCGGTCTGCTGGGGGGGCAGCATCAGAGCCGGTGACACCAGCAGGATCAATAAACTGATCAGGAAAGCTGGGTCCCCTTTGAAGCTGTGGTGGAGAGGAGGACACTGAACAGGCTGTTGTCCATCATGGATAACCCCACCCATCCTCTCCACCTACAGCTGGACAGTCAACGGAGCTCCTTCTCCAACAGACTGCTGCAGCTCCCCTGTCTCAAGGACAGATACTGGAAAACATTCCTGCCCACTGCAATAACTCTGTACAACAAATCACCTCTGGCTGGAAGAGAACTCTCTGCTCCATAGTTTCTCTCGAAATAAAACCACGTTGTACATTTTACTCACACATAATCTGTTTCATATTTAATACTCCATAATTCCATATATTTTGAATATATATATATTTGTATATATATATATATATAATATCTGTATGTATATTTTCTATTTTGACATGTATATTTTATATTTTATTTTATTTTATTTCTATTCTTGTATTTTTTGTTTTATTGTAAAATGCCATTTAAGCTGCTGTAACAAAAACAATTTCCCAATTTGGGATCAATAAAGTACGATCTATCTATATGAACAGTGGGGATTTGTTCTAGGGCTAATACATCTTAGCATGGTAGCATGCTAAAGCTGCATTCAAATTGTACGCAAAAGCCTTGTGATCAAAGCAACTAATTAGGTTTGTATGGTTACGTCCCCTGCTAGGTTGCGACACCTCATGTAGCTGTCGGTAAATGAGGTCCAAATTGGAATAATTTTTACTTTGAGTGCAGTGCTTAGCGACAATTTTGAAACGGTGGTCGATGCCAAAGATAGCGCTTCCACTTGGTCAACCATCAACGTCATCGCAGAGCCGCTTTGCCGTTTGTCATATGAATGTTGCTTTAAATGAGCAAATTAACACCAAAGGCAGTGGGGTTTATCCACCAGGGACTATACATGCCTGTAGAAAATCTTTTTATCATTGCAAAAACATAAACAATAGCTATTCTTGATTTTTAACTGTGTAGATATACCATATGTAAATGCTATTTCAGCAGAAGGTCTTTGAGGTTTTGGACAACTCTGTGACCTTATCACCACCTGTGCCATTTAAAAGAAACATGTGGACGTGGTGATTTCAAGCGAGCACTCCGCTGACCACCCATTGGTCTTAAGGGCAAAGATATATTAATTTTATAAATAATTTAAATGAAATGTGACAATGCATTAACCTTAGTGAACTCTCTGACATTTAAAAATGAGTGAGTCACTGTCTCTCTCCCTCTCATACACACAAACACAAAAACACTTTATGCAAGGGAGAGATAAACCCAAGGCCAGAATGTGCATATTTAAAAACCTACTAATGTTTGATATTGTTGCATTTATACAAGACATCTGCTATATATTTTGGTCAATGTTTTATGAAGCTTTTTTGTTTCTGTAAGACTATGAAGTTTTAAAACCTTTAAATAAATAAAAGATGTATGTAACCTAATCTGAGTATCAAAATAATGTAACCTGATTATTGTCCTTTACTTTTGGATAACCCCAATATTAAATGCAATGCAAATAAAAACTAGAGAAAATATATCTCAATAGGATGTTTTTGACTTGCCTTAGAAAAGAAGAAACCAACATATTTAGCATCACAAATGTGTCCTTTGCTCAGGGACTGTATTTATAGTGTAAGGGGCTGGGAGGCATGGTAGTCAGAGGCATCTACATATGGGCTCAGAACAGTCTCATAATACACACATGCACACAGAAGGATTCACACTTGTATTTCATGATCCGCAAAAGGATTCACACTTGTGTTTTTCAATGCACACACAAATGTGTTCCGTTCCAGTAATGACAAACAGATGAGAATGCTGCGTGGGGTCTGGGTGCCGTGTTGGCGGGACGTTGCGGGGCTCGCTGCTCCGCTCAAGGAGCGGACAGTGTGAGCTGGATTACTGGTGTCGTTTCCTGGTTGCTGCGTGGGGTCTGCGAGAAAGCGAGACACCGCGGAACTCAACCTGAGCACACACGTGAGTGTGTGGCGAACTGTGAGTGGAGATCCACGGAGCCGCGGCTGAGAAAAGATAATGCTGAGTGAGTGTGTGTGCCAGTGAAACTCTGCGGAGTACCGCGGCTGAGAAAAGATAAGGCTGAGGGAGTGTGTGTGTGTGAGGAGCTCCACGGATTGGTCCATTTGGACCTGGGTATGGTCACGTCACTATACTCAGGAAGAAAAAAATGGAAAAAGAAAAATCTCCAATGAGGCGTTCTGGGGCAGCACAGACAGGGATTTTCTGTGTTAGAGTTTTACTCGCTACAGGGTGTACTTTGAGGGTTTGTAACTTTGCAGACCGTTTATATGCAGAAAAAACTACATACCACACAAGGGGACGGTTAATAACCGGAAAAGCATGGCATGGGACCTTTAATTGATTTCGAGTTTGGGTAAATAAAGCCCTTTATGAGTGGAACATTGATTATTTAATTGCTGCACCACCAGTTTTGTCTTCTGTGTGTCAGCCTTCCATCTGTGCACAAACTTATCTCGTGCCCTCATTGGTCATGTGCGCGTTCGTGTGTGTTGGAGGAGGGGCTCTATAAGGAAGTGGCAGATTTTTTCCAGCTGTGTATTTTCAAATGCTAGCGTACTCGAGCTGGTTTCTCCAAAATTACCTACCCCACCTTTAAGCTCAAACACACAATTGTATGAACATAAAAGGTTCACCTACTGGATTAAAAACAACACAAATGAACCAAAGAAAGTGAAAACCAGGCAGATTCAGGCAGTAGGCGTATAGATTCACACTTAAAGTAACAGTCTACAGAACAGCAGCTAACACAGGAAATACAATCTGCTCCATTTATGACAAAACACAATATGCAATACTTTTGTTATTTCGTAACATTGTAATCCTGCTGGTAATCCCCATTATTTTATTTTTTTAATGTAACTACAAGGGAATACGGTTACTTTCTTTTTTATAATTGCGTTATTTATAATCCGTTAGCCCCTAAACATGTATGTGACAGTCAACTCCCCAAAGTTCACAATGTGACAGAAAAGAAACACAAAGAAAACATCTTGTGAAGATTTGAATTCTCTGTTTGTCTGTCTCAAAGTTCCTTTTGTTACACACTTTCATAACCCAACATTTAAAGTGATACTTCAATCAAAGCCAGTCTTCTTTGTTTTTAGCACTCACCCTCTCAGACTTGAAGGCTGACTGTTGAGTTGGGATTCATTGTTGTTCGCAGCAGGAAAAAAGAATCCAACCCATCAATACCTTCACCAAACACTTCTGCAGCACAATCCACTTCTTTGCTTCCTCCCTTGATTTGAATGCAGTTGAAGGTGTGTCAAAAAAGCCTCCCTTGGATTATTTTGTGAAATGACTTGCAGAGGGTGATTGAAGTGACATTGGGGAGGTTTGGGTGTATAAATCAGTCAGAATTACATTGCAAAGATATTAAGGATGACCAAGAGAGGTATATCCAAGCAGAAAGTACAGTAACCATGACTGGTTGATTCGACAAGAAAGGCATTCTCACAAGAGGTGTAAATTGTTTAGTAGAGAACTGCTCTGAATTAAGTAGATAACTGGAACAGAAGGACATCTTAAAGGGGACTTATCATGCAAAATGCACTTTTGTACGTCTTTTATACATGAATATGTGTCCCCGGTGTTCCAGGGAACTCACCAAGTGTCAGAAAACACAACCCTCTCTATTTTCCTCCATACCCAAATCTCTAAAAACGGGGCTGCAACGGATCTGATAAAAACTGATCCAGATTTGAACATTTCACTGACGTCAGGACGGTGGCGCTACGGCTATTGGGCCAACTCTCCACCTATCAGGGGAATGTGGGGTTGGGCCACGGCTGGCCATTGCCGCTCGAAAGCGCTGGAGACGCTGTCGTACATATGCCAGGCCTGTAAGTGGCGCTGTAGTCTGCCACAAAAGCAGCGAAGAAGACTTCCCGCGCATGGTTGCCCTTCTGTTTATTCTCCGCTGTGGCTCTTTTTCTCCCTCCCTGAGGCAAGCGTTTGCTCCTGCTGCTGTAATTCAATGCAATCCCTCCCCGTCGAGGCAAGCACTGTAATTCTCTCCGGTTAGTCCACCAGCAGATGACAAACACCCACCTCTCCGCCTCTTCCAAGGAACGAGGGGACCGTGCGGCAGAGTTTCAGTTAGGTTTTTTTTTCGCCGGTCAAGATGTCCGTTAAAGTTTAAATCTTCCGGACAAAATTAGAAAAGTGCCGGTCAAAGGTCTTCTTTGTTATTTATTGAGCTTTAAAACAAATTAATAACGACTCTATATAATAATATAATAAAACACGGAGGACGGAGATCTATCTCTTTTTCTCCCCCTCTTCTGACAGCCCAGCAGCTGATCAGAGCACGCTCCCTTCTCCTGCAGGGGGGCGTGGTCAGCTGCAGCTCACAGAATCAGCCCCCTGCAAAAACAGGGCTGGAAAGAGCAAATGGAGCGAAATGAGGCATGGCTAAAATGCAGGATCTGTTTGGTATTTTGGAAAAAAAACTATATTTATATACTTTATATAGGTATGGCCCTACAATATATTGTTCAAATATAGCATGATAGGTCCACTTTAAGATAAATATTTTACATCAACTTCAATCTACAGCGATTAAAGTCGATATTAGGATGGTGGTCACAAAGTTTTACAGGTTTATCGAAGCATTGAGGAACTAAAATGTACGGTGATGGAGTTATTCATAATTTTACTTATTTTACCAGAATCCAAACAAGGCAAGGTGAAGTTCATGGCCAAGACCATCGCAAGACTTAAAGGTCCCATGTCATGCTTTTCCGGTTATTACCCGTCCCCTTGTGTGTTATGAAGGTTTTTATGCATGTAAACGGTCTGCAGAGTCAAAAACCCTCAAAATACACCCTGTAGCGAGTAAAACTCTAACACAGAAAATACCTCCCCAAAACGCCTCGTTGGAGATTTCTCATTTTCCATTGTTTACTTCCTGGGTATCGTGACGTAGGGATGGCCAGTAGCCACGCCCAGAGCTATGGCCGCACCCTCTGCCAGCCTTTCACGTAACAAAGCTTCCCAAAACCTTTCAGGATTCATGCCGGATATGTACAGCGTAGGGCACTGAAGAACGATGCTGTTCCTACTTTGTTTGGACCAGCGGGAGTTTGGGTACACAACCTGTAAGTATTCATTGTTGTTTGTGTATTTATGATGTTTAAAACAAACAAGGTATCTACCACGAGTGTTTAAATGGGTAAATGTTTTTCGGACTACTACGTTGAAATGCTCTCCGCAGACCCATGCTCACAGCGTTATAAACCTTTTTCTTACTCAATATCAAGCCACACTTATTGTTTTTACTTCGGCTGTGAGTGTTTGTGTGTGCTCAGGATGAGTTTCGCTTGTTCTAGCTTTATCGCCAAGCCTGTCTGCTCCTCCAGCAGTGTGTGTGTCTGTGTGTGTGCGAGCAATGCTAACTGGGCTAACTAAGTTGCTAGCGTTTCCATATATCAACTCCAATGTTATCAGATGGCCTTACATGTATCTCATAGCTGGAGAATGTCTGCAATCACACACGAAATACTCATAGACAGTATACTCCGGGTGATTTACCGTACGGTCAGTACATTATAGTTGGCGTTCCTGGCGTGTATGCTACCGTTAATAGCGTGTATGCTACATAGCTAAACAAGAAGGCTAGCTAGAGCTAGACATGCTAGGGAAAACATTGTCGTTTTCATGCCAGCTAGAATGAATGACCGAACGTAGCAGACTACCCGTATAAGATTGCAATTGTAAACATGTTCTTGCTAGCCTAGACTAGCTGTTGTTCATAGTAGATTGGCATATTACACTGAACAACTAGCAAACGTAGGTTAGCATATTAGCTGGCAAGCTAACTGTGTTGATTAGATAGATAGATTAGATAGATACACACTCCTACCACAACTACTACTAACGAATCTAAAACAACTAAGTTTCTCTAATATTTTGTGATTTGCATTTCATTTCGTCCAGCCAGATCAGGAAACTCCTGGCGTATCTGGCGGACAACACACACACGGGATGACCACTCTGATGCCTCGTCCTAAAAAGCCCCGGCAGCCGCTTACAAAGCTGCGATAGCCAAGATGCCAAAAACGCCTATAAGGGGAGGAATGGATGATATACAGTGTATATATGTATATTTACACATTTTGTACATTTCTAAAAATAAAGTTTGATGGAAATACTTAGTATCCTTTCTTCCCTGAATTATTTGCTCCTATAACATATCATTCATATATAGCAAACCATGATTTGATTTCTCATCAAACAGTAGTAGTTTATTACAGGTTCAAATAACTTACTCTTCTATAACAACAGTTGTTGGTACAGTTCGGTTAGTTAGCGTATAAAATATACGGCTGTACCGACGCCATTATAAGACTGATGTTCCGCTCAGAGCGAGCCGAAAAAAGCACTGTTAGACATGGGCGGAGCCTCTCTGGTGGTTGACTAATCAGAACAGAGTGGCCGAGCTGACCAATCGGAGCACACTGGGCTCACAGGGAGGGGGGGCAAGAGCTGCAACGAGCCGTTTAGTGGAGAGAGTGAATACTGCTGAATGCACACACTTTACAGAGATGCTGTATGCGAAACCAATGTGAGTTTGGAAAAATGCACAGTATAAATCTATTTTAGTATACCTCAACAATGGAATTATGATCAGTGGAAATGGCCATGACATGGGACCTTTAATGTGGCAAGAACCAACATAAATTTGGATTACATCATCAAACTACTATCCTGACAAGCCCTTTTTTTCAATACAAAGAGAAAGCGAACAAAAGAAGCAGCCAAGGTTTCCTTCAAGCATCTTCCAGCAATGTGAGGTTAAATCAGGTGCTACTCAGTCTGAAAATCAACCAGTTATTTATTTATTTATTCCTGAAGCAATTTGAACTGATTGTCCTGACTAAAGTGCCCAGCTCCTGTATCGACAATTCCAGCCAACACAGCTTAAAAACATCCACCAATGGTTCACGGGTCAATAGGAAGCTGATGTTAAGGTACCATACCTGACACCTGAGTTCATGTACAACATGAAAGATTACAGTAGTAATGAGGACACTTGTTAAAGGGCCCAAAGGGACAAGAAGAGGATTTAAAAACTCCACCCCAACTTAAGACCCTAAGAGTTTCCAAAACACTGTCTATACTTATCAAAGATCCCTAAGAAAAAGTAGATTTGTAAATGACAGATAAAGAATTAAAACATCAATATTTCCGAATGGATGGAAAAGATCAAAGAAGGTGATCACATTAAATCAAATTGATTATGTCAAAATAACCCAAAATGACTGAAGATTTCTGGCGATAAGTTGAAACACAAACCTTAGACAAAGCTGGTGCAGCAATTCAGCCCGCAGTGTGGAGGTACACTTTTGGAGAAAAAAACAATAGTTCTGATACTTGATTCAGAGTTGTAGGATATAGGCCTATTTTTTTCTTTGGACGGAAGGACTGAAGATACTTATATTTTGTGCGTTTACATCCAACGTGTTACATAACACATAACTAGGCTGTTACATGGTTTTTATTTTTTAGCTGAAGGAAAGTGCTAAACTGATTTGACGTAGACATGTTGGGCATTCAACCAATGTCTTAGGTTCGGCTGTAAAGAAGACCTGTGCCTTAAACCTGCATTCTTTCTATTAACCAGCAGAGATGGACTGGTTGCAAAAATTAGTCCGATTGAATAAAAGTCTATGGAAAAATATGGTAGATGAAGATAGATGCTAGGGTTGCTCAGGTACCCTTTGTTTGATCAATGTGAAAACAATAGTAAGATCACTGTATACAACAAACCCATGAGTGGAAGAGGTGTCCTGTAAAGATAACTTTCCCAAAAACGTTTGCCATATAGTTAGTTCAGATTAATAAAATGTGTGTGCTTGAACATCACTTGGCTGTTACAGGGTTTTCAGCTGACAGAGCAGTGCAACACGGATTGGACGAGGATATTATAAGCAATAGTTGATGGGGAAACTTGTAAAATAAAAGTTAAGTTATCAGGACCTTCAAATTAGAATGACTATCCACCCGTGTTTGCATCTTCCCGTTGACTATCCTTCACTCATGAAGAAGCTGTACTGCTTAGAAGGGCAAAAAGACCATGATGGTAATGCCTTCTTCAAGTGTGGGTGGGTGAGTAATTGCATGGTTAAGTGAGTGTATGTGTTTGCAGCGGGAGCGGGTGGTTTCAGGTGCATGAATCTATCAATGATAAACTACTTGTAACTGTAGGCAATAGAGACACATTTGCACACACTATCACACACAGTGTAAAACAAGTCTATTATGTTGGCAATGATAGCCTTGCTCTAAGCTCTTGGCTTCTGTACGGGGCCAGAGAGCTGTTATTAGTGCGTGGGAGATAACAGAAAAACAGACACACAAACGCAACGGCTAAGGCATATTGTAATAGACTGACAGGAGATGTCGGCCTGTAAAGAATATTGGAAACCTATGGATTCTGACATTCTTTATATGTTGTGCTTTATTGAACTCTCTCTTAAGCGAGTACACAGTATACAAATATGCATTTGTTATTTCTTAAAGCATGATCATCAAGGAACATCAGGACAGTAAAAAATGGGCCCGAATTATACCTGACATTAATACGACCAAATCCAAAATACTGTTGACCTAAACAAATCCAAGGTTCAAGGTTCTTTATTGTCAAACTGACATAGCTACAGAGTAATTATGTTGTTGAAAATCTTATGTCACAGGCTTCTCCAACAATGCAACATAATAACAATACAGATAGCAAGAGCAATACAAAAAGAAAAATAGTTATAAAATAAAGTTATAAAATAAGTGAGCATGTGGAATAGTGCAGTACGAGTCTATATACAAGTTATTGGAATGATATATATTAGATATTAGATACATATTACTGAGTAGCAGATGAATGTTTTGAAGTTGTTTCAGCAGTTCAATTGTTTAACAGTCTCACTGCCCGCGGGAAGCAACTGTCTCCGAATCTTCTTGTCTTTGCCAGGATGCTGCGGTAACGTCTGCCAGACGGCAACAGAAAGAACAGTTTGTGGCTGGGGTGATGGGGGTCTTTGATAATCCGTAGTGATTTCTTCCTGAGCTGCTGGGCGTAAAGGTCCTCCATGGATGGCAGCTCCGTCCTGGTGATGTGCTGTGCAGTTTTCACCACCCTCTGTAAAGCCTTACGATTGAGGTCGGTGCAGCTGCCGTACCAGGCCGTCATGCTGCCAGTCAGGATACTCTCTATCGTGCACCTGTAGAAGTTGCAGAGTATCCTGGAATCCATTTTGAACCTCCTCAGCCTGCGGAGGAAGAAGAGCCGCTGTCAAGCTTTCTTGGTGATGGTGGTGGTGTGAAGAGTCCATGTCAGGTCCTCAGTGATGTGGACCCCAAGGAACCTGAAGCTGCTGACTCTCTCCACCGTAGTCCCATTGATGGCGATGGGGGCGTGTCCCTCTCCCTGCTGCTTCCTGTAATCCACAATCAGCTCCTTTGTTTTGCTGATGTTGAGATGGAGGTTGTTATCCTGGCACCAAGATGTCAGGTTTTCGACCTCCTCTCTGTACGCCGTCTCGTCGTCGTCTGTGATCTGGCCGATGACGGTCGTGTCATCAGCAAACTTCACGATGGTGTTGGAGCTGTGTGTGGCCACACAGTCGTGAGTGAACAGGGAGTAGAGGAGAGGGCTGAGCACGCAGCCTTGAGGGGCACCGGTGTTGAGAATCAGGGTGGAGGATGTGATGTTTCCCACCCGCACTGCCTGGGGTCTGCCCGTCAAGAAGTTCAGGATCCAGTCACAGAGGGCGCTGTTGAGCCCGAGGTCTCTGAGCTTGATGGCCAGCTTGGAGGGCACAATGGTATTGAATGCTGAACTGTAGTCAATGAACAGCATTCTCACATATGTGTTCCTGTTCTTCGGGTCCAGGTGTGAGAGGGCAGTGTGGATGGTGAGGGCTATGGCGTCGTCTGTGGACCTGTTTGCTCTGTAGGCAAACTGCAGGGGGTCCAGAGAGTCAGGGAGGGAGGAGGTGATGAATGATTTGACTAACCGCTCAAAGCACTTCATTATGATGGAGGTGAGTGTTACTGGGCGGTAGTCGTTGGGGCAGGTGATTATTGTCTTTTTCGGGACATGAACGATAGTGGAGTGTTTGAAGCATGTGGGGACTACAGACTGCAACAGGGACCTGTTGAAGATGTCTGTGAACACCTCTGCCAGCTGAACTGCACACACCCTGAGAACACGGCCAGGGATGCCATCAGGTCCAGGAGCCTTGTGTGGGTTAACCCTTTTAAAGGATTTACACACATCTGCCCTGTTTAAAACAAAAGGGCAGGGTAGCTCCTGGTCCCTCTGTACCTCCACAGCCTGGCTGCTCTCAAAGCGTGCAAAAAAACTGTTCAGCTCATCTGGGAGAGATGCGCACGCAGACACTCCCGCAGCTCCTTTGTAGTCTGTCATTGGTCTTAGTCCCGCCCACATATTCCTGGTGTTACAGCCTTTGAAGTCAGATTCCACCTTCTCTTTGTACTGTCTCTTTGCATTGTTAATTGCTCTCCGGAGATCATACCTAGATTTCCTGTACTCCTCCAAGTCTCCAGCTCTGTGCGCGATAGTGCGCGCTTTCAGCTTGCCGCGTACCTCGCAGTTTATCCAGGGCTTTTGATTTGGGAATGTTCGTACACAAACCTTCGGTACCACGTCATCGATGCATTTCCCAATGTAGCAGATGACAGTGTCCGTGTGTGTGTTGATGTTATTGTCCTCAAACACACTCCAATCCGTAGATGCAAAGCAATCCTGCAGTGCTGCATCTGACTCCTCGCTCCATCGCTGTACTGTCCTTGTTACCGGTCTGTCCCTTTTAAGTTTCTGCTTGTAAGCAGGCAGCAGCAGCAGTGAGATGTGGTCTGATTTGCCGAAGGGAGGGCGAGGGAGAGCCTTATATCCATTTCGAAAAGGGGAATAAACATGGTCCAGTATGTTTCCCCTGCGCCTCGGGCAGCTGATGTGTTGGTAATATTTTGGCAAGACCTTCTTCATGTTGGCGGTGTTGAAATCTCCGGCCACAACGAACGCCGCATCTGGCCGTGAAGTCTCGGTTTTATCAATAATCCCAAACAGCTGATCGAGTGCCGTGTTGTTGTCGGCGAGCGACTGCGGCGGGATATACACTGCTGTTATCACAACAGATGTGAATTCCCTCGGCAGATGAAAGGCCCGGCATGTGATCATGAGGTGCTCTAGATGAGGGGAACAGTCCGAAGAAATAATCTTCACATCTGTGCACCAGTTGTTATTAGTCATTACACACACACCGCCTCCCTTACTTTTCCCCGAGTTAGCAGTCCGGTCCTGACGAAAAATAGAGAATCCATCAGGAACAATGGCGGAGTCCGGGATAGCGGGGTTGAGCCAAGTCTCAGTGAGAATTAACACGTTACAGTTCTTAATGTCCCGTTGAAAAGCAATCCGGCTTCTGAGTTCATCTAGCTTATTTTCAATGGATTGAACATTAGCCAGAAGAATACTCGGAAGAGGGGGTCGATTCTCTCGTTTCCTCAGTCTGACCAGCAGCCCGGCCCGGCAACCTCGCTTTGTCTTCTTCTTGCGTTTCTCAGGTAGAACAGCAACAGGTAGCCATGGCGAATCTCCATTGTCTGTCGGAGGGTTATTATTGTCCACGAAGTTTCGCAATTGAAGAACTTCCTCTCTGCTCTCGCCAAAAGCCTACAGTATCTATCTTTTTCTTTTTTTTTAAAGCCAGTATTACCAGAAGGTGGAGTCTTGCAAAAATAAGGCCTTGCTCAACCTCTATCCTGATTAACAGTTAGACACAGGGTAGCGCTGGGTTAGCAAGTTGTCAATCACAAGGGGGTCATGCCCCAAACAACCTGGTCTCACCAGAATGCGTGACTCCACCACGACTCCTTAACACCGCAGGTGGAGTCACGAACTTTGTTATATTTACATGTCGGCACCACGCAAACAACCCCAATGTAAAGTGAATGAGGCTCCTTTGTCGTGGTGCACACACGCATTTCTACAACGTCCCGCAGTGAGCTTTTATTCTATAAAACGTTTTTAGAATCTACTTTATAGCTTGTAGTAACTCACGGAAGGCTTCTTTTATTTTATTTGTATTCATAATAATTTTTATTTTTCGTCAGAATGTATTATGGTGCATTATTTACCAATTTTTGTTCTCAAAAAACAGTGCATTGTGTGTAATACAACTGTGATTTTTATTAAATTAGTTCGTTTTTAAGGAAGGCCAGAGCTTCAGCTGTGTCAAATAGATTGTTCCCTTTAGTTAACGTTATTTAAAAGATAATTATATTCCTATTTGATCATGTCCCCTTTATTGTATTACGGACCCAAAGAGCGATGAGCGTCCATTCCCATTGGATAACGGAGGATTTTACACCCGGAAGTAAGTATTCTCCTTACTGTCGATTGATTTTATTTACAGTGATATCTGCACTACTCATCGACTCAAAAACACCAGATTATGCTTGTTAATTACACAACATTGATTGGTTTAAATTGTGTGCAATGCTTTTGTATTTTCCCCTTTCGATTCGGAGAAACAAATATGTGCTCGTTGTGTGTGGATGGCAGAAGACACTACACTACCCAGAATCCTCAGCTATGGGACTACACCATGTGCTTAGAACGTGTGCTTTAACCAGTAGGTGGTTTGGGTTAAAAAGCTGTCAAGTTTACAGTGTTAACAAAATAAAATATACTGATGTTTCCGACGGATCATATATTTTGTTTTTGTTTTGATATTTGTAACACAAAAGCGATGGAAAAAACCCACAGCAACACAGAAAAGATGGTCTTAACATGACCCAGCGGTCTAGTAGTTAATAAAAAACAATAATATCAAAACAAATTATTACTACTAACTTTATTGTGAAATTAAAACCGAACGGTAAAAGAATAGTTTCCGGTCTATTCTGAGGCCCGATCTCTGTAGATAAATAAAGAACTACGACAGATGTGCAATGTTTAATGCAGCCAAACCATTCATTACAATGCATTCATGTGATGACTTTCAAAGAGTAAAGCAAGCACTGCTGAATAAAGTATGATTTTATCTTTTACGAAACGTTTTTTTTCCATATGGAATGCAGTTGGAGGTCAACCAATCACAGAGCTTGAGGCAAAGCGGAACAATAGCTGAGGATTCTGGGTAGTGTAGTGTCTTCGGCCATCCTAAACTCTGAACACATATTTGTTTCTCCGAATCGAAGGGGAAAATTACAAAAGCATTGCACACAATTTAAACCAATCAATGTTGTGTAATTAACAAGGATAATCTGGTGTTTTTGAGTCGATGAGTAGTGCAGATATCACTGTAAAATCAATCGACAGTAAGGAGAATACTTACTTCCGGGTGTAAAATGAATGGGAATGCACGCTCACATTGCTCTCTGTGTCCGTAATACAATAAAGGGGACATGATCAAATAGGAATGTAATTATCTTTTAAATAACGTTAACTAAAGGGAACAATCTATTTGACACAGCTGAAGCTCTGGCCTTCCTTAAAAACGAACTAATTTAATAAAAATCACAGTTGTATTACACACAATGCACTGTTTTTTGAGAACAGAAATTGGTAAATAATGCACCATAATACATTCTGACGAAAAATAAAAATGATTATGAATACAAATAAAATAAAAGAAGCCTCCCGTGAGTTACTACAAGCTATAAAGTAGATTTTAAAAACGTTTTATAGAATAAAAGCTCACTGCGGGACGTTGTAGAAATGCGTGTGTGCACCACGACAAAGAAGCCTCATTCACTTTACATTGGGGTTGTTTGCGTGGTGCAGACACGTAAATGTAGCAAAGTTCGTGACTCCACCACGCACTGCGGTGTTAAGGAGTCGTGGTGGAGTCACGCATTCTGGTGAGACCAGGTTGGCCCCAAAGCATACCCTGATTAAGGGGCCCTTTACACGAGAACGAAACGGCTTGTATCTGCATAGTTTCTCTTGCGTATAGCCCTATTATTTACACGAGGCCGTAACAAACGGACCCCACAAACAATAACGGGTCCCAAGGTGGATAGATTTGCAAACGAAACGCTCTGGGGGGGTCAAACGAGTCCGTGTAATCGCCTCTATACGAATATTTCCTGAAAAAATAACGATAGCCCCGCCTCTGCTGTAGCATGGCCAGTAGCTACTGTCAGTAGCTACTGCTAGTGCTACTGCTACTGCTACTGACCATGCTACAGATGTTAGTACAACATCTACAGCTCGACCATGCTACAGATGTTAGTGCAAAATCTACAGCTCCTCTACCACAACCATCAGCAACAAGTGGACATGGAGAATTACATGAACTACTACATGTTGCTAAATCCACCGCGGGGCATAAACAGAAGGGTAGCCATGGCAACATTGCTCCGGGGCTGCTCCGGGGTCTTCATCGCTGCTTTTGGTGTATTTTGTGGCGGAAGTTACAGCGCCACTTACAGTCCCGGAATATGTACTACAGCGTGTCCAGCGCTTTCGAGCGGTCTCGTGTGGAAGTACAGCGCCACTTACAGTCCCGGCATATGTACTAGAGCATTTCCAGCGGTCTCGTTTGAACAGACACGTTAAATGAAACTAATGCATGTGAACGGAAGACTTTTTTGAAAACGCATACTGTGCATAAACGCACGTTCCCGTGTAAAGGCAGCCTAAGTGTCAAATCAATTATCCTCTAAATGGGACCATAGTTTACAAAGTGAACCTCATGATCTGCTGAGGAAACTTAAAACTGGCAATAAAGTTAAAAATCTATTGTGAAGTACAGTCATTTTCTCATTGACTTTATAAAATCGGACTTTTATTTAACCTGTTAAGCCCGCACTTAGCACATAACTCACGGTAGAAATATGTAATACTTCACTTCTGGGGTCATTTGGGTGGATTTTCCATATCTCTGGCCCCCCTTGGTCAATTTTGCTGATTGACATCTCTTTTTAACCGCTAGAGCCAATGGAATTATTAACGCGTTAACGAAAAAAGAAAAAAAATTAACGCCACTAATTATTTTAACGCGATTAACGCATGTGTATATTTTGTCCTCGGCCGCCCCGTAGTTTCAGAGCGCATCGAGTTTAAAATACCATCTACAAGCTGATGCTGACAGCCCCGCTCCTGCCGCCCGCTTGTGGCAGACCACACTTCCACGCTCACCGGCAGGCCCGGACTGGCCATCGGGAGGACCGGGAGGGTGTGTGTATGTGTGGCGCGAGCGAGGCACACCTTACGTGTTGTTGTTGTTGTTAGCATCTGGTGCTAGCTAGCTGCGCTAACGGATATAAGGAGCTGTTTCAATGAAAACAGAGGAGCGACATTTCGCCGACAACTGCGCCGAGCACTTGACTTTATGCAGGTAGCCAGACAGTGGGACATTGTACGAAAAGTTAGCACACTCAGCACGGATAGTGCGCGCAACATGATTGCAGCGTCCAGGCAGCTCCCGTTCGAGCATATATGCCTTGAGCTGCACATAGCTCCAACGATCCATCACAGTGTCTCCACATTCTCACACACACACACACACACACACACACACACACACACACACACACACACACACACACACACACACACACACACACACACACACACACACACACACACACACACACACACACACACACACACACACACACACACACACACACACACACACTTTGTATTGTATTAATGTATGAGAGAGGTTCCAGGTTGAATTGAGGCAAATATTTGTAATGTTCAGAGGTTGTTGTGTTTAATATTCATGACAATATTTGTCATTGTTCAAATGATAATAAACAAACATATAAAGCATATTTGTCCACTCATATGTTGATAAGAGTATTACAAACTTGAAAAATATCCCTCTAAGGTACATTTAGAACAGATACAAAATGTGCGATTAATTTGCGATTAAGGACAATCATGCGATTAATCGCGATTAAATATTTTAATCGACTGACAGCCCTACTAATTATATTTTTAAATTTGAAAGGTGATGACAGATGATGGACTTTTTTTTTGTTGAAGATATTTTTACTTTAATCTAAATTACATTTGTGATTGACAATCTTTGTTGTGATACTTTTATGAGCATAAACATTTATGTCATCAACATTTGGTTGAAAACAAAATAGGCCACCACAAACGTGAGCAAAAATGGAAAAATAAAATGTATTTCCCATGAAAGCTAAAAATTGTGTATTATTTCAGTTAACAAACTTTGCCATCTTATTTAAATTGAAACATATTTTAAAAATAAATTGTACAGTACATTTTGCTCTGGCAATCCACTGGAAATCCACCCCTCTGGTGGGATCAAGATAATCCAGTTTTTTGGGATCTAACTGATCCCAATCCTGTGTTGTCGGTTTGAACGACCCGTTTTGAAGATTTGATCCAGATTAAAGCTTGGATTTGATCTCCTGATCTGATCGGATATCAAAGTGATCCTAATCCTGTTTTTTGGTTTTGAACTACCCAAAATCCAAATCTGATCCGATCAGATAGGGATTAAAAGTTTTGAACTACTGGGCCTAGGCGATAAACTCAATAGGTAAAATATAAAGAAGTATTAATTTGGGAAGTAGGGTCGTTTTCTCATAGACTTTTAGACAATCAGACTTATTTTTGCAACCATTGGCGTTTCCCTGCCTATTGGCCATTCAAATGAATGCAAGTTTAGGCTTCCTGCATTGGCTTCTTTCTGAGACACGTACAGTAGGTTACATCCAATTATTATATAAAATATATGGGTTTAACAAGCAGCCAGGTTATCTTTGTAATGTTTTTACTGATAAACAATGGCTAGCTTGATTTAGCCTTGGTAATTGCTCAAATAAGCACTTAATACATTCAGTGAATCTGTGGGGGGTTAATCCTCTTACTCTTAGCAAAACCAGTTGTTTCCTGAATGTAGGTTCATGTGAGTCTCTCCCTGAAGCTCCTATCCATGCACCAGGATTGGATTTCCTGGTCCACTCTTTCCATTGCATTTCGGTAATGTGTGTAAATGATGTAATGTTGGCCAACACAGCCAACCATAGACCACATGTAACAGGGCACTGAAAACGAAACTGTATTCCTTCTTAAAATGTGTAGAGCACAAATTCAAAGACTCTTTTTTTGGGGGGGGGGGGGGGTAATCTGCAACTAGTGTGACAGGAATAAAGATTAGTCCAGCCTCAGCTCCTGAGGCAAATCAAACACTTACAGTACTGAGAGCAAAGGCGAAGGACTTTCTACTTGTAACATTTCATTGATCTTTATAGGGAAACAATTTTCTGTCCTTAATCTGCAATATCTTTTGCTGAGCTGCATATCAACAATATCTGGACGGTTGACTAAACTAGCTTGAGCCTTGTTGCTCAAGTTTAAAGCACATTTTCATACGATCAACTTTTCGTTTAATTAAAGTTCCTGCTGTGATACAATCAAGTCTAAAATATAGGTTGGGACTGGGCCCAACATATACCAACTATAGGAGGAAAATGAGAGATAACTTCCTTTTCCTATTTTTAGCAGGCTGTAAAATAGCTGTGCTTGATAGAGATGCATCAGTGGAGGAAAAGCAGATAAGCAACATTTCCCCTCCGACATTTTCCTCATAAAATCTATGGACAAAATGTGAATGACTTGGATACTAATGCTGTAATGAATAATTCCTTGGAAAGGTCTCCTATGCCTTTTGAATTACTAATCGCTTCTGTGAAGTGAGGTTTGACTTTGTTTATAAAGTGATGTACTTTGAAAAAAAATACTTTTTTGCTCTTTACAAAGCAAAGGGAAATCGAAAAACACCAAAAAAAGACATACAATAAATTCCAAGGTCAACAAGACACAAAGTGAGACATGAATGTTTTTTTATTTTATTTCCATTAGCATCATCCTATTCTTTTAAATTGAAGTATGTACTGAATGTTTATTTTTCCAAATGTAGGTTACCTATGTAACCACGTTTCTCTCTCAGAATCTCCCAAGGTACATTTCATAAACATGCCACATTTTAATTTTCATCGTCATTATTACATTGATCAAGAATGACTGTTGATGGCTGTGCATGCATTGCCTAGCAACAAGCTATTTGTATCCAATGACCCCTTTAATCAATGTAAAATATATGTTACTGACTTCTTCTTTCATAGTACTTGGATTTGCTCCAACACTGATGGCTTAATAGTTGGTAATAAGACTTGAGAGCTCTTTAGAGAGAAATGGAAGTAAACACAAATGTCATTATGAACAAGTAATGTTTTTATTACTTTTTCTGTTGAATAATTAGTAAAGTAATGTACCTTTTTCAATGAGTCATATGAAAAGAGTGATTTTCTTAATGTTATTTGCCCAACACTGCCATTCGAATGCAATTCTTCCGACATCATCATTATACCGTTTAGTTTTTCTCTGCATGCTGTCTTTTTTTTAATCACTTCTTTAACCCATTCCCATGCATCTCACCAACTCTCATTTTAATGTTATGCAATAATAATGTAATAATTCATCAGTTTATGGCAGACAGCTTGCTTGCCATCTGACCACAACACAAGCACAAAGCTAGGCCTTTTTCTTTTATGACGATGATGGGCATCTTTATACATTGTTTTCACATAATCAAAAGCCTACGTTGAGTCAGAACTCTGGTCACGCAATGAAGGATCCAGTAAACAAATCTTTGTAATGAACGGTCTCTAGTGATTCAGTGCACTGGAAAGAACTGCTTTGCCCATCACTACCCTGAATTCAAGTCAACTCAGACCAGTCAGTTGACTCAGACAAATTCTGACTCACCACTTCTAGCCCCCACAAAAATGAAGTACTCGGAATAGCAGATCAATTGGAAATATGTTGAATTATATCAAGACGTAATAGTTAGTAGGCCATCTATAGCTTCCCCTAGACCCCATACCTGTGGTGCACAAAACTCTTTTCAGTTCAATAAATCAGGTTAACCTTCATTGGGCCCATTATGGATATCATTAGGCAGCTGGCGGGGTGTTGAATGCCATCTACCAAATTGCAGATTGCTTCCACCACACAGGTTTTCATAGAACCCCCAAGAATAGCCAGCTCGCCAAGCAAAAGTCAACCATCTCCATAGGCAGCTAAAACTGTCATATAAGTACATTCTATTCCTTACATACACATTTGTTTCTCACATGCACAAACATCAACCTCCTCTTGCGGGATTCCAATGATCAGTAAGGAATTACTGTTGGTGCCCAAGTGCTTGTATACACTTTACTGTCTTCTTTTTCTTCTTTTTTTGATTTCAACAGCAGTAGCATCCATGTTGTTGCATTACTGCATATATCTGACAACAACGTTTCCATCGATGGCTTCAGGACTTTTCAGGCAGCGTTTCCAACGTTTTCTTTGATGGCTTCCAGACTGCCTGGCCAGACAAGGATTGCACCAAGTCCTATTGCAAGCTCCCGCTTTCCCCTCCACTTCTTATCCTTAAGCCCACTGTTTCCTGCATTGAATCAATTTCTTCCTCTTGCATCCAATATGTGCAGCCATTCATTCATGATTCCCTTGCCTGATATACTATTTCCTTTCCATTTTGACAATTTGATTTAGATGTCTATGATATCCTAACTCAATTCTGTCAACCCATCATTTCCCACACTTCCTATGTGAACAGGAACCCAAATAAATGTGACCATAGTGCCCGAGTTGCTCATATCTGAGTGTATTTTAATGATGTCAAACAGTATCGCTTGACAGATGGTGGGTCTTTTAGTCACATGACCTCTGTTCAGTCCTTGGATTTGTGGACTAGGTAATGGAGTCGAAAGAAAATATACGTTGAGATAAAGGTAAAATAAAAGTCGAAATAGGAAGATTTTACAGGTCACAAACCTTTGAAATCCAATTGAAAATAAGTAATGCTTCCTTTTAATCATTTGCAATGTTTAGTGTAAATGGTTCCCACTGGGCCATGTTATCCCAATTAGGAAATCAAAGGTAGGTAGATCAATCAGTTCAATTTACAATTACATATATATTCCAATAACTGTTAAGTTTAGGCTTATTTTAATACAAGACTCATGTCATTTGTATGTTGAAGGACAGATGGTGGAAATAATCTGCAGTCCATTTTCTAAAAAGCAATCTGAAATGTAACAAACGTTTTTTTTCTTCTGAATTTTAAGATCAGCTTCACTTAAGGCGACACATACTGTATGAGCAAATGGAAAGAAAAAATGTACACAATTTATGAAATACAGATAATATATGATAGGATTCAAAATAAAGCTAAACAGTTTGAAGTGAAATGGAAGAGGATACAAAAAAAAATGTAGACCAAAAATGATATACTGCTCAGAAAAAAACTAAAGAGAAATGTTGTCAGTAGTTTATAGAACAACATTTTTTATTTTTTTATTTCACTCAAACACATACCTGTAAATACTAAAACCAGAGAAACTGTTAATGCTGCAGTGGTACATTTTTTCCAGAGCTGTATTTAAATATACTTCCTAAACCATACCTATTTGTATTCAAGTTAATGTATTACTTTTATTTTATTTCTATTCAATTACCTACATTTATTTATTTTTTATGTTGGGATTGTGGAACAGAATTGGATGGTTACATTTTTCTAAATTAGTTTGTACCCTTTTTTTCTTTTTTTCTCTCTGAAGTTACTACAAGTACTAAGGGATCACAATTTAAAACAAATGTGTAATTAAAAAAAAAAGAGTGTAGGTGTCAAGTCCTTTGCGGCTTTGTTGAAGCTTCAGATGTTGGCAGAAAAAGAAGACAGAACAAGACACAGTTAGTGTTAGGGGAAGGCTCTCTGTGTCTTTAAGCTTGCAGCTGAGACAGCTGCTGTCTCAGTTGAGAGCAAACAGTGTCCTAATAGGATCATGTGAAGGCCTAACCTGTCAACCACTGAATACTACAGGAAGAAAAGGAGGGGGAAATAAATCCCACACACCGTGCACAACTGGAGACTAAACCTCTGGGGAGATAACTGCTGTTTAAAGACATGTACAACCATTTGACTATGCTGCAAACTGGACCTCCTTTTCTCTCCCAATTAAATACACACATTTTTTAGACATTAATGTATTTGTCCATTTCGCCCAATTTCTTCTATGGCACTTTCCTTTTTGTATTCCTATACTTACCTCTTACACATTTTTTGAACGGGGAAGTAATGGCTACCACATGTTGGGGTAAGTGTCACTGTAATGGATAGTATCCGATTCTGGGTAGAAAGGGATAGGTAATGGGTGCACAGGTCTGATATGAAGGTGGTCTGAGTGAGGACGCATCTGGAAGGAAGCATCCCCAGTCTGAGTGGCAGTGAAGCGACGTCCGTTTGTGATGACTCCGCGCAGCTGATCGTCTGACGGCATAAAACATGCAACAGACCTTAGGCAAGGCAAGGCAAGTTTATTTATATAGCACCTTTCAACACAAGGCAATTCAAAGTGCTTTACAAAAATGAAAGACATTAAGAAAAAGGCATTTTAAAACAGTCATTAAAAAGCAACACAATCTACCTGCATTGCAATTACTCTAAACGTGTAATAACGTGCTTTAACCAGTAGGTGGTTTGGGTTAAAAAGCTGTCAAGTTTACAGTGTTAACAAAATAAAATATACTGATGTTTCCGACGGATCATATATTTTGTTTTTGTTTTGATATTTGTAACACAAAAGCGATGTAAAAAACCCACAGCAACACAGAAAAGATGGTCTTAACACGACTCAGCGGTCTAGTTAATAAAACACAATAATATCAAAACAAAATATTACTAGTACTAACTTTATTGTGAAATTAAAACAGAACGGTAAAAGAATAGTTTCCGGTCTATTCTGAGGCCCGATCTCTGTAGATAAATAAAGAACTACGACAGATGTGTAATAGTTAATGCAGCCAAACCATTTATTACAATGCATTCATGTGATGACTTTCAAAGAGTAAATCAAGCACTGCTGAATAAAGTATGATTTTATCTTTTACGAAATGTTTTTTGGAGGTCAACCAATCACAGAGCTTGAGGACTAATCACAGGGTTTGTCGAGCAAAGCGCATGGTGTAGTCTCAAACGAGAGCTGAGGATTATGGGTAGTGTAGTGTCTTCGGCCATCCTAAACCCCGAAAAAATATTTGTTTCTCCGAATCGAAGGGGAAAAATACAAAAGCATTGCACACAATTTAAACCAATCAATGTTGTGTAATTAACAAGGATAATCTGGTGTTTTTGAGTTGATGAGTACTGCAGATATCACTGTCAAATCAATCGACAGTTAGGAGAATACTTACTTTCGGGTGTAAAATTCTCCGTTATCCAATGGGAATGGACACTCACATTGCCTTTAACTGCCGCCGACATGGACCGATGCAGTGCTTCCCTGAGCGTCAAATACCGCCGCCGATGGGAATACATTGCAATCAGTTGAAAGCTCTTTGCGTCCGTTTATGAAGCTGAAGGAGCCTCGGCGCGTCACAACTGCACGCCGAAGGACCCTGACCAAGCGTCGCTATTGGACTATCAGGGAGTGAGACTGTGTTGCTTCAAGTGCTGCAGCAGGGAATCTTGTGTTGGGGGAATGTGTTCCATGGTTCTGTTCTTCTGGCAGAACATCTCTCTCCGTGCTTCATTTACAGATTCCGAATCACTTGTCTTGTTGTAAAGGACTACTGTGTAGCGCTCTAAAAGTCGAAAGTGTTTGGCATCTATGGTCACGGGAGTGTGCAGATTTGCTGCCATGTAATTGAAGGCTTGGGTGACCTCAGGGTAGGAATTCCAAGCATCCCATGCTGACTTCTTCCCCTTCCCGCAGAAGGCTGAGGTTGTGTCACAAACAGTGGAAGACGGGAAGTGCTGTTGACCTGTCTTTGCCCAAAGTATGGCAGATGGTATTGATGTGATAAGTGTAGTTTTTGCCGGTGCCAAAAGCGACCCAGATGTCTGCAGCTGGATACTTGGTGAGCAGGGCATGGAACTTACCGATGAGGATAACGACAACATCCGTATCCACAGTGAGTACCAAGCAAGTAGAAGAGCCATGCTCCAGGGCATCAAGCAGATGAATCATAATCCTGGTGTCAGCCTCTTCATGGTTACATGGCAGCATGAAGTGGGTGGTGTCTGTGCCAACTACTCTGACACCAGATGTAATGAAGACCTGCTTGCCAACCGGCCAGGCAATGGATGCAATTTTACTGGAGAGGAAGGTGAAGAGTTCCTGCTTGTTCATGGGGTCACGCAAGAAATCTGGCCAGTTCCTTGGCAGCTTGTTCTGACCAGCAACCTTCCGCCGTATCCCTTTGCCTCGCTTCTCCCTTGTTGACTCTTGTGATGTAAGTATCCCACACGACATCAACTTTTTCTGATGTCTTCAAGAGCTTCATGATGTCGGGACCAAAGACACAACTGGCATATTCATCAAATGTGGTAATGTTGGTAGTGGACAGGAAGTGCACAACAGCTGCACCGTCGAGTACTTTCATATCAAAAGTACCTGGAGGTTCCTGTTGTGTCTTCTGTGTCAGAATAATTAGCAGATCTGACTTATTTCCCAGCCGTAGTTTCCCTCTGTCAGATAGAAAGGGAGGGTATGGATGGTTTTCATGCTTAAAGAAGGTGCTCATATCCCCCTCTCTGTGTTGCATGGCTATATATAATTGGGAAAAGAGTGCCACATCATCCCTCAACATTGAGATCTGCCCTGCCTGCTTGGTCTTGGGTGTTGGGCATTTAAGACAGGCAGTGAGTTATTTTTGATGGGCTCATGAATGGAGTGTGTGCGGTCCCTGATCACTGTCTTATGGTACTTGTTGTACTGATCTCTGCCCACTGATTCCACAGTGCAGACTGTGTTAACAACAGACTCGTCAATGATATTCCGTGTGTCCAGCATTAGAAGGTTGGGGGTATCATCTAGGAACGGATTGCTCATCCCACTGATGGTGTGCACCAGAGCTAGTGCTTGCTCATTGAATGTCTTCTGTGTAGACATTCCTTCTTCGTGGTGGTGTTGTTTATTGCCTTTTTCTCAAATATATTCCTGCTCAAACTCTTTTAGGAGTCGTGCTTGTTCAGGCCCTGCGATCATCCACTTTTAAGGCTGAGGGATTCTCGGTGAGTCCCACAGCCCCCCCAGAACCCTTCACCAGATCATTATTCTGCTCATGAGCCTGGTCTATCGGTATGCTTGAGAATCTGTTTGTGGTTTTGGGAACAACCCAATGACCATGTTCTTCAAATTCCTTGTGAATGGACGTGGGCAAGCTTTCCATGTCCCGGGTGTGGACAGGAATCCATCGGGCATAGTTCTGGTGATCAAGGGCGAAGAACCATGGGACGAGGGCCTTCAGTGACTCCACATAGAGGGGGAAGTCTTGTTCTTTGTGGGCTCGCACAAATATCAGACCCAGAATTTCCATGTTGAGGATGGTATCCCAGTAGTGGAATGTTGGAGTCTTTGTGATCATATCTTGTCTCCAAGCTTCTTTGGTCTTCTCATTATCAGTCACCATGTCCAAGAAGGCATCCAGCTTCGCCAGGCAAGATTAATAGTACCCGCCCACTACTCGGCTATGTGAGTTGTGTCAATGGCAGTGGGTAGAGATGAAAAGGGAGTCGGAATTTAGAAAATATATTTGTTCAATCTCAGTAATTTATTCATTGAAATTGGGTCCTAATGAAGGGGTCTACAATGAGCCAAATTGAATTGATATATTGCCCGAATGGACCAAATAATTAAATATTGGCAAACAATAGTTACATTATGATATTCTCAATAGCTTTAATGCATCCCCTGACCCAGAAAATGTATATTTTTACACCAAGATTGACCTTCTAAGTGGCTTGGAAGCCGAGATATTGGCACAGCTTTTGCATGGCGGCTCATCTTGGAAATCCAAGATGGTCGCCATCCGCCATCTTGATGAAGTGGCTCCCCCCCAAATTTAAAGCTATGGTGATGTAGAACACATGGAAAAAATGTGGTGCTTTTATCCGGCGTGTCCCCATAATTTTGCTAAGCTGCCGCACTATTATTACCCGTCCCCTTGTGTGTTATGTAGCTTTTATGCATGTAAACGGTCGGCAAAGTCACAAACCCTCAAAGTACACCCTGTAGCGAGTAAAACTCTAACACAGAAAAGACGTGTATATGCTGCCCCAGAACGCCTCGTTGGAGATTTTTCTTTTTCCATTTTTTTCTTCCGGGGCATACTGAAGTAATGCTGCGGAGCTCCGCACACACACACACTCACTCACTCAGCCTTATCTTTTCTCAGCCGCGGTGCTGCGCGGAGCTCCGTACACACACACACTCGGAGCTCAGGCTGTGAGTGTGTGTGTGTGCTCAGGCTGAGCTCTGCGGTGTCTCGCTGTCTCGCAGACCCCACGCAGCAACCAGGAAACGACAGCAGTAATCCACCTCACACTGTCCGCTCCTCGAGCCTCAAAGGGCGGAGCAGCGAGCCCCGCAACGTCCCGCCAACACGGCACCCAGACCCCACGCAGCATTCTCATCTGTTTGTCATTACTGGTGTCATTTTCTGGTTGCTAACAAACACCATTGTAATACATAAACACTGATGTCCAGCTGTAACGGTGGTTGACTAATCAGAACAGAGTGGGCGAGCTGGGGGCAGGAGCTCCAACAAGGCGTGTAGGACAGTTACACATACTATACAGAGATGCTGTATGAGAAAACCAATGTGATTTTGGAACATTGAACAATGTAAATCTATTCTAGTAGACCTCAACAATGGAATTATGATCAGTAGAAATGGCCATGTCATGGGACCTTCAAAAAATAATTCTAGGAATACGGTTAATTATTTTGCATTCCTTAAAACAATAATAGATCCAAACATAAGGCTTTATTAAAAATAAGTAAGTAAATCACAGATTTGGAAAAGTAATTAACACACAATACAAATGATCTACTTAAAGCCACCAGACTTTATTGACAGAAACATTGTCATTGTACCTCCCTGATCACAAAGCTTCATGAAACTCTAAGAAACTCATCAAAATTCTCTCTTTCTTTCTTTTAGTCTTTGTGCTGCGAGTTTGTCATGTTTTTTTAGCATCGAGTGCTCTATGGTTAACTTCTTAGAGTGTTTATGGTTCTTGGAGTTTTTTATTTATTTACTTATCTTTCCTGTCAACCTTTGAACTCTAAGGCTGATTGTAATGTTTGATGAAAAAAAATCATGCAATTATTGAGAATTATTACAATTATTTGGTTAATCGCAACAAAACAGTTATTTTGTATAACGTTGTCTTGATCTAACAAGGTGGCAACAAGCTTACCAGTTGTTTCTTTAAAAAAGTAAGAAATATCAACTCGACATTGTTACCAACAACGCCGAAAAGCCCCTTTTATAACCCAGAAGGTTTGAAAGGAAACAGATCCAGTTGTTGATGCTATTCACGGCCTGGCAACTCACTTTAAAAACTGCTTAATTCAATGCAATTACATTCTGTAACAACCTCTCCATGAAGCCAATTTTGAAGTGAGTAGCCAGGTTTATCATTCTCTCGCTGGATATAAATACAACTCTGTGTAACTCTTAACATTGGTATCCCATTGATATCAATCTCACGGATATCACATTCAAAACATTTGAGAATGGTTACAGTGATTTAGTACGGACGGTAAAGAATAGCTGTACGTGACAAACAGTAGTTCATTTGAACATGCAGGTTTTTGCTCAATGCACTTCGATAGCTCACAATTTGTCACAAACGAGCTGAGAACCAAAATGCAACACACGGGAAACCAGGGATAGTCGGTAACCAGCTTTATTAAAGGCAATAGGCTGGTAGGAGACGAAACGGCAGATAGTAGGCAAAGGGCTGGTCGGGGACAGGCGAGGGTTCAAGGAGAAGGCAAGACGGGAGTCGCAGGTACAGACCGGGTCAGGGAGCAGGCGAGGCAGAATAGTCCGGGTACAGGCAGGGTCAGGAAACAGGCGAGGCAGGCTGGTCAGGGACAGGCAGGGTCGAAACCGGGAGAGCAATCTGGAAGGTAATGCGGGAAAGACTGGCATGCTGCAAAGTACGATCTAGCACTGAGGTGAAAGTGAAGTGGGCCTATACTAATGGAGCTGATGGGTGTAACAGAGTGAGAGAGAGAGACAGGGTGTGACTACCAGGTGACTAAGGAATGTTAATGCAGAAAATAGGTGAGTGAGAAAACAGACTGTGACACAATTTAACGTCAAGTATACGTTTTGAACCTATTTTGAGAGAAAAATGTAAAAGTTTTGAATACGCATGCTTAAAAAGAAAAACCAATACTTTTCGACCATATCACTCAGCCCCATATTCAATGCAGTCAGTGAAGTAATTGCTGTTACTTTCCAAGATCAGTGGCATTCCTCTCGGTCCGACCATAAAGGAATTATTGGTCTAAAAAACATAACTGTTCCACATCTACAGGAAGATTCTCTAAATCGAAACTGTTGAAATGAGAATTAATGAAACTACACCATGAGGAATCTGATCATAATGATATATTATTTATGATTGTGCTTTGTAGATGTAGTTGTTATCATACTATTAAACTTTTCCAGCAACATTTATTTTTTGTGAGACAAAGTGACAACTCTGCCTATTTATTTTCTCCTGGACTGCCTCTGGCACATGATTAGCCGCTGTGGGACTTCAGCAGAGCCCGGCTATTGATTCCAGATCAGCTTAATGAAGGTGACATTTCAACCCAGTGCATGCCATGTCACACACTCCTCCGGGAGCAGGAAAAGAAGGGGACAAGCAGGAAGTAGTTGAAGGATCTGATTAGCTGCCCAATTTGTCTACATCCTAATATATTGTAAGTTTGTTTGTGGAAAACTTTGGGCTATGATGCATCATTTTCATCTCTTTTGTGTCTTCATTAAAACGATCAGTGTAATTAGTTTGGCTTACATGACTCACATTCGCCTCGCAATGCTCTCTTAACCTTTTATTTATGAGCTTTTATTAATTTCATTAATAAGCTTCAGCGTTATTCTTTGTTTCACACACATTTACATGATCATCCATCCTAGTTTTGATACAACCTAAGGGTCTAAGATATCATGTTTGATAGATGGATGGACAAAAAATGGCCATAGCGCCTTGATTTATAGCATCTTAAATATTATGTAGCATGAGACAGACAACCTCCCTATCTCAAAAGTGAAGCCAACACTTTAATTCTGTTGTGTTATACTTGTTGCAAAAAAGAAGTCTGGTTCCATAGAGGTATATGAAATAATCTCAGTAAGCTTACAATTGTATGGTCTAAATCGCTAGTTTAAAGTTTTCTCTAAAACTCTTGATTTGAGATTTGATCATTTTTGTAAATAAGGCTCTAACTCAGAGTAAAATAGATAATAAAGCAGTGTATGCTATAAGCTGCCTTCACATGACCTGCTGTAAAACTGCTCTGTGCTGACGTTGGGCTCCTATGAAGAGCTGAGCCGCCCCAACTAAGACTACAGGGGTAACGCATCGCCCTTATTTGTTGCCAAGCGCTGTCCTAAGAGTTCAAATTTCCCAATTTACCTTGATTGCTCCTTACCTTTTCAAGGTTCAAGGTTTTTATTTGTCATACGAACATAGCTACAGTGTAGTTATGACGATGAACATCTTAGGTCACAGGCTCCTCCAACAGTGCAACACAATAAAACAGATAAACAGAAAAATATAGTGCAAGTAAATAGTAAATACAAAAATAAAAATTGTTTAAAAAAGTGAAATAGTGCAATAAGAGTCTATATGCAAGTTATTGGAATATGATATATTAAATAAATAGATTAATAATTTCTAAGTAGCAGCGAGATTAATATTATGGATGTTGTTTCAACAGTTCAGGTGTTTAACAGTCTTATTGCATGTGGGATGAAACTGTCCCTGAGTCTGGTGGTTTTAGTCCGGATGCTGCGGTACCGCCTGCCAGACAGCAGCAGACAGAACAGTTTGTGGCTGGGGTGATGGGGGGTCTTTTATAATCCTGAGGGCTTTCTTCCAGAGCCGCTGGGAGTAACGGTCCTCCATGGATGGCAGCTCCGTCCTGGTGATGTTCTGTGCAGTTTTCACCACCCTCTGTAAAGCCTTACGATTGAGGTCGGTGCAGCTGCCGTACCAGGCCGTGATGCAGCCAGTCAGGATACTCTCTATGGTGCACCTGTAGAAGTTCCAGAGTATCCTGGAGTCCATGTTGAACCTCCTCAGCCTGCGGAGGAAGAAGAGCCGTGAGTAATGTGCAGTACCGGAGTCCAACAGAGAGGCAGCAGCTGCGGGACAGTAGACTGCGTACTGCGTAGCCTTCCCTGCCTTGAAGAAGAAGTTATCCTTCGTTGTGAAGAGTCTGCTTTATGCGCTCCGCAGCAGTAGCCCCGCTGCGACAGAGTCCAACAGAGAGGCAGGAGCTGCGGGACAGTAGCCTAGAAGTGATCCTTCGTTAGCGTGAAGAGTCTGCTAAGCTTTATGCGCTCCGCAGTACCTGAGCGTGCTCCACTAGCACCCCACCCCCCAGTCAACAACTTCAAAATTCTGGGCTATATAAAAATCGCTGGCCCGCAAAAGTGTCTATTGGATAAATGTTGGCCCTTGGACAAATGTAGTTGGTGATCCCTGCCATATAGGTTTCTAAATTAGTGGACAAGAACGACTCTGCCCTGCAGTAGTCAATATGTAGAAAAATAATCATCTGGGACATTTTGATTTTGTGACTATTGGAATCACTTCTTGTAACATTTGTCCAATTTAAAAGCCATTTATTTTACACTTCTTCTGAAAGGTTTTTTCAATCAGTGTAAAATACATAAGACCGCCATGTATGTGAGATACTTACCTAAATGAGCCTAAACCAAGCGCAAGGTGGTTTTACTTGATTTATATACTTATCTGTATCTATACTTATCCAGTTTTCCAACAGGCTGTGCTCTGTATTCATTCGATATTTAGTATAACAGAGATGCAGTCGATATTTAACAGAAGTCAGTAAATGGAACTAAACTTCCAAATCCACCTCCCTGGACTGACTCAGTCCTTTGTGTGCTGATAAGTGTTTGTGGAGTGCAGCATTGTATGTCAATTTGAATTTTCTGTGTCTGTTTGTGTGCTGTAATCTGCTGAGCCATTGAGAATGCTGGACTGTTTTTCTTTTAGTATTGTTTTTATGGTAATTTTGTTTTAATTTGCCCCAGCAGCACAATTTGCTATTAACACTAATGGGACCCAGATTGCTGGAAGTGCAACACATTTAACAACCTGAATCTTTTCATAATGCTTCATATTTAACCCTCTGCTTTGCCAAACAGATTATTTTAATGGTGCTATTGTAATATTGCGAAAATGTGTTGTGCTTATTGTTTGTGCCATAACCTGTTAAGTGAACAGCCATTCTTTTAATTACAATTTTAATTTGGCTGTGGAGATCAGTTTAAAGTGGTTATATTAAAAGCATGTTGGCACTTTTAAGCTGATGGGCACTTGATATGACGAACTGGATGTCCCTTTATGAGCTCAATGTAACACCACAATGATAGGCTCGTAAACACTCATCTCACTGATGAGTTTCTGTATAATTTAAAGTAGAAGTTCAAAATGGTGCGCTATAGATATTAAAATAAAATGAATGAAAAGAGAAAAAACAAGAAAAGGAACTCCTGTAGGGAAACTATTGGTAGAAAACATCCATTGACACTAAAGGATGACATTGTTAGAATTTGATGATTAAAGGTCAAGGTCAATCTGACCTTAAAAAAACATGCTCATGCTAATTATGCTAACTATCCTATGACAATTTCACACACATTTATAATATGTGACTTACTCTATCGAAATCAGTCACATTGACCCGAAGACACATTTTGAGTTATATATGTACTCCAAATATTAAGCAAAATATGTCACATTATATAATTACATTACATTTAATTTAGCTGACGCTTTTATCCAAAGCAAATTACAATAAGTGCATTCGACCAAGAAGATACAAACTTGAAGAAAACAGAATCATATAAGTACATTAGGTTTCATAGAGCCAAACCATTTTAAGTGCTACTCAACTGGCTTTAGATAAGCCAGTCCTTTGTTAGTATATAAGTGCTGAGTTAGTATAAGTGCTTTTTATTTAGTTTTTAGTTTTTTGATTTTATTGCTTTTATTGCTCGAAGTGGAGTGGAAAGAGATGAGTTTTCAGTCTGCGCCGGAAGATGTGTAAGCTTTCTGCTGTCCTGGGGCCTCATTTATAACGCCTTGCGTAGGATTGACGTGAGAAGGTTGCTTACGTAGTACAAAGCAAAAAAATAGGTACAGACATTTTCCGACATTTTCCGATTCACAAAACATTGCGTACCGGCGAGGGAAGTGCGTACCGGCACTTCCTACGCCTGTTTCCCTTTATCAATCACAATCGACTCGAAATGCGGCGCAGCTTTTGCAGGCTTCACGTAACGCCCATATTTGCCTATAAATAGTCAAAGAAACGCCCATTCATTCATTCATTTTGACTGACTGCATCAAGAAGATCGCAGGAAATTACGACCGAACAGCTAAAAAAGACATCTCGCACCGTGTCAGATTTTGGTTATTTTGGGGAGGTCGAGATAAATCATATTGTTTGGTGGATGCAGTTTGAACCAGAGTAGCAGCATGGAGGTCGGATCGTCACCAAAATAAATAAATAAGTGGTCCGAAAAAAGTTAATGACAAAAAAAATACACATAACCTTCCTCATGCAGTGTGTTTGTCCCGGGGACAGGAGACACCCCCTTGATGAGAAACTCTAAGAAATGATCGGGGAATCCCTCCGGAGTGGAGTCATGACGACTGGATCTGAATTATTTTGTTGTATTTGGTGGTTTGTGTTCCAGCTGTCGATCAGCAACTATATATCCATAATCCACCAGTTAAAGGAAATACAACTAATGTATTGTGTTATATTAGCTGTACAATTTACCACATAGGTGTTCTTAGTTTCCATAACTCCTGTGTTTTACGAGCGACTTATCAAGTCTTGGCAAACGGCATAAAACACGATTAAACGTGATAGTATATAAAACCATGCTCGTATCTACAACCTATAGAAATGCAAAACGGCGTCAGTTTAGACGTTATTCTGTCCTCCTGCTTACCGCATCATTTATGAGAAAACATTTCATAACATTAACAACATATTCGAGGTGGTTTTAAATAACATATCCGTATTTATTTATTTCTCCAAGTTATGTTTTTGTGTGCACTGAGGAGTCGCAAACAGGCGTTTGTTTAATCATTTTAAGATTGGCTTTAATCAATGTTTGAAAATGAATTCTTCATATATGATAAATGAGAGGTAACATTTTATTTATTTCCACATATTTCTCTCCATTCTTCCTTCTGCCAACGGTGTCGCAGTTTCTCGTCTCTCCCGTTGTTGTGCTTAGTGCGTACGCATGGGTTAGAGTTTGCGTGGAGGACCGCACATTTTCCCGTCAAGTTAGTATTTTATAAATCGCAAACATTGCGTAGAAACTGGCGTACGCCATTTTTTGAGCGTATATCCCTTTATAAATGAGGCCCCTGATGTCAATGGGGAGCTCATTCCACCATTTTGGAGCCAGGATAGCAAACCGACATGTTTTTGCTTATGGGAACTTGGGTCCCCCTCGCAGTGAGGGTGCAGCGAGCCGTTTGGCTGATGCAGAGCGGAGTGCACATGCTGGGGTGTATGGTTTAACCTGTTAAGCCCTGAGCCTGTTTTTCAGGTCTTAGGCTCGAAAATGACATTCCCAGAACAAATGACTATAACTTCACTTCTAAAAGGGGTAAATTAATAATCTTTTTTCTCAAAGCAATTATAAACCTGTGAGTTGGATGTAGAAGAGTTAGAATCAATATAGCATTTTTTTATTTTAAAGTAAATTCAGATTGAACATAGAAAATAAATGTAAATTAGAGTGTCCGTCCAAAAATAACCATTACTTATAGTGAAAACCACCCTTGAATGATGGGATAGTAGACTAAAAGCTTTAGGAATCCAAACTATAACATATAATATCTACCCTGTATCATGATTGATGCAAAACAAGTGAAATTTGACCTTTTTAGAGAGATTTAGAAAAGAAAACCCACTTCTGGGGTCATTTGGGTGCATTTTCCATAATTCTGGCCCCCCTCGATCGATTTTGATGATTGACATCTCTTTTTAACCGTTAGAGCCAATAGAATTGGTGAATGAGTGATGCGTAGCCAGAATGCCCCGGAACCGGAAGCTGGGTTGTAGCTCTCATAGCTCTCATAGCAGCTTGATATGAAAACTCCGTTATTGACAAAAATGGAATGATGGATTATCAGTGTTGGAGCCAATTTACTTTGGGTTGTGCACAGGGTTTGTCTATGTGTGTGGGAACGCGTCATCATCCAATCTGCGCACCTGGGAGCACGGGAAGTTATTAACCTATATATGTGGGCACGGGTGATCAGCTGGGATGAGAGGTTAGAGAGGAAGCCACACGTTTTTCAACCGTGTTGACCGTGATTGTTTGTGTCTGAGCGTGTGCAAGATCGTTATGTTTTAAACAAGATTTTAGATACGTGAGTAAAAGAACATTTTAACCTTGGACAAATAAATAAAGCATTACAAATTACGTCATGGTGGACCTCATCCTTCAACACAACACGCGTTGGGAACTCTGACTGCTAACCTCCATGAGTGGCCTTTTTGGATGAGCGATCGCCGCTACACTTGTTGAAAAACACGCTCCAATGAATGAATCAAAGGATCTCGGACACGGAAGAAGGAGCTGCTGCGCTCTCACACAGCTCCAGATGATTGCTGACATGTGAACGCTGTGAAAGCCACGCGGAACCACGGTAGGATCGTTCAGAATTGTTACAAGCTGTGAAAGACCTTCTCATATCAGGATAAAGGTAAATCCTGCGAGAATTCAAAAATAAAACCTCCCGCCAATCAAAGTGATACAGGAAGTGGGCTCGGTAAAAGACAGCCTAAACTTACTGTTAAAGCATTGGAATTAAAAATAGCATCAATTAAAAATGAAAGGAATTCAAGGATAAAGAAACTGTATAAATTAACAAAGGATGTTGAACAATTGATACTTTCAAGCCAAAATGTGTCTGAGGTGGAATCCATGTGTGAAATGTTTGTGAAAACAATGATCAAATTAAATGAGTTGCATGCGTCACTGAAACCATTAATACCAGAGGATGAAGTTATAAAACAAAATGAATGGTTTGAAACACGAATGCACAGCATGGAGAAATGATGAATAAAATGGAAAGGTGGTTGCAAACTACAAAGGAGCAATTTACACATCAAATTGATGATGATGTGGTAAATGTCAATGCTGCAACCAAAACTAATGTGGTAATTGATGATATCTGTCCAAATGACAGCATTTCTAATGTTACCGGAAGAACATGCACATCAGCTGGCCGCTCCAGCCACAGGTCCAACATGTCATCCATCTCCTTTGCATGTATCAAGGCGGAGGCTGAAGCGGCTGCTCTCAGTGCTATGGCGGCTATCCTCAAAGAAAAACATGCAGTGGAGTGTGAAGAGCATAGCCTCGCAGCAGCCAGACAGTGTGAAGAGGACAGCCTCGCAGCAGCCAGAAAGTGTGAAGAGGAATTGCTGCCTATAAAGCAAAGGCCAATGTGCTCAGGTACAGAGGATGTGAGGTTCAAAGCTCAAGGGCTGATTCAAATAGAATGAATTCATATCTAGACAGAGCCAAAAGGAAAATCTCTCTTAGACCCTCTGCTACAGAATTCATCCCACAAGGTTCAGAAGGTCAGTTCAACCCCTCACCAAAAGGGGGCAGCAGAGCTGTAGTGTCAGTGGAGACTCTGCACAAGGATGCAAACTTGCAGTACCATAATCCTACAGAAGAGGATAAGAACTTTGCTCTGTCAATGGGTGCGCCAAGCCCCCAGGAAGTGCGCCGGACTCAGATGAAAATATTCGTGGTGGCCAAACGGCGGTACTACACTTCCTTTTGGTTGCCAGGCCTGGAAACACTTTTTCCCATTGACTTACATGGGGAAAGAGTGGTCTGTAAATCGTTGGATAATTTTTTTTAAACTAAATAAACTACCCAGTATGAACACTTGTATAGCCCTTATTAAAAACATTCGTTCCTCAAGTTGTAAAAATGTGCTAATAACGTTATTCTGTGAGTTATTTCCCTCTGCATTATGAACGCGCATCTAACCCACGGGACCGCGCCGCCCGGCACGTTCATGTTACGTGTTCAGCACTACATGCGTTTATCTTTACCCATGGATGCACAATAAGAACGGACCCATATCGCCTTACTGCCAGCCCACGGAGCTGTAATAATGGATATATTGCACATGTTTGCTGTAATTCATCATTTGTCAAATATTATACTACATGGGCTGTATGATTAAATCTTGTACCGTAAATGTTGTATTAAATAAAGTTATTACCGACGTAGATTAACGTCCCTGTAGCTTCTTATTGCACTAAGAAGCTTATTGCACTGTATATATATATATATATATATATATATATATATATATATATATATATATATATATATATATATATATATGTATATATATATGTATATGTATATATGTATATACATATACATATATATATATATATACAGTGCAATAATTCTTTCATGCTAAATGAAGCTCTGTTGCTTGGATATCACTAGATCCTGTTACAGCGTCATATAAAAGTACATAACGATTTATATGTAAATTAGCATAATTACTAGCTAACCGCTAGCTGCTAACTGCCGCCTCGTTAATATCAAATCTATCATAACAATCCATTACCATGCTGACATGAACGTGCGGTGCTGTTACGTGTACGCAAATTGACGTGCTTGATGTGAACGAGCATTTTGGGGGGCATGGTTAAAGTTGCGCATGCGCTATGAGCGCACATACGGGTACTTCTCAGGCATGCCGGGTAATCTGTGACGTTTCGCTCTCTCAAAAGTTGGGCCATTTTATCATCATGCGCGAATGAGCAACTCTCATAGGAATGAATGAGGCCCCGCCTCCCACGCTGTATCCAGTTCTTATTATACATCCATGGGGTGCGCACCCCAAAGATTCAAACCAGCAGTTGCATCATCCACCAGTAGGTGGCAGTAAAACTCTATTGCCAATGGAGGCATTCACAGCCACAACAATACCAGAAGGAAATGGATCTAAAGCCTATGAACTCAATCCCACGTCATCTCAAATATGTCAGCAGACATTCTCTGCCACACAAGTCCCTCATGATCTTGACACACATTTGGTGCAGGAAACCAACCAACATACAGGTTCAGTGCAAAGTAACGTGAATCAAGGCAACATTATCAACATCATGCAAAGGCAAAATGATATCACAGCTCTGTTGGTGCAGTAACAGTCAACATTGTCACTGCCACCAAGAGAAATACCAACCTTTGATGGAGACCCTTTGGAGTATAGTGCATTCATACGAGCATTTGAACATGGAGTGGAAGCAAAGACTGCTAACAATGTTGATTGCCTATACTCTTTGGAACAATACACCAAGGGACAACCCAAAGAACTGGTTAAAAGCTGTCGACACATGCCACCCGACAGGGGATACCAAAGAGCAAAGACACTTTTGAGAGAACGCTTTGGAAATCAACAAATAATAGCCACTGCATACATGGAGCAAGCTCTTGGATGGACACCAGTGAAAGCAGAGGAGGAGCGAGAGAGGGATGAGTAGAAGATGAGGAAGAAGGAAGAGGAAGACCAGCAGGCAAAATATAATCTGGAGGAAGTGAATCAGGAACTGCAGGATTTTGGAGGATTGAGCGTCCAGCCGGCAGCACACAGGGCGTCTGCTGAGTGTCCATCAGGATGGATTGTAACCACCATCACAGTCTCTCGCTCCGAGATCTCGGGGACGCTCCCCTCCTCTCAGAGTTCGGGTGTTCAGACGGTTTCTCAGTATAATACGGAGGATCTGATTTGTGAAGGATCTGAACTTTGCTTCGAGGAGGTCCGAGCCAGGAAGTACTTTGAGAAGATCCGAGCGAAACAAGCTGATGAGGGAGCTTAAGATGAGGAAGAAAATCCAAATTCCTGTTGAGAACAATGAATCAGGAAAAGCTTGTGGATAGTCACATCATTTCTGGGTTGGAGGTGGCTGCACTCAACAGTAACAATTACTATGAGCTACCTGATGTGTTCACACAAACTGTAATGCCTGTGACTCGTGACAACATTCCAAAACAGGAAGAGTTAAGTGCATGGCACCACTTAAACTCTGTGAAACATCCTGTCATTGACGCTGATGTGGGGCTGCTAATTGGAGCTAATGCCTCAAAACTCATGGAACCATGGGAGGTGGTGAACAGCAATGATGATGGACCTTATGCTGTCAGAACCCTGCTAGGGTGGGTTGTCAATGGACTGCTGAGAGGAGACCGCCAAATTGTAAACAGCTGTCCCACCATTGCAGTTAATCAAATATCATTAACCAGCTTGGAGGAACTGCTGGTAAAGCAATACAACCACGACTTCAGTGAGAGATCAGTTGATGAAAAGCCAGAAATGTCCAGAGAAGATATTACATTTTTGGAAATCATGAAAAGTTCCGCCAACCTCACTGATGGACATTACGGTCTGAAATTACCTTTCAGAGAGGAGAACGTTTCAATGCCAAACAATCGCCATGTTGCTGAGCAAAGGGCTCTGTGTCTTAAAAGGAAATTCAAGAGTATGTCAACTTTCTGGGCGATGTCATAAAAAAGGGCTATGCAGAAAGAATGCCTGAACAGCAACTGGAAGGCAGAGAAGGAAAAGTCTGGTACATCCCTCATCATGGCGTGCATCACCCTAAAAAGGGAACCTTGAGAGTTGTGTTCGATTGCGGCGCAAGCTTTAAAGGGACATCACTGAACAGCAAGCTACTGCAGGGACCTGATTTGACAAATTCCTTGCTTGGAGTCCTCACAAGATTCCGCCAAGAATCTGTAGCAGTAATGGCCGATATTCAAGCAATGTATCACCAGGTCAAAGTGGCAAGAAATGATGCTGACTTTCTTCGCTTCCTATGGTGGCCAAATGGTGAACTGACACAATATCTCGCTGATTACAGGATGACAGTACATTTGTTTGGTGCAATATCATCACCCAGCTGTGCCAGTTTTTCCTTAAAGAAAACTGCAGAAGACAACAGAGCTTATTTTTCAGCACAGGTGATTGACACCATAAAACACAACTTTTATGTGGATGATTGCTTGAAGTCTGTGTCGTCAGAGGCAGAAGCCATAGCCCTTGTGAAAGATCTGACTGCTGTATGCCACTTAGGAGGATTTCAGCTAGTGAAATGGATCAGCAATAGCAGGTCAGTGCTAGAATCTATTGATGTGGAAAAGAGGGCCAAGGAAGTGAAATAACTGGATCTGGACAGAGACAGTCTCCCTGTTGAGAGGACTCTGGGACTACTCTGGTGTGTGCAAACTGATACTTTCAGATTCAAAATGGCAATCCAGGAAAAAACAATCACAAGACTGGGTATTTTGTCCATGCTGAGCTCAGTGTATGACCCTATTGGTTTTCTTGCACCTTTTACTTTACCCGCGAAGCAACTGCTGCAAAACCTGTGCAGATGAAGCTACAGCTGGGATGATCAAATACCACAAACGAATCAGCTGCAGTGGGTGAAGTGGCTGGACGACCTTCAAAAGCTAAGCATGTTCAGTGTGCCAAGGTGTATCAAACCTGCTCTACCTCCTGGACTGTTCAAGAAAGGCGACCTGTACACCAAACGACGTTGGAGGCAAGTTCAGTTCCTGGCAGATCTCTTTTGGCGCAGATGGATCCGGGAGTACTTACCACTGTTACAGGAACGTCAATGGTGGACAAAGGAGAAGAGGAGTTTCGTCACAGGAGACATCGTCATCGTTGCAGACTCTACTGCCCCCCGTGGATCTTGGTTGCTGGGAAAATACTGCAGACCTTTCCTGACGCACATGGACTGGTGCGGTCTGTTAAAGTCCAGACAAAATGCAGCATACTGGAATGACCAGTCACCAAGATCTGTCTTCTCCAAAAAGCTGAATGAAGAACTGAAATAGATCCCTATGTTCGGATTACTTTTTGACTGACAGTATAGACTGAGACACTCTTGTGCTCTTTACTAATAATTGACTCCACTGGTGTTTTGGTGTAATTGTCACTTTATTATCCAGTCACAATTAGGGGCCGGTATGTTGGAGCCAATTTGCTTTGGGTTGTGCACAGGGTTTGTCAATGTGTGTGTGAACGCGTCATCATCCAATCTGCGCACCTGGGAGCACGGGAGGTAATTAACCTATATATGTGGGCACGGGTGATCAGCTGGGATGAGAGGTTAGAGAGGAAGCCACACGTTTTTCAACCGTGTTGACCGTGATTGTTTGTGTCTGAGCGTGTGCGTGTGCGTGATCGTTATGTTTTAAACAAGATTTTAGATACTTGAGTCGTAAAAGAACATTTTAACCTTGGACAAATAAATAAAGCATTACAAATGACCTCATGGTGGACCTCATCCTTCACCACAACACGCGTTGGGAACTCTGACTGCTAACCTCCATGAGTGGCCTTTTTTGATGAGCGATCGCCGCTACAATCAGTAATCATTACAAAGTGACACAGATACATTGGATTAACCTATGGATTAACCTTCTGCAGCGTTTTTATCGTTTTAATGCCATTAAACACAACTTTTGATCAGAACAACAGCATAGGTAAGAATTTCTCCCGTAATTCCTCCGTGAAGCTACGTGTTGTGATGTCTGTTTTCGCTTCCCCTGTCGCGAGTTCGGATCGCTCAGTGATGATACTTATATGTCTGGAATCTGTGGAATCTCAGCTTGCTAATAGATATCTTGTGCAGATTTGATAAGTAATAAGGGTATTTTACCTTGAGTTCTGTGCTAATTGCGTTAGCATTTTTTCGCTCAGGGCTAATTCAGAGCCTTTGTTATTACCCTTTTGTTTCATTTAGCTAAACATGGTTAATATTGGCCGTGTCTCGTTTCTGAGATTCCCCTCCTCGACTCCTATGCTCGACTCCTATCCTCGAGACTTAGTCCCGCCCACAGGAGATGCGAGCGGAGGAGCGGAGGAGGGGAGCCGAGGAGAGAGGAGGGGAAGCAGCAGGCGGTTAGAGAAATGAGAACTCCTCTCCTCTGAGTGGTCATTTTAAAGAGACGTCCATTAATGATGACAGGAGGCACAGCAGCACTCTGTCTGATGGACAGATGTGTTCATGACCACTTATATATTTACTTTAATTCATTCACAGTGCGGTATAATGAGACAATAACAGGCTAAAGATGCGGACACACACGCACACACACACACACGGCACACACACACACACACACACACACACACACACACACACACACACACACACACACACACACACACACACACACACACACACACACACACACACACACACACACACACACACACACACACACATACATTTCAGAATCAAACAAGTATAAGAGCACTCTCATAATAACGTAACACTATCAGAGACTGGATATATCCCCCCCCCCCTCTCCGGTCGCTACAATGAGGAAAATAAATTACGGGCCAAAAGTTGTATTTACAAGTATTACAAGTAAGCATAGGACACCAAACCAACTGAGACCTGTCTGTCCGCTGCATCTACGCACACACTGTACCACACATACCTACAGCTCCTAAAGCATATAATCAGGCTACAGCCGTTGTGTATTTTATTATGTGAAGCACTAAATGGTTTTAGAAAAATATCGACACTTTGTTTGTAGATATCTACTAAACTAAAGCAAATAAAGAGAGTAGGCCTGTTATACTGAGTGATATATATTACACACTGCTCTGCTTTCTGCACGGACCTCACAGCTGTTCTCTCTGTAAACATCGCGTCGCGATGAAAGCAGTTAATAAAATAATATCCAGGGGATGCATGCAGAGCTGTCATTGGCTGAGATAAGTCCGACCGTGCGTCACGACTCTTTGAAACATCTCTGTTGCCGGAAATGCATCCACGGAGGAGCTGTGGAGGACTCATCAGTGTATCCTCGGTTATAGCTCCTCCAGAGAGCCTCCTCGACGCTCGATCCTCGGTCCTCGATGTGCATTTAGAGAAATGAGATGTCCTTCAACATGGCGCGCTGAAATCCATTTCCGGGTCACTACCGGAGGACCGAGGATTCGAGGAGGGGAAATCTTTGAAATGAGACACGGCCATTGTCTGATAGCTGAGTTTCTTCTCGCTAAGTGAGTATGACACATTAATAGGTTTTTAAATGTTAAGAAGCCCTGAGACACAGTTTCGTAAAAAAAACAAAAAAAAACGCATTCCCCCGCCTCCGGGTTGAACAGGTTAACCATGTCCTGGATGTAGGAAGGGCCAGATCCATTCACAGCATGGTACGCAAGTACCAGTGGCTTGAAGTGGATTCTAGCAGTTACTGGAAGCCAGTGAAGGGAGCGGAGGAGCGGTGTGGGAAAATGTAGGAAGGTTGAAGACCAGACGAGCTGCTGCATTCTGGATGAGCTGCAGAGGTCGGATGGCACATGCAGGTAGACCAGCCAGGAGGGAGTTGCAGTAGTCTAGGCGTGAGATGAGGAGAGCCTGGACCAGAAGCTGCGTCGCTTTCTGGGTGAGGAGGGGACGTATCCTCCTGATCAGAGTTGGGTGTAACGCGTTACAAAGTAACGCGTTACTGTAATAATATTACTTTTGTCGGTAACGGAGTAGTGTAACACGTTACTTTTATAATTCAGTGATCACACTACAGTTACTAACATTGCCCCGACACGCGTTACTTCGTTACTTTTATAAAATCAGTCATAATCACACTGACAGACAAGAGGGGCTTCCGCCGCAGGTTTATATGTACGTAATCTGCGCGACTTGCGCGTCCACATCTCCGCGTGCAGTGCTGCATAAACATGGCTGAGTCAGCGATAACTTTCGAGGGGTGGAGGTATGCCCATTATTTTGAGTTTGTCCGAAGAATAGACAGGAATGTGACGGTGAGGTGCAAACTGTGTCCAGGCCAGAAGCTGTTATCCACTGCTGTAAACACCACGTCAAACCTCAACAAACACCTGCAAAGAACACATGCTAAGGTGAAGCTAATAGCTAAGGACCCCCGAACCCAGAGTGAGGATGTTGTGAGTGCGCCGCCGCCGACTCCAAAGCGGCACAAATTAGAATTTGGAGGACCGGTAACCAAAGCAGAGATGGACAGGCTTGTAGCATCCTTCATAGTAGAGGTAATGTTGCCCATTTGCACAGTGGAATCACCATCGCATCGTTCAGAGATATACTGCGCAAAATACAGATAGCAGGAGACAGAGGACAGCCATAGTCAGAGCTATCTGGATCAGTCTTATGCGACAATGGAAACTGAACTAAAGAGAACATTTGAAACTTTAGCAGTCTGCGTGATCTGCCTGTAGGGAGGGGCGGGCCGGCCCTGCGAGTAAAGTAACGAGTAAAGTAACGAGTAAAGTAACGAGTAACTTTATGTAGAGAGTAACGAAGTAGTGTAATATATTACTTTTTAAAAAAGTAATATGTAATATATTACTTTTTTTTAGTAACGACCCCATCTCTGCTCCTGATGTTGTAAAGAGTGTATCTGCAGCAGCGGGTTGTAGCAGCTATGTTTGCAGTGAAGGACAGGTTGTTATCTAGGGTCACACCCAGATTCCTTGCAGTCTGAGTCGGAGAAACAACAGAGCGGCCGATGTTGATTGTTAGGTCAAGAGTGGGACAATCTTGTCCCGGAAGAAAAATCAGTTCAGTCTTGTCAAGGTTGAGCTTGAGGTGGTGAGCAGACATCCACTGAGAGATGTCTGCTAGACAAGCAGAGATGCGCGCGACGACCTGGGTTTCAGAACGGGGAAAAGACCAAATTAATTGAGTGTCGTCAGCCAAGAGCGAATATCAACCTTTTTTTCAAAGTAGTTAACAAAGTCGCTTGGACGAAGGGAGGAGGGGGAAGGGGCTTTGGGGGGGGTCCAGGAGGGTGGAGAAGATAGATAATAGTTTTTTTGGATTGGAATAGGAAGAATGGATCTTATCTTGAAAGAAAGTGCTTTTTGCCTGAGAGATCGAAGAAGAGAAAGAGGAGAGGAGAGCCTGATAGGTTAGGAGGTTATATCAGGGTGTTTGGATTTCCACCATTTCCGCTCAGCTGCCCTAAGGATGGTTCTATTAGCACGCAGTGCGTCATTTAGCCAGGGAGCAGGAGGGGACTGACGATCCTGCCGAGATGTGAGAGGACAGAGAGAGTTCAGAGAGGATGAAAGAGAGTTTCTGCAGCAGAGTTTGGAGGCAGAAGTTGGAAAGAGTCAGAGGAAGGGAGGGCTGAGAGCACCGATGAGGTAAGAGTAGAGGGGGAGAGGGGGAGAGGGAACGAGTTTTTTACACAAATCCACGTTTATTTTTAAATGAGCCGTTGTGACTTCCGACTGATTTTGTTAGAGCGGGTCACATATCAGAGATGGCAAAAGTAAACACATCCTTTACTCAAGAAAAAGTAAAGAAGTATGGGCTTCGAAATGTACTTAAAGTGGACCTATCATGCTATATTTGAATAATATAGTGTAGGACCATACCTATATAAGGCATAAAATAAAATACCAAACAGATCATGCATTTTAGCCATGCCTCATTTTGATCAATTTGCACTTTTGTAGCTCTGTTTTTGCAAGGGCTGATTCTGTGAGAACAGCACCATCTACTGGCCTGGCATATGTACTACAGCGTCTCCAGCGCTTTCGAACGGCAATGGTCGTGGCTGTCTCCTCCTGATTGGTAGAGTTGGCCCAATAGCCGTAGCGCCACTGTCCTGACGTCAGGACAGTGTTCAAATCTGGATCAGTTTTTATCAGATCCGTTGCAGCCCCTTTTTTAGAGATTTGGGTATGGAGGAAAATAGAGAGGGTTGTGTTTTCTGACACTTGGTGAGTTCCCTGGAACACCGGGGACACATATTCATGTATAAAAGACGTACAAAAGTGCATTTTGCATGATAGGTCCCCTTTAAGTAGAAAGTACCGATAACTACCAACTGTTTTAAAGAGTAACTGACCTCCCTTTATATTCATAGAACAATAATGTCATTGTTAGCTAATGAATGTTTCGATGCTGAACAACGGCAAAAGGGGTATCTCCTCTTGCACTTTATGTAGCTCTTGTATCTTCTCTTGCACTTTATATGTCGTTGCTGCTATATTGTATTACCATATCATAAATACTTGTGTATGCTGCTCTTGCTCTTTTGCACCTTTTGCATATCATGTATTTAGTTTTTGCTATGTTTGTAAAATGTAAACTTCGTAAATGTTTTATGTGAGGGACTGCAGATGGAAATTAGCTCAAAGCTAAATCTGGCACTGTTACGCTTGACACATTTTAATGTTTTAAGTGTTCATTACTGTGCATTGTCCCTGCCAAATAAACGATTAAATAAATAAAATGACAGCATTTTCATTGGTCCCTCTTCTTTAGAGAAGACCAGGAAATAATGGATACACGGATTGTGTTAAAATCAATAGGCACGGAATGACTCTAAATAATAATGATCACGCTACCGAACGCAGATTAAAATTTAACAAACCTGTTTTGAAAATGTCAGAAATAGAAAGTACGTGTGTTCAAAATGTAAGAAAAAGTAAAAAGTTGTCAGAAAAATTTAAGTAAAGTACTGATACCAGGAAAATGTTCTTAAGTACAGTAACAAAGTATTTGTACTCCACTACTTCCCACCTCTGTATACCATGATACAGACATGGATCTGGTCGATACAGTTGAGGCGTACAACCTTCAGGTGGTAAGTCTTGTTGATATTTATTACTTTTACTTAAAGGGGACCTATCATGCAAAATGCACTTTTGTACGTCTTTTATACATGAATATGTGTCCCCGGTGTTCCAGGGAACTCACCAAGTGTCAGAAAACACAACACTCTATTTTCCTCCATACCCAAATCTCTAAAAAAGGGGCTGCAACGGATCTGATAAAAACTGATCCAGATTTGAACACTGTCTTGACGTCAGGACAGTGGCGCTACGGCTATTGGGCCAACTCCACCAATCAGGAGGAGACAGCCACGGCCATTGCCGTTCGAAAGCGCTGGAGACGCTGTAGTACATATGCCAGGCCTGTAGGTTGTGCTGTTCTCACAGAATCAGCCCTTGCAAAAACAGAGCTAAAAAATGTCAAATTGAGCGAAATGAGGCATGGCTAAAATTCATGATCTGTTTGGTATTTTGAAAAAAAAAAGTATAAATATGCCTTATATAGGTATGGTCCTACACTATATTATTCAAATATAGCATGATAGGTCCACTTTAAATCGATGCAAATTGTACTGCTTCACATCATATATACATTAGCCGCCATCTTGATATTTGGAGCCAGAGTATTCGCATTAGCGACCAGGGTACTAGAGCGGCGATAACCAGCTCAATCACCAGCTAAGCACGGCCACAACTAGTTAGCGTGAGCCTCCAAGGTGCTATGTTAGCACCACTTTAACTGTAGGGCTATTAAGACACAACAACTAACAATTATACCTCTGTAAATTCTTCTGATCAAATTCAGGTGTGTTTCACAACCTTGAGACGGCTATGGAAAGTAGAAGTTATGTCTCCAGAGATTGTGTTTCCGCTGTCAATACCTGCTATGATAGATAAACGTTTATATAGTGTGTAAAACTTGTCGGAAGTTTAAACTAAAGCAAAAGAATGAATGATTGACAATTTGATGAACGCTGGCCGAGAATGCAGACAAGCTTTGTTTTCTCCATGATAATATCAGGTGACTCAACTGGATTTACTGACATTTAACGTAAAATAGCTCAAAAATATTCACAGATTATTCTGTTTTCTCCTGCTCCAAACTATCTATTTTATCTTCCTTTAAAAGTCCACTATCGTTTGACTTTTTGTATGGAGTTTTAATTTCCTTGTACAAATACAGCCAGTCCTCAGGGTACAAAAAAGCAGGCTTCTCGCTGGGAAGTTTCTACTTACATTCGAAGTATCCTTCAATTTAAAGAGCCTACAGAGTAGTTGAGTCTCTGTATACAAGTACTCCAACACTTTAGATCAGGGGTGTCAAACTCAATTTCATCGCGGGCCACATTCCCATAAAGGTTGCACTCAAAGGGCCGGTTGTAACTATATACATATATAATATATATATAAAATAATGTATTATATTACATTATTGCCTCTGAATTGGATTATTATCGGATAGGATAATAACTTAGTAATTAACTACGTCTGAAAGCAGAAGTCCAGGGCAAATAATTGCAAGTCTCTTCAGTGCGCATGTCACAAAACGAGATGCATTGTGGGACATGTAGTTTATGCGCAACCTGCTTCTGTAAAGTAGCATGTAACCGTATAATAAACGTATTATATTCTTTGCAAGCTCTTGCGGGGCCACATAAAATGAAGTCGCGGGCCAGATTTGGCCCCCGGGCCTTGAGTTTGAGACCCCTGCTTTAGATGCACTTTTTGCCTCTGTCCTATTCATCTCTCAGGGAGATGCATGTAAAGCATGGCAGGTCATAAAAAAAAAAGCTTTGTCAACTTTTCCTGAGTAAGACAAAATGTTATACTTTGGAATGACTGATGATGCTCAGTGCACTTGGAGATAAAAACTACTATTATAGTAAGTAGACTCATTAAACATTGCATTAAATATTTTTTACAAGCTGCCATCTACTTTAATTATAAACGAAGCATACTGAATTGATTTTCTTAATGGTATAAGATGGGTGGCACACCAGGCCAGTAAAAGTGATGTCTACTGAACTAGAGAACACGACAACCCTGATTTTGGCCAATGAGGCCCGCGGCAATACCCACCATAGACAGTGTTCAAGATTTGCTGGTGTTATGCCAATGAGAAAGGGAAATAGAGAAAACAACGAGTCACATACTTTAAATGTTTTAACTTGCCTCAAGGAAACCTTTTGTGAGAACAAACATGTCTTCCATTAGTTTGTGCCCATAACCAGGGGTTAAATTGGGATTGGATATGTGGGGGGGGGGGGTTATACTGTACATAACTCAGCTTTATGCAGACATACATTTAGCATGGTGTAGGAAACGGGCTCCGTACACGTACACACACACACACACACACACACACACACACACACACACACACACACACACACACACACACACACACACACACACACACACACACACACACACACACACACACACACACACACACACACACACACACACACACACACACACACACACACACACACACACACACGGTGCTGCAGCTCCTTATCGGAGCAGAGACACACGTTCACTAAGCCGATAAACTATATCCGGTCCGATCTGCTATTTTAAAGTAAAGTCAACACATATCGACCCTAAATATAGTCTATATTAAGAACGAGAAAAGTTTTAACATTTATATATATAGTTTTTTGTAAACATATGACAAATGTGCGAGGGTGATGACGTCAGAGCATCACCCTATGTGCCGGGGCTGAGCCCTGGACAGCCCGTCCCAATTTAACCCCTGCCCATAACCCCTGTGAGATAGTACTGTCTGCATTATATACAGTATATGTGACCTGCTCTATCGAAATCAGTCGCATTGACCCGAAGACACATTTTGAGTTGTATACACTGTTGGAAAGAGGAGATTCCTAGCTTTCTAATGATATCAAGATTTTTGTTGTACTCCAAATATTAAGCAAAATATGTCACATTATATAATGACTGTCACCGAGTCATCATTTTGAGAAAAAGGCCTTCAAAGTTTCCTCTTCTCTGGAATCCATCGATCTGATTGATTATTAGCGGAGCAAATGATCAAAATACTACGGAGGGAAAATATTTCCGTTTGGATTACTGGTCTGGGGGAAGCTCGCGAGTGTGTGAGTGTATGTGTGTGTGTGTGTTTGTGTATTTTTGCGTTAGTGTATATTGTGTTTGTTTCCCGGGGAAAACACTCACGAGAAACACCGGCTGTTGTTATGCTTGCTGTGACGTTAAGTTACTCCGTTCTCCGCTTGTAAATATGCCGTTACAAGCTTCATAGTTGTATTTATCATCTAAATTTGCCGAAACAAGTTTAATATTCTGAAAGCCAAGACTTTGTTTAATTGAAATCAGATGAAAACAAACTGTAACGGACCCTGCCGTGTTATCTATGATTACTTATGCCTTACATTCATAATTTCAGCCGGAGGGAGGGGGAGCTGCGCTACGGAACAGCAGATTGCGATTGAGAGGTGCCTGTCATCTTCCCTTTACAAGCTTCACAAATGTATTTATCGTGTGATTTTGGAAATAAAAGTTTCATATTCTGAAAGTCAAGACTTTGTTTATTTAAAATCAAACAAAACACCCGAACCCCGAAAAAATAGTTTTTTCCGCAAATCCACGTTTATTTTGAAATGAGCCGTTGCGACTTCCGACTGATTTCGATAGAGCGGGTCACATATATTCAATTCAGCCTTACTTGTTAATTATTTATAAAACTTTGTGATCTCCAGTATAGTTCAGATGTTTGAGTTAAACAAAGAGCCAAACCACTTTTGTGCAACTTGAGGAGACTTAGATTAATCTTTGGAACGCTTTAATGAAATTGTTTATTGAGTGTTGAGTACGTTTTACTAATAGGAGAGGTAACATCAGTTAATAGTACTGTTACGCCCCCTCCACTCCAGTAGGTCTCAGTCTGTGTTCACTGCTTGCTGGTTCCTTGTTTGTCCGTCAGGTGATAATGGCCTGATGAGCCACACATGGGAGGTTTGGATAAAAAACACCATCCCCTTGTAGAGCTCACTTTTCTTTTGGACACAGCTGCTGTTTTTCCCGTTCCACATTTTCACACACCCATACATGCATACATAACTGGTTACTGACATGAATTGGTTTGTTTAACATTGTTATATTGTAAATAAATATGCTCTTTGTTACTTTCAAACTTGTCTGGTCTCCCACCTTGCACCAATGATTTGGGCTGCACCAATTGGGGGCTCAGGGATTTGAACCCTGGACCTTTTACATCCCTTTGGAGAATCCCACCCCTAGAGGGTATGGAGGGGGTTGCAACACTACATACTTTAACATCAGAACATTCACATTAGTAAGCATTAACATCATTACAGTCCTTGAAAAAACAGTTGCTTAAGATTCTAATTATTGTAAATCAAAATAAATGTATTACATTTCAATATATTTGGTTTTGTTTATTATTTCATACATTGCCATGCATTTATTTACTCACATTTTCAGTACACAAACACACTAAAATGGAGAAATATAATGGCAAGTATGGCATACAACACCACTTATATTATTCATACTGTATACTTAGAAAGAAAAGGATGGGTGTATTGCATTTCATTATAAATACATAATGTTAACATGCCAATATATATTGTGCAGTGTTTTATTATATCAAACGTAAAATTAACGACTACTGGGTGTATATTTAATACATTGTATATCTTACACGCCACAGGACCAATAACACTAAGGCAAACAATTCAACCCAGAACTTAGTTGACGTTAAATGTTGAGCAGGAAATAAATTGTACTAACCTGATGCTAACATTAGCTTACTATGCAAATGTAGCTAGCAATATATCACAAATGTTGGCATTAAAACAAGGAAAAACTGTTAGGAGCAGTAGCGAAACGTTGCATAACAATGTTAGCTTATTATGCTAATGTCACCATACAAACACTAATGTTAGCACAACAACAGGGAAAAATGCAAAAAAAACTATTATTAGGAACATTAGGAAAATGGACATTTACTGCTGTTAGTTAAAAGACTTTAGACAACATAAAAATAAACTGGCAGACAATCTGGAATTTTCGTTTTTTCGCTTTATGTGGAGGTTGAGGCTTAAAGGGACAGGAAGTGAAAGAGAAAGCAGAACAATGAAGTGGAGTTATAACTGGATCAGGGACAAAATGACAACAGAAAATGTAGACTTAATATTTATACACTACAACACTCACAATGCAGCATAATTACAAATAAATTAACGGGGATTATGAAAATGTCACTTTTTCTGAAGAGTTTTCATTTACATAATATCTTCACGCTTCAGCAGGGTCTGCAGATAAACTCTAATCGTGCTTTAATTCTCCTGTCCTTGAATCCTTCAGCACTTCAGTGAGAGTCTGATTTATTATGCACATCATATATTCTCCAATTTGCAGAACCCTGCATGAGGAGACAGAAAAACTAAGCCCATTGAATAGGCTGGTATTATTGCCATCATTAGAGCACCCAGTGGATATTTAGGATCCCTGAATCAAAGCTCAATTGGCTGCGATATTCATTACATTTATAAATTCCAGTACTGGCACAAGCTCACTCACTATTATAGTCAGAATACACATTTGGCAGGGCCTCGATAAGGAAAATCACGCTGCAACTGCTTGTTTACAAAAACAAGGCCATCAGTCCATTTAAAGTTGAAGTTAAATTGGAAAAATGTAGTTTTGTAAATAAATCAATAGCCTACACAACGAGGAATCTGTGGGCTGTGCTGACGGTTCCAATTACTATCTTTGGATGTTTCATTCTTATTTGGACTTTTGAATGGGTTTATATATTACTGCAGAACACATACAACAAGGGAACGGCCATGTAACAATTTTTTATTTTTTTATACAGAGGGTGAAAAGAGGTGCTGCAGCACAGGCAGTATGAGAAAAAATAAATACCTTTCTTATAAAGCATGTAAACATCTCACAGTAGGGGCACAAAATACAAATATGAACCTGAAAATGAGCATGATATGTCCTTTTAAAGATTTTGTTTTTGTTTTAAGTAACCCAAATACAGAAAGAGTAACTAACTAAAGCAGTATTTTTTTGTCCGAAGCACCATCATGGTGTTTTATGGAGTGAAAGGAAAGCTTAACACTGTCTTGTTAGGTTCACCATCTTTATGGGTCTAATGACACCCATTAACATTGTTCAAGTGATTACACCTAATTTGGGAAAGGGAGGCAGAGAGATTTGTGGAAACTGACACAGAGACGTTGCAGAGAATGGAGTTTCAGTGCACACTGACACACACACACAGTTATCGGGATCAAAGCAGGGAGCCAGGTAACTTCACGGACAGCCAAACCGCTAAAGAGGCACTCATTTGTGTGTGTTAGCAGAAACTTTTGAGTTAATATTGGCTGTATGTGTTATTGAGAATTCCCACCTGAATGCAGGTGTGTGTGTGTGTATTTTTTTAGCATGCACATGGCTTGTGTGTGTCACCCGGTCTCTCTGCATCACAGAGGCACAGCGACTCAGCAATTCAAACTGTAAGTGCTATTCATTAACTTCCCAGCAGGCACTTGGCTATCGGCTTGTTAGCACCGTCTCTGAAGATGTTATTAACAGAGAGAGGGAAAGCAATGGATACTGTCAGAATGAGAAATAGGCAACCAGGGCATACAATATAAAGCTGGGGAAGATAAAGGAAGTCATATTGGAGAATATTTGTGGTTTGAATGAAATGTCTCGAAGTATTGCAGATCTAACCGCAATCGCAGTCCGGCAGTGGCTCAGTCAGTAGGGGCTTGGACTGGGAGCTGTAGGGTCGCCGGTTCAAGTCTCCTACCAGACCTAAAATATGGAGTGTGGACTGCTACTTGGAGAGGTCCCAGTTCACCTCCTGCCCTGCCGTGGTGCCCTTGAGCAAAGCACCGGACACCCCCCTTCCCCCCTCACTCCCATTGCTCCCCGGGCGCTGTACAATAGCTGCCACTGCTCCTAGTACTAGACTCCTGGTACTAGGATGGGTTAAAAGAAGAGAACACATTTCACTGTGTGTGCTGTGTGCTCTGCATGTGTGACCATTAAAGAGGGTTTCATCCCTCCAAATTATATTCTATTCATGTGGGATAGCCACAGATAGAAAATCGGACACAAACGTCTTTTTGTCCGGTCAGGTCTTGGAATACCAGAAGCTGTGTGGTTCATAAAAACATTTTCTTACTCAATATCTTACCCTAAGCCTAACCATATCCCTTTTATTTAAAATTGTATAATGTCGGAGTTTTTTTGCCGTCCGCGAAGAAAATAAATGGGGCAAAGAGCCTCAGAATACTGAAATCTGTATTTTTGTCATCTTTTTTTCCTTCTAATTTGTTATTATTTGGTGCAGGCACGAAACATACTACCAATATAAATACATTGCTTCTAAAATAGTTCTGTGTGACAAGAAAAAAATTGGCGAAATCGTGTTGGTGAACACGAATCAATAGATACATTTTGTGACTATAACAAGAAATGCCGTGAGACTGTGTTGGATATTGAGGTGCATGAGTCCTTAAACCAAAAATGACTCTTCACTTCGCATTTCACTACTTCTGGTTCCCTTGTCTCAAAGTCAACGTTTGTTTGAATGTGTTTGTAGTTACAAGTCTGAAATAAGGTCTGTGGTTAACACAAGCTGAAGAGAATTTCACATTTTGTTCAACGACATAAATACGTCAGTAAATACCCCAGTTGCGAATATCAGAAGCTTCTATGCCTCTTAAAACAACGGTTGGTATCAGGTGAATAGGGTTACAATATATTTGAACTATTAATGGAATAATATATACATTAATTAAAAGTGGCTACTGGTAAAAAACGGTCTTATGTTTGTCATCATACATTAAGGTCGCATTCACACCAGCCTTGTATAGTCCGGTTGAATCGAACCCTGGTGCGTTTAGCCGCTTGGTGCGGTTAGTTTGGGTTGGTGTGAACGCAGTCCGAGACCTCTTAAGTGAACTAAACAACCGGACTCTGGTCCGCCTAAAAGAGGTGGTCTCGGACCGCTTGCTAGTGTACTCTGGAGCGGTTCATCGCTGGTGTGAACGCAGTCTGCACCAAAACATAGGAAGCGTAGTATTTACATGTCACAAGAACGCGGATGTCTTCAAAATCGTTAGCGAAAGAGAGTAAGCTTCAAATATTAGACCCTACTTGGAACAGTTCTTACATTTATGACACAGATTACATAAAATAGTTTGATTTTACAGTGTGGAGTAAATTACGGGTTACTACAGACATCTTTTGAAGGTGATGAAAAGTATAGCAAGGATTATTTCAAAACGTAAAAGCTCTGCATTTGTATTATAAATATTTATCCACAGTATCATCTATGATTTTATCTCAAATATGCTCTAAAGGTTGTATTATTTTGCATTGCCTTGAGTTGCCCTACTTATATAAATATGTTCTTAGTCTTGTATTCTTATCTATAGTACTTTTACACTGCTGCTGTTACATAGTTGCCTCGAACGCAATCACTACATTTTGAACTCATCTTATCTCAAGGGGAGAAGTGAGAGACTTTGCATAAAGTGGTTACTAATGCTCAGATATTATCTGGAAGTTTTCTTCAAAAACAGTGCATGCAGATATTTGTATCTCAGCATGAAAAACAGCCATTTATAACTCATTTTTAACCTGTTAAGCCCTGAGCCTGTTTTTCAGGTCTCAGGCTCGAAAATGACATTCCCAGAACAAATGTGACCTGCTCCATCGAAATCAGTCGCATTGACCCGAAGACACATTTTGAGTTGTATACACTGTTGGAAAGAGGAGATTCCTAGCTTTCTAATGATATCAGGATTGTTTTTGTACTCCAAATATTAAGCAAAATATGTCACATTATATAATGACTGTCACCGAGTCATCATTTTGAGAAAAAGGCCTTCAAAGTTTCCTCTTCTCTGGAATCCATCGATCTGATTGATTATTAGCGGAGCAAATGATCAAAATAGTCCGGAAGGAAAATATTTCCGTTTGGATTATTGGTCTGGGGGAAGCTCGCGAGTGTGTGTGTGTGTGTTTGTGTATTTTTGCGTTTGTGTATATTGTGTTTGTTTCCCGGGGAAAACACTCACGAGAAACACCGGCTGTTGTTATGCCTGCTGTGACGTTAAGTTACTCCGTTCTCTGCTTGTAAATATGCCGTTACAAGCTTCAAAGTTGTATTTATCATCTGAATTTGCCGAAACAAGTTTAATATTCTGAAAGCCAAGACTTTGTTTATTTGAAATCAGATGAAAACAAACTGTAACGGACCCTGCCATGTTACCTATGATTACTATACGCCTTACATTCATAATTTCAGCCGGAGGGAGGGGGTGCGGCGCTGCGGAAGAGCAGATTGCGAGTGAGAGGTGCCTGTCATCTTCCCTTTACAAGCTTCAAAAATGTATTTATCGTGTGATTTTGGAAATAAAAGTTTCATATTCTAAAAGCCAAGACTTTGTTTATTTAAAATCAAACAAAACACCCGAACCCCGAAAAAATAGTTTTTTACGCAAATCCACGTTTATTTTGAAATGAGCCGTTGCGACTTCCGACTGATTTCGATAGAGCGGGTCACAAATGACCATATCTTCCCTTCTAAAAGGGTTAAATTAATAATCTTTTTTCTCAAAGTAATGATAAACCTGTGAGTTGGATGTAGAAAAGTCAGAATCAATATAGATGTTTTTTATTTTAAAGAAAATTCAGATTTTACATAGTAAAAAACTGTAAATTATAGTGTCCGTCCAAAAATTATTTTTTACTTATAGTGAAAACTACCCTTGGATGATTGTAAGGTAGACTAAAAGCTTTAAGAATCCAAAGTACAACATATAATAAGTAATCTGTATCAAGATTGATGCAAAACAAGTGACATTTGACCTTTTTAGAGAGGTTTAGCCAAAAACACTCCACCTCTGAGGTGATTTGGGTGGACATTTTTTTTTTCCATATCTCTGGAACACATTGGTCGATTTTGATGGTTGACACCTCTTTCTGACCGTTAGAGCCAATAGAATCGAAGGGGGAGTCCCCCACACACACTCATTGTGAAACAAAAAGGTGAGGGCTTTGCGCATGTAATTTTGCATTAGAGTGAAGCTACAGTCTAGCTCTGACATCTAGAAACGTAAAAGCATGGATTATCCGTCTGTTTGCTCATGTATTATCAGAAATCATTTTAAAGGGACACAGACACATTGGATTAACCTATGGATTAACTTCAGGAGCGTTTTTATCGTTTCAATGCCATTGAAGACCACTTTGGAGAGACTACAGAGCCAAGTTAAAAAATGTAGCATTTTTAGCTACCTAGCGTCACCTGTTTTGATGTCTGTTTTTGTTTATAACGTCGCAAATTCGTATAATTCAGTGATAATGAGGGTACCCATCGATTCTGTGTCACCTCACGATGTGAAACGTTGTCATGGATGTGCAGAAAATATAAATAATAAAGGTTTTGTGAGTGATTTTCGGTGCAGTAATCTGTTAGCATTTATCGCTCGTTGCTAATTCAGAGGCTCAGTGTTAGCATTGTGGGTTTTCTTTTGAAAAAAAAAAAAAAATGATCAGTTAAATGAGTTTCTTCCCGTTACATGGATATAAAACATTCATAGTTTATTAAATGAACATGCCCTCAGACACTGTTTCCTGCAAGATGTTGCCGCAGTGCCCCGGTACCGTGGTCTCTCGGGCTTAACAGGTTAACAGTGTGAAGTCATGCCTTGCAAGTATGGTCTCACACAGAAGCTATACAAGACTGTGTAAAAATATATATTTGTTAAATTCACAGATGTTTTAACAACTTTAATGTTTTCTAATAAAAGTTTTCCGACCAAGCTTTTGCTCTCACCCCTCCATAACTCCTGCAAGGCCAAAGAGCACAACTTTAACTAACTAGTGACATTAGTTTATTAGATTGCTGCTTGCATAAAATAGCTCTGGTAGCATCCAATTGCCACATATTGGGGCAATACTACACAGAGGTCAGGGTCACACAAGAAGCTTCTCTTGCTCTTTATTGTATGTGTTATTGTCGTGTTAAAAGTGAAAAGATACAATTTAAACTAGTATGTAAGCAGCCAAAACAAGTTGCTTAAACAAAAGAATGGTTGATCATGGTTTATCTGTTTCCTATTTTATTTTGAAAAAACGTATTATCCCCCTGTATCATGTCGTTCTATTTCGTGTAGGCTTCGCCCTCTCAGGCTATCGCTATTGGGGTAATCCCCTGCGCACCCACGCAGCACTGAAAACACTTGTAGTCCACGCCCACCTGCGAGGTGGGCCCCACCTTCGGACTCACTTCCGGTATAAATAGGAAGGAGGCCCGACAATCTCCTCCCTCTTTTCTTCAGCACCCCGTTACTGAAGCACTAGAGACACTGAGCATTGAAGATGAGTACACAGGGTTGTGTCAGAAGTTGCCCCTCATGCCATGCTGGGTACATAATGAGCTATGACCGGCACTCACTATGTGAATCCTGTCTGGGGTTGGAGCACGCGTACGCGGCTCTAAACCACCGCGGGTAAACCACGTACCCATCATCCCAAAACACAGGAAATTGCGTTTCTCATTCCAGGGAATATCGTACCAGTACAACAGTCTGCCGTTCGGTTATTCCCTGGCTCCTCGCACTTTTTCAAAGTGTGTAGAGATGGCGCTGGAGCCGCTACACAGAGGAGGGATGAGAGTACTATTTTACCTGGACGACCTGCTGTTGCTGCCTTGGAGGAAGTCGCTTTGCAGACGGTACAGCTCGTATCACATCTCTCAAGCATGGGTTTCATAGTAAACTGGAAGAAGAGCTGTCCTCTTCCTCTGTCTAACTTTTGTCTAGTTTCTGAACAGATATGAGGAGCTGTGAGGAGTTGATTAAAGAGACTCTCACACACACACACACCTTTGTCCTTTGTCTCAGTTGCTCTACTTCTGTTCTAAGTTTGTGCTCCCATGACTTCTTTCTGTTGTTATTCTCGTCTACCTCTGTCGTGCTCTTTCCTTTTCTATTTCTTGTAAATATATGGTGTAGGTCAGGTCGCGGTAAACCTACTGGTTCAGCAGTTTAACAGTTACCAGTTCTTATATAGGCCGCTCGTTATTCATGACCATATACTTGACATATACTTTTGAATACTGCAAAAACCTGTCTTAGTGATTCATTAAGCTACTATTGCATTTTGAGTCAAGTCAAAAAACAAATCATCCTATTTGAAAGATAATAATGTTCAATCTGTATTTCGGGTTGGTGATCAGTATAATTTGCATATGAAGAGGAATATGTGGGTAAACGCTTGGGTCATTGTAGTTGAGGTCATTCACAAACTGAAACTTAACACTGTTTCACTGGGTGAGGCAGTAAAGCAAGTTTAAAGGTATGTCTGGATCCAGCCTTTATTGGTTAAAGTACATATTTGCAAACAGGACTGGATATTTGAAATGTGTCACAATGTTGTCCACAAACCTCAACCAGAAGTAAAACTGAAAGATCCTGCTGAATATTATGTCTCTGTAAAGGACAGAGGGACAGGAAAAAACAAGGGTCAGAATATGATACATGACAATTTTAATAAAAGGCATGTTCGAATTAAATGTCGGGCTTTTTATTCACTCTTAGTGCTTTGGAAAAATACATTTTACAGCTGTTCCCCAGTTTTTGGTTATCTGTTTCATGCATACATAGACCATGGATGTATACAGAGAACTGGATACGACGAAGTCCTATCAAAGTTGTTCAGTGTCAAATGAAGCCAAAACGGCCTGACTCAAGAACATTTTCGTATCTGGGCTCATAGAATGTGCGCACTTGAGTTTTACTTGAGCCCCACCCGAAATTGACACTAACGGGGCTGGTCTCGGCTCAGTCAAATCAATGGAGAGGGAAAATTACTCTGGAATCGGCTTTTCGAGCATTATTCAACCTTTTTTTGTCCTAATGATTTAAATAAGTGCTATTCAAGTGTTCAGACTGTGAATAGGACCATTTTAAGCTGATTTACAGACGTCTCTTTCCCAATGGGGAATAACTATTTTGGGCCCAATGATGTCACGGATTGACACAGAAGTTGTAGTAACACCGTTTGGCCACTACAGAAATGTGCTTCAATGCCAAGCGTGTTTCCTGGGAGCATTATTGTCCTGCCGATGGTTGATAGTGGACCCAAAAGAGTCAGAAAATACTTCTGGCAAGCAAACATGGATGTAAACAATCTAGATTCTTCTTCTTTTATTAGTTTAAGAATTATTGAATAAGGGAAAAAGGGCATTCACCTCGTTTAAGTTAAGGTTTCAAGGACACTAACAAGTCATTTTGATGAGCAAAGGTAAATATAAAAATGACTAAGAACCCCACAGGATACATTTTTAGAAGTTCCTTTAAGATTATTCTTGATTCAAACAGTATTATAATAAAAATGTTACACAAAATACATAATACAATGTGCACAGAAAAGTAACACATTTGAGCGTTTATAGTTGTATATTTTGTGTCCGCTACCAGTATGTGGTTCTGAAAGAGCCATTGTCTGTTGATAGTGGAGTGGTGCTTCACTGTTGTCACTGTCCAATCCATCTTCATCATCACTGTCCCCTAAGATGTTTGCTGTCTCGGCCTTTCCTCTGACCTCTGGATGTGACTCAGCAGAGGGGAGGTGAAAGGCAACAGTGACAGCAGAATTGACATCCCCAATGCAAAATGAAAACCCCTGATGGATTGTAATGTCCGTTTGACCTTTTCAACACTCAACCCATGTGCTTTGATGTAATTGTTGACATCTGGATCCCATGGTGCACTAACTGCTGCTCCTCAACGGACTGTTCGTCCTTTGATTTGAGCATGTATTCCTGCTGAGAGGTTCAGGAGCGTGCAATAGACTTCCTGGAGCTGTTTGGCTCTGGGCTACGGGCCTCGGTGGACACTACACGCCAACAGTCATTATGTCAGTGAGGTGAGTTATTTTACCATAATGGGCTTCCTCTGAATGTTGATCCTCACGAGTTGAGCCTCCAGTTAGCTCCTGTTTTTCATACCAGGGGTCTCTGAATGTACACAACATGTGAATTCATAACTGAGTCTAACAATCTGTTTTCAATTTTTCAATGAATCAATTAACAGCTTGGCCTATAATCAATGAATAGTACAAATATGCTTTTAATTTCCTAAAGTTTTGGGACTATAAGTCAAATACTGTATTAAATATTCAAATAATTGAAGAGATTACATTTAATATGATATGAAATAATAAAATATTCACATTTGATAAGCTGAATTAAAAATGACTTATTAATAATGACTTATCAATAAAAAATGGAATACATAAGCAATTGGCATTTTTGGCATTGGATTTTGATCAATTATTCATTGTTACAGCCCCCAATAGTTGTTATAGTGCATAATATATCATTTATATATACATGTGGGTTTTTTTTACACTGAAAAGGTGATTGATTAGTTCATTGAAATAATAGTTAATGTCAACCAAGATTAATCAACGGCAGATTTGCTTTTAAATATTTGAAAACTTATGAAAAAGTATAAAATAAATGTTTTATATATAAACTTATTACTGTTGTTGCGCTTATGATAGTATAAGCAGTATTCACCTCACACAGCTGCCCTGATGCCCTCTTTCAGAAAAATGTCTTCCTTTTTGTATAGATGAAAGTGACGCATGACGCATATAGCTGCTCCTAGCAGCTAAGCATGATTAGCATGTTGAAATAAACAACATAAAAACATTGGTCATTGTCTATTGCTGTCCAACAGCTGAGGGTGACTCAGTTTGTCATGCTGTGTTCTTTGGTATGCTAGCGTAATTGCTATCAAACAAAACACAGTGGGGGAATGCATCACGGAATGACACAAACAAAAGCATTAGTTGTTTGGGAATAATCTCCCGTCTGAGTTAATCTAACAAAAGCTCTGAGAGGAGTTTAAGTGACATTGAGTCAAATCAAGATTTATTTATAAAGCACATTTAAAAACTAATTTTTGGTCGATCTAAAGTGCTGTAGGCTGCATGTAATAAAAACACACTACAATAACATAATAAAAAAAATAGAAAAGACCAGACTTTACAACTGAAATATAAAGACAAAACAGAGAAAATGTCAGGTGTCATGCTCAGCTCTGACTAGAAGGCCAGAGAGAAGAAGTGTGTCTTCAGTGAAGATTTAAAAACACCTAGGGTCTGGGCCGACCTCACATATAGGGGCAGACTGTTCCAGAGCCTAGTCATCACTAGGAATGGCAAAAATTGCTATAAAAAAAGGAAGTTAGTTAAAGTGTGTTCAGGCCTAGTAAGTGTTTAGTTTAGTTTAGTTTAGTTTAGTTTATTTATTTATAGAGTCGTGGACAGTCCCCATCGATGAACTGTCACAAAAACAGTAAATGGTGCAGCTTTAGCCGACATGGCTAATTTCCAACTGTTGTCCCCGGCCAGATGGTAATAGACACCCTTAAAATCACAATATAATTGTGTATTGTGTGATGTGAGAAAACTCTGCTTTGTTGGCCCTCTCCAACAAAATCAACCGTAGACTTAGCCTACAGCGGTAATACATTACTATGCTCAGAAACTTGTACTTCATTAAAGGGATGGTTCAGATTGTTACCTCCACCAAGAAGGTTATGTTTTACAGCCATCTTCTTGGAAATCGAAATGGAGGATTCAAATCGTCATACATGTACACAGTATAATTAAGACATTTCACCAATACTTGTATTAGGAGCATTGGGCAGCTTTTATATTTAAAGTGTATGGTGAGCCTTGCTAAAAGAGGTGAACAGGCACTTCTCAAAGAAACAGTCCACACTCCCTTGGGACTTGGCTTGGTCGCCTAAAAAAGTACAGAGGAAGCTACTGCTGCAACACTAGTTAAAGGCTATTATGCTAATTTACAGGTTCCAATGTGTATTTTGTGTCTCTAATGTGACATGTTTACATGCTTTAATGTTCAGAAAGGTTGTTTTTTTTCTTCTCATAATGCCTGTGCTGCAGCACCTCTTTTCACCCTCTGTCTGAAACCAGAGCCCAGTCTGCTCTGATTAACTGGCCTTTGGAATGTTAGCCTTTGCAGACCAGTAACATGCACAACACCCTAAATAACACACTATGGGAAAGGGAATACCGAAAAAAGTACGATAGGGTCTCTTAACCTGTTAAGCCCTGAGCCTGTTTTTCAGGTCTCAGGCTCGAAAATGACATTCCCAGAACAAATTACCATATCTTCCCTTCTAAAAGGGTTAATTAATAATCTTTATTCTCAAAGTAATGATAAACCTGTGAGTTGGATGTAGACAAGTCAGAATCAATATAGATGTTTTTTATTTTAAAGAAAATTCAGATTTTACATAGTAAAAAACTGTAAGTTATAGTGTCCGTCCAAAAATTATTTTTTACAGATAGTGAAAACTACCCTTGGATGATGGGTTAGTAGACTAAAAGCTTTAGGAATCCAAAGTACAACATATAATAAGTACCCTGTATCAAGATTGATGCAGAACAAGTGACATTTGACCTTTTTAGAGAGATTTAGCCAAAAGAAACCACTTCGGGGGTCATTTGGGTGGATTTGACCTATCTCTGGCCCCCCTTGCTCGATTTTGATGAATGAAATCTCTTTATAACCGCTAGAGCCAATGGAATCGAGGGAAAGTTATATACACACCAAAACGTTAACAAATAAGGAGTGTGAGTGACGCGTACTATACCTAAATAATCCGTGGAGTCTCAGCTTTAATCGGCTATATTGTATGTGCAGCTACGATAAGTAATAAGGGTATCTTTATCTTGAATTGTGTGCCGCAGTGCGTTAGACTTTTTTCGCTCAGGGGTCATTTAGACGCTTCTTATGAGACTTGTGTTTTGTTTTGGTAAAAATGGTTCATATCTTCAGTTAGCTGAGATTCTTCCCGTTAATCTGGTGCTACACATTAATAGTTTCATAAATGTTAAGAAGCCCTGAGACATTATCTCGAAAAAAAAACGGTGGGAGGGGTCCAATGGGGGGACCGCCGTGCTTAAGAGGTTAAAGCAGAATATGAAGAGAAGGGAGAAATGATTGATGTTTTCTAATCGGGGCTTTGATTCATAATGGTCTACATGAACCATGTTTGAATAAATCTTTCTGACGGAGAAAATGGACCAGACAAAGATCTACTCCTGCTGTGTTGATGCGCACTGCCTCTTCACCTTTCAACTATACATTGAGTCATGGGCGTCGCAGCCATTATATGAGGGTGGGACAAGTCCCCCCCACTTTTTCAAATGATTAGTTTAGACCCCCCCACTTTTACTATGCGGAAAGTCCGTGAATCGGTCTATCCACTCGCTGCACTTTGTCGAGCGCTGTGTCAGTGCTTCACTATCAAATGAAATCCATTCCACTTGCTTATTGAGAGAATGCCCAAATCAATGAAACTCCGTTCCATGTTTTCACTGCTACTTTGTACCAAGGCAGATTCTCACATAGCGCGCGCATGTTCAAGGAGTGATGTCATAGTTGGACAGCTCAGATCTGTTGTATGAAGCGATGCCGGTAGCGGAGGTAAGGCACACACACCAAATGTTCAGGAAATGGTTAATACAGCGAAAATCAAAGCTGACGATCTCTTGGTTTGATATGTTTTCTCCCCCAGACAACATGGACATAAGAACATTTTTTTCAAAGAAGAGGAAAGTAAGTAATCAGCTGGTAGCAGTTAATCAGTTAACAGTGATGGCGGTGTCTCACTTCTGGAGAGGAGTTTCGTCTTTATGTCATGATAGAGAGATACAAATACTGAATAGTTTAGATGAGAAAAGGCATCGAAATGCCAGGTTACTAGTATTTATCAGTATTTATTATCACTTCACCACCTCTCTTGACATCTAGGCACTTGAGAGTGAGTCAGAGGCAGAATACAGGGACAGTGGAGAGAGGTCCATTGCTGAGGTGAGTGATGAAAGGGAAATGACAGTTGAGAGTAAATTGTGATGTGGACTCTCATCCCAGGATTTTAAGGAAATCAGTGGGGATCTTGAACAGGAAACATTTCAGTCAAGGGGCATCATATGACCAATATAGACAGAAGAGCAACATTTATTTGAACATTTAAGTCAATGATACCATTCCTAGGTGAACTTAACATCCGTGTGGAGTCAGATCAGTCTCAATATTAATAAATGCTCACAGAAGGATTCACAAATGTATTTTGCGATTTATATATAAATGACTCTCCACAACAATATCTCTCAATGCACTCACAAATATTTATTGTTGTATATAAATGTACAAAAAATGGGCATTTAAACTGCTTTTTATTAATTCAAAGACAGCTCTGAATTAATAATCAAATATGTTTCCTTTCTTTACTACTGAAATTACAAAATGTACCCATCATTTTCCTCATGCTAGTATAGCCACATAAAAGTATCAAACCACCTGTTAAAATGCACCAGAATACAGGAAATCTATATTTTTTTTCGCCCCCACACCCCCGTTAAAAATGTCCCCCCCACATTCAGGATGCTTCCTACGCCCATGCATTGAGTAGCATTTGGGGACAGGACTAGGCCTCATTCCAAAAAAAAAAAAAGGGAGAGAGCTCATGTGCTTCTTGGCCCTTTTCTGCAGCGGAACTTTAAGGTTTAATATCCTGAACATAAGCTTAAAAATATTTAAGCTCTCGGGTATATTCAATCCCATGAATATCTTCATTTCTTTACAAAAGCCCTGATCTGAATGCTCAGGCATTATGAATGAACCAGAGTTCATGTCAGGTATCACCTCGGATCTTCTATTCCTCTCAGTCAGCACTGACTATTCATTTGCATACTTTGAGATGGATTTTGAAACCCTCACTCCTGGCTCCCTATCATTGCTTTAAATCCACATTCATCACAGGCTAAATTAACTGCAGCGGATTCACCCTGTCCTTTTAGATTGTTTAGTCGTAATGACAGTGTATTAACAGATGCTCTGGCAGAGGAGAGGAAGAGTGGGGAGAAGATAGTTTCCAAAGAGCCCTGTTTTATTAATGTTAACACGGTGACTGGACAGAATGATCAGTCTCCTTCAAGCATACATAATTACTATAGTAGCCAGAGAAATGGGGATAGTACTTTTACCCGTACTTTTCCCGTTTAGTTCCGTTAGTGCCTGGAATTTTGCGTTCACACCAAAAAGAGAACTTATTTCATATAACTTTTACCCCCATTTTTAGTGCCTGCTAGAGAGGTGGTACTATCTTGGGGAGAAAAAAGTATCAATTTTTATTGGCTGGGCGAATTGCAAACCACGCCCCGTAAAACTCTGAAAGGTTTTTTGAAGCCGCCATTGTATTTGCTGGCATTAGCATTATTAGCATTAGCATTAGCCCCGCGCACCAACGGAGAGAGACTAACTTATGGCAACACAAAAAAAAACATTGGAGCGGTGGAGTGATGAGGAGGTGTCGGCGTTCTGGCGATTTACTCAGAAGGCTTCAGTAGAAGCTGCTGGGAGTCCCAGCAGCTTCTACTGAAGCCAGTCCCCAACTCCGGGGACTTCTGGCCGGGGACTTCGGGTGGCAGTATACGCCGTGAAGTTGTTTGCGGCCTGCCAGTAAACCCAAAGCAGAAGAAGTGACGTCAGCGGCTTCATCTGCGTAATCTTCCCTCAGGGAACTTATTCTGGTGTGAACGCGATCTGTACTTAGTTCCATGGGGGTACTAAGTGCTGGGAACTAAGTGCTGGGCACTAAGTACGGTAAAGTACTTGGTGTGAAAGCGGCTATAGACGGAGAGGGAGAAAGGTCCAGACAGGTGCAGTGAGGTGTACAGCACCGGGGAAATGAGGCTCCATTAAAGGGGACCTATCATGCAAAATGCCCTTTTGTACGTCTTTTATACATGAATATGTGTCCCCGGTGTTCCAGGGAACTCACCAAGTGTCAGAAAACACAACCCTCTCTATTTTCCTCCATACCCAAATCTCTAAAAAAGGGGCTGCAACGGATCTGATAAAAACTGATCCAGATTTGAACACTGTCCTGACGTCAGGACAGTGGCGCTACGGCTATTGGGCCAACTCCACCAATCAGGAGGAGACAACCACGGCCATTGCCGTTCGAAAGCGCTGGAGACGCTGTAGTACATATGCCAGGCCTGTAGATGGTGCTGTTCTCACAGAATCTGCCCTTGCAAAAACAGAGCTAAAGAATTTCAAATTGAGCAAAATGAGGCATGGCTAAAATGCATGATCTGTTTGGTACACTATATTATTCAAATATAGCATGATAGGTCCACTTTAAGTTTGTCATCGGCAATACGCTACCCGAGGTCACTGAAGATGACACTCCCTTTTTTTCCTACCCCCTTCTTCTCTCTTTGTCCCTTTCTGGCCTAATTGTTTGCGTCTTTCCATTTCATATTCCACTCCTATCTTTCAACCTCAAATCATTTCTGTATTTAAAAGCCTCTCTATCCATAAGGCCGATTAAAGCGAATGGAGCGTGTACTTAACCATCTCTCTTCCCCAATTCTTCCCCTGCCAGTCTCTGTATTTAATATGCATGGCTTTAGCCATTAGGGTGATTGGAGCACAGTAACCGCAGTGTACTTCAATCCATCTCTGTGCCCATTACGCCTACTCAATATGGAATAATTTAACCCAAAGTGGCAAAGGTGGCACAAGATTGTATTCATCTAAAAATGTACAGGAAGTTAATTTTTATGTATAAATATGTATTTATGTAAATAACAGTTAGAGTAAAGCGTTTTACTATGAATGTAACACAAATGCTAATCTTAAGCAGTTTGTTAACCTGTTCCACCCTGCAACCCTGTCTCCTAAAAATTACGTTCCCACAGAACTAAACTGCATTCTCAATTACGTTTAGCTAGAAACGTATTTTCTCCCACGTTACGTTGGTTATGAACGTATCTCAAATACGTTTATTTTCTACATATCTTCTAGAAACATATTTTCTCCCACGTTACGTTTGTTATGAACGTATCTCAAATACGTTTATTTTCTACATATCTTCTAGAAACATATTTTCTCCCACGTTACGTTTGTTATGAACTTATCTCAAATACGTTTATTTTCTACATATCTTCTAGAAACATATTTTCTCCCACGTTACGTTTGTTATTAACTTATCTCAAATACGTTTATTTTCTACATATCTTCTAGAAACATTTTCTCCCACGTTACGTTTGTTATGAACTTATCTCAAATACGTTTATTTTCTACATATCTTTGCCATTTATTGTCTTGCTTATAATAATGATAATAGTCATTTATAAATATCATTTTAGAGCACACATTTGAAATCGACGATCAGGCTCGATATCCTATGGTTAAATTAAAATTAGTAGGCGAGGCTGTAATTTCGCCAGCTGCGAGGCAGAAAATAATAGTTTTAACATGCCAAAAAGCTGCTGTGTCGTTTATTGCACCTCAAACATTAAAACAAATCCAGAGTTACGTGTTTCTGTACCTCCTCTAAGAAGAAAGGACAGTATACAACAGAAGAGCTCTGTAGCTTCAGGCTTGATCGCCGTTCAAATGACAGCTGGTTTCCCCAAAAGTGGGCGGGGCTGTAAAGTGACGTAGGAAAGATCCTCAGCTCGCTGATTGGATGTTTTAGCCACAATGCACGTCGGGATATGGTGTTAATGCGATATGAAATCCGAAAAAAAATCAGAGTTTAGGATGGCCGAAGACACTTCACTACCCATAATCCCCAGCTATCGTTTGGGACTACAGTCCCGTTGACAAACCCCGTGATTAATCTTCAAGCTCTGGGATTGGATGTTGGAGTGGCAGTGCGCCAAGGTTACGCCGAGCGCCAAACAGCTCTTTGAAATGGAATGAAACCACGGCAGACTTTCCAAAACTGGACTCGAACGCCCCCCCAGAACTACACATGCTGACTATTGTGTTTCGCAACATGTTCTATGGCACGTCTCTACTGGGAATTGTAGTTTTAAAAGACGTTTTCGTTTTTCCCAAAATTAGAAGTTGACAGTATTAAACTGTGTACAGCCCTGGAGGTTTAGGGGATAGGAAACAAATTGCTGTGTACAAATGTAAAACATGTAATTAATAAATGGGTGAAAATCGCTTGTGTCCATAATGGGAAGCATTAATATATACCCACATGCCAGCTCATTGTTACTTTGTAATTCTACTCCACTACAATTCAGAGGTTAACCTGGTATTTTTACTCCACTACATTTATTTTAGTTACTTTGCAGATTCTGATTAATGATGTGAAATATAAACAACCCTTAAAGCAGACTTTAGTTACACCTGAGTAAAATTCAGGGAAAGGTGATTGTCAAGTGCCAACAATCAGGAGAGATATTAGTTGGTGCTTGAGAAGACTAAACATTTATCTGCAGATCTCTATAAAGTATATTCATTACTCGTTATTCTCTACTAATAGTTAATTAAAAACTGTATATAATAGCTATTTTGCACATCCCTTTCAAGATTTTCTAAGGTTTATTGACATATCATATACACAACTATGTTGAAGTTATGCAATTAATGAAAACTTGGGTCACAGGTTCCTCAACAGTGCATTACAAGACATCTATCAATATGTGTGTATACCTCCACCATTAAACTCAAATTCTGCACATGTCTTATACTATCTACATACATAAGAGTATAATTAATGTGTATAATATCAGTTAAAATAAGTGCTTCAACACAGTTAACATTGCAGGAAAGCAATATATTAGACGTTAAGTACTTTGTCAGGCTTAATATTTATCTGTAGATAGATACCCCCAAAGCTTTTTTCTTATTTGAAAGAAGACCTTAACCTAAAGTATTCTTTAATGTGTTAATAAAGGTTAATTAGTTTGTCTGTTTTGCACATCCTCATATTAATATCTTTGTACATCAGGCACTAAACTGTTTTATTGTAGAGATCACTTACAGTATCTTCTTGATTTTTTATATTCTATATTTCTATCATTGACCTTCTACTTTCCCCCTATGAAAGTATGTACTGAAGTAAGAAGATATGATTCTACACTGTATTGAAGTAAACATGTATTGTTTGAACTGTTTTATGTAATCACAACGGTTTGGGTAATTATATATAGAATAGGAATGTTATTCTTACTTCCAAACTCACTGGCTTAGAGATTCTGTGTTTCACACACCAACATTGATCCTTATCACCACTAAGAGCCAGATGCGGTCACTAAGTCGTTAAAAGACATCGTAAAATAAGTGGAAGAGAGTTTAAATGTCTGTGGGAGAATGGTTTAGGTGAAAATATCCCCTGGGAAGGAATGTAGAGTAAGATAAGGTAAAGATAAACATTGACTTTTGACCTAGTGTGGTTTGGGGTCTCACTCTGTTCGGAACTCTGATTGACCTCGGCCAGAAGCGAATCCAGCCAATCAGGACACTTGGAGGAGGTGGTCAGTTTAAACAGCTCCTCCCCAGGGGCTCTCTAATTCGCTTGGGAGAAAAGTGGGAAGGAAGAATCGACAAATCTCCGCCCCAAAGACAGATAGAAATACTGATGTTTGTGTGTGTAAAATTGCTTTTGGGTTTGGTGAGTGGTTTGATCCCGATATCTGTATCCGCTTCGCATCACAGACCTGAAGTCCAATTTCTTTTTGTTTGATGAGTTGGTTTGATCCCGACACATTTATCCGCTTCGCATCACAGACCTAAAAGCCCGGAGTACCCGGAGTACTCTGTATAACTTGTATATGTGTTTGGTTTCCTACTAGAAGTAAACTCAGATAATTTGTTATAACTTTGATTCCGGTGTTTTCAATTCCTTTCTTAATTTAATAGAGATCCAGCCTCATCCAACGAACGGCGCGTAGCAGAGGTATTCTACTCCAACAGTACTCTTAATATTTTATTCATCAAATAACATTATTCAACAAAAATAACGTTATTCAACAAAAATAATTAAATAACGTGCTTTAACCACTAGGCGGTGCACACAAGGTACACACAGTATACTAATAATAACTTTGTATTATTAGTGTAGGACACTTATGTATGTATAACATCTGAAGATGTGTAGTTTTATTCATGTTTTTACATAATTGTACAGGATATTGCTATATTATTTCTCATGTTTTACTTCTACACATTAATATCTGATTTGTAAAACATCACAGACAGAAAGGTATATCCGTCATTTAATGGTAAGCTATTGAAATTGTGATTCCATAGATGTGTCTCCCATCACCCAAATCCCCTGACTATTCTCTCAACTCAGTATTTACATTCTTATATTCAAAGAAAATCAGTAATATCTTTAAAAACGACAAGTCCTTTTATATCAGCTGTGCACCGTTATGGTGTAAATATAACCTATCTACCAAATGGATCAAATATAAAAGTCAGCCGAATTAGTATTGATACTGCAAGGAGACGTATTTTGTGAAAAGAAATGTAAGATGTTGTTTAATTGTTGATATATTTATGATCCACGTCACGTATTCAGTTTCGGCGGCAGTTCTTCCTGTTTGTCCAGAAGTCTTCTCATCAGGGCTCTATAAATAAAGAACTACGGCAGATGTGTAATATTTAATGCAGCCGAACCGTGTATGGTTAACACGTAGCAGCCTGCAGTCACTCTGTTCTGATGAAGTTAAACACAGCGAATGCGGTGCGTAAAAAGGCACAGCTCTTTACCCGCTGGTGCTGCACTTCTCAGAGGCAGAGTATACGTCCCGCTGCCTCCTGATGCTGCAGCCATTTCATGAAGTGAAGGAGGTTTTCCTTCTATAAAACAGCTGCAGGCAGCAGATACCGTGAGAGTCCCGGACATTAATTCATAGATCAAGGCAGACTGGTTTACTCTCCTGTTTTGCCAATCCGGTGCTTAAACAAATAGCTCTACACCCCTGGCCAACATGTCCTTAAAATGAAGTCCGAGTTTGAAATATATCTCAAATAATGTATGCACCACCATTTCCCCACCCATAAACATAACAGTCTGCAATCAAACGGTTGTCTTCTGTGCGCTCCTCTTCCTACTTGGCGCACCGGTAACATTCTCGTGCGCACAAGAGGCTGAGACCTTAGGCTGAGCCGCCGAATCCCTCGGAACATCATAAAAGCCATTTTCAACGGTTTTCTGGTGAAAGATGAACTAGCTACTGGATCAAATAATATGACTGGTGGCATAGGTGTGAAAATTAAACACTTTTTGAAATATATTATATTAAAATATTTTTATATATTTATAATTCTGCAAATATTACGATAAACTCACAGCTATTTCGCGGCCCGGCAGTAACACCTCCGCGGCCCGGTACCGGTCGGCGGACCGGGGGTTGAGAACCCCTGGGTTAGTAGACTAAAAGCTTTAGGAATCCAAAGTACAACATATAATAAGTACCCTGTATCAAGATTGATGCAAAACAAGTGAAATTTGACCTTTTTAGAGAGATTTAGCAAAAAACAACCACTTCTGGTGTAATTTGGGTGGATTTGACCTATCTCTGGTCCCCCTTGGTCGATTTTGATGAATGAAATCTCTTTATAACCGCTAGAGCCAATTAAATCGAGGGGAAGTTCTATACACACCAACACATTAACAAATAAGGAGTGAGAGTGACGCGTGGCCAAAACCGGAAGCTGCATACACTCTGTTGGCTACCATTAGCAGCTAACTTTTTCTCTCTGATTTTTACATAAAAATGGAATTATGGATTATAAATAATTTTTTCAAAGCGAGATACATTATTAACCTATGGATCAACCGATTCAGCCGCGTTTCTTTTCGTTTTAATGCCATTGAACACGTCTTTTGATCAGATTGACAGCTACGGTGAGACGATCTCCCGTAAAAGCTCCGTAAAGGTACGTGTTGTGATGTCTGTGTTTGCTTCCCCTGTCGCGAGTTCGGATCGCTCAGTGATGACACTATAACTAAATAATCTGTGGAGTCTCAGCTTTAATCGGATATATTGTATGTGCAGTTCGGATAAGTAATAAGGGTATCTTTATCTTGAGTTCTGTGCTAAGTGCGTTAGCATTTTTTCGCTTAGTGCTAATTCAGAGGCTTGGTATTACCCTTGTGTTTTGTTTTGGTAAAAATGGTTCATATCTTCAGTTAGCTGAGATTCTTCCCGTTAATGTGGTGCTACACATTAATAGTTTCATAAATGTTAAGAAGCCCTGAGACACAGTCTCGAAAAAGAACGGTGGGGGGGGTCCACTGGGGGGACCGTCGTCCTTAAGAGGTTAAATTACAAAACCCTGTAATGGTCAAAAACCGCTGTCAAGTTTTTTAAAAAACGACTTTTTGTTGGGTTTACGGTCTTGCTCCAATGTACTTTTTATCGTCACCAAATGTTATACATCTAGGTAATTCACTAATACAGCGTCTGCATTTTAGGTCACAGGTTAAGGCCCTCAAATATCTGAGTCATTAGGGGGAAAAAAGTATTAATAATAATCGTTTGGATTCTTACAACCTGAAGTTGTCATTGCTCAGACCCTAAATGGTATGGTAATACTAATTCATATGATTATTCAAATGAATATGTAGTGGGTTGCAAATGTTATAATATCCATTCATTTAGAAGAACAATAAATTCCTGTTTTAGGATGAGCATGGAAAGAAAAAGGGCAACATAAAGATAAAGGCAGTACATTAAATTAATATGACACCAGCATAATGAAATATATATTTGGAAATTAATTCATTTGTACAGGAGTGGAAGCTCTTACGTATTGTTTAATTCAGCATGAAAATGACTACTGTAATAAAAAGTGGACCCCAGACCAAAAGTACATGTCTAAATGGCTGCTTTCTATTAAAACGGAAGTGAAAGTAAACTGAAACTTGAAAAGATTTTCATAAAGGCATTTGCAACAAACTGCTGACAGCATGTTACTATCTTGATTCTTATTACAGGGTATACTGCTCTTTAAAGCCATATTTGATGGAGCAAAAATCACATTGACAATTTTTGACACCCCAAAACATAACGCAAGGTTACATTTTCAGGAATTTTGGTCTGCTCTGTGAATTGTTCTCAGAAGCACCTTTATTTTTATCGTTCAAAGCCTAGGCTGTGCGGGACAAATACAGCCTCTCAAATCGTGCTTATATTAACTTGCAACCGGTGTAGAAAAACACTTAATTCAAACTAAGATTATCAAGAAAATAACTGGAACATGCTATGGTTTCTCTGCTTAATCTTTATTCTAGAAGAAAGTTTTAGTACTAAAATTCTAATCTACAAAGAAAATGTCTTCCCTAATTTCATTTCCACCAACTACAGCAATCCAGAGTCGGGAGGAAGAAATAACAGGGATGTGAACAGACGTTCAGCAAGAAAAATATAACTACAATCCATAACAAATAGCCCTTTCTAGCCCCCTTTGCTGATTTTACCAGGTTACTATTGATGAAATTCATAAACATATTTGCTGTGGATCAGATCGCCAATTAGTTGGTGTGGGAACTAATTCACGATATAATATTTAACCCTAGTATGGATTTATTTAAAGACAGTGTGAATAAATACATATAGATTCATAGTGTTATGAATGTATGTGCATGGATAGGAACATTTCCCACAACCCCTAACCCTAACTCGCCCAATAGCAAACACCCAAAGCAATGACATCAAATTACTTTTATTTCTATTTTCCATTGTTGATACTACTTTAAATTGTTTCCTTGATGAGGTAAACATGCTAATATTTGTGTAAATTCAAATAATGACAGTGGTGTCCTTGTTGAAGCATTATTCCACTGGCTGCAGGCTACCGATCCACCATGTCCTGCACTTGTTTCTATCACGATAACTCAATTTATGCCTAAAAAGAGACAGGAAAGACTGAGAATATGAGGGGAAATGGAGAGAATGGTTGGGTAAAATGTCAAAGAAAATGAAAATAGAGTAGAGTTGGATTTAATAGGGTCAATGGAGAGTAAGAACAACAGACAGAATCGCAGCGAAAATGGCCAAGGAGGCAAAAAGATGAATAGTCAGACACGTTGGTCCTGAGAGAGAGACGGAAAGAGTGCAGGAGATAATAAATGATTGTAAATGATCCTTTATAACTGTGCAGAGTGCAGCACTCAGCATTCTGTAAACTGATGAGCCATGGAGGGTGGTGTGTGTGTGTGTGTGTGTGTGTGTGTGTGTGTGTGTGTGTGTGTGTGTGTGTGTGTGTGTGTGTGTGTGTGTGTGTGTGTGTGTGTGTGTGTGTGTGTGTGTGTGTGTGTGTGTGTGTGTGTGTGTGTGTGTGTGTGTGTGTGTGTGTGTGTGTGTGTGTGTGTGTGTGTGTGTGTGTGTGTGTGTGTGTGTGTGTGTGTGTGTGTGTGTGTGTCCTCTGTTGATGTATGTGTGTGATCCTCTGAGAGAAGGCAGTGTTCACATTTATCCTCCAGCCCCAGTAGATTTATTTCCTGCCTGCTACAATTACTTTGCCGTTTTGTTTCATTTAATGGGTGTGTATGCAAGTGTGTGTCAGAGAGATCAAGAGAACATCCTTTCTTTCTGAGCTTGTTCTTGTTCGAAAATGTATATAAATGTTAGCTATTTCCCCAAGTAATATTCTATATTTTTTTTTAGTGTATTGGGCAAAGTTATTATGTACTGAAAGTCAAACGTTTTCAGTGTTTGTTTTCCCACCCGGGCATTTTAATTTAGCTCTTAGAGCACACCAGGGAGTCTGTGGGGACACAGCATTATATTTGCTTTTGTTTTTGACTTTTTTCAGATGTTCCCAAAACTTGTACTTAAGCCTTCAGTGTCATTTAAGAAAACTAAGCCTCATGGGGTGTCCTTGCAGGATAGAGATAGGCTTAACTCAAGTCAGTGTGGACTTGTATTACCCTCCCATGATGCCAATTGCAACCATGTTAAATATCTGCACACAGGACATGTCCAAATTCTGCTTTGAAAATAAAGAGTTTGGCAAAGGTCAAATGATTAGGCCATACTTTTTTTAATTAAAGGGTCTGTCTATGAGTTTTACTAGTGTGCCTGCGCTAATCGTGCATGCAGCCTGTTACAGTTGCTCCTGACAGATTTGTACTATTTTTAACTTTAAGCTTTGACATTTGATATTACTTGTTATTTTCATATCAGTAACTTATTAAGCTGTACCCTCTCTTAACTTTCTTGAACAGAGTTGCTGCTGTTGTGCATCCACGCCATGGCTGCCCTGTTTATGTCGGGGGCAGCTGTTAGTGCTAAAGCCAGCTAGCATGGTTGTCGGAATAATGGCTATCCCCACTAAAATCTGGAGAAGGACACACAGAGGATACAGGGTCAACTCAAGCCAAGAAGATGGAGGGCTGGGTCCAGATTTATGGGGAAAGAAAAAGTTGGGTTTCCTCCCTCTCATCACTGTGTAATATTGGACAAGCTAACGGCGTGAGCCAGGTTTCAGAGGGAATATCTGGAATGTAGTTTAATGTGCTTTACAGAAACATGGCTGCACCAGGATATATATGAGGATAACGTTTCCATCGATGGCTTCCGGGTTGCTTGGGCAGCGTTTAACTCAACGTTTCCTTTGATGGTTCCGGATTATTCGGGCAGACAAGGATGGCAACGACAGCTTCACCATTTCTTCACAGTGAGCCTGAGTCTTCATCATTTCTTCACCATGAGCCTGAGTCTTCATCATGAGTATGAGTCTGAGTCTTCATCATGTGCCTGAGGCTTCATCATGTCTTCACCATGAGCCTGAGTCTTCATCATGTCTTCAGCATGAGCCTGAGTCTTCATCATGTCTTCACCATGAGCCTGAGTCTTCATCATGAGCCTGAGTCTTCATCATGTCTTCACCATGAGCCTAAGTCTTCATCATGAGCCTGAGTCTTCATCATGTCTTTACCATGAGCCTGAGTCTTCATCATGTCTTCATTTTTTTTATTTAACCAGATAAAAGCATTGAGATAAAATCTCATTTACAATGCTGATCTGGCCAAGAAGGCAGCAACGTTATACATTATTACACATAACACAGACATATAAAATACAGAGAACACAACTAAGTAAACAAAAGACGAAAAGCAGTCACTACATTGTTGTCATCTCTCGCAAATTATGTTAGTTTAGTTTAGTGTTTTTGTCTTTGTCTAGTGATTTTCCCCTTTATCTTTTAATAGTAACCTTCCCTCTCGTTTCAGATACTCTGACCTCCCTTCCTTGTGTGTCTCCCACACCTGTGATTGTCGACCCCGCCCCTGATTGTTTCCACCTGTTCCCCATTACCTGGTGTATTTATTGTCCTCGTCTCCCTTTGTCCTGTGCCAGTTCGTTTCGTTTCCTGTGACTAACTACCAGTGTATCATGCCAGGTAAAATCCCAAGCAGAGCTTTGAGCCACGTCTTGTTGTCTGAGAATTTAGTTATCCATGCTCCTAGTGTTTTTTCCTCATTGAAGTGATTTTGTTTTGTTAGTGTTTTTCCTCATTAAGAGTGACTTTGTTTTGAAACTGTTTTTCCTCGTTAAGAGTTATTTCGTTTTTGACCTCTGTAGTAGAGCTTTGGTTTGAATAAACCTTTTTTGTTAAAACCTGTGTGAGTCGTGCATTTGAGTTCAAACCCGTTTATTCAGTCGTAACAATTGTGCACATTTGTGACAGTAAGAAAGGTACACTACTTATTACTGCAAGAGCAGCTGGTGGTAAGGACCAACTTCAATTTAAAACAGGCTATAGGGACAAGTGCCATCAGTTTGAGGCTTGATTGAAGGTCATTCCAAGACCAAGGACCATAATAAATAAGCCTCAGTCCGCACAGCAGGTACCTAGAACCGTATCCAGGCACTGGTTCTGAGGTTGTAAGAGTCACAAACTGGAACAAATCTGGCACATATATATATATATATATATATATATATATATATATACAGTGGAAGCTTACCTAAAATGGCTTTATACAATAATAAAAACCAATGCTGCATCCTACGCATACTAAGTGAGGACCATCCAGTTAGGCTATATAGTTTGCAATGATGAGTCCTATAGGGTGCATTTGATATATATCGCAGTGCAGCATGGTAGAGTGGGTCAAGTTTGGCCAAAACAGTGGGATAGGCAAATCTATAGATTGTATCACCGTAGTCAAGCTGGGACAGGAATAAGCCAGAGACCAACCTTTTACGGGAAGAAGTTGAAAAACAATGTTTAAGTCTGTAAAGGAAGCCAAGAGTGAATTTCTATTTTCAACCCTAACTTCAATGTGGTGTTGTGGCAATTTAGCACTCACAACAGGAAAGAATGAAAGAGAGGAATCAATAAAACACAAACACAGATATAGTTGATCAATTATTATTTCGTTGTACAACAATCAATAATAACGAGGAAACATTACCTGCTCTCAAGCAATCATACAGCAATGCTCCAAGTAGAATTTTACAGAGACATATATAGGACTTCTAAAATGACGCACACACATTTCCTTTACATTAACTAACACACGACATCACATGTTTTTCCCTCTGAATGCCACACTTGTATATCAGAAGGTCATCATCTCATGATGTCTTTAGGAGTAATTAATTAACAAAGACTTAACTGTATTATCATCTTTAGAGCCTCTTCGCACTTCCTCCAACCTCGGCATCAGCTCACTTGAACTTGTATACATCTACTGATAATTAGCAAACAGACCATGGCCCTCTCTAATTCTGGAAACTTAACTCAATAACACATTTGTATAGCTTATCATGTGACCAGGCATAAGACTGATATAACAGTGGTGTTTAAAGTTTCGATTTCTGTCCAACCAAAAGCCCAGATATTTGTATGTATCGACAAACTCAACAGAGACGCCATCAATGGTGTCAATGGAGAGGCAAGAGGACGCTGACTTGGGAGCAAAGAGCATTGCTTTGGTTTTCTTACTGTTCAATAGCAGTTTAGAATCAAGAAGCGCATGCTGTAGCGTGATAAAATCAGTTTTTAAATTGGAAACGGCCACATCCAGAGAAGGAGCACATGAGTATACAATAGTATCATCAGCATACATATGATAGGTAGAAAATTGAATCTGATTACAAATATTGTTTACATATAATAAAAAGAGCAAGGGCCCCAAAATAGAGCCCTGTGGAACTCCCTTCTCCAAGGTGACAGGGTCAGAGACAGTACTACCCAACCTGACGCATTGAGTACGGTCGGTTAGAAAACTTTGAAACCAGCAAATGGCATTATGACCGAAACGAGACACCAACATAACAGTAGACAGAATGTGGTGATCTACAGGGTCAAATGCTTTGGCTAAGTCAATAAACAATGCAACACAAACATATTTTGTATCCAAAGCAGCCTTAATATCGTCTAAGACTTTCAGACTGGCAGTCACAGTACTGTGCTTTGATCTGAATCCAGATTGCATAGGGTTAAGGATGTTGTGTGAATTTAAAAAAAGCTTTAGTTGAGCAGAAACTAAGGACTCAAGAATCTTTGATAACACAGAAAGATTTGAGATGGGTCGATAGTTATTCAAATCAGTCGGATCACCAGCTTTCAAGAGAGGCGATACAAGAGCTTGCTTCCACACAGCTGGAAGTGTGTGAGTGGACAGGGAGAGATTGAAAATATCAGTAACTGGTTGAGCTATAATCTGAGCTGCAATTTAAAAAAAGAAAGGATCTAGGCCGTCAGGCCCGGCAGTCGTTTTAGGATCAATTGAGTGCAAACCCTGTAAGACTTCAGAGACCGAGAAAGAAGCAAAATCAAAAACAGGGGAGTTCATCTCTTGACTGTGGCTGTGAGTACGACCATTTAGAGAGTCATGACTTTGCTCATCAAAAATGTGACCAGCCTTTTTGAAGTGAGCATTAAAGGCATTAGACATACCATCTGAATCTGAAATAAAAGAATCACTGACCTTCAGTTTTTGTGGGAAACTAGAAACCTTCTTGTTCTGAAGTGATTTAATTGTTTTCCAGAACTTAGAATGGTCATTAAAACAATCAGTGGTTAAGCTCAGATAATAATCAGCTTTAGCTTTTTTAATAAGGGCTGAACATTTATTTCTGAGGACAAGAAAAAGAAGCCAGTCATCACTAGTGTTAGACTTTCTAGCTAAGGACCATTGCTTATTGCGATCATGAATGAGATCAGATAGTTCTCTAGTAAACCATGGAGTGTTCCTATTCTTAACTCTGAATTTTCTAAGGGGGGCATGTCTATTAATAATCAATAAAAAGTGATCAATAAAGAATTGGACAGCAACATCGACAGATGGAATTAACGCTGTGAAGTGCCATTTAACCTCCGCCAGATCGTGTAGGAAAGCCTGCTCAGAGAAGTGTTTGAAGCAGCACCTGAGTACAATAAGGCCCTTGGCTTTGGGCAACTTAGTGCTCCTAACGCAAGCGATAGCGCAATGGTCACTGATATCATTAGGAAAAACACCAACAGACACATACTTATGAGCTGCATTTGTTAGAATGACATCTATAAGGGTGTCGTTATTGGGTTTGGCAGGGTTTATTCTAGTGGGACTATCAATAAGCTGAGTTAAGTTCAAAGAATCACAAACCTGCTTAAACTGTGAAGATATATGATTTCAGAAGAAAACTTAGACAACAATTCAGTAAGGCTAGTAGTTGCATCAATGATGGCCGATGGAGGCCTATAACAGCCAATAACAGTGAGAGGAGCATTTGCTATAGTTATTTGGACTGCTAGCAACTCAAATTGCCTTGGAATTGAAGTTGGTTGGAATCAAATGAAGGACAGATTGCGCGGCGCCGTTCTACGATTCTCTAGATTCTACAGATGGCCAGTCCGCCACTGCTCACAAGCTTATTAAGATCCAAAGCTTTAGTGCGTTTTGAATCAAGGCTGAATACAGCCAAACTTGACAGTCTCTTCTCTGTCATTGTAGACCGAATGCTTCTCGTTTTGCGCCATCCCGTTCAAATGACAATCACATGTCCATGCTCGCGCCAGGGCCGGGGGAGGGATTACAAGGCTCGCGTCTTGTGCTGCATTCACTTGCACTCCGACATTAGGAATTTTCTCTCATAAATGTCCGATGAGCCAAAACTTTTCTTTCAAAACAAAGCTGCCAACTGGGGTGGCAGCATATGCACCACCACCCCTCGCCCTCCATGATCAAGTGGCTTCTCCGATGTTGTTGTCAATGTTTTGACTGAACTTTGTTACTGTTCACATATATAAGTAAACATTACGTTTGAATGATTTAGTGAGCTGGTGTTATTTTTTTCAAACCACAAACCGCATGTTGGCTATTTCAGCACCACGCGCTGTCCACCTATTGATCCACTATCAGCGTCAGTGCACCCCGCTGCCAGATTGTGCCTGTGCTGTATGTCATTCACTCTCAACATGGATAAAAGTACAATAAGCATTCTTCAGGTGTAGGTAGATTCCCTATTCGGACATTTTAGCCTATATGTGACTTGATCCATCGAAATCAGTCGCATTGACCCGAAGACACATTTGAGTTGTATACACTGTTGGAAAGAGGAGACTCCTAGCTTTCTAATGACATCAGGATTGTTTTTTGTACTCCAAATATTAAGCAAAATATGTCACATTATATAATGACTGTCACAGAGTCATCATTTTGAGAAAAAGGCCTTCAAAGTTTCCTCTTCTCTGGAATCCATCGATCTGATTGATTATTAGCGGAGCAAATGATCAAAATACTACGGAGGGAAGATATTTTCGTTTGGATTACTGGTCTGGGGGAAGCTCGCGAGTGTGTGTGTGTATACGTGTGTGTGTGTTTGTGTAATTTTGCGTTTGTGTGTATTGTGTTTGTTTCCCGGGGAAAACACTCACGAGAAACACCGGCTGTTGTTATGCCTGCTGTGACGTGAAGTTACTCCGTTCTCCGCTTGTAATTATGCCGTTACAAGCTTCATAGTTGTATTTATCATCTAAATTTGCCGAAACAAGTTTAATATTCTGAAAGCCAAGACTTTGTTTAATTGAAATCAGATGAAAACAAACTGTAACGAACCCTGCCGTGTTATCTATGATTACTATACACCTTACATTCATAATTTCAGCCGGAGGGAGGGGGGGCAGCGCTGCGGAACAGCAGAGTGGCGAGTGAGAGCTGTCATCTTCCCTTTACAAGCTTCAAACATGTATTTATCGTGTGATGTTGGAAATAAAAGTTTCATATTCTGAAAGCCAAGACTTTGTTTATTTAAAATCAAACAAAACACCCGAACCCCGAAAAACTATTTTTTTACGCAAATCAACGTTTATTTTGACGTGTTTTCACGTGTACAGTGGGCTTGAGCACGCAAAAAATGTAACGTAATTAATCTAACATCACGCCAAGTTTGTTAATTTAGCCATGTTTAGTTCTTGGTGACTCATGTCATGTTGAGTTTGTCAGGTTAATTTAATTAATATTTATTTGCATTGCATTTGATGTTGACGGAATCCAAAAGTAACGGAAAGTAATCAGGTTATATAACTTATAAAGTATGACACACACACACAGGCAGTAGATAAGTGGGCAGACATCAGCTCAGCATGTCCTCTGGCTAACAAGCATAACAGGTGTGTGTGTGTGTGTGTGTGTGTGTGTGTGTGTGTGTGTGTGTGTGTGTGTTCATTTTACAGCTCCTTAAAGGGTCAGCTCTGTCTAAACCGCCCTATATCCGGATTGTATAAGCACACCAGTTTGTGTGTGTGTGTGTGTGTGTGTGTGTGCGTGCGTGCGTGCGTGCGTGCGTGCGTGCGTGCGTGCGTGCGTGCGTGCGTGCGTGCGTGCGTGCGTGCGTGCGTGCGTGCGTGCGTGCGTGCGTGCGTGCGTGCGTGCGTGCGTGCGTGCGTGCGTGCGTGCGTGCGTGCGTGCGTGCGTGCGTGCGTGCGTGCACGCACGCACGCACGCACCAGAGCAGTAGTAGTTGCCAGAGAATGGACACTCTTTGTGGACACTCTGACAGGACCCAGGATGACTTTACTGGATTATTTTACTTATGTGACAGTTGGACACTTCCCAAAGTTTTGACGATAGAAGATATGTGAACAAGCCCAAACCTCTCTGGGAGCCTGAAAAGGAAAAGAAAGACAAGAGTTGTATTGTCAAACATTGGACCAGAGTATGTATTTGTTTGCTTCACAAAGGCCTGTATGAAAAAGAAAGCGATTTACGTGATTACTGAGGGTGATTGAAAGCTAGATTGAGATTGAAACCAGGTAGAGGAGTGTAACTGTAATACGCAGCTGTTGTTTTGAGCGTATGAGTGTTTTCTGGTTTCCCCTTTCCCTCATATTAGCCTTACAAAATAGACTGTTTATCCACATTTGAATTCCATTTAGTTTTTTTTACTTAATTCAAACCAAGTCCTAAAGTCTGCTGACTTTCTCTCTAGACTAAATGTGGAGTTTAAACACATACCAGACAGGGTCTGATGGACTTTCAACCAATGCCAGTTCATCTGCCAAACATTAAAGCAACCCACCGTGGTCCTTTCCCTCTACGTCATGGCCACGCCCCTTTTTGGGAGAAAATATCTGCTTTGATTTGACTGGCAGTAAATACAAGGGCTTCGCCAATCCAATCGGATACATTAACATAACCGTGCATTTTTTTTATCTACATGGAGATCAAATATGATGGTCAGTCAAGCAAGCAATTATACAATGTCATTGGTGATCCATGATTGATGTCAATATATACAGTATGTTGAAACTAAAACAATAGGGGATCAATGTCCTTTCAATCTAAATTTGAAGTTAAGATGCAGGCAGCAGGATAACACTTAAACTGGGGTTTCCTTTGCTTGTCAGTGTTTTGTATTTCAAAGCGGAATTTAAGTTCACTGATTTCACATTTAACATTACAACTGTTAACTTTGTACACGTATCTACTGACCAGGTCACAGATCTTTCTTTTACTGCTCTTTTTCTAAGTGGAAGTAGAGGAAATATTTGTTTGTGTAGTGCAATACACTGCACAGCAGCTTTAAGACATGATGACACTATATTTTTACGTTTGGTGCCAATTATTGTTTTCACCGGAAAGGGGCCGGGGCTTTCTTTTTTCTTCCCCTATAATAATTATTATACAGTATGAGTCATTGATATTGGTTAGTACTCATTGCTTTCATTGGTTGGGTTGGTTAAGTTTCGGCATGAGGAGTGATATTGGTTAGGTTTAGGGCAAGGCAAGTTTATTTATATAGCACCTTTCAACACAAGGCAATTCAAAGTGCTTTACAAAAAATGAAAGACATTAACAAAATGGCATTTAAAAACAGTCATTAAAAAGAAAAGATAACAAAATAAACATTAAAAGAAAAAATACATGGATAAAAGTTACAGTGCAGTTTAAGATGTGAATAGTTCAATTAAAAGCGGCGACAAAAAGAAAAGTCTTCAGCCTGGATTTAAAAGTAGTAAGAGATGCAGCGGACCTGCAGGTTTCTGGGAGTTTGTTCCAGATATTTGGAGCATAATAACTGAATGCTGCTTCTCCATGTTTAGTTCTGACTCTGGGGACAGAAAGCTGACCAGTCTCTGAAGACCTGAGAGTTCTGGATGGTTCATAATTTAGCAGTAGGTCAGACATGTATTTTGGGCCTAAACCATTCAAAGCTTTATAAACCAGCAGCAGTATGGGCAATACTATCACATTAAGCCAATCAGATGCAGAGATGACTTTAATTCCTATGTTTTATGGGAACATGAGTTAAAACAATGCATGTGTGATTGGCCAAAAATGTATGTCTTCTAACAGACATGATTCCCGAAATAAACCTCCTCTATGAAAGTACCTGTTCACATTTTATTATTTATCTCCTATTAAAACTAACCCATGTAGAGCACAGTTTTGACCCTACATTTTAGTAGGAAGGCTGTATATTTTTTGCTGTTATTGTTTGAATTTTTTTTTGTTTTACCTCCTATTCCGACCTTATTTTCACCCATGGGCGCAACATCCTGCTCCCACATCAGACAACAGACTTGTTTACTACTTCCAAATGCCACTCAACCTTAGAAGAGTCAGTGTAACCCCACCACCCAGCGCCTGCTGGGAGACTACCAAGTTCATCCTAACACACACACACACACACACACACACACACACACACACACACACACACACACACACACACACACACACACACACACACACACACACACAAACTGGTGTGCTTATACAATCCGGATATAGGGCGGTTTAGACAGAGCTGACCCTTTAAGGAGCTGTAAAATGAACACACACACACACACACACACACACACACACACACATACACTGTCCCCAGTTACCAGGCACATGGTGTTCCAGAAATGTGTGTTAATGCTATTCATTCCTCTAGGAATCTCTGTTGATTCAACCTGGCTAACAGGTCAAGGGCAAAAACGTTGTGTGTATGAACTATTACTGCTCAATCTATCATAAACATTGTATCTGGGACGTTGTGTTTTTGTTTGTTTCGTAACTCTTAAAATCTACACAATTTGAAAAGCCCCTGTTTTACATTTTATATTATTATTTCAAATGGTACCCAGTCGGTGTGTGTTCCACTGTTATTGGACGGCTTGATAGAAAGTGACCATGGCCAGCACAAAGGCTTAAATTCATTGACCTGAATGGGTTCCTCGTCTGGCATTTCCTGTTGATGTGTTCACCAAACTAAATAAACTCAACCACTTAAAGCATGGAATTACATATCTTTACCATGTATGATGAAGTGAAGACAAGGTCAAATTATGCAGGAAATATGAGGATGGCAATGGGAGCTATTATGTACTGCTTTTTATGCCCATCTTGCCACCACTGATGGGCAAAACTCTGAAGTAGTATCCGTCTTAACAATAAATCCAGTTCTCCAACGATATTGAAGCAAAGTCAGAAAACACGACTGTTTAAGAGCCAATACAGTCTGAAGAAAGCAGCAGCAGACGTTGTGCAATAAAAAATGGCATATCATGAAATGTCTTTGACAGAGTATTGGTGGGATTATCCTAAAATGGAAAAGTAAACATTGAACCAACTTCAGCATTCTGTTAGATACTAAAAGTTTAGAGGAAGAAATTGGACCAACCAACACCAGTAACTTTAATCCGGCTGCATGGAATTAACCTCATGTGTTAATTCTTAGCCACCATTAGCCCACATGTAAAATCACACATGCTTACAATGGGCTAAATGAGACTACGGACGTTTTTTGGGGCATTAAACGTCACCACGCCAACACAAGCAAACCTTCTAGGGTATATTAAGGTATCTACTAAGGGGTGGGGACTTTAAAGGGTGTGGTTTGTTTATATCCTAACGTTAGCTTTAGCTTTTTTAGCTTATGGCAATAGTTGTTACTCTATAATTACATTATGTAAATGTACTTTGTGTAAAGACTTCCGTTCAACAACAAAAAATACTTACCCCCCCTTTGTTGTGTGTTGCTGATAGAGATGTATATGGAGATACTGAGTATGAGAGGCTTTAAGTTAACCCAAGTTAATAGATTTAATTGATGTTCTGACCCCAGTAACCTCACAATCCGGCTGCATGGAATTAACCTCATGTATCCTCACCCTTAGCCAACGTTAGCCTACATGCACAGAAACACGCACTGCCTTGGTACACTGCATACACAACATTGAACTTGAACCAGCACTTCTTACTTAACAACACTTGACCTGGCCGACCTTTGTCTCGATGTCTGGAGCTGGTCCGTAGAGTCACAGTCGCTTAGTGGCACAGTAAGGAATTACAAACCAGGTACAAACGCACACACTAAAGATAACTGTCATTCAGGGCAATGCAGCTCTGTTGAAGTGTTAGCATTGAGCAACAGAGCAAATGGTATCACTGGGTAAGGGTCAGTCAAAATCCTGTCAAAATGTAGGCATCGACAAGGTACATTGTCATATATTTTATTTGTTAAATCTGCTGACCTTGTTTGTGAGCAGGCCGAATCCATATGTGACCCTAACCCTAAATACACTAACTTGTCGTTTTTCTCTATAACTCCATATGTAAATGTGCATGTAGTCAAACTTGTATCCATATATTTTACCACTTTTGCATGTGTGTTAGAGAAGGAGTGACATATACCAAGCACGAGAGGCTTTGAGTTAATTAAAGAGTTCATTTATTTACCAACCCCAGTAATCTTACAAATCCGGCTGCATGGAATTAACCTCATGTCTCCTCCCTCTATTCCACAATTACAAACACACACACTCCGTGGCCTGCTGTAAACATAATCTTTTACCTGAAACAGTGGCCCAAATTATAAATACCCTCATGGTAATCTGTGGTCAGGTGTTCTGTCTGATATTTAATCTGATCTTCACCTGACCTCTGTAACTGATCAGTAGGATGACACTCCGCTTGGTGGCACAGTGTGGAAGTGCAAACCTCAAGAATATTATGTACAAAAGCACACACACAACACACACGCTGAATATGACTGTCATTCAGGACAATGTAGCTCTGTTGAAGTGTAAGCATTGAGCAATGCAGCTAGTCAATGGTATTAGTTGGTTTAACTACAAAATAGCTAAATGTTAAAAACCTCAAAATGATCATTTTTTGTCAAAATGTGTGATATTGATTAAATTAAAAACATCTGTATTGTATTGGTTAAATCAAGTGGTTTCCTGAATAAAAGAAAATACATCATGTGTACTATTTTGGTTCCTGAATGACTCTATGGAGGATGATTGTGTTTCCTAAAAAGGTTATTTTCTGCAATAATCAAAATCCATTAGATATATCCCATAGGCTTTTTGTTCGGTGGAACCAACTTCATTTAAGGGTCAAAAACACGTCATCGCTGCAAAGGTGCCACTACATCTGTTGACCTGTTGGTGACTTTTCTTAAAATCCTTATGAGCAATGTAGTCAAATTGGAAAAAAAAATAGGTTTTTTATCCTTTTTGCTTGTATGTTTGAGAAAAAGGGGAGGGAGAGACCAAGTAAGGGAGGCTTCGAGATAATTAGGGTTGATAGGAGTTCAATTATTTACCAACCCCACTGACCGTAAAATCCGGCTGCATGGAGTTATCCTCATGTATCCTGACTGTGCCAGGATTAGTATGGTAGCTTTATAGTGGGTTTTAATTACTGAAAAGCCAATACATCATATGGTCAAAATCCTCCTGTAGATAAGATATATGAACTGAAGTTTTATGAATAAATCAAATTGATTCCTGTTCGAAGGCACAATTGGGATTTACCTTGTTTTTGACTTTCTCAGACTCATTCACTATCTTCGGGGGGGTGAGTTGTGTTTGTGAAAGAACTCAGTGAGATAATTCCTGATGACTGGGAAGATGTTTTGACATGCGCTGACCTCAGACACAAGAGATGAGTACAGTAATGGAGAATTCTAATGAAACCCTCTTTATTCATCACATCTTCATTCAACCCATCATAGTACAAGGATCAGTCCAGTCCATAGTCTAGTCCAGTGACTCCACTTCCTACTTAACTACCAAGTTCCTACAATCTGTGCTAGATGCTGACTGGTCTAACAAAGTGGCTGCTTAAATATACGTAAAGCTTGAAAGTTAGGAAGTATTGTTTGTGTAATGTACTATCAATATGAGGGTTGGACATTTATTTTGTTGTTCATGAATAAACATAACAAATAAATTATCTTGTCGGCTTCCCAACAGGATGAAATGAAGAAAGGCAAGTGAGCGAAAAAAAGACAAGAGGCAAACATCAGTCGCGCAACAGTAAACACGAGAAAAACGGATTGACAACGGTGTGAAAATTCTGTTGCAAAAAGCGGCCTCTTTTTGTAATCTGTCATCAGTTGAATTTGCCTAATCTTCACAGTTCTTCAGATGTTGAGGAAATGCAAACGAGGATATTGGTTCAAAATTAGACATGGATCTGAGTTAACTTTATGTGGTCCAATAGTATCTGCAAGCATTTATTTTGTATTTAAACATTGAAATAGATGCTGTTAAAACACATTTTCTTTCAAAAGTTAATTATCTTTTTTATTTTTTCCAACCTTGAAGCAAAATGAATTGGCAAAATGTTGTCGTTTTTAAACCCTCTCTTTTATTGTTGTTGCTATCTTTTTGTTAACATATACGTATAGTTGTCATACAGATGAACACATCAGCATTTCATACTTCAGTGAAGTGAATTGACTTCCTACATTTTAATTAGCTTATGCTATGGTGTGTCTTATTACCAAAGTGCAATTTATGAAGCATTTTGTTTTAGGGTAAACATATGAAGTGACTTAACCTAGGCTCATACCTTTCCAAAGCCACCTGAAGTTAGATAGAGGTGTCCGGCACACATTTCCAAAAAGCAAAGAGATGCTGTTTAGTAGTGCCAATAAAATGATTCATATAACTCTGGTTGACCTTCGAGAAACTAAATCCAAAATCTAAATGTAACTTGATGTGTAAAGGCAATCTACTTTGATATGTGTCAAATAATGTGATCAGAAAACTAAAGCCATCCAACCAACAAACAAACAATTCCTGAATCGATTTAAAGGGGCCCTATTGTCGTTGTTTGGGGTTGTCCCTTTCCTGTAGTTTGTTATATACGTCTTTGTGCATGCAAATGGTCTGTAACATTTAAAATACCAAAGTTCCCTCTAGAGCAGGGATGGGCAACTTGGATGGTGGTGGGGGCCACATAATGTATGTACTGGCCACCAGGGGGCCGCAGATTCACTTGGAACACACACATACACACAAATTAGTAGTAGTGGCGGCTCAAGTTGCTTACTTTCATTACAGCAACGGTCTGCAAACATACTAAACATTGTGGTTTACTCCTGAATTCAGTAAAAATTAGGGCTGTAAAAAAAATTAACGCCACTAATTATTTTAACGCGATTAACGCATGTGTATTTTTTGTCCTCGGCCGTCCCGTAGTTTCAGAGCGCATCAAGTTTAAAATACCATCTACAAGCTGATGCTGACAGCCTCGCTCCTGCTGCCCGCTTGTCGCAGACTACACTTCCACGCTCACTGGCAGGCCCGGACTGGCCATCGGGAGGACCGGGAGGGTGTGTGTATAGTGGCACGAGCGAGGCACACCTTACGTGTTGTTGTTGTTGTTAGCATCTGGTGCTAGCTAGCTGCGCTAACGGATATAAGGAGCTGTTTCAATGACATTTCGCCGACAACTGCGCAGAGCACTTGACTTTATGCAGGTAGCCAGACAGTGGGACATTGTACGAAAAGTCAGCACACTCAGCACGGATAGTACACGCAACATGATTGCAGCGTCCAGGCAGCTCCCGTTCGAGCATATATGCCTTGAGCTGCACATAGCTCCAACGATCCATCACAGTGTCTCCACATTCACACACACACACACACACTTTGTATTGTATTATTGTATGAGAGGTTCTAGGTTGAATTGAGGCGAATATTTGTAATGTTCAGAGGTTGTTGTGTTTAATATTCATGAGAATATTTGTCATTGTTCAAATGATAATAAACAAACATATAAAGCATATTTGTCCACTCATATGTTGATAAGAGTATTAAAAACTTAAGGTACATTTAGAACAGATAAAAAATGTGCGATTAATTTGCGATTAATCGCGATTAACTATGGACAATCATGCGATTAATCGCGATTAAATATTTTAATCGAGTGACAGCCCTAGTAAAAATATATTCTTTCTCCCACTTTTCTTGGAAAATACGATTTTCCTCAGATACCTTTCTCTTGCTCATGCTGACATCCACAGAGGGCTGTGTTCATATGTGACCCGCTCTATCGAAATCAGTCGGAAGTCGCAACGGCTCATTTCAAAATAAAAGTGGATTTGTGTAAAAAACTAGTTTTTCTGGGTTCGGGTGTTTTGTTTCATTTTAAATAAACAAAGTCTTGGCTTTCAGAATATGACACTTATTGCCAACATCACACGATAAATACATTTTTGAAGCTTGTAAAGGGAAGATGACAACTCTCACTCGCCACTCTGCTGTTCCGCAGCGCCGCCCCCCTCCCTCCGGCTGAAATTATGAATGCAAGGCGTATAGTAATCATAGATAACACGGCAGGGTCCGTTACATTTTGTTTTCATCTGATTTAAAATAAACAAAGTCTTGGCTTTCAGAATATTAAACTTGTTTCGGCAAATTCAGATGATAAATACAACCGGAGAACGGAGTAACTTAAGGTCACAGCAGGCATAACAACAGCCGGTGTTTCTTGTGAGTGTTTCCCCGGGAAACACTCACAATACACACAAACGCGTCACAGATTCTTTCGCGGTATTTGGCTGCCGAACGAAATCACATAGTATCAGTACAAGTACAAAAAAAAATCATAATTTTTAAAAATTATTAATTACGTTGTTTTCTAAATTGATCTGAGGGCCGCAAAAAGAGGAGGTGGGGGCCTCATGTGGCCCCCGGTCCGCTATTTGCCCATCCCTGCTCTAGAGGGAGTTTCTCTGCCACACACTTCCTGAAACGCCTCCATTGTACTCCTTTGTTTACTTCTGGAACATCGTGACATCACTATGAAACACTTGTGCTTCTATTGGCTATAGCACTCCAACACATTGTACATGATAGGCAAGGGGCGGGACATCTCTGAGCGTTTGACCAATCACAACAGAGCCGGACAGCCACAATGGATGGATGGATGGTTGAATAATCAGTTTTTAACATTGATCAATCTTTCTTTTTCCACTTTGTATAATCCATTTTGCCCACGTTCTTGGTTGTTGGACTTATATTGCGTTTGTTCATTGATCAGTTTCTTGAAGTGTGTCAGGCCCACACATCTATTAAATCTGAGAGTTACCTCATTAGTAAAACAGCTTGAAAAGCACATGCGGGGGAAGTCTGTGTTTGCGTGTAATGTATGAGGCACAGATTTAATTGAAATACTTCTATTCTTAAAGTCAGTTTTAATGAAAAGGGTTGATTTCAATAGCTTGTCAGTCATTTGGGTTCACGAAACATTAAAACTTTCTTTATGTAACCGCGGCCGTGCACACGGCCTAAAGTTTAGTTGTTCTACTGATCAAATTTGCCCTTTAACTCAAATGTATCAAACAGCAAAAACTCCACAGATTCAATTAAAAAACACGATACAGTTTGCAGTCAACAAAAAGGTTCAATACAAGGATTTACACCCAAGAGTATGATATTTATCAATATCAGACACATTTACAAACAATACTTTAACCAGTAAAAACAACAATTTATTATGAATTCATCTACACCAAGAATGCTATTTAAAATGGTATCCAGCCTATAAAAACTGACTAAATGAGCACAGACAGTTACTGTTGGGAGGGGCAAGCAAGCAGGTAAAATCTAAAAAACACACACACACACACACACACACACACATACACACACACACACACACACACACACACACACACACACACACACACACACACACACACACTTAAGGGGCAGTGAAGTGCACGTGAGGGCCTAACACCGCTGAATCCCAACTCCCAAGGCTGCCGCTCATGTCAGGGGTGCTGGATCCCTCAACAAAAGACACAAAACACAACAGTATATCAATTCATTGGATAAGATTCATACAGATAATAAAAACACTAATACTCTTGGGAGATTAGGAATTGGAGCAACAATGTAAACAAAAGCATCAAAAACGAACTACTATAACAAACCAAAATAAGGGAAACAAAACAGTAAAACAAAACAGCAGTGACAGATTTATACAATCTATAAAAGAACAAAGCACATGTTACAGAAATGCCGCCATAAACATTAGCTTTGTAAAAACCATGATCGCTCATACCTTATGTCCCTCGGACAGCGCAGCCCCTCACACACACACAATACCGCTGGTCTTGTCACCGTCACGGGCAAAGCTACAGTCTGCTGGAGTCATGTGTAAAAGTCAAACACCCAGAGCCTAACATGCCACTAACTCGATATTTGTGGAGACTTACCGGAAACGTCTTGGTCGAACGGGAAAGAACTATCAGGTATCAGCTGTTTAAATATTGTTTACCAAGTGAAGGGCATGCGGAAGTGGGTGGTAGCTCTGTAGCGCAATACTACGGTGGCCGAAAAGTGGTTTACCTCTATGGTCGGCTACATTTAGTTCCAAAAATCCATCCCAAGTGTTATAGACTTTGTGTGTCTTTGATATAAAAGTACGAGACTTTGATGTCAAATTGGATTAAAAAGTCTTAAAATGTCTTGTTTAATGCGTTAACAGGGGATCAGGGCTTCCTCTTCTTTGATGAAGGAATCAATGTCTGCTGTGTTTTGCCTTCAACATTTAAGCTGCAGTGGCATTCGGGGAAATCAAAGTGACTGCCTGATCGGAAATCACTGTCACAAAATTAAATTAAGATGTTGCAGCTTGAATCTGGAGGGAGGGAACCAAATCATTCAAAATACACTCATTGATTGTGTAATAGCTGCCCCAGAATCCCAAGTGTTCCAGCCAGCTCACTGTTTGTGGTCTGATCTACAAGGAGCTCCTTCCAAACCTTTATTTATCTCAAGAGCAAGGCTGAGCTTATAAGGTTGTCATTTACAGATATAAATGATACTCTATAGAGTGATGCAGCGATGATGTGTTTTTGCTGGCCGACTCTGAAGTTGAATTTCGCAATATTTCCGACAAACACACATTTATGATAGGTGAGAGTGGGGTAAGATGAGCCATTGGGAAAGTTGACCCACCCACTTTATCTAGGGAACTGTGCACATTTAACTAACCTTTAATTTAGTTCTTCATTAACATTTATTACATTATTTTCAATATACAATTCTCTTCATGTCATAGCTTTTCTCTGTGTTGCGCTGCGTCCAGAAATGTTTGTTTATATGTTGGAGCTTTTATCCAATCATATATTAGTCAGAATCTGTTGCTTTTTAACCTGTTAAGCCCTGAGCCTGTTTTTCAGGTCTCTGGCTTGAAAATGACATGCCCAGAACAAATGACTATATCTTCACCTCTAAAAGGGGTAAATTAATAATCTTTTTTCTCAAAGCAATGATAAACCTGTGAGTTGGATGTAGAAAAGTCAGAATCAATATAGATGTTTTTAATCCTATTTTAAAATAAATTCAGATTGAACATAGTAAAAAAACGTGAAAACCACCCTTGAATGATGCATAGTAGACTAAAAACCTTTAGGAATCCAAACTATAACATATAATAAGTACACTGTATCAAGATTGATGCAAAACAACTGAAATTTGACCTTTTTAGAGAGGTTTAGAAAAAAAAACCCACCTCTGGGGTCATGTGGGTGTATTTGCCATATCTCTGGAACCCATTGGTCGATTTTGGTGATTGACATCTCTTTTGAACCGTTAGAGCCAATAGAATCGAGGGGGGGGGGGGGGGGTCCTAAATCCACCTAAACATTATCATTGAGGAGTGAGAGTGATGCGCACGCAGTTTGCCCAAACCGAAAGCTATGTTACACTCTATATGAAAACTAGGTTTAATGCCATAAATGTTATGATGGATTATCAGTAATCATTTCAAAGTGACACAGAGACATTGGATTAACCTTCAGGAGCGTTTATATACGTTATATTGCCATTGAACACAACTTTTGATCAGAAAACAGCAAAGGTAAGACGTATTTGCCGTTTTGGCCCCGTAAAGTGAAGTTGTGTGTTGTCTTTCCTGGCTTTCGCTGCCGTGAGGGTTATAGAGTTTCTGCGGAATCTCAGCTTTCATATGATATCTAGTTTGTGCAGATTACATGAAGTATAACATATTGCTACCGTGAGTTATGTGCTAAGTGTGTTAGCACTCATTCGCTCAGCGTTAGAGTTGTGTTTTGTTTAAAGTGGACCTATCATGCTATATTTAAATGATATATTGTAGGGCCATACCGATATAAGGTATATTTATACATTTCTGTTTTCAAAATACCAAACAGATCATGCATTTTAACCATGCGTCATTTCGCTCTATTTGCTGTTCTCCAGCACTGTTTTTGCAGGGGGCTGATTCTGTGAGCTGCAGCTGACCACGCCCCCCTGCAGGAGAGGGGAGCCGCTCTGATCAAGTCAGAAGAGGGGGAGAAAAATAGATCTCCATCCTCCGTGTTTTATTATAGCCTATTATTATATAGAGTCCTTTTTGTTTTCTGTTGTTTTTATGTGTAACCAATGTACTGCAGGTCCCCCTTGAAAAAGATCGTTGATCTCAATGGGATTTTTCACTTGGTTAAATAAAGGCTATAAATAACAAAGAAGACCTTTGACCGGCACTTTTCTAATTTTGTCTGGAAGATTTAAACTTTAACGGACATCTTGACCGGCGAAACAAACTGAAACTGAAACTCTGTCGCACGGTCCCCTCGTTCCTTGGAAGAGGCGGAGAGGTGGGTGTTTGTCATCTGCTGGTGGACTAACCGGAGAGAATTACAGTGCTTGCCTCGACGGGGAGGGATTGCATTGAAGCAGCAGGAGCAACCGCTTGCCTCGGGGAGGGAGAAAAAAATCCACAGCGGAGAATAAACAGAAGGGTAACCATGGTAACCATGCGCGGGAAGTCTTCTTCGCTGCTTTTGTGGCAGACTACAGCGCCACTTACAGGCCTGGCATATGTACTACAGCGTCTCCAGCGCTTTCGAGCGGCAATGGCCGGCCGTGGCCCAACCCCACATTCCCCTGATAGGTGGAGAGTTGGCCCAATAGCCGTAGCGCCACCGTCCTGACGTCAGGACAGTGTTCAAATCTGGATCAGTTTTTATCAGATCCGTTGCAGCCCCGTATTTAGAGATTTGGGTATGGAGGAAAATAGAGAGGGTTGCGAGTTCCCTGGAACACCGGGGACACATATTCATGTATAAAAGACGTACAAAAGTGCATTTTGCATGATAGGTCCCCTTTAATGTAATGTAATGTTTAAGTAAAAATGGTTCATATCGTCAGTTAGCTGAGTTTCTTCTCGTTAAGTGGGTATGACACATTAATAGGTTGTTAAATGTTAAGAAGCCCTGAGACACAGTTTTGTGAATATTGTTGTGTTTTGCCCCCGCCGGCATATCCGAGTAGATTTACAACTTAACGAACAAGTGTGCAGGGAAACGGAGTTCCACAATGTTTTTTGCCAGAAATATGGACAGACTTGACTTTCAGCATTAGCCTCCATGGTGATATAATTAAATAATAACTCACGACAGGCCGTGGTATATGGTCATTATATCAAAGCAAAGGGGCGTTGTTCGGCCCGACGCGAAGCGTTATTTGGGTTTCTTGCTTTAGTAATGGCATTGTAGGTCTCCCTTGAAAAAGAGATCGTTGATCTCAATGGGATTTTTTACCTGTTAAATAAAGGCTACAAACAAATTCATACTCTCTGCATTAGATACCCGCCTGTGATGCAACGCCCTGTTATTCTGCGTTTCTGTATAATATTAATGGTTGCTATAGCCATGATATCATAATGATGGTATTAAGCGGTGGATAATTCAGGTAGGAAACTCCTGTAGGCCTAGGTGTGAAATGCACGCTCCTCTACTGCTCAAAATATCAGATATAATTACTGTTATGTCAAAGAACATTTATCCAGGTCTGAAAATGTGTATCACATGCAAGGTGTAAAACCATGTGAATCATTTAGCTAGAGAGTTTTCCAAAGAAATTGCTGTTAAGCGAATTGAGCCAAATGCTGTGGGGTAAATTGAGCCGGTGGTTCAACTTAACCTCCCATGAGGCACTGGAGTTAAGTTAAGTCACTGTAGTATCAAATGCTATTTTAATGTAGTTTTAAACAACTGATTTGTTTTTTATGTTTAACACATTGTAGAAAATCAGTATCTTGATGAATGGATTCCATTCTTTTAGGTCTAGATTGGTTCAATAATCTTAAGGCACGCCACAATCATTCCTTCGTATGCCTGAAGCAACATCTTTAGGACAGGCCTTCAATAAAACTACTTTGGAGGTGTTATTTGACAATCTGGCTAAAGTGATAGACAGATGAGAGAATAATCACATTTGAGAACATGAAAAAGTATCAATGACTAGCCTATATAAATCAGTAAAGTACATTTACAACAGACTGGTACATGTGTTTACCTACCATTTACATTTACAAGGATATCTATTTAGGGCTGTTTAGGTCATTCTGGTTCTGATCGGGCTCTTTCATGTTTGGTTTACAGGCAAAAATTCCCTCCAAACATGATTTATAATGTTGATGAAACAGGTGTCACTACAGTGCAGACACCAAAGCAGGTATTGGCAGAGAAAGGATGATGTAATGCTTAACTTATGTTCAGGTTTAAACTTGAAAAAGTAAATTGGTCAATTTAGCCCTTAGATGGGGCAAGTTAATCCACAAGATAACTTTTCTTTGAAAAGTCATATTTTTATGGCCCTTGATAAATGCATTATTTTCACTTTGATTGACAGAAGACATCCTGAAGTAAAGATTGTTGTTGTCATTTGACTTCTATATCTCATTTTGTCCTTGCCTAAAGGACAACATAAGTAAAAATTGCCTCATCTTACCCCACTCTCCCCTACTCACCACGTTTTGATCAGCAGGAAAATCTCCACATATTAACAACATAGTCGTAATTTGTATGTAAATGCAATTGCAAGAAGTAAAAAGCTAATGTAAGGCTTTAAACTAACCACATCAAGGTCATATGGCTGCGCTTCACCACCGCTGAGCTAAAGGCAGAGACGTGTTGGCATAAAGACGTTCAGTTATTCATTTAAATCACAGGTAATTAGCATGACTTATCCTTTTCAATATTAGCAACTAATATTATTTTTCTAATGTTGTTTATTTTTATGTATTGTTATGAATATTACTCATATATAATATAATTTGTTTACTATAAAAATTATTACAATTGGTTGGTTGGGATGGGAATTGTCATTGGCTCATTAGAGCCGTGGTTTGAGGTATTGTGGGTCTTGGATGACAATATTGCTGAAAAGATAATACACTGTATTCCTCTTTCTATGATAGTACTTTTGTACTATACATCATATAGTAAATTAGAGGAACCTTGACAACCATTTGGAATACGAACATGTCCTTCTTTACACAGGGATTCAGCAGTGCAGAAATCGTAAAAATAACAAATTAAAGTGTGAGTGTCATATAACAGCATTGATATGTCACTGTCTGTGTGGGGTGTGTGTGTATAATGTTCTATGTGGGCACTACAACATGTCTTAACAACACGTGCAGCCGGGTCACAGACAAGATTGGATTTCATGTAGCTCAGAAACAGAACTCCCAATTCGCCCAAAGCAAGAGACAACTGAGCCAAACTCCACTGTTATAATCCTGTCAAGAGACACTGTCTGGAGCTGTTCCTGTCACTTCATATGGGAGGATGACTCTGTGGACTCAGCTTTGTTTGCTTCTGCCTTTAAACCCAAGTGACTTTTATTTCCGTGCCCCATTTACAGCCCTGAAGCAAAATATATAGCGTTCGCCCTTTGTACTGTCATTAGTTCACAAAGTCCTGAGTGATTTATGTCACGTTCGTCCTTGTGTTGTCAGCGCTAGAGTGTCCCTCAATGACATCACAGGTTTAAATCTGGGGTTCTCAGCATTTTTATAAAAGGTTCCAACGATGTTGCTGTGCTTATCAGATCTCAATGCCCAAAGCTGTCTTAACCGAGTAAAAGACTAACAGAACATTCTTTACATCAATAATGTGGTTAGTTTAATAATTCAAATGGAGTTTAAAAGGCCATAACATTTTCCTAGGCTTTTTACAATTTACCTTTACCAACAATTGGTGGTTGAAACACATGCTTTAGCTATTGTTACTCTTGCAAAATCTAACAAGCGTAGGATCCTGAGGTTAGCAGCAGTTAGCAACACAAGGCATTGTGGGACCAGGATTAGAAGCTAGTATAGGCCGAGTGACAGGCTGCAGCTATAGGAATCAAAATGTTTCTGTCTGAAGTTCATTCCTATCAAGTAACAATGTTTATATCAGCATGTTTTTGTTTTCTAACTGCATCACAAGCATAATGTAAGCTAATGAATCTAGCTAGCTAGAAGATGTCTTTCCAGTTCTCAGAGCTAAGACTTGAAACTACAATCAGTGTGATAAGCCGCTTAAAATAGTGCCAGCTTCAGTCGGCGTAGTTAGCAACAATGCTATTAACATGGTTGCAGCATTATGCATTAACATTCTTGCATAATTTATTTTTTTAACAGTATATATGATAACATACTTATTAACCCTCTGAGACCCACGGGGCCGTATACGATCCCAAATATCAAGTTGTGTTCAAAGCGTCATAACTTCTCAGCTGTTTCAGCCAGAGACATGCCGTGTTTTTCCTCTTAAACTACAGAAACGGCAATAAACAACTCCATTAAAGGTGGGGTAGGTAAGTTTGAGAAACTGGCTCGAGATACACTTTTTGTTATATTCCATGGAATGCTCTTAACATCCCGATAGCAATGAATATCTTTGACAAAAAATCCATTAAAAAATGTCATCTGTGGAAGCCGTAGTACTGTAAAAAGCACAACCAATCATTTTAGCCGGCCCGGCTAAAATAACTGGATGGCCTACCTGCCTGTCAGCCTTCCATCTGTGCACAAACTTATCTCGTGCCCTCATTGGTCATGTGCGCGTTCGTGTGTGTTGGAGGAGGGGCTCTGTAAGGAAGTGGCAGATTTTTTCCGGCTGTGTATTTTCAAATTCTAGCGCACTCGAGCTGGTTTCTCCAAAATTACCTACCCCACCTTCAAGTTTTTAAAGAAACGAATGTCCGTAAAGTTTTAAAAGATGCGGATAGTCTCACCTTGATTCTGGCGCATTGTTTATCGTTTTCTGTTTTATAGATCTATTCTCATCCACCATTTTTGTTTGTGACAGACAGTGGCGGCGCCAGGGTATGGCTGGGGTAGGCTACAGCCATACCAAGAAATGGCTTAGCCCCACCTTAGCCCCACCATGAAAAGTGATGCAAATTCAATTAAATAATAAGCGAAATGCTAAATGTTGAGAACACGGATTGCGAAAATATACGGGTCGTGTCCACAGCACACAAACTGATCCTGCTGTAACAACAAGTGCACCTTACTGATGCAATATGGTTGAGACCATTCGGGCTTATGCTATAAGAGGGGTGCAAGGAATAGTCTAAGTAGTGGGGGAGTTTTATACACTAAAGGTGTGGAAATTCTCTGGCGTTATAATATCAGCGCCCGCGGTCAGATCAAAATGCCTCCGAATGCAATTTGAATAGACCTACAGCCAATCAGAGCAACGCAACGTTGGACCTGCGTCATGCCTTATTGATTGAGATCAATCGAAACCGCCATTCAGTATCCCCATTGGATCTTCAACGTGTACTATCATACGTCACGTTCACAGTGATCCCTTTTTATTTACTACAAGACAAATGTGCCGTTTTATTTCATACAGTTCCATTTTGATTGAGACAGGGAAATAATCTAAACCTCACGCGTGGCGTTTCACTGTCAAGGGGGGCGATATAGCGTGTATGTAATTACATTGCAAATACTGACTTGAACACCACCACTGTATGGGTTAGCCCTACCATAGATTACCCAACAAAAATGCTCTGGCGCCGCCACTGGTGACAGAGTGTAAGAGTCACGTTTCTGAATCGGACACTCTGAGTGGATGCAGTCACAGCCAATCGGAGTCTGATTCAGAGGGTTGCCTGTCAGTTCCGTTGTTATGTGTACTGAAACGAGAGCCGGTATAATTCCACGCGCGAAAACAAAATAAAAGTTGGAACACATTATTTTAGTGTTTTGAAAGTAAACTGAGGTATGACAAGGAAGTGTACTACAGCTGAGGCTTTGGAGCAGATTTTTCAAGGGGACAATGTTGATGAAAATTCAGACGAATCTGATCAGCATGCCATGTGTGATTGTGGACATGATATATATCATGTGTACTCTTCAAAATTGGCAGGACAAAAAATTACAATTCCTCGCAAAGAAACGCCCATGGACACTGCCCAAAAGAATGGGCATAACTAATGAACAAAATAAGTTAGAATCTTCTAATCAGTTCTGATACAATGGTAATAAATGTGTGCAATTTTCTGTGTTGAATGTTTCAATTCAAGCTCTGTTTTTTATTTATGGGCAAATATCCCCTATTATAGTGTATATAAGTCTCTAATGAGTGACATATATCATTAGCTGAGGTTGTGCGGATTTCTGGGATGTGTAAAACTTGATTATACTGCAAAGAAATTACAATTTATAAGGCAAAACACACGCATATACAAAAACGGAAATGTCCTATGTGGGTCTCAGAGGGTTAAGAAGGATTGTCTCTCCTGTCTTATATTCAACAGTGTGTTTACATCTTTTTGTAAAGCAGAGGATAGGTTTCAAAGAGAATAAGTAAGACAGTTTAGACAGCTATCCTTATTAGACCACATTATACGTGAGAGGCTGCTTTGTAAGGAAAATTAGGCTTCCTATAATAATCCCTCTTTATATCTCATTTATTGTGCACGTTCACATACTAAAGTACAACAATTGCACCTACGTTATGATACATTTTATAAAAGCTATCCATCCATCCCAGGGTTTCCCACACATAGACTATACTTGGGCGGGCCGCCCAGGTATATTAACGGCCCGCCCAAGTATATTTCAACCCATTTCGTTTTTTTTTCGTCCGCGACCACGACGCCATCTGCGATCGATTAACTTGTGGACAATGATCCCTCGCTCTACGCCTCCTGTACCCAGTCCCGGAATGGCCATCGGGAGGACCGGGGGGTTTCCCTATGGCCTGGCCTGTTAAGTGGCCTGCCTCACACAGGGTGACTGGCTGTCTACATGATTTGGCCTGCCGACATGGCCACTGTCATACAGATCATAAATCAAAGCCCTCGATTGGTCTCTGTGTGTCATTCAAGCTCAGGATAACCTCAGCTCAGGTGAGGTAAAGGACTCTGAGTGTTTAGATAGTTAACTTAGTCTAAGTTCTCAGTGGGTCTCAAATGGTTTGGTCACCATTTATGTAAACACATATTTCCATTTGAGGGGGTAGTGATTAGTAAAATATGCATGAATACAAAATAAAAAAGTTAACTAGGGGAAAAAAGGTAAGATACACTATGATTATTGAAATGTATACAGTTCTGTTTCATATAGGTGTTCCCATAGATCTAGTCTCTTTATTTGCCCCTCAAAGTGCACCAGATTGATGCATTTAACTCCAAAATAAAATAAAAAATCTTACCGGGGGAGCATGCCCCCGGACCCCCCCTAGAGGATTTGAGGTCCACCCCTACTTAAATTCACATGGATAGGTTCCTAAATACATTTACCATTTTTTTTAAATAGTAACCCATGTCCATATGTTTATTTGTGGGTAGTAGATTTAAACTATAGGGCTGTCACTATGGGCCCTGCCTGTACCTGTTCGCTCTGCCATGGCGTGAAGGGTCTGCTAACAAGCGACCAACAGAAAGGTTAATGTTAATGTTGTTGCACGTCACAAAGGCACGTCACCTCAAACCCCACCCCTACCAGCACCCCCCCAAGTATATTTCAGATCTGTGGGAAACACTGCATCCCCATTGTATTTTGTCTCCAATGTGACTAGGAACATCTAAGTGTCTATGCGTTTGTCTACCTGGCTTTGTACTATTTTCCTCTGTCTTTGATTTGAGTTTCATCTCTTTAAATTGCTCCTTCCTGTTCCTACCTCTTTGGGCTCGATGTTGGATCGATTTGGAGTTGCCGTACGGCGTCCATAGCTGTCATGTTTTACAGTACAGCGTTCTGGAAGGCCCGTCCGATAACGACCCCTTCTTCTGTGCTCTCTGACAGGGGAAATGTAAAACATCGATAGCCTCTGAAATACCTCTGTGGGTGTCCTGCCTTTTGAAGTGTTAAACAGTGGAAAGAAACCATTTAATGTTGCATCCGAGACAGTAACCATGGAAACTTTGATGTGCATGTGTGGTTCATCTATCCATTATTCTGTGTTCCTGTTCAATATGCCTCTGTCCTATCATAACCTCCCTTATTTAGTGGAAAAGAGAGTTAAAAGATACCATCTGTACAAATTAATCAGTAACACTTACTTGAAGCAGCAAATTCACTTTGAAATGAATCCACTTGAGTTATTAACAAGACATTTCTTGGATTAGTCAGGCTGAGCCTTTAATACCTATATAACAAACCATGGCCAGTGTTGGTAATGAAAACGTATGTATCTGCTCAAACATTTTCAACTTTCCCATCATTAGGAATGTATAAGATGTACCATTTACATATTCATTATAGCTCTACCTTTTTAAGAGCCAATTAAATTGTGCAGTAATTGTATAACGACGTGAATTATCTGCAATATGTTAAGCCTACAGTGCTGGGAATGGATAAGGCCCTTCCTACAACCAGGACATGGTTAAACCATACACTGTTGCATGTGCACTTCACTCTGCATTGGCCAATTGGCAATCCAAAATGGTGGAATGAGCTCCCCATGGATATCAGATCAGGAGAAAGTCTAAACATTGTTGAGATTGTTAAACTAATGGTGAAAACTGCAAAGTTATTATAACCAAATATTTGACCATGTAATCCACACTTTCACAATGTAAAGGGAGAAGCATAAAAACCCTGTATGAGCTGACTGAAAACTCACCTGTTTCCATTGTACCTTTGTGAATAACCTTAACCCAATCATTGACGTATTTCTATCTAATGCACTAGCACTTATAAAGGTTTGGCTTATTTGAAGATAATGTACTTGCTAGTAACTAGCTGTTCTGATTTTAAATCTTCCTGGATGATTTTGCAAGTGGCTTTGGAAAAAAGGCGTCAGCAAATTTAAATGTAATGTAATGATGACCAGCAATCGATTGTGTCTAAGTAAAAATGATCATGTTTCAATTGAAATATAAATGTTCAACCTTATGTTATCGCCTTCCTAACTTTGAAAACTATGTGGCTCATGTTTTATTCTTGAAATGCATTAGGAAGCAAACAGCTTTTAATCATCATTGTACTAATACACTATTTTTTTAAAACACAAACTAGACCAGGGGTTCCCAACCTTTATTGTGCCAAGGACCGGCAGATACATAAACAAAAATCGCGGACCGGTTGTCAATTTTAACTGATTTTAATATTTACTCACCACCAGCAGGTAGCAACAGAGGCTAATTGTATGTAACAGCCTGAACAAATACTAGAACAATATGCATCCAAAACATATTAAAGGGCCCATGTCATGGCCATTTCCACTGATCATAATTACATTGTTGAGGTATACTAAAATAGATTTATACTGTGCAATTTTCCAAACTCACATTGGTTTCGCATACAGCATCTCTGTCAAGCATGTGTATTCAGCAGTATTCACTTTCTCCACTAAACGACTCGTTGGAGCTCTTGCCCCCCCCTCCCTGTGAGCCTAGTGTGCTCCGATTGGTCAGCTCGGCCACTCGTTCTGATTAGTCAACCACCAGAGAGGCTGCGCCCATGTCAGTGCTTTTCCCGGCTGCTCTCAGCGTAACATCAGTCTTATCATGGCGTCGGTACAGCGGTATATTTTATATACATATATATTTTTAACTGTTGTTATAGAAGAGTGTGACGGCCCCAGGGCCTTTGTCTTACGATGGGGTGGAGCTGAAGAGGCTAATCAGCACGATCACGGACACCTCCGGACACAGTCTCTCTCCAAAGCGGCTGCAGGAAGACTAACTCTGCGATCCTCTCAACCACCTCTCTCTGCATTTACCACAATAAATGTGCCGTGGTTTTGTAAACTCGTGTATGTCTCCTTGTCTTTCCGTTGTGGCCTACGAGCTACTCTCATAACAAAGAGTAAGTTATTTTTACCCGTTATAAACTACTACTGTTTGATGAGAAATCAAATCATGGTTTGCTATATATGAATTCAGGGAAGAAAGGATAGGCCTACTAAGTATTTCCATTAAACTTTATTTTTAGAAATGTACAAAATGAACATAAATATACATATATACACACGGTATATCATTCATTCCTCCTCCTCGCATCTTGCCCGCGCACAGTCGGTGCGGTGCCTTTTAGCACGAGCCCTCAGTAGTAGTCGAAGTCCCTTCCCCGTCATGGATTGTCCGCCAGGATCTGGCTGGACGAAATCAAATGCAAATCACAAAATATTAGAGAAACTTAGTTGTTTTAGATTCGTTAGTAGTAGTTGTGTAATGAACAGCTTGCCTGCTAATATGCTAACCTAGCTTTGTTTACCTTGGTAGCTAACACGATATGAACGTTAGCTTGGAGGAAAGGCAACTATAATGCAGTGTAATAAAACTACTATGAACAAAAGCTAGTGGTTCATATTAGGCTAGCAATAACGTGTTTATAATTGCAATCGTATACGGGTATTCTGCTACCATACAATGTAACTTGCATGAATACATTGTTTTGCGCTAGCATACAGCTAGCCTCGTTAGCTACATGCAGTATATGTACGGTCACAATGTACGGTAAATCACAATACAGTATACTGTATGAGTATTCCGTGTGTGTGACTGCAGACATTCTCCTGCCATGACAAACATGTAAGGCCATCTGCTGACATTGTAGTTGATATATTTAAACGCTAGCAACGTAGCATCACAAAAATGTTTTTCCGACCAAAACTAGCTCTAGCTACGTGTGTTAGATCGCTACGCCAGCTATAATGTAATTAAGTTTCGCGACTGACCGGCAAATCACCCGGAGTATACTGTCAATAGGTATTTTGTGTGTGAATGCAGACATTCTCCTGCTATGAGATACATGTATGCAAGGCCATCTGCTGATATTAGAGTTGATATATGGAAACTCTAGCAACTTAGTTAGCACAGTTAGCACTGTGTCAATGGCTTAGCAGTCCAACACAGTTTACACATTTAAACAGTCTTGTTTGATAAATACACAAATAACAATGCAAACTTACAGGTTGTATACCCAGATCTTCCCCTGCTCCAAACGGTCCAAACAAGCTGTGCATATCCGGCCTCAAACTGGGCAATGTTTTGGAAGCTTTCGTCTGTGAAATGCCGGTTCTTCGAACCTCTGGAGGAGGAACACGCCGCTGCTGGTGTGGCCATAGCTCTTCGGGATTGGTCCATTTCGTTCCGGGTACCGCATGACATCAGGCGGTACCCGGAACTAAATGGAAGACTCAAATGGGCAGTGACGTATCTCCAACGAGGCGTTTTGGGGAGGTATTTTCTGTGTTAGAGTTTTACTCGCTACAGGGTGTACTTTGAGGGTTTTGACTCTGCACACCATTTACATGCATAAAAACCTTCATAACACACAAGGGGACGGGTAATAACCGGAAAAGCATGACATGGGAGCTTTAACAAAGTTTAAAAAAGAACCGGTGTTGTTTTTTGGTTTTTCGGAAAACAAAAAAAACGACGTTATTCCGTTTTTAAACCAAAACGGGAAAACAGATAAATCAACGTTTTGGTTTTGTTTGTATGATTTACGGATAATCAGTGAATGCTGGAGAGGAGAAGGCGCATTATGAAGGAGATGTCCGGTCGCCAGGGTGTGTGTGTGTGTGTGTGTGTGTGTGTGTGTGTGTGTGTGTGTGTGTGTGTGTGTGTGTGTGTGTGTGTGTGTGTGTGTGTGTGTGTGTGTGTGTGTGTGTGTGTGTGTGTGTGTGTGTGTGTGTGTGTGTGTGTGTGTGTGTGTGTGTGTGTGTGTGTGTGTGTGTGTGTGTGTGTGTGTGTGTGTGTGTGTGTGTGTGTGTGTGTGTGTGTGTGTGTGTGTGTGTGTGTGTGTGTGTGCGTGTGTGTGTCATTTGTTTTCAGAAGATATTATGATAGTGTCGTTCGTTCCGGTGCACTCCGACAGCATTTAGCACTACATCGAGATTAAGATTAAACTAATTTATTTTGGGAACAGCCGCATATATGGAGTTAGCCATATGTGTGTAAATTACTGTTCATAAACATTTGAAAACAAATGCCGGTGTCGGACAGACACAAACACACCAAACACACAGAGCTGAGCTGAGCAGAGCACATACACACACACATCATGCGCCTTGGTGACTGACTGGACATCTCCTTCATAAAACTAATAAAAGGGGAAGTAATCGGGCAGTTCGATGTGTGGAGAGAGGTGTGTGTGTCCCGCTGCCTCCTGATGCTGCAGCCATTTCATGAAGTGAAGGAGGTTTTCCTTCTATAAAACAGCTACGGGCAGCAGATACTGTGAGAGTCCCGGACATTAATTCATAGATCAAGGCAGACTGGTTTACTCTCCTGTTTTGCCAATCCGGTGCTTAAACAAATAGCTCTACACCCCTGGCCGACATGTCCTTAAAATGAAGTCCGAGTTTGAAATATATCTCAAATAATGTATGCACCACAATTTCCCCACATAAACATAACAGTCTGCAATCAAACGGTTGTCTCCTGTGCGCTCCTCTTCCTACTTGGCGCACCGGTAACATTCTCGTGCGCACAAGAGGCCGAATCCCTCGGAACATCATAAAAGCCATTTTCAACGGTTTTCTGGTGAAAGATTAGCTACTGGATGAAATAATATGACTGGTGGCATAGGTGCGGAAATGAAACACTTTAAAAAAAAAATATTATGATAAAATATTTTTATATATTTATAATTCTCCAAATATTACGATAAACTCACAGCTATTTCGCGGCCCGGCAGTAACACCTCCGCGGCCCGGTACCGGTCCGCGGACCGGGGGTTGGGAACCCCTGAACTAGACAACAAGAAGTCAATTCTTAATTGGTTTTGCCACTGGTGTCATGCCACTGTGATTGGCTAACTGTTTCAGGATAGGGCCAGTGATATGATTGGTTGAGAGCCTATAAGTAAATAAGGAAATTGTTACGATGTTAGGTCTCAAATAAGTCAAGTGTCTAAGTGGTTATCAGAATTCAGGTCCTCGTTTTTGTGACTTAAGTCTCAAAACTCCACAGCAAAAAAAATGTCCATCAATATGCTTGGATTTGTTCAGCCTTGTAACATGAGATTCATTTTAATGAGAGGTGTTAGAAATTCAAATCAATGTTGATATGGCGTAATTTGAATTAAATACACTGTATTTAATTTAAATCTGTTTTATTCTACAAACCGGAGATTCACATGTGACTTCCGGTTTTCCGCTGGTGAATTTCATCATTTCCGGTTAGCATTAGCATGTGGCGAAATGCTACGTTTTCAAGCCGTGAATTGAGGGTGAAATGGCGTGATGTTGTACACTAAACACCCTGGGTTTAACACATTGACGCTGGAATGAGGTTTATTAGGGAATGTTTAAATAACCACAGACATCAGAGTGATGTAATTTAGCAGCAGAAACCGACAGGATTTGCATTGGACACGCCCCCGTCGACGCCGGCCAATAGGAGAAGACTACAGTTGTTACCCGGGAGCCACAAGAAGGATCTGTCTCTTTCCTTGCCCCCAGCTGACCCAGCGCGGACGGGACCAAAACAGCTGGCAGGGGGGAGCCACCAACGCGAACATTTCATTTGTATACCACCGCATCTTTTGTGTAATTAAATGCTGTTAACTTTTATAAGCTTGCCTTGACTCTTTTCAGTCTCTCCTGCTCTCGGGGTTCAAGAACAACTAACAGAGGGTAGAATGTGACGAGTAATCCAGAAAACAACCCCCAGAGACTAAGTAGTAATGATGATTTTTTTCATTCAGTCAGTGACAAGCAGGTATCACATTTGTATTCATCACAAGCCAAAAACGTATCAGGTGACTGCTTGGAAACCCCCGCTACAGCGTGTTACCTTGACTACAGTACAATAGCTGAAGACCCGCTTTTCATCATGTTACACTGTATTGCAACAGAATCACCGCCTAACTATGAAAAGAATAAATGGTGTGCAGGGCCTTGACTTTGGTGGAATCATGTCCTAAGAGCTTGGTTGTGTGTTTAGGGGTTTGTTCTATCTCACACAGGCTCCGCCCTCTACTGGACTATATGGGTACTACTCTCATCAATGATACGCGAGCGTTCACACACTGAAGTTGTATAAACATAGCTGGCCAATCAGGGCGAGCCTACCTGAATGCACGTGCATATAAGGCAGCTACACCTCCTGACTGTCATCCTTTTCTGTTCAGCGAGCAGGACAACACCTGACAGAGAAAAGTAAAACGTTTGAAAGAAGAAGAAGTTATCATACCTTCATGGAGTCGCCACTTCTAGAGACCCGGGCCTGTCCTTCGTGCCCTGGCTTAATAGCGGGCACCGATCCCCTCCACCTCTGCTTCGAGTGTTTGGGGGACCAGGATATGGCAGAGGCGGTGCCATTCACGTTCGTCATTCCAGCGGGGCGGATGGCTCCGTTTGCCAGGGAGGAGGATGACGAGGACTTCTCGTTGGCGGGCACTTCCGGGTCCGGCATCCATGGAAGTCCACCGCCCAGGTCTGTCCGCCAGGATTTCCCCCTGGTGATGACCATGGTGGCGGAGCGTGTAGGGCTACCGCTCCCTTCTATGAGGTGTGATTTGTGCCAAAGAACAGATAACTAAGCTAACTGAGCGGAAAACTGACGTGTCAACGTGCGCCAACGCCTCCATCAATTTTGAATGGGTTGACGTAGAATACAGGCGACGTCACGACGATGTCAGATGTCACGGCGACGTACCATAGGTGCGCTCAAAGTATGCGCACAAATTATGCGCTCACGTAGCGGCGGCGTTATTTCATAAATAGTTGTTAAAGGTGGGGTAGGTAATTTTGGAGAAACCAGCTCGAGTGCGTAGAATTTGAAAATACACAACCGGAGAAAATCTGCCACTTCCTTACAGAGCCCCTCCTCCAACACACACGAACGCGCACATGACCAATGAGGGCACGAGATAAGTTTGTGCACAGATGGAAGGCTGACAGGCAGGTAGGCCATCCAGTTATTTTAGCCGGGCCGGCTAAAATGATTGGTCGTACTTTTTACAGTACTACGGCTTCCACAGATGAAATTTTTTTATGGATTTTTTGTCAAAGCACTTAAGATATTCATTGCTATCAGGATGTTAAGAGCATTCCATGGAATATAACAAAAAGTGTATCTCGAGCCGGTTTCTCAAACTTACCTACCCCACCTTTAATGTAATGATTACATGTTCTCCTTATTCAGTTCCACTATCAGATGATGCTGATGGTGATGACTCTGAGGGAGAGATGCAGGCAGAGCTCAGTGGACAGAACTGGCAGGTACAGAGGAAACTGTTTCAATAGGCTATGTCTATGAAAACACTGAACAAAACCAAAGGAAATGTAATGACAACAGTATAAGCAAGCTATGTTCATGTTCTCGCAATAAGTTACTATAGTTATTGATCAGAGTTTAATCCATTTGAGGTCCACCCCCAAATAAAACATGTTCACATGGAAAGGTTCCCAAATACATATGCACACTTTTTTTAACAATATCCTATGTCCATATGTTTCTATTTAAGTAGTAGATTCAAACTGTAGGGCAATCACTAAGGGCAGCAACGTTGTAAATATTGACGATACATCCAGCAAAACGCCCCCAAACAAAACTGGTAGTGGCCTGGCTGGGTGTATAATTCCCGGCCTGACCTATGGTCCCAGTCCGGCCCTGCTGACACATCACACACCCGTACGCTACACACATTACTGATTAACTGATATCACAATTGAGTTACTCTCTTTAAATAAATATACTGTAATTGGAAAATAATCATGTGTGGTGTCCTTGTTTTGTCCGTCCTTGAGCCAGGGCTCCCTATTGTTGTATGTAGGTTATTCTTGGTTTTAGAATGAATTCAGTAATGGTGTGTGTAACACAAACATAATAAATCATTGGATAGTGTTTCTATATAATAGAAATAAAGTAATGTATTAAGACTCAGTGCGAGTTATTACTTTCTTCCTTTACTTGGCATTCTTCAAAAATACACACACATTGCAGCACATCGTTTCACGTCTTTGTACAGCTTTTCTCAGCATTAGAGTGCAATGTGTTGGCGAACCTTTGTTTCCTCCTGACAGCTCACTTAAAGGGTCAGTGTATGTTTTGGTCATTGGATTTTCTTTTCACAAATGGAAATTCAAAAACAAAAAACGACTGGATATTTGATTTTCGTTTTCAAATTGAAAAACCAAAATTGAAATACAAGGCGTTTTTCTTTATCACGGTCAAAAAGGGATTTACTAAACTTAAAAAACGGGATGATTTTCATTTTCTACTTCTCAAAACAAAAAATAAAATCACTAGAAAACAGAAACAAAAAAACCCCCCGTTTTTTCATATTCTGCTACCGGAAGTTGTCTTTCAAAATAAGAGCGCAGATGAGGACGGTCGGTCAGTGTATGTTGTGGTCATTGGATTTTCTTTTCACAAATGGAAATTCAAAAACAAAAAACGACTGGATATTTGATTTTCGTTTTCAAATTGAAAAACCAAAATTGAAATACAAGGCGTTTTTCTTTAACATGGTCAAAAAGGGATTCACTAAACTTAAAAAACGGGATGATTTACATTTTCTACTTCTCAAAACAAAAAATAAAATCACTAGAAAACAGAAACAAAAAAACCCCCCGTTTTTTCATATTCTGCCACCGGAAGTTGTCTTTCAAAATAAGAGCGCAGATGAGGACGGTCGGTCAGTGTATGTTGTGGTCATTGGATTTCTTTTCACAAATGGAAATTCAAAAACAAAAAACGACTGGATATTTGATTTTCGTTTTCAAATTGAAAAACCAAAATTGAAATACAAGGCGTTTTTCTTTAACATGGTCAAAAAGGGATTCACTAAACTTAAAAAACGGGATGATTTACATTTTCTACTTCTCAAAACAAAAAATAAAATCACTAGAAAACAGAAACAAAAAAACCCCCCGTTTTTTCATATTCTGCCACCGGAAGTTGTCTTTCAAAATAAGAGCGCAGATGAGGACGGTCGGTCAGTGTATGTTGTGGTCATTGGATTTTCTTTTCACAAATGGAAATTCAAAAACAAAAAACGACTGGATATTTGATTTTCGTTTTCAAATTGAAAAACCAAAATTGAAATACAAGGCGTTTTTCTTTAACATGGTCAAAAAGGGATTCACTAAACTTAAAAAACGGGATGATTTACATTTTCTACTTCTCAAAACAAAAAATAAAATCACTAGAAAACAGAAACAAAAAAACCCCCCGTTTTTTCATATTCTGCCACCGGAAGTTGTCTTTCAAAATAAGAGCGCAGATGAGGACGGTCAATCCGTGTATCTACGGTCCATTTGTTTTCACAACGAAAACAGCCAAGACACATATTGAGCCCAGAAAATGAATGTTATTAAGGGCTGTAAATATAATAGGCCTATGTCTAAAATGGACAACATTGTTAGGAGATTTCAACTATACAGCGATTCTGCACTGCGGTCAGCTCAGCCGTCTCTCGAGTTTGTTATAATTTCTTCTGCCATTAGTTCTTCGTGAGATCGATCCTGTTGGACTCAGTAGGCTAGTAGTGAAACTACTCCCACAAGTACTATGAAGTACTTACTGTGTACTTTTTGAGTACTCCTCTGTCAATGTCCCCTCCTGAGAACAAGAATGCATCTTTCTCTGCTATTTTGAATCAGCGTTAAAACACCTTTCTTCATGAGACTGATATTGTTGGACAGAGTATTTTAAGAGGATATGGTAGACATGATATCAGCAATACTTCCAGTCAGTAGTCCGGTAGCAGCATTTTTACCCCTTGGAAAGTCTTGCCCGCTATTTAAATTGACTTTGATTGAAGTTAATAACAATATTGATATTATATAGATATATAGATATAGCATATTTGATGCAGTCTTTCTGAACACTTTTAAAATAAAATACTGCAAATGAAGAATATTTGTAATGTTCTGCACAGATAGTGCCTTAACTTGAATTTGAAAACACGTGGCAGCTTTATTAATACAGCAGATGAAAAGATTTGTGGAAGGATACATTCTTCATGGGCTTCAATGGCTCTCTAGATAAAGGGCGTTTTATGGTTGCTTGTATTATCCTCAGATAGGGGTTTGTTTAAATAACTAGTGACATTTTAATAAATATTGCAAAAAAGGGCTCCAAAAAAGGCATATATCCTGGCCGGCTTAGCCAGTGTGTATTTTTTCAAGCACCACAAGATTCATAGTTTATAAAGTACAATTCTGGGCCATTGATTGTGTCATTTCTCCAAACTCATACAGTAAAAATTGCTGTTTTTGAAGCCTTAAAATGGTGCAGGAAAAGGACTTTACATTGTATTATACTTAAAGACAGGACTATTCAGTTAAGAGAAGAGAAAAAATGAAAGAAAACTGTTATAATGGGTGATGTAACATTAATGACTGACATAATATGAGGTCCTTGGCACTCAGACTCTAGAGGGATCCTTTTGTGATCATGGGGCATCACCCTTACAGCATCAGGACAATATCATATGGAATCAGACACTGGAAGTGTGCTGGAGGCGTTGACTGGGACTGATGGAAGGATGAGGCTGATGAGACTGAAGAATCTGCGAGGAACGAATTAGCGGCTGAGAAATAGTTATATATTAAAAGACAGCAGCATCATAAGAGGGCAACCAGAGTGACAGAGTGTGTTACTTTGCTGAAGGATATTACTACTAACAATACATTGAAGTAATTTTACTGTGTACTTTTTGAGAAATCCTCTGTCAATGTCCCCTCCCGAGTACAAGAATGCATGTTTTTCTTTTAATAAGCGTTAAAAAACATTTCTTCCTGAGACTGATATTGTTGGACAGAGTATTTTAAGAGGATGGTATGATATCAGCAATACTTCCAGTCAGTACTCCGGCAGCAGCATTTTTACACCTTGGAAAGTCTTTAGAGACTGGCCTGGATAGCTGGTCACAAATATCCTTCAGCAAAGTAACACACTCTGTCACTCTGGTTGGCCTCTTAATGATGCTGCTGTCTTTTAATATATAACTATTTCTCAGCCGCTAATTCGTTCCTCGCAGATTCTTCAGTCTCATCAGCCTCATCCTTCCATCAGTCCCAGTCAACGCCTCCAGCACCTGACTCCATATGATATTGTCCTGATGCTGTAAGGGTAATGCCCCATGATCACAAAATGTGTGCCAAGGACCTCATATTATGTCTGTCATTAATGTTACATCACCCATTATAACAGTTTTCTTTCATTTTTTCTCTTCACTTAACTGAATAGTCCTGTCTTTAAGTATAATACAATGTAAAGTCCTTTTCCTGCACCATTTTAAGGCTTCAAAAACAGCCATTTTTACTGTATGAGTTTGGAGAAATGACACAATCAATGGCCCAGAATTGTACTTTATAAACTATGAATCTTGTGGTGCTTGAAAAAATACACACTGGCTAAGCCGGCCAGGATATATATGCCTTTTTTGGAGCCCTTTTTTGCAATATTTATTAAAATGTCACTAGTTATTTAAACAAACCCCTATCTGAGGATAATACAAGCAACCATAAAACGCCCTTTATCTAGAGAGCCATTAAAGCCCATGAAGAATGTATCCTTCCACAAATCTTTTCATCTGCTGTATTAATAAAGCTGCCACGTGTTTTCAAATTCAAGTTAAGGCACTATCTGTGCAGAACATTACAAATATTCTTAATTTGCAGTATTTTATTTTAAAAGTGTTCAGAAAGACTGCATAAAATATGCTATATCTATATATCTATATTATATCAATATTGTTATTAACTTCAATCAAAGTCAATTTAAATAGCGGGCAAGACTTTCCAAGGGGTAAAAATGCTGCTGCCGGACTACTGACTGGAAGTATTGCTGATATCATGTCTACCATATCCTCTTAAAATACTCTGTCCAACAATATCAGTCTCATGAAGAAAGGTGTTTTAACGCTGATTCAAAATAGCAGAGAAAGATGCATTCTTGTTCTCAGGAGGGGACATTGACAGAGGAGTACTCAAAAAGTACACAGTAAGTACTTCATAGTACTTGTGGGAGTAGTTTCACTACTAGCCTACTGAGTCCAACAGGATCGATCTCACGAAGAACTAATGGCAGAAGAAATTATAACAAACTCGAGAGACGGCTGAGCTGACCGCAGTGCAGAATCGCTGTATAGTTGAAATCTCCTAACAATGTTGTCCATTTTAGACATAGGCCTATTATATTTACAGCCCTTAATAACATTAATTTTCTGGGCTCAATATGTGTCTTGGCTGTTTTCGTTGTGAAAACAAATGGACCGTAGATACACGGATTGACCGTCCTCATCTGCGCTCTTATTTTGAAAGACAACTTCCGGTGGCAGAATATGAAAAAACGGGGTTTTTTTTTGTTTCCGTTTTCTAGTGATTTTATTTTTTGTTTTGAGAAGTAGAAAATGAAAATCATCCTGTTTTTTAAGTTTAGTAAATCCCTTTTTGACCGTGATAAAGAAAAATGCCTTGTATTTCAATTTTGGTTTTTCAATTTGAAAACGAAAATCAAATATCCAGTCGTTTTTTGTTTTTGAATTTCCATTTGTGAAAAGAAAATCCAATGACCAAAACATACACTGACCACGGTCAATCCGTGTATCTACGGTCCATTTGTTTTCACAACGAAAACAGCCAAGACACATATTGAGCCCAGAAAATGAATGTTATTAAGGGCTGTAAATATAATAGGCCTATGTCTAAAATGGACAACATTGTTAAGAGATTTAAACTATACAGCAATTCTGCACTGCGGTCAGCTCAGCCGTCTCTCGAGTTTGTTATTATTTTTTCTGCCATTAGTTCTTCGTGAGATCGATCCTGTTGGACTCAGTAGGCTAGTAGTGAAACTACTCCCACAAGTACTATGAAGTACTTACTGTGTACTTTTTGAGTAATCCTCTGTCAAAGTCCCCTGCTGAGAACAAAATCAAGCCACTTCTGCTAAGTTTGATGAGGGAATTATTTTTTGTTGCCATTAGTTCTTCGTGAGATTGATCCTGTTGGACTCAGTACTACTGAAACTACCCCCACAAGTAGCTACTATGAAGTACTTACTGTGTACTTTTCCAGTAATCCTCTGTCAATGTCCCCTCCCGAGTACAAGAATGCATGTTTTTCTTTTAATAAGCGTTAAAAAACATTTCTTCCTGAGACTGATATTGTTGGACAGAGTATTTTAAGAGGATGTAGACATGATATCAGCAATACTTCCAGTCAGTACTCCGGCAGCAGCATTTTTACACCTTGGAACTTCTTTAGAGACTGGCCTGGATAGGCTACTATGGAGGGGACTCTGACAGAGGATTACTCACAAAGTACACAGTAAAAGTACTTAATTTCATTTTTCTGGTAGTGTAGCACCCATAAGGTTGAGGTTGTCTACCTGCACATGCATGTTTATAACACAAGGGGACAGATCACCTGATGGTTCATCATTGTTTTATGCTGGAGATGAACAGAAGAAGTGTGTCTGTGTGTTGTGCTTTGAGATCGTTTGAGATGCTGACATATTGCACATGTGCCTTGTGGAAGTTAATAAATGAACGTTTTCTACACCTATAATACCCTTGCGGTCTGAGTGGTGTAACAGTAGCAGTCAAATTAGTACTGAGTCCAACAGTGTCAGTTTTATTAAGAACTTGTGGACAAAAATATTTGTATCACTCATTGAATATAGCAGGGAAAAAAATGAAGAGCAGCTGATTTGAAAAATCAAACTCGAGAGACGGCTGAGGTGACCATGGTGCCAGAAAGCCACAAGTGGGACAGAGTTCTGTCCCACTTGTGGCACAAACATACTCTAGAGTTTTTTACCAAAAGTTCTTAATAAAAATGACACTGTTGGACTCGGTACTAGTTTGACTGCTACCAGAAATGAAATGAAGTACTTTTACTGTGTACTTTTTGAGTAATCCTCTGTCAGAGTCCCCTCCATAGTAGCCTACATAATGCATGTTTATCTGCTATCTTTGATGAGTGATAAAAAGACAATTTTACCATTAGTTCTTAATGAAATTGATACTGTTTGACTTTGTATTAGTTAGCCTACTACTACAATACATTGAAGTAATTTTACTCTTTACTTTTTGAGAAATCCTCTGTCAAAGTCCCCTGCTGAGAACAAAATCAAGCCACTTCTGCTCTAGAGTATGTTTGTGTGGGACAATGTGGCCCGTGGGACATGTAAATGCAATGTCGACGCGTGAACTGTCAACGGGGGGTGGAGAGACACTATGGACGCTCGTGAACTGTCAGCGGGGGGGGGGGGGGGGGGGGGGGGGGGTACACTGTGAACCTCTGTCGCCTGTCAGCGCATTACATGATGCCGTTTAAAACCATAGACTATATAAAGTTTAAAACATATAATAATAAAGGGCGGTGCCGGCCGTCAGCGAACCGAGCCGGCCTTTCTCCGCATCTGACTCATGTCATTAATCAGATTTTAGAAAAGCGTTTTAGCCAATCAAAATGAAATATGCGGGACATCGTCTCAATTTGCGGGACGCACCAAAAGTCGTGAAAATGCTGTGCAATACCGCACAAAGCGGGACATCTGGTCACTGTTGGAGTAGAATACCTCTGCTACGCGCCGTTCGTTGGATGAGGCTGGATCTCTATTAAATTAAGAAAGGAATTGAAAACACCGGAATCAAAGTTATAACAAATTATCTGAGTTTACTTCTAGTAGGAAACCAAACACATATACAAGTTATACAGAGTACTCCGGGTACTCCGGGCTTTTAGGTCTGTGATGCGAAGCGGATAAATGTGTCGGGATCAAACCAACTCATCAAACAAAAAGAAATTGGACTTCAGGTCTGTGATGCGAAGCGGATACAGATATCGGGATCAAACCACTCACCAAACCCAAAAGCAATTTTACACACACAAACATCAGTATTTCTATCTGTCTTTGGGGCGGAGATTTGTCGATTCTTCCTTCCCACTTTTCTCCCAAGCGAATTAGAGAGCCCCTGGGGAGGAGCTGTTTAAACTGACCACCTCCCCCAAGTGCCCTGATTGGCTGGATTCGCTTCTGGCCGAGGTCAATCAGAGTTCCGAACAGAGTGAGACCCCAAACCACACTAGGTCAAAAGTCAATGTTTATCTTTACCTTATCTTACTCTACATTCCTTCCCAGGGGATATTTTCACCTAAACCATTCTCCCACAGACATTTAAACTCTTCTCCACTTATTTTACGATGTCTTTTAACGACTTAGTGACCGCATCTGGCTCTTAGTGGTGATAAGGATCAATGTTGGTGTGTGAAACACAGAATCTCTAAGTCAGTGAATTTAAAAGTGAGAATAACATTCTTTTTCTAAGTGATTATCAAAACCCGTTTGTGATTACATAAAACAGTTCAAACAATATATGTTTACTTCAATACAGTGTAGAATCATATCTTTTTACTTCATCACCCAGACGGCTGAGTTGACCGCAGTGCAGAATCGCTGTATAGTTTAAATCTCCTAACAATGTTGTCCATTTTAGAAATAGGCCTATTATATTTACAGCCCTTTATAACATTCATTTTCTGGGCTCAAAGTGTGTCTTGGCCGTTTTCATTGTGATCGCTAAATTCCCCTTGTTTATAATAATCACAGTTCCTTCAACAGGATACTGTAGTGATTCAAAGTGTGATTTTAGCATAGCCTACGAGTGCTTTTGTTGTGCTCTTATTTTGTAAGGTAACTTCCGGTAGCAGAATATGAAAAAACGGGGGGGTTTTTTGTTTCTGTTTTCTAGTGATTTTATTTTTTGTTTTGAGAAGTAGAAAATGAAAATCATCCCGTTTTTTAAGTTTAGTAAATCCCTTTTTGACCGTGATAAAGAAAAACGCCTTGTATTTCAATTTTGGTTTTTCAATTTGAAAACGAAAATCAAATATCCAGTCGTTTTTTGTTTTTGAATTTCCATTTGTGAAAAGAAAATCCAATGACCAAAACATACACTGACCTTAAAGGTATACTCAATTCAATAGCTTTATTAGCATGACCTCAGTTACATATAGTATTGCCAAAGCTCTGTATAGTTGCAACATCTATACAAAATATATATATATACAATATATATATACTCCCCCTTGTGGCCAAAGGGGGACACAACTCTTGTCTTCAGATGTACGCTTGAGTGCAGCAAAATGTAGCACAGTGACTATTTTGTCAACTAAACATCATAAAAGAATACATATTTTAGTAAACGGGACATTATAATCTCCGCACATTAACTCTATATTTGCCTCTGCCATGGTGCCAAAATGAAATGAAATAAAATAAACAATATATAGGGGTTGCCTCTTCTCTGAACTTCTATGTATACTGCATCCCTCCAAATCAAATAAACCATAAACAAATACATAAAGTCGTGTTCACTGCAGCGATCTATTTCACACACAAAACTATGAAAACTTGGCGTTTTCTCCTGGAGACCAAGGGAAGACAGGCTTCTCCTGTTTTTTCAGCCTTTGTTATCATTTTGATAATTACAAATATATATTCTTGTCTGTGGTTGTTTTTGCATTCAGGGCATACAAGAGGTGTAACATTATTTTAATACCAAAACTATATTGAAATAGAGTCTAGCTTGAACAGCAACGTAGCTGTAACATTGCTGGGTTATTTGGTGATAACTACCAAAGTAAAGTAACTTCAGACGCAGACGTCACGATTGTCTGCTCAGTGAGTTCGTTCTTTGGCACAAATCACACCTCATACCCTCCACCACTGCCGCCGAAACCGGTGAGCCGCCTCCACCAGGGGTTCTACGGCCCGGTCCGCCCGGCGCAGCCAGCCTTCGTTTCGCCCCCGTTGCCAGATATCTGGCAGTGTGTGGAGGCGTCGTGGCGAGCAGCATCGGCCAAATTAATATCCTGTTCCACGGTGTGGCCGCCGCTGCTTGCCGTGTGATGTCCCTGGCCACAGTGGGATCACGCTGCGTGGCACTTTCCAAAAAAAGACTGTGATGATCTCCTGGGAGCCCCTGTGTCTACGGAAGGGCTCTTTGGAACGATCTTCTCGTTCACGTGGATGAGGAGAAGTCGCAGCTTGGCCGTATGCTGCTTCTTGCTCATCCTGACCCCTAGATTCCACCGGGTCCGTCTGCGCCGCGTTGCGGTTTTGGTCCGGCCTCCTCCGGCGTCATACCCTACCAGGCGCGTTTCAGAAGCATTTCAGAAGCGGAGCGTCTTGCCTGCCGACTCGCAGTTTTTGTTGATTTGGGCATATTTCCTGGACAGGCTACTTTGTACAGACAAAGTTAATAATAACTGTAATATTCCAGTTATAAACGACATGAATCAAAGATGTGTTGCTGTATTTTAGTGGTAAAAAAATGCATTCATCATCATAATTATTCTATATATATAATTTACACAGTGCCTGTAAACCGGAGGAGAACGCTGGCATTTCTCCTCCTACTTGAAAGACTACGGAGGGATAGGGTCTGCAAAATTAGTTTGTGTGTGTGTATATATCGTATATTTTTGTCGCGGCGCAGCCGTAACGTAAGGTCGGGCAGGCAGGAAGTGGAACTTTCAGAGCATATATAGCATATATATATAGATATATACACACACACAAACTAATTTTGCAGACCCTATCCCTCCGTAGTCTTTCAAGTAGGAGGAGAAATGCCAGCGTTCTCCTCCGGTTTACAGGCACTGTGTAAATTATATATATAGAATAATTATGATGATGAATGCATTTTTTTACCACTAAAATACAGCAACACATCTTTGATTCATGTCGTTTATAACTGGAATATTACAGTTATTATTAACTTTGTCTGTACAAAGTAGCCTGTCCAGGAAATATGCCCAAATCAACAAAAACTGCGAGCCGGCAGGCAAGACGCACCGCTTCTGAAATGCTTCTGAAACGCGCCTGGTAGGGTATGACGCCGGAGGAGGCCGGACCAAAACCGCAACGCGGCGCAGACGGACACGGTGGAATCTAGGGGTGACCCCTAGATTCCACCGGGTCCGTCTGCGGCGCGTTACGGCTGCGTTACGGCTGCGCCGTGGCGCTCACGGCGATCGCGGCCACTCTAGTCAATGGGTGCTATTCCACCACACGCGGCGTGTTACGGCTCAGAAGCGTCCCAGAAGCGTCTCGGCGCAGGGCTCCTCTAAAATTAGGATGAATCCTATTTTTTACGCGACGCAGCCGTAACGTAATGTCGGGCAGGCAGGAAGTGGAACGTTCAGAGCTATATAGACCTATATATACACACACACAAACTCATTTTGCAGACCCTATCCCTCCGTAGTCTTTCAAGTAGGAGGAGAAATGCCAGCGTTCTCCTCCGGTTTACAGGCACTGTGTAAATTATATATAATAATTATGATGATGAATGCATTTTTTTACCACTAAAATACAGCAACACATCTTTGATTCATGTCGTTTATAACTGGAATATTACAGTTATTATTAACTTTGTCTGTACAAAGTAGCCTGTCCAGGAAATATGCCCAAATCAACAAAAACTGCGAGCCGGCAGGCAAGACGCTCCGCTTCTGAAATGCTTCTGAAACGCGCCTGGTAGGGTATGACGCCGGAGGAGGCCGGACCAAAACTGCGGCGCAGCCGTAACGCGGCGCAGACGGACCCGGTGGAATCTAGGGGTAAGAGAGGCAAATCTATCATCCCAGGAGGAGATAGGTTTCCTTTCAACAAAGATTCAGGCCCTGTTGCAAAAACAGGCTGTGTCTGTTGTGCACTCTCAGGACCAGGCAAGTGCACACAGAGACATCAAAGTGGGCTTGAGCCCCTGCCCTTTTTCTTCCTCCAGAGAAAGTGCCCTTTTTTTCCCCTTTTTTATTTTTTATAAATGAATATATATCTACTGCTGTTTGCGCACAGTTTCCCTTTCCAAAAATATATTGATTGAATACAAAATTAAAATATTAGGTCGGGAGATTAGACTGTGAAGTTCCGTAGCTCTCCCTCCCTCCCTCCACGTCTCCTGCACAGCGGTGCGGACATCGGCAGTCCCTTCAGACCAAGCCCCCAGGAAGTGCGCCGGACTCTGATGAAAATATTCGTGCTGGCCAAACGGCGGTACTACACTTCCTTTTGGTTGCCAGGCCCGGAAACACTTTTTCCCATTGACTTACATGGGGAAAGAGTGGTCTGTAAATCGTTGGATAATTTTTTTTAAACTAAATAAACTACCCAGTATGAACACTTGTATAGCCCTTATTAAAAACATTCGTTCCTCAAGTTGTAAAATGTGCTAATAACGTTATTCTGAGAGTTATTTCCCTCTGCATTATGAACGCGCATCTAACCCACGGGACCGCGCCGTCCGGCACGTTCATGTTACGTGTTCAGCACTACATGAGTTTATCTTTACCCATGGATGCACAATAAGAACGGACCCATATCGCCTTACTGCCAGCCCACGGAGCTGTAATAATGGATATATTGCACATGTTTGCTGTAATTCATCATTTGTAAAATATTATACTACATGGGCTGTATGATTAAATCTTGTACCGTAAATGTTGTATTAAATAAAGTTAATATTACCGACGTAGATTAACGTCCCTGTAGCTTCTTATTGCACTAAGAAGCTTATTGCACTGTGTGTGTATGTGTGTATATATATATATATATATATATATATATATATATATATATATATATATATATATATATATATATATATATATATATACAGTGCAATAATTATTTCATGCTAAATGAAGCTCTGTTGCTTGGATATCACTAGATCCTGTTACAGCGTAATATAAAAGTACATAACGATTGATGTGTAAATTAGCATAATTACTAGCTAACCGCTAGCTGCTAACTGCAGCCTCGTTAATATCAAATCTATCATAACAAACATTACCATGCTGTCATGAACGTGCGGTGCTGTTACGTGTACGCAAATTGACGTGCTTGATGTGAACGAGCATTTTGGGGGGCATGGTTAAAGTTGCGCATGCGCTATGAGCGCACATACGGGTACTTCTCAGGCATGCCGGGTAATCTGTGACGTTTCGCTCTCTCAAAAGTTGGGCCATTTTATCATCATGCGCGAATGAGCAACTCTCATAGGAATGAATGAGGCCCCGCCTCCCACGCTGTATCCAGTTCTTATTATACATCCATGCTTCAGACAGACAGACAGACAGCAGCACCTCCCACTTTACAGTCCCATGTTATGCCGGCTTTCTTGGCTTATTTTGAAGGTGAGTGGTGATGAACAAATGACTAAACTGTCAGTGCCTCGAGTTTACAGCTAATTAGCTAAAAGACAATAACAAATATAGTTAACTAAGATAGGCTACTTGCTAATGGTTAAGTTAGCTCAATGTTTAGCTAAGGCAATTTATCATGGGCATACAGGCTAATGTACTGTACTTAAGGGGAGACACTTAAAGTGAATACAGTAAAATGTGTATCTAATAACGTCATCACAATCGCCACATTAATATGCAAATTAGGCGTTAACTAGGCCTAATTAAAATGCGCTAATTTGCATGCAGTTACCAAGGCATTGCAGGTGAAACGGATAAAACTAAAAAACACATCACCTCACAACTTCCCCAGATAGTTACTTATGTCAAGTCAGTATTTTCCCCTGAAATGTTATGTTTAAATATGCAGATTAGCTTTAAATCTATAGATGAAATCAGACATGGTAGTAAAACGAACACCATTTATATGTGTTTCTTGGAAGTTTTATTTCCATTAGAGTGAAAGAAAACATGGAAGCAAAATAGACCAAAATAACAAGTACATGAAAAAACGATATTTTTGCCTGTAATGTCCTTAAAAATGGACCTGTCCTTACAGTTGAAACCTTTTCAATTGAATTGTAACATTTAAAATGGTAAAAATGTGTGATTCAAGGGTAAGAATAAATACGTTGTGCATGTTATCCAACATTTTAGCCCTGACTCATGGTTGAATTACAGCATGACATATTCCTCCCACATTGATGTTATGGGAAATATGCTTACATTTTCCCTTAAACTGAACACTATATTCCTAGAAATGCTCACTGCAGTGATATGAAGGGTCGATATAGTGAGGAGGTAGTTTTGTGTACAGTATTCTGGCCCTGGCAAAGAAATTGTTATTGTGTTAAGAATGTGACCAATTATTTGTTTGCCCTCTTTAGATTTTATATGAATTTCCTGTTGCGTCTGGGTCATTTGAACTATTTGGACAGTTTGGAGTGCTTGTACAGCCGGGGCTTCCTGGAACGCAGCAGCATGTCAACTGTATGGATTACAGAAGGCGCCATGCCAACTTCCACATCGGGACCATCAGACTCACTTTCTGGGATCATTTCCTCCAACTGTGCCTGCACTGTCACATCCAGCAGTACAAACTGGTACAGTGTATCCAAAAGGAATACCACCTCTGAGATGTGGCTTGTCTCCTACAGTACTAGGTCAGTAAAGAGATGATCTCAATTAACTTGTTCTTAGTAATAATTACGAGAATCAGTGTCCCCTTAAGGTAATGTTAAGGCTTAAAAAAAAATATTAGGGCATTTTTGAAGACTTGATATATCTTTCTTTGATCCTCAACACATTTTAGGCATTCATCAGGCATTGGCAACTTTTATTCTGCAACATTAGACCTGCTCCTAAAAAATCATGGTATAAGTTATTTAAAACTCTTAGATTTCTAGATTCTTAGAGGTTTGTACGAAACTCCGCACCAAGGATTTAAACTAGAACTAAAATGGCATTTGTAGCAGACCGGTCAAGGCCAACAATTCATTTATTATGGTCCCATTTTCGGAAACAAGGTTAGTGGTGTTTTCTCCAACTTTGGTGTGTTGAAATTGTATAGTAGAAACAACAAGGATGCTACAAACGAGAACTGTTGTTAAGCCTTCATGTAGTTTCATTTAGGTTGCCCAAGTCGCAAACTTATTTTCCAGATTTCCCACATAGCAACAAGGCAGCACAAATGCCCTTCTCACAATGTGAAAGAAATATCTGCTCCGAGGTTTAATGGTTTCTAATTTGGCACTTACCACCGACTTTAATGACATTCAGGAGAGTCGTTTTTCAGTAATCCTGGTCAAAAACAAATACTAGGACATTAAATAACAAGCTTTTTTACACTAGTTGCATTTTGTTTTCTATAACGAAATGTAACATTTCATTGCTAACTTTTTAACATTGCATTGCCAGGCCCTAACAAATCAAAATTACTCTATCGTGTATTTGGAATTTCTTATTTGCTGCATAGTACTAAAAAACTATTTTTCTCTACCCTGACAAACCATTTCTGCAATAACAGCTACACATTCATTTCAGGTTCCTCTTCCTCTTGTTAAAAGTGAAGCCTTTTTATCTCCTCCCCAAGCTAAACTCTAGCTAAATTGTCTTGCCTGACCTCAGCTTTATGGGATTTCTGAGTAGGCTTACTGAAATCCCCAGAACTCAAACAGCCGCTGTGTCAGTGGGCATGCAGCTGCGCCTAGCTTTAGGTGTGTTTGCTCCAATTGTTTCACAGTCTGTTTGGTCATGTAGTGTGTTTTCAGGTTTAATGTCTTTCTGCTTGTCGGCTTCACGGCTAATGGTGTCAAATGGTCAGAGGCGGCAATTACTGTTGGAGCTAAAGAGAGGGATGGGTGAGAGGAAAACATTTGATGAAATGGGGGAAAGAGTAGGGAAAGGTGTAATCAGGTGAAAGAGTGATGTAACAAGTGGAAAAAACAGTAATAATTGATAAAAGTGGGAAGGCAGGTCACCATAATACATGATGTTCAAATGAATGTACTTGTTACTGTATGAAGTTTAAAGGTAACTACACTGATAAAAACGATAATAATACTATGATTATGTGTTTAAATTATACAAGAAATTACTAATCATTTTCTTTTACTCAAAATCTCTGCTTTTATTTAATGAGTTAACTTGAATTTGCAAGTAATTTTGTATCTTCATTTTGATAAGTACATTTAAATCATAGCACCAAGTAAATGTTAACTAAAGTAATGTGTTGACCTACAACCTGTGAAAAGCTAGTAAAATGTACAGGGCAATGTGAGTAAAGTAGAGATGGCAAATCCGGATCCTTTTACGGACTCTGAGTCTTCTGAGTCGGTCATTGAAGAGATCCGGATCATACGAGTCCTTTGAGTCAGCATCACCAAGAGGGTAGAAATCCTACCGGTGAAACCGAAAAGTTGTTGCATTTCATGAGCATATTAAATTAACGTTACATTAACCTCCGCTACACAGTGTCTTTTGCTTTAACCTGTTAAGCCCGAGAGACCCCGGTACCGGGGTACTGCCGCAACATCTTGCAGGAAACAGTGTCTGAGGGCATGTTCATTTAAAGGGGACCTATCATGCAAAATGCACTTTTGTAAGTCTTTTATACATGAATATGTGTCCCCGGTGTTCCAGGGAACTCACCAAGTGTCAGAAAACACAACCCTCTCTATTTTCCTCCATACCCAAATCTCTAAAAAAGGGGCGGCAATGGATCTGATAAAAACTGATCCAGATTTGAACACTGTCCTGACGTCAGGACGGTGGCGCTACGGCTATTGGGCCAACTCCACCAATCAGGCGGAGACAGCCACGGCCATTGCCGTTCGAAAGCGCTGGAGACGCTGTAGTACATATGCCAGGCCTCTAGATGGTGCTGTTCTCACAGAATCAGCCCTTGCAAAAACAGAGCTAAAAAACGTCAAATTGAGCAAAATGAGGCATGGCTAAAATGCATGATCTGTTTGGTATTTTGAAAAAAAAAAAGTATGAATATGCCTTATATAGGTATGGTCCTACACTATATTATTCAAATATAGCATGATAGGTCCACTTTAATAAAACTATGAATGTTTTATATCCATGTAACGGGAAGAAACTCATCAAACTGATCATTTTTATTTTTATTTTCAAAAGAAAACCCACAATGCTAACACTGAGCCTCTGAATTAGCAACGAGCGAAAAATGCTAACACATTACTGCACCGAAAATCACTCACAAAACCTTATTATTTATCTTTTCACCACATCCAACACATCGATTCACATTGTGAGGTGACACAGAATCGTTTGACACCGACATTACCACTGAATTATACGTATTTGCGACGTTATAAGCAAAAACGGACATCAAAACAGGTGACGCTAGGTAGCTAAAAATGCTAACATTTTTACCTTGGCTCTGTAGTCTCTCCAAAGTGGTCTTCAATGGCATTAAAACGATAAAAACGCTGCTGAATTTAATCCATAGGTTAATCTAATGTGTCTGTGTCCCTTTGAAATGATTTCTGATAATCCATAAGCATTAAAACTGCTTTTCCGTTTCCAGATGTCAAAGCTAGAGATAGGTCCACTCTGATGCAAAATTACATGCGCGAAGCCCCCACCTTTTCTCTTCACAACGTGTGTGTGTGGGGGACTCCCCCTTCGATTCTATTGGCTCTAACGGTCAGAAAGAGGTGTCAACCATCAAAATCGAGCAAGGGGGGCCAGAGATATGGAAAATCCACCCAAATGACCCCAGAAGTGGTTTCTTTTTGCTAAATCTCTCTAAAAAGGTCAAATGTCACTTGTTTTGCATCAATCTTGATACAGGGTACTTATTATATGTTGTACTTTGGATTCCTAAAGCTTTTAGTCTACTAACCCATCATCCAAGGGTGGTTTTCACTATAAGTAAAAAAGAATTTTTGGACGGACACTATAATTTACAGTTTTTTACTATGTAAAATCTGAATTTTCTTTAAAATAAAAAACATCTATATTGATTCTGACTTTTCTACATCCAACTCACAGGTTTATCATTACCTTGAGAAAAAAGATTATTAATTTAACCCTTTTAGAAGGGAAGATATGGTCATTTGTTCTGGGAATGTCATTTTCGAGCCTGAGACCTGAAAAACAGGCTCAGGGCTTAACAAGTTAATAAAAAATGTTGATTGAAAAAAGGGTTATTTTGCGATTTGGCGAATCTGAGTCTGCTGTTGACTCGTGCATGACGACGAGTCTGCTGGATCACTGGATCTGCTGCTATATGGTTACGGCTCTGAGTCTGCACGAGTCTGCTATGTTTTGCACAGTGAGTCAGGATTTGAGAATCTCTGAGTCTGCTGTTGACTCGTGCACAATAGCCGCGGGAAGTAGGGGTGCTGGAGGCGGGGCTGCGAATGGTGTACATTTGAAAAACTTCATGTTACTGTTTTTGAAATCTCTCCCCACTTTTGTCCGCACCCCCTAAGTAAAATGACTTCCCAGTTCCCGCGGCTATGCTCGTGCATGACGAGACTGGATCTCTGGATCTGCTATACGGTTACGGCTCTGAGTCCCCACGAGTCTGCAGGAAGTGAAGGAAGTTCCCTTGATTCAGTGAGTCAGGATTTGAGAATCTGAGTCTGCTGTTGACTCGTGCATGATGAGTCTGCCTGGATCTCCGGATCTGCTACGGTTACGGCTCTGAGTCCGCACGAGTCTCCAGGAAGTTTCACTGATCCGCGTCCACTCCCCTGAGCCAAACGATAACTTCTGGCAGCTATCCTACTTGCTAAAGGCTAGGCAGATGGACTGGGGTACGTTGTAATGTGATTTTACATGTTATAAGGAGAGTAGCGAGTGACGCAATTTATAGTTTTAATTTGTAAGTCACCAGGTGTAGGACTCAAAGGACTCGGGTTAATCGAGAGGGGAGACTCGTCACGTCCAGCTCATTACTAGGATCCGGGTTAATGATCCGGATGAATCAGGACTCACACATCTCTAGAGTAAAGGTTTCGAGACTGTGTCTCAGGGCTTCTTAACATTTATGAAACTATTAATGTGTAGCACCAGATTAACGGGAAGAATCTCAGCTAACTGAAGATATGAACCATTTTTACCAAAACAAAACACAAGGGTAATACCAAGCCTCTGAATTAGCACTAAGCGAAAAAATGCTAACGCACTTAGCACAGAACTCAAGATAAAGATACCCTTATTACTTATCGGAACTGCACATACAATATATCCGATTAACGCTGAGACTCCACAGATTATATAGGTATAGTATCATTACTGAGCGATCCGAACTCGCGACAGGGGAAGCAAACACAGACATCACAACACGTACCTTTACGGAGCTTTTACGGGAGATCGTCTCACCGTAGCTGTCAATCTGATCAAAAGACGTGTTCAATGGCATTAAAACAAGAAAAAACGCGGCTGAATCGGTTGATCCATAGGTTAATAATGTATCTGTCGCTTTGAAAAAGTTATTTATAATCCATAATTCCATTTTTATGTAAAAATCGGAGAAAAGAAGTTAGCTGCTAATGGTAGCCAACAGAGTGTATGCAGCTTCCGGTTTTGGCCACGCGTCACTCTCACTCCTTATTTGTTAACGTGTTGGTGTGTATAGAACTTTCTCTCGATTCCATTGGCTCTAGCGGTTATAAAGAGATTTCATTCATCAAAATCAACCAAGGGGGGCCAGAGATATGGAAAATCCACCCAAATGACCCCAGAAGTGGTTTTCTTTTGCTAAATCTCTCTAAAAAGGTCAAATTTCACTTGTTTTTCATCAATCTTGATACAGGGTACTTATATGTTGTACTTTGGATTCCTAAAGCTTTTAGTCTACTAACCCATCATCCAAGGGTAGTTTTCACTATAAGTAAAAAAGAATTTTTGGACGGACACTATAATTTACAGTTTTTTACTATGTTCAATCTACATTTTCTTTAAAATAAAAAAATCTATATTGATTCTGACTTTTCTACATCCAACTCACAGGTTTATCATTACTTTGAGAACAAATATTATTAATTTAACCCTTTTAGAAGGGAAGATATGGTTATTTGTTCTGGGAATGTCATTTTCGAGCCTGAGACCTGAAAAACAGGCTCAGGGCTTAACAGGTTAATGTGGATATCAAACAAATGTTAGCTAACGTCAGTGTTTCAGCTTAGCAATTTAGCTAGTTAGCGTGCTAGCTAATTTAGCCTGCTGTCATGGCAATACTTAGTGGTTTAGTAGTTGCTTCAAATTAGTTAACAGTTGGCGAAATTCACCGTTTTGATTAAAACATGGGGCAGTGGGGCACTAGTAGTTCAGAAGAGTTTTTTTGTTGGTGGTGTTCGCGCTACATTTTCAAATCCTGCTCGGTAGTAAAGCAGTGTGTCGCCAAACTGAGTTTTCCTTTACTGTGGGAGTCAAGTCAGTTCACTCACATGCATCCGACTGTGTGTGATGCACATGTGTGCTTTTATTTCCTGTGTACACTGAGACAGATAGTGGCACCAGATTCCAGAGGTGGGAGTAAGTCCTACATGTGCAAGTCATGAGCAAGTCTCAAGTCTTGACCTACAAGTATCAAGTAAGTCCCAAGTCACTGTGGTGAGAGTCAAGCAAGTCAAGTCAAGTCATTGCTCAGGTCAAGCAAGTCAAGTCAAGTCATACGAAATTCTGATGAATAAGCCCAGTTTCCGCATTTAAATCAGTTAAAAGACAGTGGTTATAAAAATGGATTCAACCCACACTATGATCTTCATTACATACACAGTTAATCATTTGAAATCTAATTCGATGACAATCATATTAGATTCATATTAACCCTAGAACTGCAGACAATATAGCTAGGACTCAATCAAAAAGTCTGTTCAAAAAGGCAGAATTCCAGGTAAGAAAATCATATATGGCATTTGCCATTGCACATATTTAATTTAAATGTCTGTTAACACTAGAACCGCCAACAGCGTCAGCACCTACATAGATATCATTTTCAAATCATTTAATTTGTTCCTCTTCATAATGTCCTTATAAACTAAGTAGGACGATTTAAAACTCAGTTAATTGGGTTAATTTAGAAATTGCTTCAGTTTATCATAACAACTTCTACAAACAAAAACAACATAAAACATTTAAACAAACTACTAAAAGTAGATGAACTACATTATTCAAAAGTTTACAGTAACTTCTGATAATAACACGGGAAATAAACGACGCATCTCTTTTCCTCTCTCCCTCTCCTGACAGCCCGTCAGTATCAGGGTTAGTCAAAATGAATCCCTTGGAGGTTCTAGTGTTCATTTACCGTTTTGTCTTCTCTTTGCAATGCTTAATCGATTTGAAACCAAGTCTAACGTAGCTTAAACTTAACGTTAGCTTCCTAGCTAACACAACACCGTCACGCACCTTTCTCTGTGGGTTTTTTGTAGTGACGAATGAAGTTGGATGTTGTGGTGGTCGTGTCACTGATCTTTATGCTGCAGACCCTGCATACCGCTGTTCTCTTCTTATTAGCGTCATCGACAACATAATCCTTGAAATCCAAACTTGACTATTTGTGGAGTAACGCTAGCCGCTGCCATGTTAACTGACACTCCTGCCGTCTAGTGGGTTGCCAGGTTTGCGCGCACGCCGCTATAATCACCCTATCACGTTTCAAAAAAACTAAATGTAATATCTCACTACAAAAACAAATGCAAATATTTTATTAAAAAATGTCAAGTCCTTTCAAGTCATCTGTCTCAAGCTTAAATCAAGTCTCAAGTCATGAATACCAAGTCAAAGTCAAGTCAAGTCTTTTATCAATGTTAGTCAAGCAAGTCTCAAGTCCAAAAATATGCGACTCGAGTTGGACTCGAGTCAAGTCATGTGACTCGAGTCGGACTCGAGTCAAGTCATGTGACTCGAGTCCCCACCTCTGCCAGATTCCTAAAAAAAGGGTATGTCACATTCGCTGCCATGGACACTGCTCTGTGGGCCAGTCTGTGATGCGGCCAGAGGGGTGATCCAGGAAGATTACTGGGAAGTTGAACTGTTGGTGCCTCCTTCTGTAGCGCGTTAAATTGAAGTTAAGGTATAATCTTTGTCTCCAGTATCTTTCTGTTCTTACAGTTATGTGTGTTCGCTACAGTAATTGACATGTCTGTTAAACAGCACCACGTTGAAGTTAGACGGAAGCCGCCCTCCCGCCTGATGGAGCTTCTGGAAGAAGTTTTTCCTTGTACGATGTGAGGGTCTAAGGACAGAGGGTGTCGTTTTTCTCATACTGATATTCTGAACAAACTGCTGTTGTATTTGCTGTAAAGTGTCTTTACTGTAGGGTATTTTTATTATATGTACAGCACTTTGGCTCGACCAACATTTTGATTTGATTTGATGTTAACACTGATTTACATGTTTTGACAGAATGGAGGCAAAGATATCGTGGGAAAAGGACTATGCTGAGTGTCGTGAAGCTCCATGTCCCACATGAAGTGCAGCAAAAGAAGACGCCACACCTCCCAACGTGTCCATCTCCATCGAGGGATCGGCGGTGCTTGATGAGGGTGAACGCCTGCCTTCTGCTCACGGACATCATCCATGCAATGAACTTAAGTAACACATCAAAGATTAATTACACTTCTGTCAAGATTTCTCTTGAAAGTCCACATGTTTGCAGAAGCAGTGGTGTAATGTTGAGGTACTTGAGAATGCTCTTTTCGTTGCACTTTATACTCCACTACAAATCAAAGGGAAATATTGTACTTTGTGCTTAACTATCTTATATAAGCCGCGTTCACACCAAGTACTTTCCTGTACTTAGTTCCGCCACTAATGGCGCGTTTCCACTACACGGCCTCGCTCGGCCCCGCTCGGTATGGCTGGGCCTCGTTAGGACTGGCTCACTTTATGGCGCATTTCCATTACAGTTTAGGAACTGGGGCAGTATCTATAGTAACGCAGTGTAGGCGGAGCCGTGACGTGATCTTCAGAGGACCCCAGAAAAACAACACAGCCGTTAGCTGTTAGCACTCAGAGCTCATATATGTTCAGAAACTAGACAAAAGTTAAACAAGTACAAACCACAGACTGCCTGTGTCATGGTGAATACAGTCGCTGCTTTATTTATGTCTGTATAGGCCGTTGTTGTGAGTGTGGACGGTCGGAGCATATACTGCGTTAGCTTAGCCAATCTCCATTTAGAAAACAAGCATTTTAAAAGGTTTTTCCCCTGCCGTCTGTCTGCAGACTTGACAAAGCATTAATTCATGGTTTTTACTAACCGGTATCAGTATGTTGTTACTTCGGCATCATTTTGAAAAGTGTATTACAATTAAATCACGGTCAAATATGTCCATCTTGTTGTAGTTGTTGCCCCCTTGCCAGCGACGCTCTCTCTAGTTTAGCATACTCAGCCCGACTCAGCCTCGTTGTCTCTGGCCCTGGACCCACGATTTTATGAGGCCAGAAAAACTGTGAATTAGGACCCGCCGGCCGGTACTAGGCCAAGTGGAAACGCAACCAAAGACGGGCCGCTGACGTCACAGCCCTCTTAAACCGGGCTGCGGGCTGTAGTGGAAACGCGCCATTAGAGCCCCGGCGCTTTTAACCCCAGGGCACTTAGTACAGATCGCGTTCACACCGGAGTACTTTTCCCTGAGGGAATATTACGCAAATGAGCCGCTGACGTCACTTCTTCTTCTTCTGCTTTGGCTTTACTGGCAGGCCACAAACCACTTCACGGCGAGTACAGTAGGTGGCGGTATGCACCTTAAAGTTGTTTGCAATCCGCTGCAAAACAAGAGAAGAAGAAGAAAAACTTCCCGCGTATACTGCGACGCCCACCCACTCGCTGTACATTAGGCGTCTGTTGTTTACCTTCCGACCTCAGACATGATGGAGATGGAGTCGACTGAAGTTGTGCTGTTTGTGCTCATGTTATACAGCTTTGTAACTGAGTTAATGCAGCCTGAGCAACTTGCGTACAATAACAAAACAAGCCGAGCACGAGTGGTGGTGGAGAACGCTTTTGGCAGACTGAAGGGCAGGTGGCGGTGCTTGATGAAAAGAAACGACTACAAGATCACAATCCAGGTGGCAGCATGTTGCATATTACATAACCTTTGTGAAAGTAATGAGTACAGGGACGAATGGACTGCCTTACCGGCGACCCAGCTTTATGAGGCATCTGAACAGCGTGTAAATTGTAAACATTTTGACAATAAAGCTAATCTTTTGTACAGTGCTTGTTTCTCTTTTATTTTCCAGTCAAGACAGGCAACATTACAATAGTGTACAGTGTGGCAATATAATAACAATAAACTGTGCCAGGTGTGTTGTATGCACAGTAAATAGGCTCAGCAGCAAACCCACCGTTATTAGTATATATATATCTTCCTGAGACCCACTGCATCCGTCTGCCATAAACACTATGGAAACATAAATGTTAGTTTCGGCCCATAGTGGACTCCATTTTGTGTTGTGTAAAATGGGGGGGGGAATTAAAAGTTTGCAAATCCCCATGTCCTCCTCAGAGGACAATCATAAAAACATTTAGTTTTAGGTCAAATAATATTTAAAATGATATAAATTATCATATTTGTGTATGTGCCCCTGCCATTCCTCCACAAGGTTGCAACATTGGTGATAAATAAATGACAAATAAAGCTTTGCCAGTTTATAACCGATGAAACATGATGGTATCAGAATAATCACTTACATGTGATGTATAGGATGCTACGGTCACTAAAGATAAAGTGTCAGGAGAAATAAGCAAGCTACAGGATCTGTTTAACAGTAAATAGAGGTTCACATTTTTAATGTAAATAAAATAGAAGTTGTACATGTAAATTAACATTATCAATATAAAATAAAGTGTCAGTTGTATCAAGACTATATAATAACAGTAATAACAATAATATAAAATGAACTGGTGAGCATCTTGTCCTCCGTTTCCTGGGCCTTGGTGAACAGCACCATCTGATCCCCGTGCATCGACTCTTTCACCACGGCACGCCGGTCCTCCAACGCCTGGGCGGTGTCAAAGAAATTCGCATCCCGTGTCCGCTTTCCTAAGAGGGGAAGATACAAGATCTGTTTAGTCGCCATGTAGTTTTACAACATACTAGGAATGTTTTTTTGGTATTTTCACAAATAAAATTAAGGTTTCACAAATCTGAAACTGTGTTATAAAGAATGTTTAGCCTCTCTGGGATAATCCAGTCCAAATAAATCGGCTATGCAGCGATTTAAGAGGTTCAAACACGGAGGATTGTTCCTTTTTGAAGAGTGCTTCATGTATGCTTGAACTTTGTTTAATGTTGTTGAGGCAAGTTAAACATAAAATATGATGAATATTATGAAATAAACATGATTGTGAACATCAGTTCGATGCGTAACGTTCTTTCAAGACAAAGTTACAGTGTGTGTACCTTTGCGTTTGGTTGCTGGTAAGGAGGACGACCTAGCGCTGTGATCTAGAATGCAAAGCTCGCTTGTTTCCAATCCCGAGAGTTGTCCATCCTCGCCTGAAACAGACGATTAGTGCCATGAGTTAGTGAAGCAAATTACAGAAACACTGCACAGTTATTCACAAGTCAAAACGTTTTCATAGCGGCCGAGAATATCTAGCTAGCTAGATGTAGCTAGCCCGGGGCCGGTGTTAGCCTATTCAACCTAGCATGGCTAGCTTGATCTACTGAGCAAATAAAAGTACATCTGAGACCATTATTGTGCAGATTAAAACCCCAGTGCATGTAGTTGATTTTACCTTCGTCGTGGTAGTCATCGTTGGCCACTGAATCCGCCGTTTGTAGTCCTGAGTTTCTTTATTTTTAGCCGGCTGTGCACGATTCCCAGGTCGAGTGAAAGCTACTGAACTGGCTTCAGTAGCATTCCCTGGGTCGCGTCCTCGGCGTAGATCTCCAGAAGCGCCGACACCTCCTCATCATTTCTTGATGCTTGCCATAACTGCTTTCAAAAACAAACCCAACGCTCCGTTGGTGCGTTGGATTTTTGTAGCGAGGAAAAACAATGGCGTCTCCACACAAGATTTTCACAGTTGTACGGGCGTGGTTTGCAATTCGCCCAGCCAATCAGCACTGGGGCACTTTTGGGGCACTTTTCACCCACAGAAAAGTACGCTCTCCCAGCGGGCTCTAAAAATGGGGGTAAAAGTACCCGAGATTTTTGGTGTGAACGCGACATAAGGGGTACTCACGGAACTAAACGCGAAAAGTACGGTGAAAAGTACTCCGGTGTGAACGCGGCTATAGAGTTTATCAAGTATAAGGTTCTGTTTTTTAATTTACAATTTTTTTTAAATATTGTTAGAAATCCTTGAGCTATTACGTTCTCAAGTTCTACAATTACTACAGGGTACTTTTTACGTGTAATACTCAAACAGCATTTAGCTAATTATACTTTTACTTAAGTAACATTTTCATTACCAGACTTAGAGTATTCTTACAGTGTGATATGAATATTTTTACTTAAAGGTGGGGAAGGTAAGTTTGAGAAACCGGCTCGAGATACACTTTTTGTTATATTCCATGGAATGCTCTTAACATCCCGATAGCAATGAATATCTTAGGTGCTTTGACAAGAAATCCATAAAAAAATGTCATCTGTGGAAGCCGTAGTACTGTAAAAAGCACGACCAATCGTTTTAGCCGGCCCGGCTAAAATAACTGGATGGCCTACCTGCCTGTCAGCCTTCCATCTGTGCACAAACTTATCTCGTGCCCTCATTGGTCATGTGGGCATTCGTGTGTGTTGGAGGAGGGGCTCTGTAAGGAAGTGGCAGATTTTCTCCGGTTGTGTATTTTCAAATTCTAGCGATCTCGAGCCGGTTTCTCAAACTTACCTACCCTACCTTTAAACGTCCACGTGTGGACACTCAATCAAAACCACCTGAAAGCGAGAGGGATTCTGCACATAATAGGCCTCGTGAGGCAGAGGCGAGGCTGAAGGTGTCACGGTCATCGACCAGGAGGAGGACCAAGAAAAGCCGTGGGAGGATGGAGATGAGGAGGAAGGCGCGGAAATGCCCGGCCCCGCGGCTGCACCTGCTGCTGCGGAGGAGGACATAAGTAACAATCCCCAAGAGGGCCCAAGACGGCCAATTCTTCAAAAATACCCCACACGGCCATTTGGAAATCAGCAGAGATGTTTCTATAAAGGCTGGATGGATCAACATGTATGGTTAGAATACAGCGTGTCCAAAGACGCAGCGTTTTGCTTTGCTTGTCGGCACTTTTCAAAACGAGTGCACGGAGTACAACCAGCATTCATCTGCAACGGGTTCAACAACTGGCGAAAAGCATCAGCGACTCTGAACACTCATCATGAAAGTGCGGCGCACAAGTTTGCTATGGAAACATGGAGTGAGTTTAAACAAAAACAGACAAGTGGCTCAAAAATAGCAAACATGATTGACAAGGGACATTCAGCTTTGGTTATGGAGAACCGAAAGTACATGCAGGCCGTGGTTGAAAGCCTTCGCTATACCGCTTGTCAGGGAATCGCACAGCGAGGTCACAGCGCGGATGGGGACTCCTCTAATAGGGGTCATTTTCTCTAGCTTTTGCACCTCATCAAAATGTTTGATGTTACAGTGGATAAAAAATTGGCAAGCAATCCATCAAATGCCAAATACACTCGCCATGACATACAGAACGAATGATTTTATATAATGGCTGATATGATACGAAAATAAATAAGTGATGAGGTGGGGGAGGCAGAGTACTTTGCTGTTTTGGTGGATGAAAGTAAAGACATTAGTAAGAAGGAACAGATTTCAGTGATCGTGCAGTATTTACAGCCACTGCATGAGGAATTCTTGCATTTCACCCCAGCAGATGGGTTAGATGCAGACTCACTACTAAACAGCATAAAGCTTACACTCAGTCAGTGTAATATAGACATTAATGGTTGTGTTGGCCAGTGCTATGACGGAGCATCTGTAATGTCAGGATGTAACAATGGAGTGCAGGAAAAGTTCAGGAAAGAAGTGCCACAGGCAATTTATATACATTGCCATGCCAGGCTCAACTTGGTGCTGGTGGACTGTGTGCATAATGTCAACGCTGCAGCAGAGTGTTTTGAGACACTACAAATGCTCTACAAGTTTTTCTCTGGGTCAGTGGTGCACGATCTGTTCATGAAAAAACTAAAGGAACTCGAGCCAACAGCACAGTGCGTAGAACTCAAGAAGCTGAGTGATACTCGCTGGGCATGCCAATATAATGCAATCTGGGCAGTCAAGAAAACTCTCCCCGCAATCCTGGCTACCCTGCGTGACATCATCGGCCTGTCAAATCCACACCGGAGGACAGAGGCGAGAGCTCTCAGTGCAATCATGGACGAGACATTTGTTGTACATCTCATTATTTTCGAGGATGTATTCAGAACAACCAAGTTCATGTCGGATCAGCTTCAGTCCACCACTTTTGATCTTGAAGCGGCAGATGATCTGGCCCAGTCTGTTACCACTGCCATATCTGAAAAGCGGACAGAGGACAAGTGGAGGGAAATCCGAAATGAAGCAGAAAGTCTGTGCGTGAACGCAGGAATTGCACCACAGACGCATCGTGAGAGAAGGCGGGCCCAATAATCTCGACATCTGGAGGGGTTTGTAGAAGCCCCGTTAGAAAGAGCACGCTTAGACACAGATGACCTGAGAACACACTCGTTCTATCCTGTTATAGACAGGTTGTTAATGGAGATGAAACGTCGCTTTTTAACAGAAACCAATGAAGTACTGAGAGGTGTGTCCGCCCTGAGCCCCAAACACACATAATTTCTGGACAAAAAAATGATACTGCCCATGGCCCGCCACTATGGAATCAGTGAGGAAAACCTGTCTGCAGAGCTTTACCAAGTTCGCCGGCTGTTGCAAAGAAAAGAAGAACAGGGACATACTATCACCAGCACCAAGGAGTTTCTATCCCTCATGAGGCCATAGAGATGCATTTATAGACTTGTACAAACTGATATGCATATCTCTGACACTTCCCGTGACCTCAGTGAGCTGTGAGCACAGTTTTTCTTGTCTGCGTCGTTTGAAAAACTACCTGAGGAACACCAGTGGGGACTCTCGAACCAGTAACATGGCACTGTTGGCTATAAACACCGTGAGAACAAGGACCCTGGACAGCGACAAAATCATTGATGTATTTGCCCTCAACCACAACAACAGACGCATTGTTTTGTTATGAAGACGTCTAATGGTAAGTGCATGATGATGCACCCCCTCTGTTGCCTATTATAAATGTAATGCATTGATGGTTGAGGCAAACATTCTGACTGTTTATAGTTGTTTCTATGTGGCCTACTTGTGTTTAATTTTATGTTCAGAGCCAGAGGTGTGTTAGGCTTGTGGACCTTACCCGCTGTAACAGTTGTAAATATGCAGTGGTGTTTGTTTGTACATCATTTAAATTAGTATAATCACACTAATTCTGTGTTCTTCGTTTATTTATGTTCAATACCTGACAAGGTCGGAGATCAGTGGGCGGAACTTCTGAAATGTAGTCACTGTACTCAGAAGATTCTTTTTGTGGGTACACCCCCCCCCTTTATATTGTGTCCCTCACGTTTCCTCTTCCCTTTTTGTTTTTGTAAATGTTTCCACGTGAGAGGAGTCACTGTGAGGGATACAAAATGTTATACTGATTTGTTATATCTGTTGTCAGCTTGTCAGTGATTAAAAGGAAATCGTCTGAACTGTATGCTGGCTCGGGTCTCATCCATCCATGAACAACGCAAAACACAACGCAGAGACCGCTTAATGTTGCTCTCAAAGTGCACCAATTGATGCATTTAACTTAAATATTTTTTTAAAAATCGTCACGGGGGAGCATGCCCCCGGACCCTCCTAGAGGAGGACCCTCCTCTAGGAGGTTAGGTCCACTCCCCACTTGTAAAAATAGCACTTTACCCCTGCTTACACCTATATGCCGTGAGCTGATTATCGAGCCTTCATTGTAACAGTCGCGGGTGTACTGTACATGTGCGTGTGGGGAGTGTTGCAGTAGAAAATTCAACTGTAGCGCCGGTGCATTAATGGGAAACCCTAAATGTTTGAGCACCCTCTATGAAACGTCAAGCTACCCCACAGCACCCCCTAGAGAAAATCTCTGGCGCCGCCACTGCAGAGGCTGTGTGCTCCTCCGTGGCGATGACGGCTTGCGTTAAAAAATAATAATAAACATAGGCCTATTTGTAAAGTGGGGGGACACAAACGGGATTTCGAAAAGTGTCACGGTTAAACTCCTTATGAAGTGGTGAGGTGCCGCTCCACATTGCTTTTCTTCCCGACTGCAATGCTGTTGTGTGTGTGTGTGAGAGCGTTTCACATGTGTGTATGAGAGATTTTTACATATGTCCGTAAATTATTTTGGTTTCAGTTGTGTGTGTGTGAGCAGGCTCGGATTGGCTATCGGGAGATTCAGGACTCTTTCCCGGTGGGCCGCTGCCGTTGGTGGGCCGCTGCCGTTGGTGGGCCGCTGCCGTTGGTGGGCCGCTGGCTCTGGCATAGGTGGGCCGTGGACTTTCACAGTGCCGCTGCGCCGGTACCGCACCCGCAGCGGCGCTGTGAAAGTCCACCGCCGTTGCGAGTCTCCGGCTGTAACAGTCCACTACCGCCCGCGAAGACCCAGGTTCGATTCCGGCCTGAGGTCCAAAACATTTATTTAAAAAAAATTATAAAAATAAAAAATCTCCCGTTCATCGCGTCCATTCGCGACTCACCTATCACATCTCTGCGCCCCACACTTTGAGAAACGCTACTGTATAGTCAAAATGATACATTTAACAACCTATTAATGTGTCATACCCACTTAACGGGAAGAAACTCAGCTAGCTGACGATATGAACCATTTTTACCGAAACAAAACACAACTCTAACGCCATGCGTCTGAATTAGCACTAAGCGAAAGAGTGCTAACGCACTTAGCACATAACTCATGGTAGAAATATTTTATACTTCATTGGATCTGCACAAACAAGATATCATATGAAAGCTGAGATTCCACAGATTCCAATGGTATAAGTATCATCACTGTGCGACCAAAACTCAGGTCAGCGAAGGCAAGCAAAGACAACACAGAACTTCACTTTACGGGGCCAAAACGGCAAATATGTCTTACCTTTGCTGTTTTCTGATCAAAAGTTGTGTTCAATGGCATTAAAACGCATATATGTTTTTAATTATTGTTTTATTATTGTACTCCCATTGTGTTATTTAATATTGTAGTTATTGCCTGTACAGCACTTTGGTCAACTGAAGGTTGTTTTAAATGTGCTATATAAATAAATAAAGATTGAGAAGATTGAGATTGAGATATAAACGCTGCTGAAGTTTAATCCAATGTCTCTGTGTCACTTTGAAATGATTACTGATAATCCATCATAACATTTATGTCAATAAGAGTAGTTTTCATATATAGCTGCTATGAGAGCTACGAGAGTGTATGAGAGCTTCCGGTTTTGGGCTTGCTGGCTGCGCATCACTCTCATTCACCAATGGTAATGTTTAGATGGATGGGGAACTCCCTCTTGATTCTATTGGCTCTAACGGTTCAAAAGTGGTGTCAATCATCAAAATCGACCGGTGGGTTCCAGAGATATGGCAAATACACCCAAATGACCCCAGAGGTGTTTTACTTTTCTAAACCTCTCTAAAAAGGTCACATTTCATGTTATAGTTTGGATTCCTAAAGCTTTTAGTCTACTATCCCATCATTCAAGGGTGGTTCTCACTATAAGTAATGGGGTTTTTTGGACGGAAACTATAATTTACATTTTTTTTACTATGTTCAATCTGAATTTACTTTAAAATAAAACATCTATATTGATTCTGACTTTTCTACATCCAACTCACAGGTTTATCATTGCTTTGAGAAAAAAGAATATTAATTTACCCCTTTTAGAAGTGAAGATATAGTCATTTGTTCTGGGAATGTCATTTTCGAGCCTGAGAGCTGAAAAACAGGCTTGGGGCTTAACAGGTTAAACTATAATAAGAAATCATGGGGGTCTTCATCCAACCCTATCTACAAAATTGTAAGGCATGCAGCATAGAAGCAGACTTCTAATGATGCTGTTCCTCCACATTTAAATGGTCTGTCATTACGTTTAACCAGAATTTCAGGCCTAATTTGGTTCTGTCTTTTTAGATTTGTAACATTGCCTTCTTCGCCATGGTTACCAAGAAGCAGTTCAATCAGCCCTTTCCGTTGCATGTCAACCGTTGAAAACCCAAGTAAATGTGGCTGAATATCTGAGCCAAACACTGTCAAATGTATCCTCTCCAATTATAATGCACTCATATTTTGAGGTGCCATTTTCACATTTGTATAGTTTTCAAGCCAAGATAATAATAATAATAAGGGAAATTAACTAAACAGATGAAAAATGTTCATATGTCTTCCTGATAACCAAGGAAGTATTACTGTAAAGATACAGTATAAAGGTTATGAGTGAGTGGAAGCCGACTTCTAATTATGCTGTTTCTCCAAATTTGAACATCACTTATCAGGTTTAACCAGAATTTCAGGCCATTTATTTTTTTAGGTTGTAATATTGTGTTCTTTGAAAAAATATGTTGAATTAGTCTCTCTCTGCTGAAGGACTTCTGAAATACCCAGAAAAAAAAAAAAATAGTAAATATGTAACCTCTGCAATTACTGCACCCACATTTTCACTGTTAGCTGAGGCTAATTTCATTACAAGCCAAGAGAATAAGGAAGTACAAACAAAATCATTAACCATCTTAACTGTGAATCACAGCTGTGAAATGGCTAGAAACAATGCTTATCCTTCATTCTGCCATTATAGTTTGTTTGGGGTAACTAGTAAGACGGCACAAAGATAAAATGTACACAACACAACAAAAGGAGTGCAAAGCAAATAGTACAACAGAACAGTTCTACACTTTAATGAGATAAACAAAGGGTGCAAAAGAAAGAAACGGGGGGTTACGTATTGTAACCCTAGTTCTATAAGCACAGGCGGAGTCCTCTACTGGACTATATGGGTACTACTCTCATCAATTATACGCAAGCATTCACACACTGAAGTTGTATAAACGTAGCCGGCCAATCAGGGCGAGCCTACCTGAATGCGCTAGCATATAAGGCAGCTACACCTCCTGACTGTCATCCTACACCCTCTTCAGCGAGCGGCATAGGAAAGACAGGGCCCCCAGGTAGAGGGCTCCGCCTGTGCTTATAGAACTAGGGTTACAATACGTAACCCCCCGTTCTATCTCACACATGCTCCACCCTCTACTGGACTCTATGGGTACAGTGGGTGGAGCCCCGATGGATAAACGCCCTGTCGCCCTACAACATCGACCCACCACACTGCCCCTGACCGGCTTTTGGTTAACAGCCACCGCACCGCAACTTCCTATCATCCGGTTGTGAGCGTGGAGAAGTCGGGGCCGCAGCTTACTTGGCTGGTTAGAGCCTAATTGGTCTGAATAAGCCCATAGCTCCACCCTGCAGGTGCCAGCGCAAGTGACTACACACTGCGCACTACGTTTCCCAGGTCCCTAAGGAGCATGGGGAGAACGTAAGTGCACCATGTCCCCCACACTTACCCCTAGATTCCACCGGGTCCGTCTGCGCCGCGTTGCGGTTTTGGTCCGGCCTCCTCCGGCGTCATACCCTACCAGGCGCGTTTCAGAAGCATTTCAGAAGCGGAGCGTCTTGCCTGCCGGCTCGCAGTTTTTGTTGATTTGGGCATATTTCCTGGACAGGCTACTTTGTACAGACAAAGTTAATAATAACTGGAATATTCCAGTTATAAACGACATGAATCAAAGATGTGTTGCTGTATTTTAGTGGTAAAAAAATGCATTCATCATCATAATTATTCTATATATATAATTTACACAGTGCCTGTAAACCGGAGGAGAACGCTGGCATTTCTCCTCCTACTTGAAAGACTACGGAGGGATAGGGTCTGCACAATTAGTTTGTGTGTGTGTATATATCTATATATATATGCTATATATGCTCTGAAGGTTCCACTTCCTGCCTGCCCGACCTTACGTTACGGCTGCGCCGCGACAAAAATAGGATTCGATCCTAATTTTAGAGGAGCCCTGCGCCGAGCCGCTTCTGGGACGCTTCTGAGCCGTAACGCGCCGCGTGTGGTGGAATAGCACCCATTGACTAGAGTGGCCGCGATCGCCGTGAGCACCGCGGCGCAGCCGTAACGCGCCCGTAACGCGCCCGTAACGCGCCCGTAACGCGCCGCAGACGGACCCGGTGGAATCTAGGGGTCACACACGCTTACCTCGTGTAGAGTGTGCATGGACCATAGTGGGGAAGGCTCAGGCAGGGAGAGTCTTCCAGCCCTGTATGGGGCTTACTGCGCACCACGTATCCAAGGTCCCTAAGGAGCATGGGACAACGTAAGTGCATTATATCCCTGGGGGTCAGATACAGCTTACTGACCCACAGCCCTCTTCCTCTCACCAGTCCTGTGTTGCCCCAGCAAGCACCGACGATGAAAAAGGAGCCAGATGATCTCCTGGGAGCCCTTCTGTAGACACGGGGGCTCCCAGGAGATCATCACGGTCTTTTTTTGGAAAGTGCCATGCGGCGTGATCCCACTGTGGCCAGGGACATCACACGGCAAGCAGCGGTGCCCACACCGTGGACTAGGATATTAATTCGGCCGATGCTGCGGCCAAATTAACGCGGCAGCGGGGCAGAGGTTCTTCGCCCAGCCTGCTGCCTGTGGGAGCAGATGGGCTGTCAGGCTCTCATCAAGGGGGGGGGGGGGCACGCCGGGACACGCTGTGTCCGTGCGGCCCTGCACCCTCAGGATCCCCACAAATACCAGCCACTGAAGGCGAAACTAAGGCTGGCTGCGCCGGGCGGACTGGGCCGTAGAACCCCTGGCGGAGGCGGCTCACCGGTTTCGGCAGCAGTGGTGGGGGGAGCGCCACCATGGTCATCACCAGGGGGAAGTCCTGGCGGAGAGACCTGGGCGGTGGACTTCCATGGACGCCGGACCCGGAAGTGCCCGCCAACGAGAAGTCCTCGTCATCCTCCTCCCCGGCAAACGGAGCCATCCGCCCCGCTGGAATGGCGAACGTGAATGGCACCGCCTCGGCCATATCCTGGTCCCCCAAACACTCGAAGCAGAGGTGGAGGGGATCAGTGCCCGCTATTAAACCAGGGCACGAAGGACAGGCCCGGGTCTCTAGAAGTGACGTGAAGGTATGATAACTTCTTTCTTCTTCTTTCAAACGTTTTACTTTTCTCAGGTGTTGTCCTGCTCGCTGAAGAGAAAAGGATGACATTGGCCGGCTACGTTTATACAACTTCAGTTTGTGAACGCTCGCATATCATTGATGAGAGTAGTACCCATAGAGTCCAGTAGAGGGCGGAGCCTGTGTGAGATAGAACAGATCTCTGTTTTTGTAAAGATCCTATTGAAGTTATAATTGATCTTCAAACTTTATATGCATCTGTTAGTGTTTTTGTTTCAATCTGGCAACCCCTCATACCCAGATCCATGCTGAAATGGCATTTATTTGTTGCCTCCAACTACGTCACTGACATGATGGCATTTGATGTAGAAAGAAAAGATTTTGCAGACTTCTTGTCAACACGTTGCAGATTGAAAAACCACCTTTGTCAACTGCACCTGGGAAATGAAACCTATCCTAATAAAAAAATCTAAAAACAATGTTGTTGTTTAAATTGTTTGATTAAAAACTCACTAGTATTTCTTAAAAAAATTATAGTATTTCTAAGTATATTTTGAGCTGTCTGTCCGTCTCTCCTCTGTACCTTTTTGCCGGCCTATTTCTGACCTTGACCAATCATCACAGGTCAAACTCTTCTTCTTCGTCAGTTTTTAATTGTTCGTTTTTTCGGCGCCAGGAAGCAGAAGGGGATTCGGTGCCTTGCTCAAGGACACCTCCACAGTGCCTAGGAGGTGAACCTCTCCAGCTAGCAGTCGACACACCGTTTTTTTTGGTTCCATCAGATCTTGAACCGGCCATCAGTCCACCCTCCGTTTATTAATTTGTTATCCAATTGGAACTTGACCTCGCTATCAGTCCCCCCTCCGTTTTTTTGGTCCAATCGAAACTTGAACAGGCGACCATTTGGCTCCCAAGCAAAGCCCTACAGACTGAGCCCCTGCAGACTACGTACAGTGCCCGGGGAGCAGTGTAGGGGTCAGTGCCTTGCTCACGGGCACCTCGTCAATCATTTCCAGGGCTTGATCCGGGAAACCTTTCAGTTCCAAAGCCAAGTCTCAGTGCACTGATCTCCTGCCCTCCTGATTGGACATTCACATAAACGGTTGTTGAATGTTCCCTTTAGTCTCAACTCATGTAACTTTACATTCAGATGCAGTTTACCACTGGCCATTTGCTGATGCAGTAAGAATACAGTGAAGTGATGCATAGTACTTTAAAGTGAGTCAAGTAAATAATTGACCCGAGTTAATACAGTAAATATAATTCATTATTCCTCAGTAGCCGGTAAGTGCATGTCGTTGCATAATGCAGCAAGAAGGGAAAAGATGGGAGCGGCATACTAAACAGAGCTCCTCCGTCTTCGTACCACTGTGATTAACAAACATGGTGAGTGTTTGCATGCTTTAGTATCCCTGTTCCTGCCAGCCAAGGCTACACTGTAGGTTTAGAATATGACTTCACCCAGGTTGTTGTAAATAGGATATGGCACTCATATTTGCCACCTAATGAATAGACTACTTGTATGGTTATCCTCAATATCAAAGTGAATATTGGTGTGCGTTAAGACATAGCCAAAGATATGGAAAGGACCTTTTTTTTTTTTTTCCTTTCACTGCATTCTCCCCTTATTCCCTTTGTTCCTCCATCTTTCTCTTTTCTGTTAATGGGACGCATCTATTACAATGAAGCCTATGCCTTCACACACACACACACACACACACACACACACACACACACACACACACACACACACACACACACACACACACACACACACACACACACACACACACACACACACACACACACACACACACACACACACACACACAGCGTTCTCTTTAAAGTAGCTCTCTGGTGGTACAGCATACTTTGTATGAGTAACCCTACCATTTCCTCTGTGTAATGTCCGCTACAGCGTGTTTCCCGTCTGTCAGCGGTACATTGTGTTTTATGAGCAATGAGCTACATGGTAACTTAATTTACACTGTAGCTTCCCTCTCAATCACACACACACACACACACACACACACACACACACACACACACACACACACACACACACACACACACACACACACACACACACACACACACACACACACACACACACACACAGGCTCAAATAAGGCCATCCATAACACTATAGAGTGTTTGATTCTGTAAATTGGGATAAATTGGATGACTTTGTCCATTGTTTGCCATGTAGGCCACGATTGCCTTTAACATAACTCACATGGATTGGGCTTACTTGTATACTGTATATTATCTGTCCTTCTCTGTGTGCGTGCATTTGGTTATCTGGATAAAATCTAGTTTACCTGCATTTTAAAGGGGAAATTGTTGAAAATGTTGGGAATACACTTGTTTACTGTCAGTTAAATGTTACTTCTGTTTCAGTGAAGTTAAGCAAGTGTGAAATTGCTGTAAACCTGATTTTACTCTAAATGCCAGCAGGGGGCGACGCCACTGATAGCAAAAATAAGTCCGATTGTATAGAAGTCCATGAGAAAATTACCCTACTTCTTACTTGATGTATGACATAAATGAACATTTGCCTAAATGGAGGTCTCAATCACAAGTTGCAAATCTTTTTCAGCACAGCATAATGTTCATTCTGTAAATGGTCTACCTTTTTTAATCAATATGACGCCACATTTGGGTGTTTCTTTTTGTTTTGTCCAAGACATGAACCTTTTTTAATGTGTTTTCACTTCATGAAAGTAAGTTGTAACATGTTGGTCACTTAAAAAGGTCTTGTTCAACCTTCGGTTCAACTTAGCTTGACCCTTTCAAGTCACTTTTCCCAAAAAAGAAGATGGTGATGTCCAAAATGCCAAATTCACTTTCTTGAGATATTCTTGTTGGAAGCTAGTTCTGACTAGATGTACTGTTTAAGACAAGATTAAGCCATGAATCTCCAAATTCATTACCCTGTTCTCATTGCGGCTTTGCTATAGTATAACTATGCAGTAAGGTGATGGGGACGGGTATTAGCAAACGGACTCTATACAGCATATTATGCGTTTCCTGCTACCAAAACATGAATAAATACATTCATTAAACACAACAGAGCCTAGTGTTTCTGTACTTATCAGCACAGAAACCCACTCACAGTGAGTAAGAGAGAACAATAAAAATAGTGAGGCCACAATATCATAGACCTGTTTGCATAATAGGCAGTGTAATGTGTAATTAAACCAGATCTGCTTTTTGTTCGCTTTTTACATTAGATTTGCAGTAAACACATTTACAGTAGCACCCACAATAATCTCTGATGGGCTTCGTTGTGAATGTTTGGGGTTATAGATGTTAATATTGTGTTGAAGATATTACCAATCCTCCTGCATTGGAGGGGGAAAATAGTAATTACCGTAAATTATACATCATTATCCTGGCAGGATAATCGACTGTGCCCTTGAGTTGGCAGTGTTACATTACTGTTTCAACCCCTAGGGTCAAAGCAGCTTGTAAATCAGTGTTACGTTTGCTGGATTGAGTAAAAGTGAACAAGTAAAAAAACTCACTTTACTTTGCAATGCTTAGATTCATATGCGGATTTACAATCTCATCTTCACATGTCACTCAAGTTATTTGGGCCAGTGTTCAAGGAAGTCCCGATAAATGTTTTTCTTGGGTATTCATGTGTTGTCGAGTGTGTAGCTAATGCAGGTCGGGTTCATTTTCTTTCCTTATTTCCTGTCAATAAAAAAAAGAAATCCAATCAGGACAAATCCATAGCAAAGAACAGATTGCCTTAATAGGCAGTCATCAAATGATAACAATGCCATAACATTGACAACATTTAACACTTTATTTAACCTCTTAAGCCCTGAGCCTGTTTTTCAGGTTTCAGGCTCGAAAATGACATTCCCAGAACAAATGACCATATCTTCCCTTCTAAAAGGGTTAAATTAATAATCTTTATTCTCAAAGTAATGATAAACCTGTGAGTTGGATGTAGAGAAGTCAGAATCAATATAGATGTTCTTTATTTTAAAGAAAATTCAGATTTTACATAGTAAAAAACTGTAAATTATAGTGTCCGTCCAAAAATTATTTTTTACTTATAGTGAAAACTACCCTTGGATGATGGGTTAGTAGACTAAAAGCTTTAGAAATCCAAAGTACAACATATAATAAGTACCCTGTATCAAGATTGATGCAAAACAAGTTACATTTGACCTTTTTAGAGAGATTTAGCCAAAAAAAAACACTTCTGGGGTCATTTGGGTGGATTTGACCTATCTCTGGCCCCCCTTGGTCGAATTTGATGAATGAAATCTCTTTATAACCGCTAGAGCCAATGGAATCGAGGGAAAGTTCTATACACACCAAAACGTTAACAAATAAGGAGTGAGAGTGACGCGTTACCAAAACCGGAAGCTGCATACACTCTGGTGGCTACCATTAGCAGCTAACTTTTCCGCTCCGATTTTTACATAAAAATGGAATTATGGATTATAAATAATTTTTTCAAAGGCACAGGTACATTATCAACCTATGGATCATTTTTTTTTTTCGTTTTAATGCCATTGAACACGTCTTTTGACCTAATTGACAGCTACGGTGAGACGATCTGCCGTAAACGCTCCGTAAAGGTACGTGTTGTGATGTCTGTGTTTGCTTCCCCTGTCGCAAGTTCGGATCGCTCAGTGATGATACTATACCTAAATAATCTGTGGAGTCTCAGCTTTAATCGGATATATTGTATGTGCAGCTACGATAAGTAATAAGGGTATCTTTATCTTGAATTGTGTGCCGCCGTGCGTTAGAATTTCTTCGCTCAGGGGTCATTTAGACGCTTCTTATGAGACTTGTGTTTTGTTTTGGTAAAAATGGTTCATATCTTCAGTTAACTGAGATTTTTCCCGTTAATCTGGTGCTACACATTAATAGTTTCATAAATGTTAAGAAGCCCTGAGACATTGTCTCGAAAAAAAAACGGTGGGAGGGGTCCAATGGGGGGACCGCCGTGCTTAAGAGGTTAAAGGTCACCTATCATGCTATTTTAAGGCAATAGCATAGGTCTCAGATATATAAAAAAATATAAAAAACACGTCTATGAAGTGTTTTGCTCAAAATACCAGACAGATCACCCATTCTAGCCTCATATCCCTCCGTTTCAGCCCTGTTACTAAAGTTCTGATTTGGCGTATAAAGCTTTTAAAAAAAAAAAAAAAAGAGGGGGCGGAGGGATTTAGACAGAGGTGGGAGTAAGTCCTACATGTGCAAGTCATGAGCAAGTCTCAAGTCTTGACCTACAAGTATCAAGCAAGTCCCAAGTCACTGTGGTGAGAGTCAAGCAAGTCAAGTAAAGTCATTGCTCAGGTCAAGCAAGTCAAGTCAAGTCATACAAAATTCTGATGAATAAGCCCAGTTTCTGCATTTAAATCAGTTAAAAGACAGTGGTTATGAAAATGGATTCAACCCACACTATGATCTTCATTACATACACAGTTAATCATTTGAAATCTAATTTAGACCGATGACAATCATATTAGATTCATATTAACCCGAGAACTGCAGACAATATAGCTAGGACTCAGTCAAAAAGTCTGTTCAAAAAGGCAGAATTCCAGGTAAGAAAATCGTATATGGCATTTACCATTACACATATTTAATTTACATGTCTGTTCACACTAGAACTGCCAACAGCATCAGCACCTACATAGATATAATTTTCAAATCATTTAATTTGTTCCTCTTCATAATTTCCTTATAAACTAAGTAGGACGATTTAAAACTCACTTAATTGGGTTAATTTTGAAATTGCTTCAGTTTATCATCATAACAGATCAAAAAGTTCAGATTCATTTTACAATAAATCAAGGAATGATGCACTTCTACAAACAAAAACAACATAATTAAAACATTTAAACAAACTACTAAAAGTAGATGAACTACATTATTCAAAAGTTTACAGTAACTTCTGATAACACAGGGGAAATAAACGAGGCATCTCTTTTCCTCTCTCTCTCCCTCTCCTGACAGCCCGTCAGTATCAGGGTTAGTACAAATGAATCCCTTGGCGGTTCTAGTGTTCATTTACCGTTTTGTCTTCTCTTTGCAATGCTTAATCGATTTGAAACCAAGTCTAACGTATCTTAAACTTAACGTTAGCTTTCTAGCTAACACAACACATTCACGCACCTTTCTCTGTGGGTTTTTTTGTAGTGACGAATGAAGTTGGATGTTGTGGTGGTCGTGTCACTGATCTTTATGCTGCAGACCCTGCATACCTCTGTTCTCTTCTTATTATCGTCATCGACAACATAATCCTTGAATCCAAACTTGACTATTTGTGGAGTAACGCTAGCCGCTGCCATGTTAACTGACACTCCTGCCCTCTAGTGGGTTGCCAGGTTTGCGCGCACGGCGCTATAATCACCCAATCACGTTTCGAAAAAACTAAATGTAATATCTCAATACAAAAACAAACGCAAATATTTAATTTTAAAAAGTCAAGTCCTTTCAAGTCATCTGTCTCAAGCTTAAGTCAAGTCTCAAGTCATGAATACCAAGTCAAAGTCAAGTCAAGTCTTTTATCAATGTTAGTTAAGCAAGTCTCAAGTCCAAAAATATGCGACTCGAGTCCGACTCGAGTCAAGTCATGTGACTCGAGTCCCCACCTCTGGAAAAGTGCATTTTGCATGATAGGTCCCCATTAATATAATTTTGAAATTATAAGAATAAATTAAACAAAGACAAGTCATTTTAGTCATCTTGTCCTGAGTTAAGTAAGTTCCAAATAAAAAAAGATACATGAAAAGATTACAAAAATAGCTTACTTTTTAATATAAGGGATCAAAATACATATATTTTACAGCAACATTGTAAGTCACTTTTTGTTCAAAGACAATGACACAAAGGAATTCCTTGAATGTATATTTGTATTCCATAAGATAACTCATTGAACTTTGACAGAAACACTGACCATGTGGTTGTTACTGTTGTGTCTCGTTAAATGTGTTAGTTATGTTTATGTATTATGTCTGTCATTTTCATGTTTTTTCACGTCTGGTCATGTCTGTTTATTTAGGTTCTTCATCTCTAGTCAGTCTCTGTGTTTATTGTCATGTCTCGTTTTTTATTTCCTGTTTTATTTTGTACTTACCTCTTGTCTTTCATTTCAGGCCCTGTTTCTTCCTCCCCTTGTGTGTTTTTCCCACCATCATCAGTGTCTGCCCCGCCCCTGATTGTTTCCACCTGTTCCCACTCACCTCATGTTTAAATAGTCCTGTCTCTCCCCTGTCCTGTGTCAGTTCGTCTTGTTTGTTTCTCCGAATGGTCGTGCCAAGCCTCAGCTCAGAAAGGATCGCTTTCACTCATGTCAGGTTTTGTTTCTTTTGTTAATTTTGTAGGCTTAAGTTTTTATTAAGTTCTCTTTTTGTTATGCCTAGTTTTTTCCTCCTTGTGAGCGCCTTTTGTTATTTCCAGTACCTAAGAGGGATTACCTGATCTGTGAAATTAAAATTACTTTTTTTTTACATTCAAGACTTTGTCTCTGGGTCGTGCATTTGGGTTCATCAGTTTGTGTCGAGATCCTGACAGTTTATACCAAGTAAGGTAAGGATTATTAGCCTATTATAGATTATTATCTAGTAGTGTAATTATGGAATTGTTATATGCTAATACAGTTATACCTAAAACTATAAGGGAAATCTTTATTGTCATATCTGTCTTTAAAACCCGATGTACAGGTCAGGAGACTGATGGTATCAACAATAAAAAAAAATAATATTGCATTTGGTGTAACGGCTTCAGAAAGTTGCTGATCTAATACGGCTCACTGCCCACATGCATTGCAGACGTCAATCGAGTGTACTCACGTCCTCAAATGAGTTAAACATACATGTTTGCCCAGGTTGCTGCTTTGAGCTGTCAAGGTGTTGTGGAGGCAATTCCCGTACGATGTGAACACGACTTAATTTGTCAGGTATTGAAAAGCTTTAAAGTTATTTCCCTTGAACAACAGAAGATAAACTTTAGAGCACACCGAGCTTTAAAGGCAACATAAACAGTGGATTCCTGCCGAGGGTAATATCCGTGCTGTTTTTTTGTTTGATGATTTTTCTGAGAGTCAACATTTTGAGAGTTTTACGGCTGACCAGTGGTGTAGTGGGCGTTGGACGCGGGGGTACGCCGTACCCCCATGTACAGATGGAGCATCTTATTTCAGACTCCAGCTTACTGCTTCCTGCCTACTACCTGCCAGTTACCTGCCTAAGACCTGCCAAAGACCAGTATCTGGGAATGTTAAGCCCTCCCACTATTTTCCAAGAGGGCGTTGCCAGATTTTCAATTTCAGGATTTAACCAGGAGATGGCGCTTCCTTCACAGAAACAGTTTTGTTTTGAAGAGCATTTGAACACATCAATATTTTAGATCAAATAAAGTATATCTAATCTTGTAATTCAATAATATATAGTCTTTATATATTAAATAACTTTACACTTGGTAAAAACATCCTGAGTGAGGCTTTCATAAATTGCATTTAGCTGACGCTTTTATCCAAAGCGACTTACTATTTAATACATGATAAATGATTATTCATAACAAATATGAGTGATGTGTGATTATTATTCATGCTATATACTGATATAGGGCTAAGTAAGCAATCAATCATGCAAATTAACCCTTAGTTGTTCAATATATTTATTCAGACAATGTGAGTAGAAATACAGAAATTCTGCTCCCACCTAAGGCCAACGTTGCAATATTACAACATTTCCCTAAAAACTTACCAAAACGTAAACATTTTTAAAACTCTTTCATTTCTGCTCCAGAGGCCAGGGGTTAAATTGGGATTTGATATGTGGGGGGGCTCTGTTAGAAGGTGCGACGGGGGGCGGGGAGAGAGTTAGACGCTCGTGAATTGTCAACGGGGGGGAAGGAACACACGTTCACTAAGCCGAAAAAACTATATCCGGTCACAGTGATCTGCTATTTTAAAGTAAATTCAACACATATCGACCCTAAATATAGCATATATTAAGAACGAGAAAGTGTTAACATCGTTTTTTGAAAACATATGACAAATGTGCGAGGGTGATGACATCAAAGCATCGTCCTATGGGCTTAGCCCCGGACAGGTACAACAGGTATTCACTCAGAGGGCGGTAGGTACTAAATGCCACCCATTTACATGTAGGCAAACAGTCAAAAATCAACATACAGTAGGGGGGTGGGGGATGGTGAACGGTATGTGGGTATGTGGGACACTGAAAAGTCTATGTTAAAAAGCCTCAGTCACCTTAATTCATGTAATTCTTCTGTTTATTCAACGTGGTGGGGGCCGAGGGAACCGGGCAGAGTTTTTCGCCGGTCAACGTGTGTGAAAGTTTAAATCTTCCTTATTGAGCTTTAAAACAAATGAATAACTACTATATATAATAATAAAATAAACACCGGCTGTTGTTATGCCTGCTGTAACGTTAAGTTACTCCGTTCTCCGCTTAAGTAATTATGCCGTTACAAGCTTCATAGTTGTATTTATCATCTAAATTTGCCGAAACAAGTTTAATATTCTGAAAACCAGGACTTTGTTTATTTGAAATCAGATGAAAACAAATTGTAACGGACCCTGCCGTGTTACCTATGATTACTATGCCTTACTGTACATTCATAATTTCAGCCGGAGGGAGGTGGGCGGCGCTGCGGAGGATTTCTAAACGAACTATTACAGCTGTTATAAAGCATTAAATAAAAAGTCATGAAAGAGATAAGGAGGAGAAAAGGTTTAAGGAAGTAAGCAAGGAATACAGAATGTCGAAATCCTCTGTTTCACGCGATGTCGAACATTGAAGACAGAGGACGGCGGTCCCCCAATCTACACAGCGGGAGAAAGAATATCATAAAGCAGATCGGAGGAGACATCACGATCTTCCCACATTAGTGCAATTCACCTATACTTAACCCCAAATAAAAGAACCCAATAAAAACAGTTGTTAAATAATAGTGAAGTCACGTTGTAATAATAACTCATCTCTCGGTTTGAGTGTTCTTTTTCTGCTTTGCCTAAAGCCACTGTGTCAAGTGTCTAGTGACTATTTCTCTTAGCGGATGCATGTCAATTTAAATCAATACATACAACTATTTTTAAAATCAATAAAAACATTTTCTAAATCCATAAAAGCATTTCAATTAAGAATGGGAGTCATGTCGTTACTTTGTTGAGAATGTGGCCATGTAATAAACGGGATAATTTGCAGCGACTTGGTCATTGTGGGGAAAAATAACACCCATCCTGATCGTTTCAATGAAGTTGAATACAGAATATTCATATTTGTCAGTGATTTCATGTCAATTCGGCGAACATAAACATAAATGATCGTGGTGAAGATGATGATTAAATTAGGATTAAAAATCAGGAGAGCCGGCTGCATGCAACATAGGGGGGTGGGGGCTGGTGAACGGTATGGTCAATGTTTGTAAACACTCTGACATTTTGACTTTATTTGATCATTTCAGTTAAAAACTAACGTTCATATTTCTCTTTTTGAGAAGAGAAATATGAATATGTTAGTGGCTGACCCAGCCCCATGGTCTGTCACAGTAGTGCGGGAAAGAGAAGTGCACTGTTTTGCCTGGCTGGACCTGTAATTTACAGGAAAGGAGTGCACGCTACTAAAGAGACACGCTACCATGGAAACCAAACAATGGTGTTGCTGTATTGAAGTCCGAGTGGAAACAGTCATATTTGGAGCGTTATGTTAGAATGAAACAGCCAGGTCGTGACTCACAAAAAAAAAGTGTTACTTCACTAACTGTAAGCTTGTCACTCAGAGTAACCTACAGTTAACTTAACAGTTGGAAAAGAAAGATCAGGGGGGGGGAGAGAGCTGTGGCTGATGGGCCATTAGGTGTGTAAACACACAGCTGAGAGCTGCCGTTTCATTCTGACTGTTTAAAAAACGGTAACAACGGACTATTTTTCTTAGCGGATGCATGTCAATTTAAATCAATACATACAACTCTTTTTTTAAATCAATAAAAACATTTTCTAAATCCATAAAAGCATTTCAATTAATATTGGGAGTCATGTCGTTACTTTGTTGAGAATGTGGCCATGTAATAAGCGGGATAATTTGCAGCGTCTTGGTCATTATGGGGAAAAATAACACCCAGGGATCAAGATCCCTCCGCTACGCGTCCGGATCTTGATCTGCCTGACAAGGCTCCATTAAAATATAAATATTTTTAGTGAATTACTGAGTTTAGGCACGTTAATAACATTTTAATGAAGTTGAATACAGTATATTCATATTTGTCAGTGATTTCATGTCAATTCGGCGAACATAAACATAAATGATCGTGGTGAAGATGATGATTAAATTAGGATTAAAAATCGAGAGCCGGCTGCATTTCCTCTCGTTCGTTTTTTTCGACTAAACAACATTATTTTGTTAAATAACAACATGGTGATGTTTTGTAAATGATTACATGTCTTATTTAGCACAGACTATGATCCTATCTGTGACATATGGATCTTAACAAAGATCCGCTATACATTAGTACCAGACATACTGTACATCCAGTTTACTGTATCGAAGTTGATTTCACATTTTTTTTTATGTCAATTTATTGAACATGTCAGAAACAAAACATACATCAATACTAATAATAATATATATTGCTTCTTCCTTTTCTTCCTTCTCACTCATAATAATAATAATTATACCAAAGTACAATAAAATAAATAATAATGATAATGCAAAAAAAAAAAAAGAAATAAAAAGAAACAACAACAATAAATCTTAAATTAGTCTCTGTCGTGTTCAACAGGGGCAAGAAGAAGCTTAAAAAACTTTTCTGGTCCTACCCCTTCTAGCGTACATTTTCCTTGCAGTATAAATGAAGTAATTAGGTCATCGTCATCATTTTTTTTTTTTTTTCTTTTTACAAAAACAATCAGCAAGTAATTACTTTTATAATTACAGGAAATGACAAAAGGAATTTTTACAGGTACTGTTCATAACCACTAATGGTTTGGCTCTTGAATAATACTTTCATTTTATATAAAGTTGTACAATTTTTCAGTGCATCACTACATTTATTCCACAGACTAACACCTTTTGATGAGATGCAATGAAGTTTGGCATTTGTACGTACGGGTGGTTTTTTGAAAATGCAGTTTCCTCTCAACATGTGCATGCCTTCTCTCCGTGTAAAAAGTCCCTGGACACCATGAGGCAAATGATGATTTGCGGCCTTGTACATAATTTGAATGGTTTTATAGTCAACCAGGTCTTGTAGTTTTAGTGTTTTTAGTTTGATAAATAATTTATTTGTTGGTTCTCTGTACGAAGTTTTGTGTATAACTCGTATTGCTCTTTTTTGCAGGATGAAGATAGGATGTGTATTTGTTTTGTATGTGTTCCCCCCAAACCTCCACACAATACATCATGTATGGAAGTATGAAGGAGCAGTACAGCATAAACAAGGAAGCTTGATTAACTAGGTATTTGGCTTTATTTAGAATTGCTATTGATTTGGATATTTTGGCTTTGATATAGCTTATATGTGGTTTCCAACTTAATTTATTGTCTATGATTATTCCAAGGAATTTTATTTCCGTTACTCTTTCTAGTTGGACGCCATTTATAGTGAGTTTCTTCTCTGTATTGGTCGACCGATTCCCAAATATTATGAGTTTGGTTTTGCTTGCGTTCAATGTTAATTTATTTTGGTCAAACCAGATCTTCATCCTGCTCAGTTCCTTTTCCATTGTGACCAATAGCTGTTCTAGATTGTCCCCACAGCAGAGTAGACTTGTGTCATCTGCAAAAAGAATGGTTTTAACAGTTTTTGATACTTCACATATGTTGTTAATATACAGAATAAATAATAATGGCCCCAAGACAGAGCCTTGAGGCACCCCGCATGTAACCTGTAGTAGTTGTGATGTATGACTTTGTATTTCAACGTACTGATTCCTGTTATGTAGGTAGCTGGATAGCCATGATAGTGCAACACCTCTAATTCCATATCTCTGTAGTTTTTTTAATAATAGTTCATGGTCAACCGTGTCAAATGCTTTTTTAAGGTCCAGAAATATCCCTATTGCATATTCTTTCTTTTCTATTGCCTTAGTAATGTGTTCCATAAATTCTATAACTGCAAATGATGTGGTTCTGTTTGCTCTGAAACCATATTGTTGTTCATAGAGTATGTTATGTTTGGTGAAGAAGTCATTTAGTCTTACATAGTAGATTTTTTCCAGTATTTTAGAAAACTGTGGGAGCAATGAAATTGGTCTATAGTTTGACAGTACATGTTTATCTCCAGATTTATGTATCGGTATGACTTTAGCAGTTTTCATTTTATTTGGAAATACACCGGTTTGTATTGACTGATTACAGATGTGAGTTAGTGGTTTGGCTATACATTCAATAATGTTTTTAACTGTATACATGTCAATATCATGACAGTCTGTAGACCTTTTACTCTTTAGTTTTTTAACTGTGTCAATAATTTCATTTTCATCAGTCCCTCTTAAGAATATAGTTTCCTTCACATTTATATCTTTACTTTCTACACCTTCACTACTACCAGTATTTGGAATTTCCCCAGCTAGACAGGGACCAACATTAACAAAATACTCATTAAACTGTTCAGCAACTAAGGTCATGTCATAAATGACTGTATTGTCTTTTGACAGAAAACTGTTTGGGTATTGTGCTTTTCCATTTCCTTTTTTAATAATGGTATTTAATACATTCCATGTGTTTTTAATATTATTTTTGTTATCTTCCAATAATTTGTTGTAATGATCCATTTTGCTACATCGTATTATCTTTGTTAATTTGTTTTTGTATGTCTTGTATTTTTGTTCAGCCTCTACTGTTCTATTCTTTAACAAGTCTTTATATAATTCATTTTTCTTTTTACAAGCATTTTCTATTCCCTTAGTGATCCATGGTTTTTCAGCATATTTTTGTTTCACAATTTTCTTTACACGAGGACAATGTTTTTCATACAGCCCTGATAGAATATCTAGAAATGATTCATAAGCTTCATTTACATCTGGTACATACACTTTGTTCCAGTCTTGTTTACGTAATTCTTCTTTAAAAGAATTAACAGACTCTGGTGTTTTGTGTCTTGTAATTACGACTGTTCTGGTGTCTTTTTTGATCCTAGTACAGTTCTGTATTGTTGCAAAGACTGGCAAGTGATCACTTGTGTCATTTATTAATATTCCACTTATTACTTTCCTATCCATAACATTTGTGAATATGTTGTCAATGAGTGTAGCACTGTGTGATGTTATTCTGGTCGGTCGTGTGATTGTAGGATATAAACTGTTGCTATACATAGAATTAATAAATTCTGTAGTTGCATTGTGTTCTTGTGGGTTCAGCAAATCAATATTAAAATCTCCACATACAAAAAGCATTTTCTTGCTGCTTGTGTAGTTATAAAGTTCAGCTAGCTTTTTCTCAAATGTGTCAACACATGATCCTGGTTTTCTATACACGCAGCTTATCAGAAGGTTTTTAGATTTTTTGATTTCAATTTCTACTGTTATGCATTCCATGATGTTGTCTAAAGCAAAAGACATATTACTGACAGATCTACTTTTATAACTTTTGTTAATATAAAGTGCAGTCCCCCCAGCTTTAGAATGAGTCCTATTAGTAAAAAACATGTTGTATCCCTCGATTTCAACCATGTCAGCTTGCTCATCACTAAGCCAGGTCTCTGATATTGCTAGGGCTGTAACTTGTTTCTCCAGTTGCCTTAAACAGTGTTTGATCTTTGATACATTTGAAATTAGGCTTCTGCTATTGAAATGTAATATTGATATTGATCCATCCATCAATCCATTTCTTTTGAGTTGATCTTCTGTATAGTATTCACATTGGTTATGGATGTTCTTGTAGAAATTATTTTCAGGGTCAATATCCTTTTCAATGTCTTGCAATTTATGTTCCGTGTATTTGAAACATTTCAAGTCCAGTTTTTTATATTCAGCAATTTTGTCCAAGCTTATCATGGGTGTTCTTAGTGTGTTCATTTCAGTGTGTAGCGATTGAGTTACCTTATGTTGATTTTGATGTTTCATTCATCAAACTGATCCAACTCGGTGATGTCCCTGATAATGAGCACTTTCGCCATCTCTGCTGTTGATCCGTTTAGTTTGATGAAAATTTTACAATTTGTCGACCATGTTGCTTGAATCTTGTTTTGTTTCTTCAGTATACGTGCTCTCCTTGCGATGTCCGCGTTCTTCTTCGTAAGGTGTTCGTTGATGTAAACATTGGTCCCCTTCAGTTTCCTTCCTTGTCTGAGGAGTGCATATTTCTTTTTCCTGTTGATGAACCGGATTATTATTGCTGGGGTGGCTGTTGAGTTCTTGCTCCGCAGGGCATGACAGGCCTCAATATCTCCGCTGTCAACAGATATGCCCTTGCTGTCCAAAAAGCAAAGCACCTGTTGCTCCAGCGACTCACGGTCCACCTCCGGAGCGTCGGCTCCACCTCTCCCGGCGGCGGAGTCCTCTGAGGCCGCTGCCACCCTGGCATAGCTCCGGGGTCTGGTCTTCAGACCGTTGATAATCAAATCGTTCATCCTGGTGTATTGTTCGAGGTCGTCCACTCGATTCTCCAGAAAAGTGATCTTTTTGTCCTTTTCAATGTTCTGCATTTTCAGAGATTGTATTTCTCCCATCAGCTCCATGATTTTATTTTGCTGGGCCGCGACTGTTTTAATTTCGGCTGACAAGAAGTCGAGAGAATTCTTGATCTCCTCCACCTCGTCAGAGTTTGGATTTTTCCTGGGTGCCATTTTTGCTCTTTAGTTATGTTTATTTATGTTATCTCTCACGTTCTCTCAGGTTTTTGTAGCAGCACTCGATTCCATGTGTGCACTCACTTCCGCCCCATCAAACATTTGCGGAGTGACAGGATCTCTGTTTTTACTAATGAGCTCCAGTGTGGAACCCCACTGCACCCCCTGGTGGATCAATGATCCATTGCAGCTGGCTTCACAATAATTAAATGTATTTATCACAGGGGCGGTATCAAGTCAGACTGGGGGCCGGCTCTTCATCACGAACCGATCACGGGCCGATCACGGACCAATCACGACCCTCGCGTTTCAAACTGTCTGAAATAAGATGCTCCATCTGTATTTGAAGCATGATTTTTTTTTTTTTTATAGTCTAATAAATATAAAATCATTGCCAGTGTTATCAGTTGCAAGTGTGTATTTGTTGTAATAATGACGAAAACATAATAGGCAGATTTCACAGTAATTATAATAAAAACGTAGCTCAAGCTTGATTTGAAGCGTGTGTGTGTGTGTGTGTGTGTGTGTGTGTAGGGTGACCAGGTGTCCCGCACTGTGCGGGACTGCACACACAGCATTTTTATTATTTGTCCCGCGTCCCACAACTTGGGACTATGTCCCGCATTTGAGTGACAGTCGCGCAGAAGGGAAGGATCGGTTCGCTGACGGCCGGCACCGCCCTTTATTATTATATTGTCAAAACGGCATCATGTAAGTTGCGCTGACAGGCGACACAGAGGTCCACACACAGTGTACCCCCTCCCTCCCCCCCGTTGACTGTTCACGAGCGCGTCCATAGTGTCTCTCCCCGTCCACCCCTGCCCCGTCCACCCAGTAAAAAAATCCCCACTACACCACTGCGGCTAACTGAGCATCAGAAAACAAAAGCAATTGTTTCCTCTGGACCTTGACTATTACATTTTGGAGTCTTTTAGAAAATACATTAGGTTTTTTTCTTTGGAAATTCTGAATTGACTGGCCTGATTTCATCAAAACAGACCCTTTTGTATCCCATCATGGCTAATAACTCCATTTGTGCGTTTGTAACAAGTACGTTGCCATATAAAATATTTCCTAATGACCGCACTAATTACCTTAGCTAATGACCTTATTAGCATTACCGATTATGTTTAATATATCATGGTGATTATGGCAGGACATTAAACAGCTCAAGTGCCTGTTCATTCAGGTTTTATCAACACATGCTGCAACAGCAAAGTCCATGTTAGTGATGCAGTAATTTTAATAATTACTCTACGGTATATACTGATTATAATAGTTTCACTCGTACTTAAATGAACCCCCCCCCCCCTCAGAGACAATTATATATAAACTTCCTGACTTTGTTTTGGACTCTCCGTGTTCCTTTTAATCAGGTACCACACAGCAACACCAATATGGTACTGTGTGCGACAGCAGTTTTTGTCGTATTGTCTCTTAGCACGTTTTACAGACTCACCAAGGGCCTCTCTGGTGATTTGATGAGCCAGCTCCAGGCGTTGTCGGGTCTGCTGGACATATTCAGGGGCTGAAGGGAGTGTGTCAGAGTCTGGGGGTAGACCAGCTACCAGGTCCACCGGCTCGCTCACTTCCCGGCTAAACATCATGAAGTTGGGGGTGAAACCAGTTGCACTGTGCTTGGTTGCTCTGTAAGCCATAACAGCATAGGGGATCATGAGGTCCCAGTCCCATTGGCAGCGCTCAGCTGTTATGGCCAGTATCTTTTGTAGTGTGGCATTAAATCCTTCGACTTGGCCATCAGATTGAGGTCTGAAAGGTGTTGTGCGTGTTTACTCAATGCCAAACAGCTTACATATTTCCTGAAACACTTCGGATTCAAAGTTTTGGCCTTGATCACTGTGCAGCATCTGTGGTGCTCCATAACGACACACCCACTCTGAAGCCAGCACTTCAGCCACAGTTACAGCCTTCTGGTTGGGAAGGGGGTAAGCTTCCACCCACTTTGTAAAATAATCCTGTATCACAAGCACATAACAGTTTTTGCGATCTGTCTCGTTCAGGGGCCCCATGATGTCCAAGGCCCAGTAGTATTGTTGGTCGTAGTCCGGTAGATTATTCCAGAATTTACATTGTCGATCTCAGCAGGTGAAGTTTCTCCTACCCCCACTGGACTCACTGCTGTGGAAGCTGAGGGTCTCTCTACCCCCACTGGACTCACCATCGCCTGGTTGATGTCAGAGTCCAACTGGCACTGCACCGCCTGATTACTAAAGCTCACCGGCTGAGGGGAGGGGTATGGCAGCTTACATGGACAAGACTCGCGCCAGGGTCTCCTTGAGAGGCTGTCTGTGTTGCTGTGCAGCCGGCCAGGCCGATGAACAATCTCAAAGTTGTATTCACCCAGTCTCTCAAACCACCTGGCAAGCTGTCCCTCAGGCTCTTTCATCTGTGTTAGCCAGCGAAGGCTGCTGTGGTCAGTGCGCACTGTGAAGGGCCGGCCCAGGAGGTACTGCCTGAAGTGTGATGTAAACTCCACCACAGCCAGCAGTTCACGTCGTGTAGTGTAGTAATTCTCCCGTGGCGAGGAATTAGCTGGCAGGCGCTGCAGAATGCAAGCGGGCCCAGGTTGGCCGCCGCGTGGTCGGACCCCCAGGCTCTCCATGCACCGACAGTGGGGGTCGTCGCCCTCTATGGAGCCCGGAAACGAAGGACAGGGGCGCTCCAATGGTGAGTCCATTTTCTTCGTTGTCTTATATTTTGTATCCGTCTCTCTTCACTCAGTTGTATCTCACTGCCTTGCTGAAGAGAAAGGGATGGCAGTAAGGAGGCAAGGCCTCCTTTTATGCGGTGAGATGCGCGCATATTCAGGTAGGCCCGCCCAGGGGCCGGCTACGTCTAGAAAGTCTCAGTGGATGAATGCTTGCATGATAGGATCGAGGGGAGTACCCATATAGTCCAGTAGAGGGCGGAGCCTGTGAGAGATATAACCAGCACTTACCTACCACTGGCCAATACAATAAATGGATTATACTAACCATACAGTAAAGAACAGCAGTCGTCACAACCAGTTTCTGGGGTTTCCATGAAAGCAGAGACGGTTTTCAACCTCTCATTAAGAATCTTTGATGAAAGCTAAGTTTGGGTTTAGCTAATTTATTTATCATTTTACACGACAGGGTTACAAAACGAAAATAAATCTGTAGCCCCTTCATGCTACACACACATAGCTAGCTACCAGTTGATGTGAGCTAATTTATTGTTACTATGTAATCTGTTGCAAAACATCAGCTAGCTGGGCTTATTTGAATCCTAAATCACACGTTACCTACTCTAGCCACATCAAAACCCCAGAACATGAACCTGATTGAGGCTTTGGACCGATGAACACTTTTTATTTTCCTCCCTACTCTGAGATTGTGAGGCTTTTCATGCTTTCTCATGGACCTGTAACAGCTAGCCCTGACACTCACTCTCCCTGAAGGTAGATCTTTGTTTGAAACTGTGGGGAATTGGACATCATTCATGTTATCCAAAAAAAATGTATTGTACATCATTAAAACGCTTTACACTGTATCAAGACTGTCAAGTTGTCAAAGTTAGCCATTAACTACAGCTTTGTTTGTCACTTACCTTCATAATTGTCGATGTAACTGGATATGTACATCTTGAACCCCTTTTCTTTTTTGCTCCTCGGGGCTGAGCTTCCCGCTTGTACCAGCCGATGTACATCACTGATGTTAACCTTCGGTAGGTCTTGGAGACATCGAGTGTAAAATAGTGCCATCTTCTTGCCTTGCTGAGGTAACGTTAACATATAGCCTTCTCACTCCGCTCTACCTTAGAACGGAAGTTTACAACCACACACTCAATGAACCGGAATTGGAAATACGTCATCCCGTGCAACTAGCGAATTAACGTCAGGCTAGGACGTTGACAAATGAAAGCAAGTGACGCTTCAAAAGTCAAAGTCAGCTTTATTGTCAAGAATTCTACATGTTGTACATCCAGAAATATCGAAATATCGTTTCCCACAGTCCTACAGTGTGACATATATACATCAAACAAAAAGGGCCTAGATAAACATGGTATACATTAAACAAAACAAAGGGCCTAGATAACCGGGGTATACAGTTTAAAATGTTAATAATATCATTTAAGTGTTCAAAGTACAGTTTCAGTGCAGTAGCAGCGGAGATGGGCAGAAAAGTGAGTTAGGGGGTTATAGTCCAGGACCATTTGGGGCAGGGGAGAAAGGTCGGAGGCAGGGTGGAGAGTTCAGGGGAGAGATGTCAGAGAGGGGGAGAGAGGCAGGGAGGGGAGAGAGTTCAGCATCCTGACCGCCTGGTGGAGGAAGCTGTTGCCCAGCCTGGAGGTGCGCGAGCTGAGGCTGAGGAACCTTCTTCCTGAAGGCAGGAGGCTGAAGAGGCTGTTGGAGGGGTGGGTGGAGTCACCCACAATGCTGAGTGCTTTGCGGGTGAGGCGGGTGTTGTATATGTCCTCTAGTGATGGGAGTGAGGCACCGATGATCCTCTGGGCAGAGTTCACTATGCGCTGCAGGCTCTTGCGGTCGGCGGCGGTGCAGCTTCCGAACCACAGCGTGATGCAGCTGCTGAGGATGCTCTCGGTGGCGCCTCGGTAGAAGGACAGCATGATGGGGGGTGATGCTCCGGCTCGCTTGAGCTTCCGGATGAAGTACAGGCGCTGCTGGGCTTTCCTCGCTAGTGCGGTGGTGTTGTTTTTCCAGGTGAGGTCGTCAGTGATGGTCACACCAAGGAATTCCTTCCAGGTAGGTGGCCATACACCGGTTGATCCCACCGCTGACTTTAATTTGCCTTTCGAGGTAAAGCTGTAGGTGTTAATTATGTGTGGCATTGATTGAGAGGGATTGAGTGCAAGGTACGCAGCAAAAAGTGAAGGGCGATGCAGAATAAAATAAATGGGGTATAGAGAGAAGGTAGGGTTGAAGAAGGTAAAACAATGTGTCAGAAGATAGGACATTTATAGGGAAAATGGAAGGAGGAGGAATTAACAAGAGTCTTCGGAAGGAACAGTGTGTTTCGTCCAATCAGCTCACTGAGTGGCAGAAACACACACATGAACACACACACCTTGAGTCGAGTTGGATACATTACATGTTACTTGTTAGACAGATACAACATTCACACACTTATTGGCAGCTGCATAGAAATTGACGTGATGGTGTATTGCTCTCTGACAAATTTGCACACACATTGGGAGTTAGTGCGGTTTAATTGGTAGTGAATGTGTGCTGTGAGTGACAGGTGATCTTTCCTAATGGCAGCTGGTAAACTGAGCACCTGTAAGGGGGAGGGGGGTCTTATGTCTGATTAGTTAGACTGTGGAAGTGCGCTATCTATCAATCTGTTACCTTGACTGTATTTGCATAGAATTAGCTTGGTAAAGACTTATGTGATTTACTATTATTAATTATATCTCATGTTTTAGCAGACCCAAATAGGACAGAACAACTACCTGCATCTGTTTAATAAATAGCAGTTTAAAGGGGCCCTTTAACCTGTTAAGCCCTGAGCCTGTTTTTCAGGTCTCAGGCTCGAAAATGACATTCCCAGAACAAATGACCATATCTTCCCTTCTAAAAGGGTTAAATTAATAATCTTTTTTCTCAAAGTAATGATAAACCTGTGAGTTGGATGTAGAAAAGTCAGAATCAATATAGATGTTTTTTATTTTAAAGAAAATTCAGTTTTACATAGTAAAAAACTGTAAATTATAGTGTCCGTCCAAAAATGATTTTGTACTTATAGTGAAAACTACGGTAGACTAAAAGCTACAGGAATCCAAAGTACAACATATAAGTACCCTGTATCAAGATTGATGCAAAACAAGTGACATTTGACCTTTTTAGAGAGGTTTAGCACAAAGAAACCACTTCTGGGGTCATTTGGGTGGATTTTCCATATCTCTGGCCCCCCTTGCTCGATTTTGATGGTTGACACCTCTTTCTGACCGTTAGAGCCAATCGAATCGAAGGGGGAGTCCCCCACACACACTCATTGTGAAGAGAAAAGGTGGGGGCTTTGCGCATGTAATTTTCCATCAGAGTGGACCTATCTCTAGCTTTGACATCTGGAAACGGAAAAGCAGTTTCAATGCTTATGGATTATCAGAAATAATTTCAAAGGGACACAGACACATTGGATTAACCTATGGATTCACTTCAGCAGCGTTTTTATCGTTTTAATGCCATTGAAGACCACTTTGGAGAGACTACAGAGCCAAGGTAAACATTTTAGCATTTTTAGCTACCTAGCGTCACCTGTTTTGATGTCCGTTTTTGCTTATAACGTCGCCATTTCGTATAATTCAGTGATCATGTGGGTGTCCAAAGATTCTGTGTCACCTCACGATGTGAAACGATGTAGAGAAGAGATCAATAATAAGGTTTTGTGAGTGATTTTCGGTGCAGTAAGGTGTTGGCCTTTTTCGCTCGTTGCTAATTCAGAGGCTCAGTGTTAGCATTGTGGGTTTTATTTTGAAAAAAAAATTGTCAGTTAGATGAGTTTCTTCCCGTTACATGGATATAAAACATTCATAGTTTATGAAATGAACATGCCCTCAGACACTGTTTCCTGCAAGATGTTGCGGCAGTGCCCCGATACCGGGGTCTCTCGGGCTTAACAGGTTAATGCTTTTTGGGGTTTCCCTTCCCTGTAGTGTGTTATATAGCTGTTTGTGCATGTAAATGGTCTGCAAAGGCTTAAATCCTAAACTTCCATACATCTCCATTGGAATCATTTGTTTACTTCCGTAACATAATAACATCACTACTAACACTCACGCTTTTATTGGCTAGCCCTCCAACACATTGTACTTGATGGGTTAAGGGGCGGTACATCTCTAAGCCGTTAACCAATCACAACAGAGCTAACCAATCAGAGCATGGTGAAAAGAGAATGAAATACCTTTTTGAACATTAAAGCATGGAAACATCTCACAGTAGAGACACAATAGTTCCCATTTAACACCAAACAACATATTTCACATACAGTGTTTACCAACTTGTATAGCACACTGTAGATAGCAAAAGGACAAATAGACAAAATTACATTTGCATAGTGTTAACTCAAAATAGACAAAGCCTATAAGGCCATGGGGTCTCCTGCATTTGTACCTGACTGACAAGTGCCCCCCCTCCCCCCTGATATTGTGTGATACTTTAAATGAGGACCCATGGCAAACATAAACTAAATAAATAACTCCATCTCTTAAAACATCATAGGTGGAACTGTCACGATCTGTCACACCAGTTTCCTGTTTTATTTTGATAAGTCTTCAACCCCTCTTATATCTGTTTTTACTTCCTGTCTCTGTGTTTTACCTTCTGTTTGACTACCAGATTGTGCCCAACCCCTTCTGACAGGTGCCTAGGAGGCAAAGCCCTGGGCAATAGCTACATCTCAAATAATTTGCTGCTGCACATACACTTATTTTTGGGTGCAAATGACCTGAATTTGCCACACATTTGACTGTAATGTACAAAAAAAGGGGTGCTTATAGTCAACATGTATCTTATGATTGTAAGATAAACAGATAACTTGATACCATTTGAAAACATCTCGTGGACTTGGCAGCATGTGGACTTCTTTCCCCCCTTTATTGTCTATCTTCAGCTGTATTATCCAGTAAACAAAAGACAAGCTTTAAAAAATAATCATGACCCGTCCTTCTCAATAAGAAAGTCTCCGAAAATGTTTCTTTATTCAGTGATTACAATGGAGAAAAAGGCCTGTTGGATGTATACGATTTTATACAGATATTATAAGAAATACTATAGGATCAAAGTTATGCACAAAGACCTCTACACTGGTTAACTGTTAGCAGCATTAACATTGGCCTGAATCAGCTTAAATGCACTACAGAGGACTCCATCAAAGACAATTAACATACAGGGGTATGTACAGTATTAGCAACAATATATTGGGTGTGTTCTTTTCAGATTCTTAGGGTATAGTAAGTCATTAAAAACTTCCAAAAAGGAATATTTACATTACCATTGATTTGATTAATTTAAGGAATATTTTGTATTCCTGTCGGCAGGATTACAGAAAATAATAATAATAATAAATAAAACAGCACATTTTCAGGTTCATATTTGTATTTAGTGCCTCTACCGTGACATGTCTCCATGCTTTAATGTTCAAAAAGCTCTTTATTTGTCTCATACTGCCTGTGCTGCAGCACCTCTTTTCACCCTCTGTCTGAAACCAGAGCCCAGTCTGCTCTGATTGGTTAGCTGGCCGGCTCTGTTGTGATAGGTCAACCACTTTAGAGATGACCCGCCCCTTAGCTTATCATGTACAATGGGATGCAGCACTAGCCCTCTGGAGGGAACACAGGGATGTTAGCCTTTGGAGACCATTCACATGCTCAAAAATATTTTATAACACACTACAGGAAATGGGAAACCCCACAAATCAGAACAGGGCCTTGTTAACATTGTGAAATAAACTAATTTGTGATGTTGGAATAGTAAAAATTGGTTAAAAACTGGGAAAATTCACTAACAGGCTCAGTAACAACAGAACATTGAATGCATTAGACTTGGTGGAGGTTTGCTCTCTCTTTTGTCAAATTCTACTTCACAATTACTTTTCGTAGTTGAATAATTTGTCTTTTTTGGGGTAATTTGGAGTTCTGTAATGAAACCATAATACCCAAAAGCTACACACCTCTACCTCATTTGAATACGCTCTCCCAGACTCCATGCTCTAAATCACAGTCTGAGCAAGAATTTGAACCGAAACAGCATTTAAAGTACCTGGATGCTCCCCAAAGCATATATTTTGGCGGAATGTGTATCCACTCCAGTTTGTTCCTTTTAAAAAATATTCAAATAGTAATGGTATACATGGAAGTAAAGCCTTGTGTCCTTGACTACTACACCATCTGCATAGCCTGTACTTATCTGATAAAACAGGAGGTTACTGTAGCAAAATGACTGCTTCCTCTCATCTCCCGCAGTCACCTTCAGGAAAGAGACTCATATAGTGTGTGTGTGTGTGTGTGTGTGTGTGTGTGTGTGTGTGTGTGTGTGTGTGTGTGTGTGTGTGTGTGTGTGTGTGTGTGTGTGTGTGTGTGTGTGTGGTGTGTGTGTGTGTGTGTGTGTGTGTGTGTGTGTGTGTGTGTGTGTGTGTGTGTGTGTGTGTGTGTGTGGCAGGACACTAATAAGCACTACTTTGTCCGTGTGTGTCCTTGTCCTAGTTTAGCAGAAAGACACCTAAAAAGGGAGGGAGTAACAAAAGAGAGGGTGAGAGAATCTGAAACATCATTATGACCTGCCACTGTACTTTGGGAAACAGGTAGTCTCTGGAGCAATGTGACACACACACACAGATTATTACCGAGGTGTCCACTGCAGCTTCGATTTTAAAATGGGAAGATAGGTTCAATCATGTAACATAATGTATATTACCTTTACTTTTTCATCAGACTGCACAGTTTTATCATGATGTAGGTTAGAGTTGATTTTGACACATAGGAGCTTCGGACATGCACAAGTTAGGAATTTACTGACTTATTTGATGTGTTAACCTCAGACCTTATTTCATTATTCTGACCAAAAACAAGTTCAAAAATATGCTCAGATTGTAGAATGCTAACTGATTTCTGGGTTTAGGACTACAATTTCCTCCACCACTCTATTCATGCTGTGAACCAAACTAGCAATTGCATGGAACTAGATTGGAACTAATTTCAGTGAAAAATAGGTATTAGTAGGTGATGATAATAATAATGACAACTTAAATTGATACAGCGCCTTTCATAAACTCAAGGACGCAATAATAGTGAGAGGCTGCCATTGGTGTAGTGAATTACTTCGGATTAAAGTGCAATATTTGTACATTCCAATTACCATTAAGCTGAAAAGCGGGTTAATTGAAGATGTGAAGGACACAATGTTCATATATACATATAAATTACAAAAGATAGAATGCATATTATTTTTTTTCTGATCTGATGTCCTTTCTGGTGGAAAATGTGTATGTTTTATGATGTGTGAATGCGAAGGTTAAGAATTGGTAAGGCATTGTTAAATAAGGGTTTAAGGTCAGGGAAAATCATTGACATTTTGTATATCTGTGATTAACATTTTCAGTAGAAAAAATAAGAAATGTCAGGCTTTTGTTGACTTTTTTCCATTTTTGTTTGAAGTGCTCTTACATAACTGAGTTGAAGGAGAAAAATAGACTGTCCTCCAAAGATGATCAGAATCAGACATTTCCAACCTTCATTTTTTATGAATGCATGACCGCCATCACCTTAACTAAGAGGTTGTTATTACCTCCGCCAAGAAATCAGATTACCGCAGGAAGCTGTCAGTAACCTATAACTGTCTGCCCTTCACAACTACCTTGACATGTTCTTGCGTCATGATAGCTTGTCATGCGGTATAACACATTTGTGACAAGGACACTTTGAGATGAAATGACTCGGATACTGGTCCACTAAAGCTTTCCTTTTAGTTTTGTTTGACTTAAGAAGAAGAATAAATAAGACATAAGGTAAGGCTGTATGAACATAAATGTATTACTAATAACCTCCTACACACTCTGATATTATCTGTCATTAGCAGTTAGCGTCTCACACATAAACACATACCATGCCAAGAACCATGAGTAGCAATGCTGTCATCTGATTAACACGCATAAGTAATCCGAATAATTGCTATAATTAAGATAGTTAATTACGATAGCATCAAAGAGAGGACATTTGAAAAAGGAGCTATCGAGATGGAAAGTGACGTAGGGAGAACAAAAATGGCAGGTGAGATTTCACTTCAGAAAGTAAATTAAGATTAAAAATGTCAATTCCTCTATGTTTACCTCTTGTCTTTACACATTTGATTGCGTACAAACAACAATTACTTCAGTCATGTCATGATTACCAACTTTCACTTTCTCTTTTCTATCAAAAAAGCTGTTTTCATTAAACATTTAGTTCTTTAATCCATCCTCTTTTATCTGTACATTTTTCACATTAAATGTATTCCAGCCGTCCCAACCTTGGTTTCCCACCAACATGAGTCACTTGTACAACTTGAACAGAGAGTTGCAATTGCAGAATCCCTTTTGTTATTGTCTCTGTGGTTCCAGGAAAGCATCTATTGAAAGGGTTATTGATCCCACCTGATTTGTTACGGGGATACAAACCAATGCTAGAGGACTCATGATGTTGGAACATGTGCTAACAACGTTCCATTGGCTCTACTTACATCATGAAGGATGTAATGAAGCTAGCTAACTAGCTTACATCTTTTGTTAATCCTAATGTTAGCTTTAGCCTACATTTTCATAGACATATTTTACAGTCTATAGGCTAGCTAGTCCCACCATAATCATCTCTTATATTCTAATTCTTACTTATAAGTGTGTGCACATTATTTTTAATATACATATCGATAGGAACTATTTTTTTCATGCACATCAATTTACCCGTTCGTTGTCTTTACACATTTTGATTGCGTACAATAATCAATTGTCGTACTCCTCCCAATTTGCAGCTTTCTCCTTCTCTTTTCTAACAGGAGAGCTGTTTTCATTTACCATTTAGTTCAGGTCCTTCCTCTTCAATCTACAGATTTTTCACATTAAATGTATTCCAGCTGATCCATTATCTGTAACCCGCCAACCTTGATTTCCCACCAACATGAGTCACTTGTACTTGAACACAGAGAGTTACAATTGTAGAATCCCTTTTGTTATTGTCTCTGTGCTGACCAATTCCAGGAAAGCATCTATTGAAAGGGTTCTTCATCCCACCTGATAGCACAATGGGAAATGTAAGACAAACTTATGTTAGAGGATTCATGATGTCGGAACATGTGCTAACAACATTCCGTAGGCTGTTATTATTCTGGTTGCCTAGTAACTGGATCGAACACATCATGAAGGATGTAATCACACTATATCCGTGCGTTTGTAAATATTTACTACTAGCACCGGAGTGCAGCCAAGCACAAACCGGAATGTTCGTAAATTTGGAGTGCATTGGAATTGACCATTTGGTGATTCAGGTCAGCTATACTCTCAGAAAAGATCAGGGGCCTCATTTATAACGCCTTGCGTAGGATTGACGTGAGAAGGTTGCTTACGTAGTACAAAGCAAAAAAATAGGTACAGAAATGTTCCGACATTTTCCGATTCACAAAACATTGCGTACCGGCGAGGGAAGTGCGTACCGGCACTTCCTACGCCTGTTTCCCTTTATAAATCACAATCGACTCGAAATGCGGCGCAGCTTTTGCAGGCTTCACGTAACGCCCATATTTGCCTATAAATAGTCAAAGAAACGCCCATTCATTCATTCATTCATTTTGACTGACTGCATGAAGAAGATCGCAGGAAATGACGATAGAACAGCTAAAAAAGACATCTCACACCGTGTCAGATTTTGGTTATTGTGGGGAGGTCGAGATAAATCATATTGTTTGGTGGATGCAGTTTGAACCAGAGTAGCAGCATGGAGGTCGGATCGTCACCAAAATAAATATATAAGTGGTCCGAAAAAAGTTAATGACAAAAAAAATACACATAACCTTCCTCAGGCAGTGTGTTTGTCCCGGGGACAGGAGACCCCCCCTTGATGAGAAACTGTAAGAAATGATCGGGGAATCCCTCCGGAGTGGAGTCATGACGACTGGATCTGAATTATTTTTGTTGTATTTGGTGGTTTGTGTTCCAGCTGTCGATCAGCAACTATATATCCATAATCCACCAGTTAAAGGAAATACAATGTGTTGTGTTATATTAGCTGTACAATTTACCACATATGGTGTTCTTAGTTTCCATACCTCCTGTGTTTTACGAGCGACTTATCAAGTCTTGGCAAACGGCATAAAACACGATTAAACGTGATAGTATATAAAACCATGCTCGTATCTACAACCTATAGAAATGCAAAACGGCGTCAGTTTAGACGTAATTCTGTCCTCCTGCTTACCGCATCATTTATGAGAAAACATTTCATAACATTAACACAACATATTCGAGGTGGTTTTAAATAACATATCCGTATTTATTTATTTCTCCAAGTTATGTTTTTGTGAGCACTGAGGAGTCTCAAACAGGCGTTTGTTTAATCATTTTAAGGTTGGCTTTAATCAATGTTTGAAAATGAATTCTTCATATATGATAAATGAGAGGTAACATTTTATTTATTTCCACATATTTCTCTCCATTCTTCCTTCTGCCAACGGTGTCGCAGTTTCTCGTCTCTCCCGTTGTTGTGCTTAGTGCGTACGCATGGGTTAGAGTTTGCGTGGAGGACAGCACATTTTCCCGTCAAGTTAGTATTTTATAAATCGCAAACATTGCGTAGAAACTGGCGTACGCCATTTTTTGAGCGTATATCCCTTTATAAATGAGGCCCCAGAGCATTATGTGCAGTGAGTGGGTGACAGTTAAGCATGCTAACTAGCTTATATTTCCTCTAAATCCTAATATGAGCTTTAGCCTACAAATTCAAAATTATTTGTATAGGCATATCGTGATGCTATTTAGTTTCATCGTAGAAAAACATTCCAGAAGCCATCAAAAGAAACGTTGTAAACGATTGAAATCCTGGTGCAGCCTGTTTCCGTAAAGTACATTAGACAAATACTCCAAATATTCCGTCTGATTCCTAGCTAATGCCGTTCACTTGACAAAATATTAGCAATTGATCTTACATTGCCCATAATGAGAGGGGATGCATATGAAGAGGAACATTTTTAAACTAACCCGTTTGTTGATTCATGTAGAAAAAGAACGCTCTGTTTCTTCGAACAGAGCTTTCATTTTAGTGTCAGATTGGATAAAGGAACACACCCTATGAAGCATTTATAAAAGACACATTTCAAATGCAATACTCAGAATCTTTTCCGCAATGGAACAATATCCCACAGAGACGCCAATCAAGTGAGAATGCCCTTTTATAATAAATCTGACTGACTTGTCATTAATACATCTGAAACGCACAATGATGTGTTATGATATATTTTTAGACGTCTTACAAGACAAAGGAAGTCTAATGAAGTACTTTAAGAAAAAGAACAGAGAGATCCAAAAGTAAAACACGCATAAGCATCAGTTTGTTGTTGATGCTTTCTGGCACGCAATGGGCTTTTACGGAAGGTGTCACTGTTGAAGAAGCGGCCTTTGAATGATCTGACACATAGACACATGCACACAATCAGCTCACACATTTTCCTCACACACAATATCACACCATCCAAATTTAGACCCTCTCCCCTTCTCTCTCGGGATTCCTGTTGCCTGTGCTGTGATGAATATATCATCGTCCCATTTTCGGTGAAAAACATGGCGGTTCCCACACGCTATACGGCTCTGCCCTATCACTTTCAGTTAGATGAACATGGGGTTAGGGTAGGACTGGTGGTGAATTTAAATGTGGTGCGTGAGATTGAGAAGGCAGAGAGTGAGAGAAAGGAATGGGAGGATGCATGAGGAATTAGGGAGAGAGGGTGAGTGGGTGGAAAAAGGGAAGAGGAGAGAGATGAAGAGGAAGAGCAGGGAAGTGCTATCTGTATCTGCCTGATCAGTTTCACTTAAGTTAAACAGGAGCCGTGGTAAATAGGGAATAGCTTGTTTTGCAGAGCACTGAATAGAGGAAAGGTCGGTAAGACTGAGGAGAAAGAAAGAAAAAGAAACAAAAGACAGAAAAAAACGGTAATGATTATGTAAGAGAAGACAATGGAAAGTCCATAACACACTGTCACTCATGCAGAGGTGAGCTTAAACAGAGGTGAGCATTGTGGGATATTTATAAAATGCTCATTTGTTCTTGTTTTTTAAATGGATATGCAGGACTCTTTTGAACCCATTTTCATAACATAGGATATGTTAATGATATATACGTGTTTTTGAAATATGTTTCTGTAAATATTCTTGCACCTGGAAATAGTAACACACACTTGAGGAGATACTTCTAAAGAACCACAAATTAAACTAGGGAAAATAATCTTAAATTCCTTCCAAAATAATAATTTACTGATTTAACTTAAAATGTACCCAGTTCGTAATAAAATTATCTATAAACTTAACCACAACTCTCCTTCATACCCTTAGCAATTTCAATGCCAAACTACAGCTTGACCACTCAATTGTTAACCCTTATCCAAACCATTTTTTAGTCATTTAGTTTATGTATTAACTTTTTCTTAGACGTTGTATTTTAATTTCCTTGTGTGTTTTTGATATTGTGTTGTCACTGCTGCACAACAAATTCCCCTAACAGGGACAACAATTACATTTTACTTGGCTATTGGTCAGCTCATGGGTATCATACTTATTTTCCCTGAAAAGGTCATTGGGATCCATCCTAACCAGGAGATTAAATGTAAAATGAAAAGAGCAAAATTGGGCTACAAAAAAAGGTTGAACCAAGACCATGACGACCCAATCTCTGTCCCAAACCCTTATAATGTATTTTTTTGCAATTTAGTCTATGCTTTTCCTTTTTATTAGATATTGTATTTCAATTTCAGCTATTCTATATCCCTTACGGTGGCAAACAAAGTTATACTTGACTACTACTTGCTCGACCTATCCATCAGAAAGAAAACTAAAACTAAGATAAAGCAGAGGTGTACTAAGATTGTCTCACTCCATTTTACTCATTAAAATGTTCGTGGTGTTTCTACCTGGCTGTCTCTCTTCATATAATTAGTTTGAGCTGTAGTCTCAGCTAATAATGCTCAAAATCTTTTATTTCTGACATTAACCTGTCAGACCATGACTTCATTAGCCAGTTTATAGACGAGCCAGACCAGAACTAAATGGGATCAATGTGTCGTTTTTTTTCCTTGGTGTGGACCAAATGAACAGAACTCCAGATGTGAAAGCTACCTAAGGGGTCACAAGCAGTTTGAGAACATTCTTTCAAATTATACCAAGCAGATTAACCACGCTTGAAATACTGTATCCTTCAAAATATTGGAATAAGACTTTAACATTGCCTGACACTAGTTCTGAGTAACTCACCCAGAACTACCCCAGTCTGGCCTCATTAGCCTGCTGCTCTAACTGTAGAGCCCCCCCCCATTGCAGTATTGAGTTTGAGATTGTTCAAGCATACAGTACCATATGCACTCCTTTACTGAGCGTCATTCAAGAAGATTTAAATATGTGTACACTTAAAGGTAGGGTAGGTAAGTTTGAGAAACCGGCTCGAGATCGCTAGAATTTGAAAATACACAACCGGAGAAAATCTGCCACTTCCTTATAGAGCCCCTCCTCCAACACATACGAACGCGCACATGACCAATGAGGGCACGAGATAAGTTTGTGCCCCGATGGAAGGCTGACAGGCAGGTAGGCCATCTAGTTATTTTAGCCGGGCCGGCTAAAATGATTGGTCGTGCTTTTTACAGTACTACGGCTTCCACAGATGACATTTTTTTATGGATTTTTAGTCAAAGCACTTAAGATATTCATTACTATCGGGATGTTAAGAGCATTCCATGGAATATAACAAAAAGTGTATCTCGAGCCGGTTTCTCAAACTTACCTACCCTACCTTAAACTGGCCGGCGGTACCGAAGTGGGCCGGTCGAGAGTCCCGGGCTGATTTGTAGTCCCAGTCCGCCCCTGATGTAGACAGACATACTGCCTGTGATACACATAGCGCCACCAGTTGCTTACGTTCATTCTGTTTGCCATTCAGTGAATAATATAAAAAGATGGGCTGTTCAAGCTAACCTCCATAGGACACAGTGTTAACATCGTTAAGTAAATACTGCAACCATAGACTGTATCAAAAATGGATGTTGTCTCCATGATATCGTTATATGAATCTAAGCAAATCAGCTTTTTGTTCCGAGTTGTCAAAATGTGTATATCTGCCTTAAAGTCAGGCAATTTTACCATGGGGGTCAACAGGGAGCGACCTATACGGTGGCAGAATCGTGCCAACACTCTGCTAAGGCCCAAACACTTACATTAGGAGAAAGGTGCTACACTTTCAAAAATGATGTTGATGCACATGCAAATAAAGAAACATCTTCACCAACTTGACAACACATGTGCGGCATAAGCAAAATGCACAAAATGCTACCGTAGACTTGTTTTTGGAACCAACCCCAAGTTTCCGTTTAAGGAAAGCAGGTTTTCGCACCTTTTTGTATCACTGTGTAGAACGAAGCGTGCACACTTCAAGGACAAGTATGTGCTTGTGACAGCGCGAGATGTAATCATTATTGGTGTCTTCATCAACTGAGTTATAATTTCATGGATAAGAGACTCAGGATAGCCTCTTATCCATCACTAGATGCACACTTCCTAATGTGTGGTGATACGTTGATATTGAAATTGTTCACAACAAGCTTATCTGGAGTAACTGTGTCATTATTTAGGGAAATCGACATTCCTGTAGAGTTTTTCAAATATATTTTTTGACACCTTCAGCACCACAAGCCATCAATTTCCAGTATAAACTAGTATAAAGTATGTGCGATAAAAGGTAGAACATCTAAATTGATAAAAGCACTACAGGTAAGTATTGAAAATGTTTGGGGTGCACTGTCCCTTTAAATGCTGATTATCCACCATGTAACTCTGCATGAAGTAAACACATTTGGTGACACCAAGACTCTACTACTTCAAACGCTTCATGCAACCTGGCTCCAATCAAACAAACCGCCACTTCAACACGCAACCTGGCCAACACCCACACACACATGTACCTGCACCCCAAGAATGAACCGCATCAGCACATGTTCACACAATCTTCATCAGAACTGCTCTTTAGTCAGGGATACCTAACATGACAGCAGGCACATTAACACACAGACACGCACACTAACCCACACGCTGACATGTTGTCGGCATCTCTTTAATGGAGAGAAGGCAAAACACACTTGACGCATATAGAGAGATTCATGGAAAGGGAGACAAAGGCAGACAACTTCCTAAGAGAGAATCATGTGAAGTGGTAGGCCACCCTGTGCATTTTTACACTGCATGTACGCTGTCACACACACACACGTATGACCTGTCAAACATACACAATTTAACACTTAGCAACTCTTGGTGTCAGCATGCACGCATCAAGTAACAGGAGGGATCCCTAAAAAGAAAAAGAAATGCATTTACACACACTGTAACGATTAATGCAATCAACACACTGTGGAGACCTGTGTGTATGTGTGTGAGCGTGTGTGTGTGCACATCGAGGGATCACTTGAAGTCTACCTTTCTTGCTGACAAGGCTGTGTGCGTGTGAAAAGTAGGTCAGCGAGTGACAAGCTCAATTTTTCATTGCCGTTACTTCAGAGACAGTCGGAACAGATGCCCCTTGGCCACACACACACACACACACACACACACACACACACACACACACACACACACACACACACACACACACACACACACACACACACACACACACACACACACACACACACACACACACACACACACACACACACACACACACACACACACACACACACACACACACACACACACACACACACACACACACACACACACACACACACACACACAGCCCGACACCCACTGAGGACTTTAAAAAACACACGCATAAACAGTTGACACCGTTCCATTTCAATTTTAAAATCGTTTTCCCAATAATTTGTATCAGCATCAAGTAACAAATCTCAGCTTATACTTCTCTCATTGTTATTACATACTTAAAAAACACTCATGTAGAATGCAAAGGTTGTATTAATGTTGTCACGCCACCAAGATTAATGTGCATTGTCGTGTAATTAAGTTTGCTTAGTACCTTTACACTTGCTTAGTAATTTTTACACTTGTTTTAATTGCATTAAAATGTGTTTTGGATGTAAATACTCAAATACAGGAAGCCTGCTTTAGTTAAACTCGGCATGACCCAAACTGAAAAACATTTCAAGCTGAAAGACACAAAACACCCGTAAATATGCACAAAATGACACTCTAACAAATATATCAAATTTTACATTCTATAAAGCCAAGAAACTGAGAAATAAAAGAATGGCGGTAAATAAAAGTGTGGAGTAAAAGTATAGAAATCCTAAGAAATAGTGGATAAAGTATCATTCCCTCAGAGGAGGGAATGTGAAAGTGACCTCCCCAAACTTGCCTACACAACACAGAGCATAAGCATAATGAATGATTCAGTCTACCCTTCATGCTATTAAACATTTGTAAACCCCCGTTCAAATACTGTGATAGTTTGTGGTGGGCAATTATACTGGCTGACACGCTACAAAAGCCAAAAACAATGCAAATATAAAAACATATTGACATTATGGTGCACTGTAAAATGTCTCGTTGTGAACTCGATCCCGGCTTTAAAATTTAAAAACATCTTAACACAAAAAGAGATAATTACACCAGACTTCCTGTTATGAGATAATATTGCAACTCCATCCAGTTTTGTTTTAGTGATTCAAACATGTTAAACTGCTTGGGTAAAAACAGAATTCTTGTCATACGTGTTCCCATTCATAACAGCAACACCCTTCTCTAACCCCACTCTGTCAAAAATATCAAAACAGTGTTAATTGTACTGATGCTATGACTCAGGCCACATTTACACGAGAACGAAACGGCTTGTATCTGCATAGTTTCTCTTACGTATAGCCCTATTATTTACACGAGGCCGTAACAAACGGACCCCACAAACGATAACGGGTCCCAAGGTGGATAGATTTGCAAACGAAACGCTCTGGGGGGTCAAACGAGTCCGTGTAATCGCCTCTATACGAATATTTCCTGAAAAAATAACGATAGCCCCACCTCTCCTGCTCACTGCTGTAGCATGGCCAGTAGCTACTGTCAGTAGCTACTGCTAGTGCTACTGCTACTGACCATGCTACAGATGTTAGTACAACATCTACAGCTCGACCATGCTACAGATGTTAGTGCAAAATCTACAGATCCTCTACCACAACCATCAGCAACAAGTGGACATGGCGAATTACATTAACTACTACATGTTGCTAAATCCACCGCGGGGCATAAACAGAAGGGTAGCCATGGCAACATTGCTGCGGGGCTGCTCCGGGGTCTTCTTCGCTGCTTTTGGTGTATTTTGGAGGAAGTTACAGCGCCACTTACAGTCCCGGCATATGTACTACAGCGTTTCCAGCGGTCTCGTTTGAACAGACACGTTAAATGAAACGAATGCATGTGAACGGAATACTTTTTTGAAAGCGCATACTGTGCATAAACGCAAACGTTCCCTTGTAAAAGCAGCCTCAGAGACATTAATTTCAGCCTTTGGACAAAAAACAGGAAATAGAATGACTCTAAAATGAAATGAAAGCAAAAGTTAACCCATTGAACACTGGTACAGACATACCAACACATGCTCAAGAGACAAAATGAAAGACTGCAACACAGAGGCATAAGGCAAATGCTGTGCTACTGTAAATATCACGACTTCAACACCTTGCAGTAGCAACTGCTTGTGTCATAAAAAACAATTAACTGTTCACGCCTATGTGGGCAAGCCAGCCGTGCATTTAGTTTTGTTCACCCACACAGTACATACCACAAGAGTCCAATTAAGACTGCAGCCTAACCATTGATGCAGTGGTATTTGTGTAATTGGAGGGACACCATCACCTCACCACCAAACTAATTAACAAACAGTGTAACTAACAAGTGCATGGTGAGCAGATGTGCAGTTTCCAACAATGTTTTATATAAACAGGTATAAACGGTTTGGACAGATTGAGCTTTTATCTGTACCAATTAACCCGTTTCACTTGTATAACATAAGACAACTATAAAAAGGTTTATCAAGTTACCTTGAAATTAAATATATTACATATAACAATGTAAATGTCTATGTAAAGCAATGAGTTTCACTACTTTAATGCTAGTTCCACCAAAATAACCGCAGAAATACAACTAGTGAAAGGTTTATGTTTCACAGCAGGTATTCAATGCACTGAGACTCCAGTGTATTGCAGCTCATGTCAAATTTGTATGAGATATTGTATAGCTTAAGGGCGTGTTTCCATATAGATTTTTCTCTTCTTTGAAGACGATGTCATGACAACATACTGTATAAACACTTCAACTGCTGATGTGTGATGTGAGTAGCATAGCTCCTTTACTACTGTATTATATATATTGGCATATAATGCATAATAATTATACCCTTTTTACTATTGGCAGAGAATATTTCAGTTAATTAAATTCAGTTTCATTGTCATTATAATTATAATAATAATAATAATAATTCATTTATTTTATATAGGCGCCTTTCAAGGCTCTCAAGGTCGCCGTACAAACACACAAAAAACAAGATACACAATACATAACACCAGCATAAGAAACATAAACAAGACAATGCAGTATATACAAAATCAAATAGATAAAACAGAGGATGTGTGATGGATAATGATCAGGGTGGATATGCGAGTGTGAAGAGATATGTTTTGAGACGTGATTTGAAAATGGGGAGAGAGTCAGTGTTGCGGATGTCAGGTGGGAGGGGGTTCCAGAGGCGGGGTGCAGAGCGGCTGAAGGCTCTAGACCCCATGGTGGTTAAACGGAAGGGGGGTGCAGTGAGGTGGAGGGAAGCAGAAGACCTGAGAGTGCGGATGGGTGTGTTGATGTGCAGGAGGTTGGAGAGGTACAGAGGAGTGAGGTTATGGATGGCCTTAAAGGTGAGGAGCAGAATCTTAAAACATATACGGGATTTGACGGGGAGCCAGTGAAGTTGCTGAAGAACAGGAGTGATGTGGTTAATGGAGGGGGTTCTGGTGATGATGCGGGCGGCAGAGTTCTGAACCAGTTGAAGTCTGTGGATGGATTTGAGAGGGAGACCAAAGAGAAGGGAGTTGCAGTAGTTAATGCGGGAAGTGACCAGGGTGTGAACAAGAATGGCGGTGGTCTTAGGGTTAAGGGACGGGCGGAGGCGGTTGATGTTGCGTAGATGGAAATAGGCAGACCGAGTGATATGACTGATATGAGATTTGACTGAAAGTGTGCTGTCGAGGATGACACCCAGACTCTTAACCTGTTAAGCACCAAGCCTGTTTTTCATGTTTCAGGCTCGAAAATGACATGCCCAAAACAAATGACTACAACTTAACTTCTAAAAGGGTTATATGAATAATTTGTTTTATCAAAGCAAGGTTACATCTGTGAGTTGGATGTAGAAGTGTCAGAATCAATATAGATGTTTTTTATTTTAAAGAAAATTCAGATTTTACATAGTAAAAAAACTGTAAATTATAGTGTCCGTCCAAAAATTATTTTTTACAGATAGAGAAAACTACCCTTGGATGATGGGTTAGTAGACTAAAAGCTTTAGGAATCCAAAGTACAACATATAATAAGTACCCTGTATCAAGATTGATGCAAAACAAGTGACATTTGACCTTTTTAGAGAGGTTTAGCCAAAACCACCCCACCTCTGAGGTGATTTGGGTGAAAATGTTTTTTTTCCCATATCTCTGGCCCCCCTTGGTCGATTTGGATGGTTGACACCTCTTTCTGACCGTTAGAGCCAATAGAATCGAAGGGGGAGGCCCCCACACACACACGTTGTGAAGAGAAAAGGTGGAGGCTGCGCGCATGTAAATGTGTAGCACAGTGGACCTATCTCTAGCTCTGGCATTTGGAAACGAAAAAGCAGTTTTATTGCTTATGGATTATCAGAAATAATTTCAAAGAGGACACAGATACATTGGATTAACCTATGGATTAACTGCAGCATCGTTTTTTTTATCGTTTTAATGCCATTGAAGACCAGTTTTGACCAAGGTAAGCCATGTTAGCGTTTCTAGCTACCTAGCTCCACATGTTATGATGTACGCTTTCGTTTATAGCGTCGCAAATGTTTATCACTGAGTGTTGAGGTGGGCACCAAACGATTCTGTGTCTCCAGGAGACCCAAAACGAGTGGTTGGCTGTGCATCTAGGATAAGTAATAAGGGAGTTATTGTGAGTTTAAGTGCCGTTTTAGGTTACATTTTTTCTTCCCGTTACATGGATATAAAACATTCATAGATTAAGATTCCTTAGACGTTGTTTCCTGCAAATGACGCGTTTATTCGCCCGGTACCGGGGGGGGCCGTGCGCAACAGGTTAACCTGAGGGGAGGGGGAGACTGAAGAGTTGTCTATTGTTATGGAAAAACTGTCAGGTTGGGTTAGGGTGGATTTTGTGCCAATGAGGAGAACCTCTGTTTTATTATCGTTAAGTTTGAGAACTTTAGAGGAAAACCAGGATTTGATGTCCTGTAAGCAGTCAGACAGGGAGGATGGTGGTTGGTTTGGAGGACAAGTAGAGCTGGGTGTCATCCGCGTAGCAATGAAAGTGGATGTTGTGTTTACGGAAGATATGGCCAAGAGGAAGTAGATAGATGATGAAAATAAGAGGCCCCAGGACAGCGCCCTGGGGAACACCGGTCGTGACTGGAAGTGGCTGTGATTTGAAGGATTTGAGTTGGATGAACTGAGTGCGGCCAGAGAGATATGATTTAAACCAGAGGAGGGGTGTGTCAGTGATTCCAATGGAGGTCAGTCTGTCAATGAGGATGCTGTGGGAAATGGTGTCAAAAGCTGCACTAAGATCAAGGAGGATGAGGATTGTTAAAAGTCCGGAGTCAGCTGCCATAAGGAAGTCGTTAGTGATTCAAACCAGTGCTGTTTCTGTGCTGTGATGGGGGCGGAAACCAGATTGAAATTGTTCGTAGAGGTTATTGTCAGACAAGTGGGTATGGATCTGGGATGCGACCGTTTTTGCCAGGATTTCTGAGAGAAATGGTAGGTTAGATATGGGACAAAAGTTATTAAAATAGTTGGGGTCTGCACCAGGTTTCTTCAGTATGGGCGTGATGGCGGCTGATTTGAAAAGTGAGGGAACAAGACGAGAGGTGAGGGAGGAGTGTATGATGACAGTTATAAGGGAGGACAATGAAGGTAGACAGGCTTTTAGCAGGGGGGTAGGAAGAGGGTCTAACTGACAGGTAGATGGCTTGGATTTACGGATGAGGTCAGATATTACAATAGCAGAGGGAAGTGTGAAACTTTAAAGAGAATGAGAGAGGGTCGGAGAAAACAGGGAGAGATATACTGCAGGTGGTGTTAGGAGTTAGTTGCTGGTGAATGTTTTCTATTTTGTCATAAAAAAATGACATGAGGGAGTTACAGTAGGCGGTTGAATACTGATGAGGTGCAAGAGAGTCCGGTGGTCGTAGTATGTTCTTCACTGTAGAGAACAGGGCCCTTGTGTTCCCTTCGCCAGAGCTGATGAGAACTGCGTAGTAGGATGATTTAGCTTATTAGCTTATTTTCCAGCCATGCATGTATATATATATATATACATATATATATATATATACATGCATGTGTATATATATATATATATACATGCATGTGTATATATATGCATGTAAATGGTCTCCAGAGGGAGTTTCTCTCCCACAAACAAAACAGGGCTAATATATATGCATTGATATCCACTTTTGATTTCTCACTGACATATTGACAATTTCCAGTCAAACTGATTCTGTTGTCAGCATTCAGCTAGCTTCTCATTTAATCCGGTATCACCCTGCAGCTTCACAGTTTTGATTCTTTCAGGATGAGGCTGCTTCCCGCTGCCTCCCTAGCTAAGAACTCCAGCTGGAAACATGCCCACCCCCCCTCAGAACTCAACCCAGAGCAATTCGTCTGAATCACTTTCTGCATGATTCCTCCACCACCATTGACAAAACAACAGGGACTCCTGCCCAGAAACGTGGATTAATTTTGGACAACCAGCTGTTGTGTGAGGCTCATGCTGCAGCCAAGTCCGGATCCTGCAGGTCCGCTCTACAGAAGCTGTCAAAATAGAATCCTTCTCACCATAAACACTGACCAGCTCCAGCTTTATAGTGATGCTCCTGCTACTTCATTTGATGCAGTTGATAGCACTTCTTTTGTTGTGGATTACAGAGGAGGGGGAGCAGCTTCAAGACTGACATGGTCAAACTTTTGAAAACTGCACTGTTCATAGAAGAAATCACATGCACACATCCGAAACTATTCACTGTCACAACAGTTTATTATATCTAAACCTTTTTCCTGTACATGTATAGTGGAATTTATATTGTCATATATATATATCGTTATATCTTGAATGAAAGTCTGCAGCACAAAATGCGAAGCAAGCGTTAGGGTTATCTCGGTACAGTATGTTTGCCTGCAAGGCATTGAAAGGCGTCTACATTATTGACTGTCACCAAAGCCAAATGCCCACAAAATGGGCATCCAACTTCTATATAGATTAGACAAACCATTCGTAACAACACATTCTCCATATTGCGCAATTATAAAATCCAACTCAATCGATACAAGGTCCCTGACTTGAGTGAACATGACCTGCAATTGACAACCACTTCATTTACTATAGCTAAGAAAACCATTCGAGTAAAAACTGGAGGCAGGGCCATGTTATGGAAGTTGCTCAGTGGTGCATGAAAAACACTCATTGGAGCGACTGTAGATTAAAAAAGTAACCATATCTGCCCATAGAGCATGCGCACTTGCGCTTCCTTTAAGCTTTATTTTCCTTAGTGCATTTAACAACTGTTAGACTCTAATATTTTAAGTAAGGGCTAAAAAAGTGTTCGTACAAGGTAGTTTATGTAGCTCATAGAAGATATAAGCTGATTTACCAATGTCAGTCATTGGGAAAAAATATATATTTGGGCCCAAATAACTTCACAGACTAGAACAGAAGTTGTAACACCACCGTTTGTCCACTACGGAAGATTTGGTTCAACAGCTGGCACACTTCCTGGGGGCTTTGGGGACCCAGGAACCCTCAACAGGAAAAAAACTGTTCGCTATCCTGGCTCCGAAATGGTTGAACCCACCTGTTTCACCTGCACCTTGGCCAAAAAAAAAGAAAACGCATATTTGTATGTACAGTATACTGCATAAAGGTTAGAAACATTTACAACGGTTTGGCTTATTTATTGAAAGATAATATACTTACAAGATTCTTGCCGTTTTGAATTTGTATCTTTATGGTTGATCACACTTAGTGTACGTTTCTTTGGATAAAATGCAAGCCAAGTTAAATGTAATGTAATTAAAATTGGAAAGACAGAACAACATGATCAATTAACCACTAGCTCAATCTGTGAACAAACCATGAATACTTGGAACACGCTCTTCAAAACTTAAAGGTGATATTATCCATTTTAATAATACTTGCTTTCTTTTCCTGTAACACAGAATTGATACCTATTTAAATCTTCCTTGTCAACCGGTGCAACATAATAATTGTAATGACTGGAAATGATTAAATAGCGCAATATCCTTTTTCTCTACTCTTTCTCTCTCTTTCCACTTCAATCAATCAATCAATCAATCAATCAATCAATGTTTATTTATATAGCCCAACATCACAAATGTTACATTTGTCTCAGTAGACTTCACAGTTTGTACAGAATATCAGTATGACAATACGACACCCTCTGTCCTTAGACCCTCACATCGTACAAGGAAAAACGTCCAGAGAAAAACCCACAGTTTAAAGGGAAAATGGGAGAATCCTCAGGGAGAGCAACAGAGGAGGGATCCCTCTCCCAGGACGGACAGACGTGCAATAGATGCCGTGTGTAAATCGAAGAGATAATACATTTTTCAGCGTAGGTAGACCAAATGTTTGGAAATGCATGTGTCTATAATAAGAAGATGAATCCACAAGGATGTCAACAATCCTGTGGGAGCCATCGGGGAAGTAGTATGATGAGTCAGGCAGGACCGCAGAGACAGGCTCAGCCACGACTCGAAGTCCAGAACTCAGGATCCAGGACACAGGATCGCAGCAACACGATCAGCCACGACTCAGGATCCCGGCGTAGATATAGACACCAAAAAGAAATTTGGGGGAAGCTGGGTTATTCGGAACATGAGAGTACACAGGTACAGACAGACAGAAGGAAGAAGTAGGTGTCCCCCGACAGTCTAAGCCTATAGCAGCAAAACTAACGTGTCTACGTACATGCACTCCCTTAGGATAGGTTGTATCCTTTCCTTCTTCTCTTTGTCTTTTTATTTGTTTTTAGTTTTTAAATATCAATATGGGTAAGTATTACTGATGTTTGTTGTAATTACTTTTTTATTATGTTTTAATCCAATGTGGGAAATAATAAAAACAGAAGGGATTACATGGACATGCCCATGGTGAGGCAGCTCATGGTGACATCTGTTTGTCCAGAAGGGCAATCTGAAAGGAAATAAAGGAAACGATTTTGCAAAAGTGGCTATTTCTGTGGAGTAAAATGGTTTGATTAAGCGATGTTTGCTGAGTGAGATGAATTGAAACAAAGCAGCTTTTTATCATCAGCATAAAAATGCAGTTGGGCGAGCGCTTTTACTATAGTAACAGCACAATCGTGTGGATTTTCTTGCCCTTAGACATCTCCCATCTGGACCACTTAATTTCCCTCCCTGTGTAACTCATAAGCTTCACACTCCACAGCTCATCCAAAGTGCTTGGGTTGAATTTCAAACTTTGATATTTGCATACGAGGCCCAAATGATCTATGTATGATATCCTCTTAAAGAAGTGTATATATATAAAGAAGTCATTACAGAGAGAACTATTTATTTTACTTCTTAAATCCGGCCGCTACCGTTGGGTTTAAAGCTTATAAATTATATAATAAAATGTTCAGGCTATGCTAATACATTATAACTTTATATTTGTACATTGTCTCTAAAATTGCATAACAGTTTGATTTGACCTTTTAATGCATATGATCATTACAAGCGTGACCAATGTTGGGAAAGTTGAGGAACTCTCATTTTGAAGTCAAATTGGTCTTTTAAAATGTATTCTTTATTAAGTTTGACAAATGTATCACAAAAAAATTCAACTAATTATTTTTATCTGAAATACAGTTGGCAGTATACTTCATTATGGTTCATTTTATGTATTTCATACTATTCATCGTTATATTTAATTGTATTTATTATAAAACAGAGTAACTCATTGATTGAATGTCCAATTGCCTATAATGTTAACCAGAAGGTAATTTGTACTTATTTATTAATTATACATTTTCTATAATTCAGTTCATTGTAACTTTTGATGAAGTCAGTTCACAGAAATTCTTACCTTTCTGCCAAAACAATTTAGGAGCAATTTTAACCATCTTTTGTGATGGCTGGTCCTTTATATTACCGTTTCTGATCATAACACTCATTCATTTGCACATCCATGTTCATTAAATAAACAAAGGCTGGTCACAAAAATGTAGAGGAGAGTTACGGCCCGTCCACACAGCAGCGTTAAGAAAATCTTCCAACGCTTCTGCCGATTCACTTTGCCTCACTTTTCGCCGAACTGCATTGTGGGAAGCAAAGCGGAGATTTCCAGGCATCTCAGGCTTCAAAAGTTGAGCAATGTTCAACTTTTGAAGCTAAGTTGGAAGCATCAGCCAATCAAATCCCGTTTATGCAAATCTGACAGTACAAGCGCTAGCCAATCAAACCGCGTGTATGCTGGGAGAGACATACCGCAGGTCATTTCCTCATATTCCAAAAAATGGAGGAGAAATTCATTATAGCGGTAGGGAATCACCCGGGGCTTTATAACCAGTCCCTATTTACCTACCGGGATACAAACCGGAGGAGCCAGGCATGGAGGGAGGTGGCAGAGACAGGTTTTCGCCTGTTTGGGGAGTTTATATCCAGTTTACTTCGGGCTTTTTTGCTTTGTATGTTGGGGGCGGGAGATTCATGTGATTGGTTGTTGGTCGCGTTGCTCGCAAAAAATCCCCAAACTTCAGATACGCCCACCTCCAAGATTTTTTTAACGCTGCTGTGTGGACGTAGCCTACCGTTAAACGAAACACACCCTTGCTTAATCTAGACCCTAGGAAGTCACTGTCTGTGTACAATTTATTATAACTAGTACAACATGTTACTTAGTGAGCTTTTAAAGTGATGGTAGAGGCTATTTGATAATATAGTTGTGCAGTGATGGCATATTTTTGTGGGCCGACCTGGAAGTTAGCATCGCAAGGGGTCCCAAGAAAAGAAAGCAATAGGATTCCCTCATTGGATTATAGAGATAGCCCTATACACTTTTCAGCTGAACCATGGTATGTAGTCTGCGTATAGATTAACCTCCTTGGAAGAACTGCCTTTAATGTGAGCTACATTTTCTACTGTCTATAGAGAGAAGAAGTCCCTCCCTTTTCGGTGGACCTCATGGGACATTATTTCGGAAAGATTATGTATTGAAGTCAATGGCGAGAGAAAACGTATCTTTCAATCCCGTTTGAATTGTGCCATGAATTACACATATGTTTGTCAATCTTAAAAAAAGTATTTCAATGTAAAAAAAGTCACAGTTAGTCGTAAAACTGTTGAAATATAAGACTATGAAAAATACGCAACTAGAAAGACTACAAATCCCAGAGTGGCGTAAGTGCTGTCATCACTGATGTTATAATTGTTTTCCTCCACTAAATAAAAGAGATAGCTAAGATAAGATAACTTTAACAAGATGCCTGTGTGCTTTGTACCAGGTTGTAATCATACCAGCAATGGGTCTTGCTCGTTCTTTCGCTTCCCGTCTGATGAAAGGACCAGGAGTGGCTGGATCAAGCACGTTAGTTAGCATTACAGCCTTAGCTTTGTCATTTGTATTAGCTTTAACATGAAGTAACATTAAGTAACCCAAAATGTTAAACAGTAAGAGTAGTAGTCATATTTTGTGAACCCTTTCAAGAGTACTGTCACATCGGTGTGATCATTCTATAATACACCGTTTAAGCCCGGATGCCCCCGGGGGAGACATGCTAACGCTAACGCTACATTAGCATCGGCGATCTTTTCTACTTCATGCTATCTGCACAAATGGTTAACATTGAACATTAAAAAGATCAGGCAGTTCAGGGAGAATCAAAGGCAGGCAGGCAGCTTTGCATGACATTCTTCTGGACGTGTTTCATTGTGGTGATAGTGAGGGTAGTCAAACCCTTGTTTGGTAAGGCAGTAGTGACGGCCATCTTGGTGACGTGTGTTGTTGTGCGAGACCAGAGATGTAGTTCATTGAGCGGTTTCACACAAAAAAAGTCTTACTTCACAGTTTTACGGCAAAACTTCTTTTTTTTAACTTGCAAAATTATCTTTTAAATTGACAAACATCATATGTGTAATTCGTGGCACAATTCAAACGGGATCGAAAGATAACTTTTCTCTCGCCATTGACTTCAATACATAATATTTCCAAAATAAGGTCCCATGGAGGTCCACCGGAAAGGGAGGGTCTTTGCCTCTATTGGGATATTTTTTCCATTTTGTCATGTCACAAAGGGTCTTGATAACAAAGATATTCCTTATCATTAGCAGATAATTGGTTATGACTTATTGTTGAAGTACTGAAAGTATAGCTCATGATAAGACAAGGCTATTTTGTGTGTATGTGTGCGTTATCTTACATTTCCTTGTGTGTGCGTGTGTGTGTGTACCTTTAGAAAAGCTGGTCCTCGCAAGACAAGTGATGATGAGAAACTTGGTCCCCAATGCAAACAAAAACCAGTATGTGTGTGTGTGTCGATGGTGTCAGTCTCAAGGTAAGCCAGTCACATCATCTGAGCATCCGATGATAAACATTCAACAACACTGAGATCTCACTATTATATTAACCATCGTCTGTGTGGGAGAGTGTTTTGTTAATTGGGTCGGAGAAAGGGAGGGAGACAGATGGAGTCAGACAGTTTGACAGAGAAGGTGAGTGTTAAAAATCTAATAGGCTACTGTATAAATAAACTTTCAAGTGGAAGTCATGTAGAGACCTCCAGGTGACAAAACAACTTCAAATAAAAGCTAGCAAGATAAATGGCAGCCATTCATTAAATCAGGGTCACTCAAGAGGGTCATGAATAAAACACATAGGGACTCCAGGGAAATAGACTACGCTAAGAACACACACATATCAGGTGAATTAAGTCAGTCAACATGTTTCATTTGTAGATTATTTTTTAATATATTTGGACCAGAGAGTAAGAAAAACTGCAACACTGTCTATTTGATTGTTAATGTTATTGGATTTCCATTGAACTGGGTCAACCGACATAATGATTAGGCAGTTGTGAGAGGTTATGTTCATTCAATATTTCAGTAATTCACATTCAATAAAACAAAAATAATGGTGTACAATGTGTTTCTGTTGCGCAGGCCTGCAGTAATAGTATTTTTCCTTTAAGAAGAAATTAGTTAGCATTATAATACTTCCGGTTCCTTTGTCTCAAAGTCAACAGTTTGCTGAACGTGTTTGGGATGGCTGTAATAAGATCTGTTGAAACTTTTAATATGTCAGTAGGCCTACATATCCTACTGGTACCTGCTGAAGCTGTCATAAAAACAGCTGTTGCTAATGTAACGGAGTTAAAAATGTGTATAAATAATTATTAGTTTATAAATTACGATTTACAATAGGTTGTGAATTTTATCTTTATGAGATTGTTTCCTTAATATTTTTGAGTAATGTTTCTAGTGGGAACACTTTCCCATTGCACATCGTTTTCTACTTCCTGAATGTCATTTCTGCTTTCCCCTCACACTAGTGATGGGAATTCCGGCTCGGCTCACCAAGAAGAGCCGGCTCTTTCGGCTCCCAAACGGCTCTTCAGTTTACCACATATTATACCTTTTATAATTCAATCAAATGTAGCCCTGTTTTGACTAATGATTTATATGTGTACACATATCACTTAAATTATTCAATACATCCTTTGTACTGAAGTATTCAAAAGTAAAAATTACATGTTTAATATCAATTATTTGCTGTGGCCAATTGTTTTCATTGCATTTACAGACCCTTGTATCTCTCTGATACCACCCAATTAATGCACTGACTTGCTTGTAGAACCACGCTACACAAAGCAGATAGCAACACCTATAAAAACTTAAGCATAGATATTTTAAAAAAGGGGCTACTGTATCGACATTTTAAAATTATATTTAAAGAAAAGGCCCTGACAAAACAGCAGGGCTCTATTTCAGTATTAACTATAGAAAAAAAGACAGCAACAGCTGACATCAAATCTTTGCTGAGCCCAAGGACAATCATAAATAAATAACATAGTGAAAATAAATATATTGCAATGCTCAGTACAGCAGCATCCAACCGTCTCTAATCATAAAAAAACATAATACAAATAAATGTATTGCAATGCTCAAAACAGCAGCATCCAACAGTCTCTAATCCTTGGATATTACATGTCACTGCATGCATGCACGGAGCAGCTGTAGCGCGGAGATCATCATATAATTCTGTCTTGTATTACTTAACAAAAACAAAAAAACGGCTCGTTCGCGGGCGCGAGCCGGCTCCCGTCGTTCACATAAAAGAGCCGGCTCGTTCACGACCGACACATCACTACCTCACACTGAAGTGAGGATTGCTGAGGGTAGGTTGTGCTAGGAATTGTGTTACAGTTTATTACAATTTTGTGTGGTAAACCGGCTATTTAAGTTGATGAAAGTGATGTATGTTGTTAAGTGTCAATTTGGGTACATTATTAACCCGTTTTTGTTAAGTTTCCACCGTAAGAAATAGTTTTGAGTGATATTTACGATGTCGTTTTGGCGGGAAATAGACGCGATCTGCGCCATTTTGTTTGTTTACATGGCAACACTTTCTGATTTCTTTCTTTTATTTTGTAAAAATGTGCAACGAAGATGTAAAGGACATTTTGTGTTTGTTCTCAGGTATGTTTATGTTTGTATTTTGTGTGATTACTTAAAAATAAGATTTTCTTGGTCATTTAATAATTTCTTTATTTGTATAAATAAGCTAGTATGTATAAATATATACTACAGGACACTGAAGTGAGCACTGCTGAGGATGTGCAACGCGGATGTAAAGGACATTTTGTGTTTGTTCTCAGAATAAATGCCAGAAAACACACTCAGATGCTTCGCTGTCCGTTTCCTGATTGATAACGAGTTGCTTACGGTTGTGACCTGTTACACTAACAAGCGACTAAATAAGACTGCTAAGCAGGCTTGGAATTTCGTCATTTTAGCGGCAAGGCCATTTAGCCTTTGGTGTCACAACATTTTTTAAGGCACAAATGCCACATGCCAGGGCACAAAGGCCATTGAGGGAAACATTTTGATTTGGAGCTTTCAAATAAATAACTACACTTTCTGATAAGAAAAACACACGAATGACATGGAAAACAAATCACTTTTTTTAATATCAATAATTTCAAACGTATCATCATACAGGCCTATGCCTCCTTAGTATTACCGTATATAAAATGAAATACTCTACTTTAACCTGTTCCACTCTGAGCCTGTTTTTCAGGTCTCAGGCTCGAAAATGACATTCCCAGAACAAATGACCATATCTTCCCTTCTAAAAGGGTTAAATTAATAATCTTTGTTCTCAAAGTAATGATAAACCTGTGAGTTGGATGTAGAAGTGTCAGAATCAATATAAATGTTTTTTATTTTAAAGAAAATTCAGATTTTACATAGTAAAAAACTGTAAATTATAGTGTCCGTCCAAAGATTATTTTTTACAGATAGTGAAAACTACCCTTGGATGATGGGTTAGTAGACTAAAAGCTTTAGGAATCCAAAGTACAACATATAATAAGTACCCTGTATCAGGATTGATGCAAAACAAGTGACATTTGACCTTTTTAGAGAGGTTTAGCCAAAACCACCCCACCTCTGAGGTGATTTGGGTGAAAATGTTTTTTTTTCCATATCTCTGGCTTCCCTTGCTTGATTTGGTTGGTTGACACACCCTTCTGACTGTTAGAGCCAATAGAATCGAAGGGGGAGGCCCACACACACACACGTTGTAAAGAGAAAAGGTGGGGGCTTCGCGTGTAGAAATCGAAAGCATATTGGATTAATGTCTCCTTCTGGAATTTATAAACTAAAAAGCAGTTGTATTGCTTATGGATTATCAGAAATAATTTCAAAGAAGGCACAGACACATAGGATGAACCTATGGATTAACTGCAGCATCGTTTTTTTATCGTTTTAATGCCATTGAAGACCACTTTTGACCAAGGTAAGCCATGTTAGCGTTTTTAGCTACTTAGCTCCACATGTTATGTACGCTTTCGTTTATAGCGTCGCGAATGTTTATCACTGAGTGTTGAGGAGGGCACCGTTAGATTCAGTGTCTCCAGGACACCAAAAAAGAGTGGTTGGTTGTGCATCTAGGATAAGTAATAAGGGAGTTCTGAGTGAGTTTAAGTGCCGCTTTACGTTCCATGTTTTCGCTCGTGGATAATTCAGAGGCTGAGTGCTAGCATTGTGGGGTTTTTTTGAAAAAAAAAATTAAAAAGATCAGTTAGCTGAGTTTCTTCCCGTTACATGGATATAACACATTCATAGTTTTATTCAATATTAAGATTCCTTAGACGTTGTTTCCTGCAAATGACGCGTTTATCCGCCCGGTACCGGGCGGAAGGTGCGTAACAGGTTAAATAATTAATGTTTGGTATGTTTTCTATCTACTACTTCTCCCATTCACAAATCCGAAATCACATCAAAAAATCTAAAATTCTATTAATATGTAACAAATATATTCTATTTCAGAGCAGAACAAACAGCCTTCAAGGGTCACACTCTGCACATACATCATTCATGCACAGTGAAGCTCAAACATTGAACTGTATGAACAAGCAATACTTTGAAATGCAGAAGTCTGTGTGTGTATGTATGAGTCTCTTTAAAGGTGGGGTAGGTAAGTTTGAGAAACCGGCTCGAGATACACTTTTTGTTATATTCCATGGAATGCTCTTAACATCCCGATAGCAATGAATATCTTAAGTGCTTTGACAAAAAATCCATAAAAAAATTTCATCTGTGGAAGCCGTAATACTGTAAAAAGCATGACCAGTGGCGTCGCCTGGGGTAGGCATCTGGGGCTTTAGCCCCGGATGTTTTTTCTTTAGCCCCGGACAAATTCTCCCTCAATATAATACATTAACCGTACTTCTTTACCTATAGGACGGCAGATTTGTAATTTCCCGTGTTCAGTGAATGCAACATAGGCAAGCCAAGACACCACCAGACCAATCAGAGAGTTGCATGGAAATAAACGTGTTTTATTGGCTGACAGGTACGTACCTCTCCTCTGTGACAATGTTTAAACTTTAAACTGTCAGCCCCGGACGCGGAGATTCTGAAGATGGACATTAGACATTTTTTCAATAAAAAAGACGGCAATACTCAAGTGGTGGCTCACACAACAACCCCAGAGCCACCACCTGAGCCAGGTGAACAAGGTATGTACATGTCAGTAAACTTACAAGTTATGCGAACATGTAAGCAAAGCATAAATTACAGCTACGTTGACGTTACTTTGAATCGCACGGGTAATCTAAACCGTTAGCAAGTAGCTATAGCGAGCCAGATATATTAAATAAACACTTTGTCATACAATATAAATGTTGTGTTTTTTAGCGTTACCTGGTGATTTCAAAGAAAGCTCTCTGGGAAATGTTGACTTACTGTTCGACAGGAAGCTAGAAGCTACCTTACAGTCCACAGTTGATCCTGAGTCCTGTCAGTTAAAGTGTTTCATAGTTAGCTTAGCTAAGCATCAAACTAGCACTGAAATATATGGATGTTATGTGACAGTATTTCTGAGAAAAGTCAGCTTAAATGGTGGCCTAGTTGCCACTGCTTTACTGTCGACAGCACGTTTGAACGTATTTGCAGCAGTAAATGTGGCTGTTTGGCCACTGACGTTGCCATAACACCTGAATTTAAATGTGCAACCTCTTTTTGTGACAGATTTTTGCATGAAATTATAATTCTGATTGATATTTCCTATTGATAGCTAGTTTCTATGTGAACATTATGAGATGGACAGCCAGCTAACAAGCTTTTTATATACAAAGATTTCAGATCAAAGCTAATCCAGTAGGGCTCCTGAAAGGGGACAAGGGACACTATGCTCCCAAATATCAAGCCTTGACCCCCATCTTAAAATTGATATGATCAAAAAATCTGCATTGTCTGAGGCCTTTTTTCCTCATTATCATGTCAAATTGTACAGCTTTCCTTAGTTTTGAATGCAGAAAGATGACTATTCGAGTATTACGTGAAAATGACTATATTAAAGTGTTAAGTAAATATATTAAGTGAATTACTCAAACTGCATTTGTATAGGAATGATTCTCTCCTATTGGCAGATAACTACTAACAGTGATATCTACAAGAGGTTTCCAATGTCAATTTAACTATTTTCAATTGGTTAGTATTATATTTTGTGACAGTGTGGTGACACTCATTTTAATGAAGACAAATTTGTGTATCTTGAAATGCATTTATTTGACAGAGCTGGAAACTGATTTAAAATACTTGTTTGTGTTTACCTACACAGTCATCACAGATGAGCCAAAAATAGTAGAGGATGAAGAAAGGAGAACAGGAGAAAGGGACACACAAGAAGGAGATACAACAGATAACAACAATGAACAGGAACATCAGAACAGACAAGAGTCAATGGGTAACTGGGGAACTGATTTAGGGACTGCAGATACAGGGCCAAGGCAAGTGAGACATCACTGTTTTCCATCCGGCATGTTTGGCCAGCAAAAGAGATCATTTCAACCAAGTTGGTTTGATACTTTTAAATGGGTTGAATATTCTACCACTGCCAATGCAGCATTCTGCTTTAGTTGTAGACTATATGGCAAACCAAAGCAATCAAGGGATCAAAGGGATACCCTCACCACCTCAGGATACACAAACTGGAAGCGTGCATTGGATTCTTTTCGAGAACATGAAAAGTCAAACATACACAAGACTCTTCTTTCCAGTTCTCGACAGAATGCTGGAGGAGCTTCAAAACAGGTTTTCTGGAGTTGGGGAAAAAATATTAATTGGCATACAGGCATGTCACCCTCCATGGGGAGGTCGTCGACCGATTTGCAAAGATCAAACCAAGGCGATTTAGCCTAACACTTCCACCTACAAAACAATAAAGAGTGTGAAGACAGCGAGTGATGATGGGGAGAAAAAACGAAGCAAATGAAAGGTAATGTGATGAAGGAAGCAGCAAGTGAGGAAGGAAGCAAGTGAGGGATTATTATTTCCTCCTTCCATCCCTTTTTTCAGTTTAATCTAATTACTAACAACTTCTAATAATTTGACATAGTTTATGATTTAATTGGAAAATCAAGTGTTTTTAAATAATAAACCTGTTTCTGATTCTGATTCTTTGATTTTTTTTGACATATGGGTGTTGAGAGATGTATAGATCTCTTAATGTTGCTCTCAAAGTGCACCAGATTGATGCTTTTAACTTCAATATTTAAAAAAAATCTTCCTGGGGGAGTTCCCCCCAAAAATAGTACTTTACCTCTGCTTATGTAACTCCGGTGTAGTGTCCCCTCGGCAACAGATCACTCACAGTTGGTGATTACTTTCCTGCATTTCAATGGACAGCATATAAAAAGGACACGTGAGCTTCATTGCTTAAGAGATCCTCACATGCCATCTCTTTTAAAAAATAAGTGTCCAGTCAACAACAAAACATCAGTGATCGTATAGTGGTAGTATATTTTTCATAAGCAATGTGAAACATTAAACTTAAAAAAACTGGTGTACAAAACTCACATACCTGCGTTGATCTCCTGGAGTGTCTCTACTCTTTCTTCTCCACCATTAGAGATTGCAAACATTTCAGAAACAGCTAGACAAATAACTTGTTCGCTGGGCATGTCAAAAACCTCCCTGCTTTGATCAAGACTTTAGGGAGCCTTTCAGCCCTCTGGCAAAGGGGCTGGAAAGCAAGTTTTGCAAATGCAGTACCATCTACATGCTTGTCCTGTTCCAGACACTGCTCTCAACCACTCAGGGCCTGCACAAATACCTGCAGAAAGAAACAATTGACTTGGTGCAGGCAGTAAATTACAAAACAGCAGTTGAGAACACACTGAAAAGTTACCGAAGTGACGAGAAAGCAAGACCAAGGCCCTGTGCAATGATCTTGATATTCCCGAAACTGTGACACAGAAGAAGAAGCGTAGAAACATGGAAGACTTTGTAGTCGAGGCATCGTGTGTAGCAGCTCTCCCATTAGCTTATTAGCTCAGATTAGCTATTGATGATCACGTTGATAAATCATATAAAACCAATAGCCAAACACACAAAAAACATGCTGCTGTGTGAGCATTAAACGATTAACATTAAACTAAACAAACACAACAAAACGTTATAGTCCTTATAAAATAAAAACATACATTTTGTCCACCAAAATAATACAGGCACCTTACCCTCGAGAGATCCTCACATGTTATGAGAATCTCCCACAATCCATTGCCGTAACAAAGCTAATGCAGGCACACGTTTGTTTGTGACACCAGATGGCGTAATTCTTCTTCTTCTTCTTTTATTTAATGGCGAATCGCTTCCACTTGGAGCATATATCGCCACCTCTGGCGTAACCCGAATTAATTCTCCGATTTAACAAGGATTTTATACCAACCTTTATAACTCTGTACACACACGACACACCTATATGTCGTGAGCTGATTATCGAGCCTTCATTGTAACAGATCTGGTAGGCCACCACGTTATTCTTTACTTTTTACGTCTTTATATGGAGAAGATATTACTTTTTTCTCCGTCATGTTGTTTCCATAGGAACAACAACTTCCTGTCAACAGCCAACGAAAAGTAACAAAAAACACTGTAATATCCTTTTCAGTTTCACAGAACACAAATTGGGTTATTTACATAATGTTTACAGTACTGTTTATTGTTATTTTGTAATATTCTTTGCGGAATTTGGCCATGTAAAATGTCCTATTGGGTTGCTGTACAGCCAATGCGTGACGTCATTGGTAAGCGGCGTAACGAACCCCGAACAGATTCTGGTACCTACACCGCCACTGTGGGCTCAGCCCCGAATGTTTCCAGGTCCAGGCGACGCCCCTGAGCATGACCAATCATTTTAGCTGGCCCGGCTAAAATAACTGGATGGCCTACCTGCCTGTCAGCCTTCCATCTGTGCACAAACTTATCTTGTGCCCTCATTGGTCATGTGCGCGTTCGTGTGTGTTGGAGGACGGGCTCTATAAGGAAGTGGCAGATTTTCTCCGGTTGTGTATTTTCAAATTCTAGCGATATCGAGCCGGTTTCTCAAACTTACCTACCCTACCTTTAATATTTATTAAACTATGAAGGCCGTCAGAGGCAGTCGGGCATTCGCGGCGCCCTACTCAGGTTGGTGTGTCCCGCACAGTCGTCTCTTTACGGCACCTTTTCACACCTCCCGACGCCTCCCGCGACCGATTCAACATGTTGAATCGGCCGCGGGAGGTCAGAGAGGTCAGCGAAAGTCGGGACAAGCAATCACTCTGATTGGCTGGTCACACTACCGCTGCCTGCTGGTAAGGACAGTTATTGCCACTCATCGACTGAAGTATTTGCGGTGTGTTCGTAGGCGGGCGGCGTAGCCGACGCAAAAGTCGGGACGCCTTTGGTACGCGTTCTTTGGTCTCAGGTGGGTGTGTAGCGGCCTTTAGTCTACCTTACCATCATCCAAGGGTAGTTTTCACTATAAGTAAAAAATAATTTTTGGACGGACACTAGAATTTACAGTTTTTTTACTATGTTCAATCTGAATTTTCTTTAAAATAAAAAACATCTATATTGATTCTGACTTTTCTACATCCAACTCACAGGTTTATCATTACTTTGAGAAAAAAGATTATTAATTTAACCCTTTTAGAAGGGAAGATATGGTCATTTGTTCTGGGAATGTCATTTTCGAGCCTCAGACCTGAAAAACAGGCTCAGTGCTTAACAGGTTAAGAAGCTTACTATTTAAAAGAAAAGGTTTAGAAAAGGCATAAACAAAAAAATGTATAGCCTCAATGTCCTGAAATAGCTGAATAATGTAATAGTTGAATGGTTTCTGTAGCTGAAAGTAGGCTGAAGGAGTTAGATATTAAATGTAAGTAGTAGTGAATTAATGTGTATTAAGAAGAGAAAATAAAGTAAAAACGCTTTGAAAAGCAGCAGAATATTTTAACTGCAAACTTTTGAACTAAAACCATACGTCAACAATAATGTATAAAATATGTGGAACATGTTGAAGTCGGTATGAAGTCTCCATCAGACAGAAAAGATTAGGCTGAGACTGTTACGGTATCTGAGAGGACCCAAACGCAGGACACGGCAGATTGTTGAAAAAGGGTTTATTAGTGGATGAGGTGCGGGGAGTAGAATCCGGCTGGAGTGGCGGCTGGTGACAGCAACACGGCGGTCGGAGAATGATCCTGGAGCACAAGAAGAAAACACGTTAGACGCTAAAACATCCAGGTATGAGAAAATAGCTATAATGCTAAGTAGCCTTGGAGTTATACCACTGTGGTTTTACAACGATCTGGCGGAGAAAGGTTGTGGCGCCTCCGTTGATATGCCGTTGCAAATGGCTTGATGGAAAGCAGGTGTGTAGTCGGGGAGGGTGCACAGGTGAGTGGAGGTTGAGCCGGGATCCAGGAGTGACAGCCACCACGCCCACAAACAACACAGAAAGGGGAACAGAAACAAACAAACACAAAGGAGACGGCTGGAGGAGTACAGCCACCACAGAGACAGTCTGTTTGTCAGTCTTTGTTTCTGTGCAGAGCACCTAATCATAACACCTAATTATAACACCTGTGTGTGAGCCCAGAGATCAAAGGTGTCCATGGTGACGACGTTATCAAACACCTGTGTGTAGAGATCAAAGGTTTCCATGGTGATGTGCAGTGATCTGTGAGAGGAGAGCCTTTCTATTGATCTGAATGAGAGATAAACCTCTCACATTTGAACGTTTTGTTGAAGAACCGTAGCAGCTTTCGGTAAAATGTCAACGCGTGAAGCATATCAGGACCGTGAGGAGCATTTGAGTCTGCTTTTTGTGCACTTTCGGGTCAATAATGTGGCTTTTTTGGCAGATTTATTAAAAGGTGTGCAGCTGGTGCTGTGATGAAAGATGACGCTGCATTTACAATGGGCCTTAACCAAGCGGCAAACTCTGGGGAAGAGCCGGGACGCCAATGCGGAAGTGCCACAAACTGCAGTTCATATATTGGCCGATAGGCGCTGACTGCAGAAAGGAGCAATTTCCATAGAGCCCCATGTTAAAATGCCCAATTTCACAGCCTAAAAAAACATGTTTCTACCTATGGATCCAATAAATATTATTATGAATATAGTTAGATTCCACCTTCATGATTATGGATCTGTGAGTGAATTGTTTTCTAACACGACCCTTTTATTTATATTAGGTCTTAAAGTTTTTGCATAAATTAGGGCGTGGTCACATTGAGTGACAGCTCTGTCAGGTGACTGCTGCTGTTAGCTTTTTGTCTCTCTGCTATCTGCTCCGTCCGTGAAGCTACAGGGACTCTGCCTGGTCAGTTCATCCAGGGAACACAACTTGATCCCGGCCGTGTTTGTTTGTTCTTCATGCTTATATATCGGACTATTGTGACTCGCTCTGCGGTTAAAACAGACGGTGCATGAATGCCGTTTTGCGGTAAGTGAAATTCGAGTACTTTATTTATGTGTTTATGATTTTAATCAGCTACGTAATGAATGTTAAGGCTTGGGTTAGCATGTAAGCGAGTGGTAGCTACATCGGTGCTAACGATGCTAATCGTATCCTCCAAGTTAACTTAAAACCATAGACATAAAGGTTAAAATGAAATAGACAAGTGTTAAGCGTTAAGTGAGATAGTACTGTAGAACAAAAGGCTTCTGTTTGAGGTTGATAAAATAAGGTCATCCTTGTAACTTTTATTATGTAGGTAGGAACTGTATGCATCGCTAAGGTTAATTTAAATTGGCTATGCTCAAGTATGTAGACAAGCTAACGTCGAAGTAGTGTATGTGAAATCAACCTCACAATAAGATGTGTGTATATTACAATTATTAATGTCATATTTCAAGATGATTACTTAGATATTAAATATGGTTGGTTGAGCTGGAGTTCATTATTGAGCTTACACGTTAACGTCACAGTCATCTGAAGAACGAACCCAAACGTTGTTGTTTTTATTAATTGCATTACCAAATTGGTATCAAATAAACAGTAACACAACAGCATTGGTAACACAACTTCCAAAGTTACAGTAAAATAAAAAGAACCCTGACTCGGACAATACACAATCCAACATGTTCAACAGAAGAGAATAAGTTATATTGTTTGTACACATGGTTCTTTACATATATATCTGTTTGTTTAAAGTTTCCAGGTGATGCAGACAGGATGGACCAGAGAGTGAGAGACAGAACTGGACTCCTCACAGCAGTGAACTTCAGCACAGGTACAAATACTCTTTTTTCATACTGTACAAAGAATCAAGAAAGATATTGGTTTAAATAAATGAAGTATTGACTTTAATACACTGATATACATTCCATTAAACAATACTAAATACTAGATCACCTACACATCAGTGAAGTTGAGGGTTTTTTCCATGCAAAGGGTTACATTTAGATGTTAACAAGCAATATGACTGTCAGCTTTATAATTGAAGGTATTGAAGGCAAAGCTATTAGTGACAACTGCTATTTATCTCTCAATATTGTCTGTAAAAAACATGGTAAAAGTTATGATTTCAGTGAGAGAACAGAGCAAGCTTCTACAGTTGCACTAAGTTTTGATAACAGTTAAATATTATTTTGATAATAAAATATATTTCAATGTTGATGAATGTCATACTGTTCATTCATAATCTGATTGTCTTTGTAGCTCACTGTTGAAATAAAATAAAACATTACAATTACAAAATAATTATATCTACAGCCCCTAAACACAAGCACACCTCTTTCATAAATAACACACTTGTTCTGCAATAATATGTTTTATGTTTCCTGTAATTTTTGTTAGGAAAGGACATGCCTGAAAGACACGATTCAGCATCTCCTCTTTCTCTGAGGGTCAAGAAGAACATCCAAGAGGAAAATTAAAAGCTGATGTTATGAGATTTTAAGACCAGTACAGGACATTCACTAAGAAACTACTTTTATTGTGAAGTCAGCTGATCGAATGCACCTATTTCCACATCTACACTCCATCAGCTGATTAATTCTATTTGCCTCACTTTATGAGCTTCACAACATGTACCTTGTACCGCAGAGTTTGCAACGCAAATAAATGGGGCCAATCTTCAGTCGGATGTGAATGTGTAATCTAACATTTTCAGTAAGAATAATGGACAAAAGGAGTGCAAATACAAATTCAATTTATTGAAATCTGAACCAAAAGTTAATCAAACATGTTTTAAATAAAAAAGCACATATGGACAGAAGGTGTAAACCTATTAAATGTATAAGTAAACACATTTAGTCAAATAAAGTGACAGACAAGGCCTGTGCAGTTGGTATCAGCTATGCCCAGCATGGGCTCCTCCATCAGGCCTGGTCCTTCTCGCAGAGGAACGACCCTCAGTCCTCTCCAAACCAACAGACTGGACGTCCATCACACGGAGGTTTCTCCCTGAAGTCTCTGCAGCTCTCTGGACACCACGCTGTCTCAATCCGTCCACACTGAATATGAGAGGGGAAAATGAAAATAATAAATGCTTTAGACAATAAGAAATATAAAGTTGACTGTTGAGTTGCTCAGTTTTTTTAGATTGTCAATACTATTACTGTATAACTAATATCTCAGGTTAAGAGGCACCTTCAAATAAAGATTGGTCTTTAAATACATTTTGTCTTTTGAATTGTTTGTCTAAAGTCAAGGATCTAGAACTGGTACTTATAGTTTTAATGATACAGTCTGGTTATAATGCTGTTTGGAGGAGGCCTCACAGGTAAGAGCACTAACTAGCTACCATCACATGCACCTTAGCTTAACTTAAATGTATTAAACGTATAATTAAGTGATAGCAAAATATAAATAACTAATGTCATGCAAACATATTAATATTTGCTTGATTCCAGTGTTGCATTTAGCACATTGCATACAAACGTTAAGGGATTTGAAGTATTATGCTAAAAACTCAATAACTTAGATTATTATTTATAGTTTTGCTGAATAGTTTCATGTCCGCTTACCTTAGAAACGTAAAATGTGACGGCAGTGTGCAGATAGGGAAGCATGTTAGCTTAGCTTCTTAGCTTGAGCTAGCTCTGTTACTTCCCAGCTGGAGGCAGAAGGTCCCGCCTCGGCTCCGCCTCTTTGCCCTTATTTGGAGCAGGCGGGAGTTAGACTCAGACGTCACTGTCGAGCCGTTAGTGGCCGACTCCGCCTACTAAGGGCTTCTCGGCAACTCTGCAGAATCCTATGGGTGACGTCACGGACCCTACGTCCATTTATATATACAGTCTATGGCCTTAACCTGTTACGCACCGCCCCCCCGGTACCGGGCGGATAAACGCGTCATTTGCAGGAAACAACGTCTAAGGAATCTTAATATTTAATAAACTATGAATGTTTTATATCCATGTAACAAGAAGAAACTCAGCTAACTGATCTTTTTTTTCCAAAAAAAACCCACAATGCTAACACTCAGCCTCTGAATTCGCCACGAGCGAAAAAATGCTAACCTATCACTGCATCTAAACTCACTCATAACTCCCTTATTACTTATCCTAGATGCACAGCCAACCCATCGATTAGCATCGCCTGGAGACACAGAATCGTTGGGTGCCGACCTCAACACTCAGTGATAAACATTTGCGACTCTATAAACGAAAACGTACATCAAAACATGTGGCGCTAGGTAGCTACAAACGCTAACATGGCTTACCTTGGTCAAAACTGGTCTTCAATGGCATTAAAACGATAAAAAACGATGCTGCAGTTAATCCATAGGCTCTAACGGTCAGAAAGGTGTCAACCATCAAAATCAACCAATGGGTTCCAGAGATATGTTTTTGGCTAAACCTCTCTAAAAAGGTCAAATGTCACTTGTTTTGCATCAATCTTGATACAGGGTACTTATGTTGTACTTTGGATTCCTAAAGCTTTTAGTCTACTAACCCATCATCCAAGGGTAGTTTTCACTATAAGTAAAAAATAATTTTTGGACGGACACTATAATTTACAGTTTTTTACTATGTAAAATCTGAATTTTTTTTTAAATAAAAAACATCTATATTGATTCTGACTCTTCTACATCCAACTCACAGGTTTATCATTACTTTGAGAACAAAGATTATTAATTTAACCCTTTTAGAAGGGAAGATATGGTCATTTGTTCTGGGAATGTCATTTTCGAGCCTGAGACCTGAAAAACAGGCTCAGAGCTTAACAGGTTAATGGAGACATGTTGAAAGCTTTTGTCACTTCATGCCCTCAAGAGGCATTTTGTTTAATTTTTTGGCTTAATTTATTTTTATTTTTAGAGGTTTTCCTACCTTTTTCATGAAAAATGATGTCCAAGGAGTGTAGGGTTTGGAAATTATGGCAGGTTTAAAACATGTTTTGGGCGAATTTCAAGCACTCCTCCACTCTGTTTTGAGATCAAAGCACTTAACGAGCTACGCAATACACACTAATGTTAAAATCTGAAGAAGGCTGTTACGAACTCAGATACTCAGGATATAGGACCCAATTGCAACGACCCATGAGACAGAGGTAAAGTATTTGTAAGATACTTTATTTTCAGTAGGTGAACAAAAATAAACACTATCAAATCTCAAAATGAGATGACATAAGGGTACGAAAAAGAAAAACGCTCACATAGTGAGGAACAGAATCTTCTTAGTATCAAGGAGAGCAAAGATCTGACCTAGGCATGAGACAAGACGAACTGACAATGAACACTGGGGAATTTAAACACACGACAACAAGACACAGGTGAAAACAATCAGGGGCGGGGCTGGTGCTGATGAGCACAGGAGACACACAAGGGGTGGACAATCAGGAAGCCTGGAATGAGAGGTAAATGGTGAGTGACAAAACAAACATAAAACAACATGAAAATGAACCTCTCTTAGCATTTCTGTCGGTGCACAACAAAGGCCTCTTTACCAAGCTCCAAACTAAGTTAAAGGAAACCTATCATGCTATATTTAAATGATATATTGTAGGGCCATACCTATTTATACGTTTCTGTTTTCGAAATACCAAACAGATCATGCATTTTAGCCATGCCTCATTTCGCTCTATGTGTTGTTTTCTGTCTACGGGTCTAATTCTGCTGACCACGTCCCCCTGCAGGAGAGGGGAGACGTGCTCTGATCAGCTGCTGGGCTGTCAGAAGAGGGGGAGAAAAAGAGATCTCAGTCCTCCGTGTTTTATTATATAGAGTCGTTATTCATTTGTTTTAAAGCTCAATAAATAACAAAGAAGACCTTTGACCAGCACTTTTCTAATTTTGTCCGGAAGATTTAAACTTTAACGGACATCTTGACCGGCGAAAGTAACTGAAACTGAAACTCTGCCGCACGGTCTCCTCGTTCCTTGGAAGAGGCGGAGAGGTGGGTGTTTGTCATCTGCTGGTGGACTAACCGGAGAGAATTACAGTGCTTGCCTCGACGGGGAGGGATTGCATTGAATTAAAGCAGCGGGAGCAAACGCTTGCCTCGGGGAGGGAGAAAGAAAGCCACATAAACAGAAGGGTAACCATGGTAACCAAGTCTTCTTCGCTGCTTTTGTGGCAGACTACAGCGCCACTTACAGGACTGGCATATGTACTACAGCGTCTCCAGCACTTTCGAACGGCAATGGCCGTGGCTGTCTCCTCCTGATTGGTGGAGTTGGCCCAATAGCCATAGCGCCACTTTCCTGACGTCAGTAAAGTGTTCAAATCTGGATCAGTTTTTATCAGATCCATTGCAGCCCCTTTTTTAGAGATTTGGGTATGGAGGAAAATAGAGAGGGTTGTGTTTTCTGACACTTGGTGAGTTCCCTGGAACACCGGGGACACATATTCATGTATAAAAGACGTACAAAAGTGCATTTTGCATGATAGGTCCCCTTTAAATATCTCAAAGTGTAAAAGGTGATGCTCCCACAGGCAGCAGGCTGGGCGGAGAACCTCTGCCCTGCTGCCGCATGATAGGGCGGCTGCAAATAACACGGGTGTGTTGGGCGTCTCACTGATTGCTCTTCCGCAAGATGCCCCCACCTCACCGGACCAGAGCGAATATTTGGCTGCAGCATCCGCCAAATTAATATCCTGGTCTACGGTGTGGCCGCCACTGCTTGCCGTGTGATGTCCCTAGCCACAGTGGGATCACGCCGCGTGGCACTTTCCAAAAATGATGATCTCCTGGGAGCCCCCGTGTCTACGGGAGGGCTCATTGGATCGATTTCCTCGGTCACGTGGATCAGGAGAAATCGCAGCTTGGCCGTATGCTGCTTCTTGCTCATCCTCAGAGGAGAGAACACTGTCCCACACTCGCCGCCCCGCTGTAACTCCAGTAAAGGAAGCAGCAGGTGGGCGCGCGCACGTGAGTGGAATAAACCGCAGTTCTGCAGCATCCCTCCTCCATTCAGGGGTGTAAGAGAGGCAAATCTATCATCCCAGGAGGAGATAGGTTTCCTTTCAACAGAAATTCAGGCCCTGTTGCAAGAACGGTGGGTTACGTATTGTAACCCTAGTTCTAGAGTGATGTGTGTGTGAAAAATGCATTCAATAAAAATGATTGCATTTATCCCAGAGTAAGTGTCATCTCTCTCCACAATTCCACATTTCCCCATAATGTCTCGTTGAAATCGTCAAGATCCGTTTCATACGACGTTAACTGGGCACCCATTATGAGACACGATTCCCCACTCGCCGCCCCAGTTGCAACTCCAGTAAAAGAGGCAGCCAGTGGGCGCGCGCATGTGAGTGTGATAAACCGCAGGAAGTGCTGTCAAAGCGCTATGCGGGTGCAGGGACATTATGGCCGGCGTGTTGTTGTCAGAAAACACACCTCGCCTAGTGTAATAGCTCCGATTAATGCATTTCACCATCTGTGTGAAGACGGCATTATGACGGTGCACGCGGCCCCACGAGAGCGTGCGTTCAAGGACCTCAGTAGAAAAATCGGCCCTTTCTGTGTCAGCCCCCCATGGGCCGAACTTCCTTTTATGGAAGGTTTGGCAGCGGAGTGGGCCACCAAGAGAGTACCACAGCTTCTTATCTGCGGCTCCACAGCTGCTTGCATGTCCCCTAACACAGTTTTATGGGGAATGGAAGCTCAGCTGTGTACTGACAGAGTGGATGGACAGGACACTGAAACTGGGTTACTCACTCCAGTTTTGCAGCGTCCCTCCTCCATTCAGGGAAATAAAAGAGGCAGATCTATCATCCCAGGAGGAGATAGGTTCCCTTTCAACAGAGATTCAGGCCCTGTTGCAAAACCAGGCTGTGTCCTTTGTGCACTCTCAGGACAGAGAAAAGGGGCTTTACTCCATGTACTTCCGGGTTTCAAAGAAGACAGGAGAGTTCAGACCAATTCTGGATCTTCGCAGCCTGAATCAGCACATTGCCTGCGAAAAGTTCCATATGTAAAACAAATACTGGAACTAGTGCAGCCGGGCGATTGGTTCACAACCATCGACCTGAAGGACGCTTACTTTCATGTCGAAATTGCTCCAAAGCACAGAAAGTATTTGCGTTTTGCCTTCCAGGGGGTAGCCTACGAGTACAACAGACTACCGTTAGGCTACTCCCTATCCCCACGCACGTTCAGCAAATGTGTGGCCACAGCGCTTCAGCCGCTTCGCGACCATGGCATGAGGGTTTTCTTTTACGACCTCATAGTCATGGCCAGGTCCAGGGAAGGGGCAAACACAGCCCAATAGAGGGCGGAAGAACGGGGGGTTACGTATTGTAACCCTAGTTCTATAAGCACAGTCGGAGCCCTCTACCTAGGGGCCCTGTCTTTCCTATGCCGCTAGCTGAAGAGGGTGTAGGATGACAGTCAGGAGGTGTAGCTGCCTTATATGTGCGCGCATTCAAGTAGGCTCGCCCTGAATGGCCGGCTACGTTTATACAACTTCAGTGTGTGAACACTCGCGTATCATTGATGAGAGTAGTAACCATAGAGTCCAGTAGAGGGTGGAGCCTGTGCTTATAGAACTAGGCTTACAATACGTAACCCCCCCCGTTTTCACCCCAAGCTGTTGCCTGGCAACGCAATTCTGTTGATAGTTATGGCTGATAAGGCTTATTGCCTTATTAATTATTACTGTTTTTATATTTTAAACCCCAAACCGATGGAAAAACCCGACAGCAACATAGAAAAGACGGTCATAACATGACCCGGCGCCCTAGTTAATAGACAAAATAATTTAATTACATAATATTATTAATGACTTTATTTTGAAATTCAATTCCTGACAGACGGCAAAAAAGCCAGACATTATAGAATTAAACAAATAAATAAAAACAAGGATAATTGTGTGTTATTGTTGAGTTAATAACAAATTAGAACGAAAAAAAGATTTAACCTGTTTCACGCCTTCCCCCCGGTACCGGGCGGATAAACGCGTCATTTGCAGGAAACAACGTCTAAGGAATCTTAATATTGAATAAAACTATGAATGTGTTATATCCATGTAACGGGAAGAAACTCAGCTAACTGATCTTTTTAATTTTTTTTTTTCAAAAAAAACCCACAATGCTAGCACTCAGCCTCTGAATTAGCCTCGATCGCAAAAACGGGACCTACTAAGGCACTTAAACTCACTCATAACTCCCTTATTACTTATCCTAGATGCACAACCAAACACTATTTTTTGGTGTCCTGGAGACACTGAATCTAACGGTGCCCACCTCAACACTCAGTGATAAACATTCGCGACGCTATCAACGAAAGCGTACATCATCACATGTGGAGCAAAGAAGCTAAACATGTAAATATGGCTCACCTTGGTCAAAAGTGGTCTTCAATGGCATTAAAACGATAAAAAAACGATGCTGCAGTTAATACATAGGTTCATCCTATGTGTCTGTGCCTTCTTTGAAATTATTTCTGATAATCCATAAGCAATACAACTGCGTTTTAGTTTCCAAACTCCAGAAGGAGACATTCCTCCAGTTTAGTTTCGCTTTCCACACGCGAAGCGGCAACATTTTTTCTTTACAAGCTGTCTGGGTGGGAGCCTCCTCCTTCGATTCTATTGGCTCTAACGGTCACAAGGGTATGTCAACCAACCAGATCGAGCAAGGGGGGCCAGAGATAGGTCAAATCCACCCAAATGACCACAGATGGCCCAGTTTTTGGCTAAATCTCTCTAAAAAGGTCAAATTTCACTTGTTTTGCATCAATCTTGATACAGGGTACTTATTATATGTTGTACTTTGGATTCCTAAAGCTTTTAGTCTACTAACCCATCATCCAAGGGTAGTTTTCACTATCTGTAAAAAATAATTTTTGGACGGACACTATAATTTACAGTTTTTTACTATGTAAAATCTGAATTTTCTTTAAAATAAAAAACATTTATATTGATTCTGACACTTCTACATCCAACTCACAGGTTTATCATTACTTTGAGAAAAGATTATTAATTTAACCCTTTTAGAAGGGAAGATATGGTCATTTGTTCTGGGAATGTCATTTTCGAGCCTGAGACCTGAAAAACAGGCTCAGAGTGGAACAGGTTAAAAAAGATTTCAGTATTCTGAGCCCCATTTATTTTCCTCACGGACGGCAAAAAAAGTCAGACATTATACAATTTAAAATAAAAACAATAATATTGGCTTGATATTGAGTAAGAAAATGTTTTTATGAACCACACAGCTTCCGGTCTTCCAAAACCCGACAAAAAGACGTGGTGCAGGCACGAAACATACTTCCAATAGAAATACATTGCTTTTAAAATTGTTCTGTCTGACACGAAAAAAAAGGGGAAAATCGTGTTGGTGAACATGAATCAATAGATTACATTTTCGTGACTATAACACGAAATGCCGTGAGACTGGGTTGGGCGCAGTCGCAGTTCAGAGACCAGACCACTGCTCTGACGCCTTTAAAGCAACTTCGAGATTTTAACAGTGTGTGGGGCACAAAGGCCATGGTGCCCGTAGGACGTACAATTATTTTCGGGGCATCACGGCCATGGCCGTCATGGCCGCCGTGAAATTCCTACCCTGCTGCTAAGTTACATCCCACCTAACAACAACCTTTAGCTTAGCTTTGAAGTGCAGCCATGCCACTGTAGTATACTTATTTTCAGAAAAATTCTAAAATCCAATGGAAAAATGACATCGCTTTAAGTTGATGGAACACGTTCAAGGCTGACTTCAGGGTCAGCCTACAAAAAAAACATCAACCCTGCACCACTCCATTCATACCTTGGTATTGTCAGAGCACTTGGTCTTTTTAGCATGGGAATTTGTTTTTGGAATAACGGGCTTTGGGAAAAATTGGCTTTTCGATCCAATGTCATTAATCTTCGGAATAATTGGCCATTGGATCAATGTCTAGGCACCTTCTCATCCACCTTATTTCCAACTGCAGCAGAAAGCTGGTTTTAGCAAAAAAATCACCTAACAGCAGACGGACATTAACTAGCTGTTGAACATAGCAGAGCATTTAAACGCAAAAAAAACTAAACAAGCTATAAGAAGAGTGAATGAATAAAAATCAAGTCTGATAATGAATGCTTATGTAGGTGTATATTTGCGGAATCTGTCAACAAGCAACTAACATGTTCGCCATTAACATCATCATTTGTCAATATTGTGTTTATAGTTTATCCCCCTGACCCCAAAAATAAATAATGTGTGTACAGCATATCTGACAGGAGACAGAAAGGTAGTTGTTATTACCAATGTTTTCTCTGTCGAAAGTTATTGTGTGCTGTTTAGAGGAGGAAAGAAGGAATACAAAAGAAGAGAGAAACCAGAAAAGGTAAAAAGTGATATAAGGAGAGAAGTCAAGAGGTCGAGGAAGAAAAGAGGAAAGATACTGGAGAAAAGGACATGCAAATTAATAAAAAAATACAGGGAAAAATTTGAAAGGCTGGAGAGCAATTAGGGAAACAGGAACAAATAAGGAGGAGAGAAAAAAGTAATGAGACAAACAGGAAAAGAAAAAAGGTTGAAAAGAAGGGAATGAAATGAGAGAAAGGAACAGAAAGGTATCAGTATAACTCTAGTCATGTGTAACTGCCCTGTGCTGCTGGGCAGTGAAGCTGCGGAGACATGATTAAATTCAGGGCACACACACACACACAGACAGACATACACACACACACACACACCACTATTTAATCAGGTTGCCTAAATACAAGCATCAGAATGATTGTCCAATAGTAAATACACCCAAACACACATACACACAAACTGGCTTAACCTTCACCCAAAAAGGACACACACACACACACACACACACACACACACACACACACACACACACACACACACACACACACACACACACACACACAGACTCACACACACACACACACACACACACACACAGACTCACACACAGTGGCGAGCCGTGAGCTTTATACCTAGGCCCTCTGACCCCCACCAATTCCCTCGAAAAAAAGAAAAAAAAAAGTTATTACGTCACAGCGTATACTTCAGCGGAATATCAAAACAACGGCCCAGGGTGCAAAACGCATCAATGACAGCGACCCTCTACCACACAAAACAACACCTGTGAACCCAATTTGTGTTCTTTGACATTGAAAATGATATTGCATTGTGTTTGTTACTTTCGTTGCAGTTGTATGTCTTAAGTGTAATTTGGCATGCTTTTATTTTGAAGGCGAGTTCACGCTGTTGACAGGAAGTTGTTGTTGCTATGGAAACAAACGTTTCACAGCGGGCGGAACTTGTCATAAAGTCCGCGATAATAAAACCCACCCATTTAGAGGGAAGATATGATTGGTCAATTGTACTGTCATTTGACATTACTCTCTCGTTCAGTTACTATAGCGGGCCCTCTGTGAATCGCAGAGAGGGCCAGACGAGCTTCTTTCATGTAACCCTTCGCATTCAACAGAGACTGAACAGGCAGATTCGAAGGATTTATTTTTTTGGAAATGTTATTTTGAATACAATTAAATCAAGTTTTTTTACGGTAAAACTAATGAAAAATATAACAAATAATATTAAAAAAATATATATTTAAAAAATATATATATTTTTTAAATGTTTTTAAATATTATTTTTTAGAATATCTTAGGCCCTCACAGAGGGCCTAGAGGGCCCTGACGGTTCGCCACTGCTCACACATAATAAACAGGGCAAGGAAGCAGATAGGATTGGTTGATAGTGATAACAAACAAACAAAACAAAGACACGGTCAAAGAAACCGCATGTTTGAGCCAAGCCATTAAAACGATAGTTACGGCTGAAACTACGGTTCTATGAGTCCCGGATGACCGCCAGAGGCGGTGCTTTAGCACTGGATATGTCCATCGCGCGCATGCGCAGCTCGAGTACCAATAACAACAAAGTCACAGTGAAGGTAAACAGCTGAAATCACGAGGGATGCTCCGATCGCCAATTTTGGGGCCGATCGCCGGATTCAGTATCGGCCGATACTATTGATGTGTGCTGATTCTCTCGCGTCCAGGAAGAAGTTTAAAGATTAAGAGACAAATGAGTCTCTGAAAAGGTTCAAATTGGTTACTTTAATTAAGGAGCGTGGTAGTGAAACAAACAAAGGGTAGTTGGGGAGACAAAAGCAGATGTTGTCCCGCAGCTGGTACCGTGAAAAGAGGCCGAGCACACGTTGATTCTCCCGCTTGCATCTCTCCTTCGCTCCTCCTCTCTGGGGGCTGTGACGTAGGGGGCCGCCCACCTCGGTCTTCAATGTCCGAGATCGCGCATAACAGAGGATTTCGACATTTTGTATTCATTGCTCACTTCCACACGCCTTTTCTCCTCCTCCTCTCTTTCGTGACTTTTTATTTAATGCATTATAACGGCTATAATCGTTACTGTCGTAATACCGGAAGTGGTCATTATTTAACGGCTGAGATCGTTGGTACTGTAGCACAGGAAGTCGTCATTGTTGTCAACGTCTTTAGATACAGCTTTTCAAAATAAACTTTACTCAGAACTGTTTTCAGAAAAAAACAGTTGTAAAGCTTACTATGTGTTTACGCTAAATTACATAATTGAATATTGATTAGACCCTCCAGAAAAACGCGGGCTAAAATCCTTGATTATGCGGGCTAAAATCCTTGATTATGCGGGCTAAAATCCTTGATTATGCGATTAAACATGCGGGGTTTTTATGTGATTTTATGCGGTGAAGTTGCGAAATATGCGGAAATATGCGAAAAGTTGCGAAATATGCGGGAGGCGGAAAAAAGGTGATTCTTCTCCCACACCCTGTTACTAGGCTACTACTGAATGAAAGTGAGCCCTTTTAAAGAGTTCCTATGATAAACAAGCATACTAGAAGCAAGCTACATCACAAAGTGTTATTTATGTATTTATATATGGGCTATTTTAATCACTCTCTCTCTCTCTCTCTCTCACACACACACACACACACACACACACACACACACACACACACACACACACACACACACACACACACACACACACACACACACACACACACACACACACACACACACACACACACACACACACACACACACACACACACACACACACACACACACACACACACACACACACACACACACACTCTTCTCCGCCTCATTCTGTTTTCATTTACTCGTTCGTTATCTGACCAGCTTCAATCTTGTAGGCTACTCACCTCGTTTCTTGTAGCCCTCGAAAGGGTTTTGGAGGTTGATGCCTCGGTGAACGCGAGTTGTTTGGCTTTCTTGTCCGCAGCAGCAGAAAGCATTTTCGAATGTTTGAATGAATCAAAGTGGGTCGTCACCGTCGATTTTCTCTTATGCTCCAACACACAGTTGCACGGGGTGCAGAATAGTTTCCCCCCACTTTCGTGCAAGACATCGGCGTACTGCTTTGCCCGGTCTTTAGCAGAAATGTTCGTAGGCAAATGAGATGGATTCGATTTGTTCATCTTGGTCAGAGCCGTATAATAGTATATAATAATAATAATAATAGTATATAATAATCTATATGGCGCTGATCTTGTTGTTTTCTCTCTCGTGTGAGTTCCACACATTCACTCTACGGTGTTGTTTACCTGCGCGAGCTGATGACATCACTACTTCACGTTAACTTTTTTTTCCCTCAATTTTGTGTGGAAAAATGCGGGGATTATGCAACCTTTTAATAAATATGCGCCCTTTTAAAAATATGCGCCATTTTGCTGATTATGCGGTAAATTATGCGATCGCATAATCGCGTTTTTCTGGAGGGTCTAATTGATTTTAATTTCTTACAATACCGATCGCCGATCCAATCGAGTGGGCGGGGCCTAAATGGAAGATTTAAACATCACTTTAAATCTTCCATTTAAAGTGATGTTTAAAACTCAGTTAATGGGGCTCATTCACTGGAGCTTCCACAAACAACAATCAACTTAATTATTACATTCAAATGATGTACATTATTCAAGTTTACATTCACTTTGGATAATAACACGGGAGAAATTAGCGGAAGCGCTCTCTTTTCCTCTCTCTCTCCCCCTCTCTCCTGACAGCCTGTCAGTATCTCATGCAGCTCACTGATCCAGTAATGAGTGACCCGACGGTGAAGAATAAATATATTTATAACTAGTTTAGCTTGTTCCAGAGGTAGATAAAATAGCTAAGTGTGTTAGGTCTAACTCTTGTGTGTTTCGCTCCGCTCACCGGTCCGTCACAGCGGGTGGAGCTGCAGGATTTCTGCTTCACACACACGTTGCATACCGCTATTTTACTGTCTTTTTCGGACACCTTAAAATAGACCGGCCAGACCGGTGAAGCCATTTTGGCGAGCTTGTTTTGCCGCGCACAGAGAAAAGTGTCATGTATTTTACGTCATGCGATCGGCTCTCGCGATCGGCATGTTTAGAGAGCACCGATCGATCGGTAGAGAGTGAGTATCAATAAATTATTACCACTTAATTGTTCTATTCTATACTGTAAATCTTATTACTAGCTTCATCATTTAATATTACAATACATCAGTGTGTCTTTCCCAGCACAGAATACCTGACTGCGGAGGACATTGTTGCAGAACTCTCTCAAAAATAACAAATACATCTTGCAGCAGGTTCAATATTAATAGAGCCAATGTGTGGGATGGAGCAATCTATGAGGGGCCGTGTAGGCCAACATTCAAACTCACCTCGCACACACACTACTGAAAACATCTGGCCTTGCACACACACTACTGACATCCTCTCACATTCACTACTGAACACCTCACACACACACTACTGAAAATTAAGCCTCACACATATTACTGAAAATTAACCTCACACACACACTACTGAAAACATCTGGCCTTGCACACACACTACTGAAATACTCTCACATTCACTACTGGACACCTCACACACACACTACCGAAAACATCTGGCCTTGCACACACACTACTGAAATACTCACACATTCACTACTGAACACCTCACACACACGCAACTGAAAATGAACCTCATACACACACTGTAGCGTCCCCAGCTGAATAATGGTCATACTCTCGAACTGATGGTATCCTTTTATTGTATACCCTTGCATGCATACATTAAGTGTCAACGTACCAACGTAAGAGCTATGACAAGAAAGAAAACACAATGATTAGCCACCATTTCACAGATAAAACACCTCCATTCCTTGCATTTATAAACGTTACATTTGTAATTCAAACTAAATAATGCAATTATAGCTCACTACTGCCCCCTAACTAACAGAGCAGAACACATGTAGGCTAATATAGCAGTTTTGCTAATTCAAAAGCATGGACTCAAAACTCTGCAAAACTACAAAATAACACCACATAATATCAATACACATATTAATTAAAGTAATAACAAACCTTGTGCCCCTATCAGCCAGGTGCTAAAAACCCAACGTAACTAATTATTCTATGTTAATTTCTCCGTCATTCATCCGTCATTACACGTGTTTTCACTCCTCCGTTCTCTATTCACTTCCGGCAGAAGTCCCTTAAAAATAAAAGTACAAAACTAAAACTTTACCACAGGAAAACATCGGCACACAAATATAACCACCTCTACAAAAGGTTAAACATATTAAAGGTCATTTACACTCCCACCAAATTATGAGTGAATTTGTTAACTTTATAGATAAAGCACGAATAATTTCTGAACTCGATTTGACCTTTAACCTTAACTCTTATTCCATTAGAATGCCCATGAATAAGTGTTCATACTGTAAAGGATATGGTTGTGCAGTGAAGAGGGTGATCAAACAGTCTCCAAGAGCAGGATCAGCTTCTGCACTGGACGTTCAAGAATGGACGGCTTTCCAGAACACTGTCCCACCTTTCCCGTCTTCTGGTCTCCAATACGAATCTTGACTCTTCTCACTAGCCCATCTTTATCTGTCACTGTCTCTATAACTTTTGCCAACTTCCACTCATTCCTGGGCAGATCTGTCTTCTCCATGACGATGTCACCAACTTCGAGGTTTCTCTTTGGAGTATGCCAGCGTTGTCTGGTGGCAATGCTGAAGAGGTATCCTTTTCTCCAACGGCTCCAGAACTGCTCTGCAAGGTACTGAACATGACGCCACCTTTTGCGAGCATACATATCTTCTCTTATAAATCTACCAGGAGGTGGTAAGGCTGTGATTGGTTTCATGGTCAGCAGGTGATTGGGCGTAAGCGGCTCTTGACTATTTGGATCACTCAAATTGTCAACTGTCAGTGGCCGACTGTTCACAATAGCCATAGCCTCATAAAAGAATGTCCGCAGAGAGGCATCATCCAGCCTGCCTGATGAGAGTGAAAGAGTGGAACGAAGAACATTTCTCACTGTTCTGATTTGACGTTCCCATACACCTCCTGCATGGCTTGCATGCAGAGTGTTCATGACGAATTGTGAGCCAAGTGGGAACAGGCTCTCATTGTCCGTGGCAAGTTGTTTTAGTCCATAGTTGGCGCATCCTGGTGAAGATGTAGCACCAAAAAGATGAACCTTCATGTGAAATTCTTGTGGTTCTGCACAAAAATCGCCATCTTTCCACCAAAGGAAACGCAGATAGTCTCTGTCACCTTCATACACGTGGAACTGATGAAACATCTTTTCAATGTCACACATCAGTGCAACACGGTGCTGCCTAAATCTGATGAGAACACCGGACAGATTATTCAGCATGTCTGGGCCTGACAGGAGATGATCGTTCAGGCTAGTTCCCTTGTACTTAGCGGAGCAGTCAAACACCACACGGAGCTTATCAGGTTTCTTGGAGTGATATACCCCGTGGTGTGGAATGTACCACTTCTCTCCTTCCTTTCCTTCGCTGTGAACTTCTTCTGCATCGCCCTTGTCAATGACTTCTTTCATGAACTTCACATAACGTTCCTTGTACTTATCATCTTTCAGCAGCTTCCTTTTAAGGTGACTGAGCCGGATTAAGGCTAGTTGCTTATTGTCAGGTAGATAAGGTCTCTCTTTAAAAGGGAGTGGCATCTCATAGTGTCCATGAGTGTTCCTCTGAATTCCTTCCTTTAACATGTTCAGGAAGAGGATGTCGTCCTGAGACACAGTCTTTCCATCTTTATTGGCATCCTGAAAGTCAGATTCCAATACCATTAATGCATCTGCTGGAGTCATTGGAGGGAGCTCCTTGAAAGCAACTCTGTGGCACATATTTTTGAAGCTTGGTGACTCATTCTGTGATGATGTGTAACCCACAATACTCCATCCTAGATCCGTGCGAACTGCATAGGGTTCACTATCTCCTCCCAGGATTACTTGCCGTGGTGCCAGTGGTCTTGAGCAATTATAGCCTATCAAAAGGCCAACTTCACAATCTAGCTGTGGTGGGAGTTAATCTGCTATTATGCTGAGATGATTCCAGTGCCTTGCTGTTTCACAGGTAGGAATGTGTTTTCGATTCACTGGTATGCAATCCTTAGTGTAGGTTGGAGGGAGATCAATGATGATTGTGGAGTTAAAACCTCTCACTCTGAGACCTTTGACCCTTTCACTGTGCACCAATGCATCCTTTCCAATCATCGTTGTGAGCTTCAGCCTCACAGGATGTGTCTCTGTTTGCAAGCTGTTGCTTACTTCCCTTTCAATGAAGACCGTATCACTTTGAGTGTCGAGCAACGCATACACAAGCCTTTCCATACCTGGATTGCTGACAGAAGAAACCCACACTGGCACAATCATTGAAGTATTCTCAGATGGCTCCTCAGTATTCACATTAAGAGACAGTGTGGTTGCTGCTTCCTCTGTGCTGCTCTGACTCAGGACTGATAATGTTTTTGCTGTAGTGTAGCTGTCATCATGGAGAGATGTAGGATGTTTTCCTTTGCAGTTGTCACATGAGTGTCTGTGGCGACCAGTGGCGAGCCGTGAGCTATATACCTAGGCCCTCTAACCCCCACCCCTTCCCTCGAAAAAAAGAAAAAAAAAGGGTTATTACGTCACAGCGTATACTTCAGCGGAATATCAAAACAACGGCCCAGGGTGCAAAACGCATCACTGACAGCGACCCTCTACCACACAAAACAACACCTGTGAACCCAATTTGTGTTCTTTGACATTGAAAATGATATTGCATTTTGTTTGTTACTTTCGTTGCAGTTGTATGTCTTAAGTGTAATTTGGCATGCTTTTATTTTGAAGGCGAGTTCACGCTGTTGACAGGAAGTTGTTGTTGCTATGGAAACAAGAAAAGTTTCACAGCGGGCGGAACTCGTCATAAAGTCCGCGATAATAAAACCCACCCATTTAGAGGGAAGATATGATTGGTCAATTGTACTGTCATTTGACATTACTCTCTCGTTCAGTTACTATAGCGGGCCCTCTGTGAATCGCAGAGAGGCCCGCTATAGTAACTGACATTCAAACAGAGACTGAACAGGCAGATTCGAAGGATTTATTTCTTTGGAAATGTTATTTTATTAAATCAAGTTTTTTTTCGGTAAAACTAATGAAAAATATAACAAAAATAATATTAGAAAAATATATATTTAAAAAGAAAATATATTTTTTTAATGTTTTTAAATATTATTTTTTGGAATATCTTAGGCCCTCACAGAGGGCCTAGAGGGCCCTGACGGCTCGCCACTGGTGACGACAGTCCCTTGCATTATGGCCTGGCTTTAGACAGCCATAGCACAGTTTATTTTCCTTCACATATTTCCTTCATTCGTCCAGAGATTTACTTTTGAACTCAGGACAATAGTGCAGACCATGATTACTGTCTTGACATAGCATACATGGAGGCCTTAAACTTGTTTTTGCCTGTCCTTTAATGTCAGTCTCTGTGGCTGTCTGTGTGTGGAGAACACTAATTTTACTTCTCCCTTCTTTCAGATGATGTTTCTCTGAGTTCGACTCTGCTGAGTGGAGAGCACGGAATGAAGTAATAGGATTACAAGCAATCTCCGCTTCCATTAACATGAAATCAACAAACTGCTGGAAGTTTGGATATTCTTGTTCACTTCTCATGACTTGAGTAACCTTTCTGTTCCACTGTGATGCTGTCCAGTCAGGTAGCTTTTGAATCAGTTTCTGATTTTCCTCGCAGTCATTCAAAATGTCCAGACCTTTAACATAGGGCATGGCTTCCTGACATGAGTTTAGGAAATCAGCAAATGTCCGTAATCCATCAGCATCCTTTGTGTGTATTTTTGGCCAGTTTGACAGTTTTTCTCTGAATGCTCTCTGTATAATAAAGGGCTGACCATACCTTTGGTTGAGACGGCTCCATGCATCCTTATAGGCTTCCTCATCACTTCTGAAGAAGATGCCATCAAGTATTCTTCGGGCTGGACCTCCTACATACTTTCTCAGATAGTGCAGTTTGTCAGCTGAAGAAATGTTCCTTTTGTCTATGAGTGATGTGAATGAAGCCTTCCACTCAATGAAATGGATCGGGTCACCAGTGAATACAGGTGGCTCTGGTATTGGGAGCCTGTTCAGAGAAATGCTATCCTGGACTGCTTGAGCCAAGTAAGTCACATCTGTCTGTGGAGTTGATGTTGTCACTGCAACATTAGTGGGCTGCTGGATGACAGCTGTATTCACATATTGCTGTGGAAATACACTTTGTTCTCTAGGGTCGATATCAGAAGAATAGACACGTTCCTGCATTACTTCCTGGCCATAGGTTACAAGTCTAGCTCGTGCAGCTCTTATATTCTTTTCTACCTTCAATCTTTCCAACTCACGTCTCTGAGCTTCAAGTGCTCTCGTTTGTTGCTCCTCTAGGAGTTGAATCCTTTCCTTTAGTTTTTCCTCTTCCAACAGCAATTCATACTCTGCTTCCTTCGCTGCTAACTCTGCTGCAGCGTCTGCCCTTTTGGCTGCTACGATGGAGCACACAGAGTGATGGCTGGAGTTGGAGCGTGGTCTTGAGGGTGTGGCTGTGGAACCGTAGATAGAGCGAGCATAGTCTTTGTTAAGCAGCTCACGAAGACATTGCCTAACTGCTTCGCTGTCAAAATCTCCATCAATGCCTGTTATCCTTTCATATGCTATTTTAACAATGTCTTTAGTGACTGCTTCACAGGCATCAATACGACGTCTTGTCTCATTGGATGGAGGTAGATGATCTCTTATTTCCATATACACTCTAGTAACATTTTCGTTTTCTTGCTCTAGTGTGTCTATTATAGCTGCAATCTGGCTCTCAGTAATGTCTGACTTTAACTGATCTCTGGCACTACGTGCCTGAATCTTCCATTGTTCATAAATATGAATTAACCTTTTCTCCTTTTTGTGAGCTTCCTCTCTCTGAAATGCAAGCATCTTCTCCATGGGGGTCTTTAGACGAGTAGAGCGGCGAAGTTCCTCCTCTTCGCTGTCCTTATAAGCCTCCATTGTCTGGTCCTTGTCCCTATCGTCTAAAGATGAGTTGTCTGATGCCATTTCGTGAGTGGGTGTCACAACCTTAGACCATCACATCAAGTCCCTCCGCAGTCATCCTTGGTCATGAGCGTGGTGGGAATGATGAGGTGAAGCTCTTACTGTAGCGTCCCCAGCTGAATAATGGTCATACTCTCGAACTGATGGTATCCTTTTATTGTATACCCTTGCATGTATACATTAAGTGTCAACGTACCAACGTAAGAGCTATGACAAGAAAGAAAACACAATAATTAGCCACCATTTCACAGATAAAACACCTCCATTCCTTGCATTTATAAACGTTACATTTCTAATTCAAACTAAATAATGCAATTATAGCTCACTACTGCCCCCTAACTAACAGAGCAGAACACATGTAGGCTAATATAGCAGTTTTGCTAATTCAAAAGCATGGACTCAAAACTCAGCAAAACTACGAAATAACACCACATAATATCAATTCACATATTAATTAAAGTAATAACAAACCTTGTGCCCCTATCAGCCAGGTGCTAAAAACTCAACGTAACTAATTATTCTATGTTAATTTCTCCGTCATTACACGTGTTTTCACTCCTCCGTTCTCTATTCACTTCCGGCAGAAGTCCCTTCAAAATAAAAGTCCGGATCTTATAACTATCAAAATAAAAGTACAAAACTAAAACTTTACCACAGGAAAACATCGGCACGCAAATATAACCACCTCTACAAAAGGTTAAACATATTAAAGGTCATTTACACACACTACTGAACACCTCACACACACACAACTGAAAATTAACCTCACACACACGCAACTGAATAACATTTTACTGAAAGGTTCTTAGTAGGGAATGTGCATGTGTTTCACCTATGTGTGTGAGAGGGGGATTCTTGCTGTAATGGAAGTCATTGTAATGAAACGGAAGTCATTGTAATGAAACAGAACTAACAAAGAGCAATGCTGCAGTGATACAGTAGGTGGCGATAATGCTCGTCTGGTTGCAAGTCGCCATTAAAGAAGATGAAGAAGAAGAAGAACGAAACGGAAGGTTCAATTTAGAGATGGCAAATCCGGATCATTTTACGGACTCAGGGTCTTCTGAGTCAGTCATTGAAGAGATCCGGATCATACGAGTCATTTGAGTCATATGAGTCAGCATGACCAAGACCGTAGAAATCCTATTGGTGAAACCGAAAAGTTGTTGCATTTCACGAGCATATTATTATTCCATATATTTTGAATATACATATATATATTTGTATATATATATATATATATATATAATATCTGCATGTATATTTTCTATTTCGACATGTATATTTTATATTTTATATTTTATTTTATTTTTATTTCTATTCTTGCATATTTTGTAGTTTTGTTTTATTGTAAAATGCCTTATGCTGCTGTAACAACAACAATTTCCCAATTTGGGATCAATAAAGTACTATCTATCTATCTATTAAACTGACGTTATATTAACCTCCGCTACACAGTGTATTTTGCTTTAATAAAAAATGTTGATCACAAAAAAAAGGGTTATTTTGCGATTTGGCAAATCTGAGTCTGCGAGTCCGCACTGCTGTGTGTTGCACACACAGTGAGTCAGGATTTGCGAATCCGAGTCTGCTGTGGACTCGTGCATGACGGACGAGTCTGCTGGATCTCTGGATCTGCTGCTATATGGTTACGGCTCCGAGTCCGCACGAGTCTGATCCGCTGTGTGTTGCAGCGAGTCAGGATTTGCGAATCTGCGAATCTGCGAATCAGAGTCTGCTGTGTGGACTCGTGCATGACGACGAGTCTGCTGGATCTCTGGATCTGCTGCTATACGGTTACGGCTCCGAGTCCGCACGAGTCTGATCCGCTGTGTGTTGCAGCGAGTCAGGATTTGCGAATCTGCGAGTCTGCTGTTGGAGCCGTCGGCTCCTCTGAGTCCCCACGAGTCTGCAGGAAGTTTCACTGATCCGCGTCCCCTCCCCTGAGCCAAACGATCACTTCTGGCAGCTATCCTGTGACTGTATACTTGCTAAAGGGTAGGCAGATGGACTTGGGGTACGTTGTAATGTGATTTTACATGTTATAAAGAGAGTAGCGAGTGACGCAATTTATAGTTTTAATTTGTACGTCACACCAAGTGTGGGACTCAAGGACTCGGGTTAATGGAGAGGGGAGACTCGTCATGACCAGCTCATTTCTAGGATCCGGGTTAATGATCCGGATGAATCAGGACTCGCCCATCTCTAGTTCAATTCAGCATGGATTTATAGAGAAACGGCACCGCAGGCGTAGGCTGGACCCCGGGCCGAGCGGTCTACAAACTGAGACGGTCTGGTCTATCGAGGTTTTCTTGTTTACATCACCTGGCGCAGCTCGTGAGGTGGCCTAGCAACCCGCTAGCAACATGCACAGCTGCAATAAGATGACAAGCTAACTAAGCCGAAATTGAGCCAGACCCTTTCCTTTTTTTGTTTTACCATTTATTGAAGTGATTGATATTTCAGGCTGAGAGGACAATGGCCAGTTAAATATGGTTGATTAAGCTGCGTACTTCTAGCCAACAGTTGTGTTCGCATTAGTTATTTAACAGTAAGTAAATATAGGAGTAACCGATGTTTGTAAACAAACGTTCGAACGCAGAGGCTGGTGGGCAAAAGCAACATTCTGATCAGACTGAATACAGCAGTAGCAAAGCAGAATTTCTTCATTATGAGTTAAGATACTACAAATATCAATAGAAAATACCTGATAAACTCCGTTTATATAAACTCCTGTTATACTCTTTATGTTACTAATTTAAACGTGATTAAATCGTTAAATTCATTACTGGACAGCTTCCTCAAAAACTCAAAAACAAGGACTACAGAGTTTCCCCTGCGATCGTCCATCCAGCAGGCCAACAGGATTATATATATGTTTTTTATATATAAAACACATTTCGTATTGTCTAGTAAATTATATGGCGCCCGGCCGGTAACTGCAAAAGAGCACTGCCGTGAGTCAATTAATTAGACGAGTATCTTTAAAACAAAGGTCTGTAGTAACAGCAGGCCAGTCTGTTATTTAAACTGTTAGTCAGTTAACCAGAACGAGTGAAGAAAAAACAATGCTGTCAATAGTCTGCATGTAATAAAACAGACTAGTAAATGCACCACATGGCAACATCACGATTTTTATTGTGTATTTTAAAAGAGAAAATCTGGGTAATGATATATTGCAATGCTACACATACCATGTTTGCGTACACGGTATAGTACCACATACGTTTGCTCTGTGGTTAGGTTGCTGATCCTATATTTGCTTGGGTAGCCTACTAGTAATCATTTTACATAATATTGTAGTTGCTGCTGCCTGCTTTTTGCCCACCAGCACTACGTGACGACGTCAGCTCGGTAACTCCTATAGTTTATATGGCTAGTTATTTAATATAATTTAATATTTGCAATAAATAACACCTTACTGTAAAATTGTTTAATGAGTTTGTAATCGCTCAACTAAAGTGTGTTGAATAGAGGGAACAGTCTAGGCCTACTCTCTGAAAACTTAATATTTATCTATGGTTTATAACATTTTATATTTTCCTTCTTTCTCCAAACCAGTCTGGAGGATGTCCCAATTACAGAAGACACCAGGGTTTGATTGTGGCAGCACATCCAGGTCCAGTAGCACCACCAGGGACTCCCTGCAGCTTAACATATATACATTAAAATACTTAACAGGATCTAATGTTATGCATTTTAATAATTTCAGTCAATTTAAGGCTGTTTAAGGGAAGACCATCCCATCATTCCACAAATGATTTCCGTATTTCATTTTGTAAATAATGGTAATGACCTCGGTAAATCAAATAAAGAATGAATTCAACCATTAATGTATTTTAATTGTACAGGTAAGAGTGTATCTATCATATCTCCACAGTCTCATGTTTTCCTCTATGTGCTAAATAAGTTAATCTGCTCTCTTTACCGGCTTTCTTCCTTGTAGTTATCCTCTGCTGCACTTGGCCCTGGTGTGTCCTCGGGCATCAAGGCAGTTAGGACAGCGGGTATGATTTGTCCCTTAACCTCATCCAGTAGGAAGAAAACAGCAACAATATTGCAGTAGATACTTTAGATTCTAAGGTAGGCCTATGGGAAAACAATCTTGTCAGTTAAAAGCAGCAAAACAAATTTCAGCAAAAGTGCGTTACTTAAGTTCTTTATTTGTATTATGTCCACAGTATGTAATATTATGCACAGCAATGGCGACGATCTGAAGAGATGTGCATTTGTATGCCCTGTGGGATGATGCTGTCTATGAGCTGCAGCACTGTTCTGATGGACGGTTTGGGTGGACGAGGCGCCTGAGCTTTATTTTAGGTTTCTTCCTACACCACCGGTTGTTCTTATCCTCCATGGTTGGCAGCTCTGTCCTGGTGATGTGCTGGACAGTTACGGTAAATACAAATCCCATGTATATAGGCCTACTTGTATTTCTTGTACTTGTCACCTTCCACGGAGCCCGTTTTCTGTAGTATTATCCTAACAAAGAGAAAACAAGAGGGAAAAACCCTTATTTAGGTTTTCAAAAAGTGACAATATCAGCTTGCATTCATCTGACAAAAATACGACACGGGGTATTGGCTAATTGCTGGTTGTCTTGTGTTTTTATGGGATTTGGATAAGGGATTATTACAAATAGGCTATTGTTGCACTACCTTAGTTCAAACTAAAAGCAGCTTTTTGCAAAAGTTCAGGGTAACCTTGTATGAATCACAACTTTGTACTGTAAGCCAATTGTTCAAATATAGTTACTTTACTCCACCTATGTAAGTAATAAATAAACTATAATTTATGATAACATCGACACAATCTCTGTAAGATATTTTGAATGGTTTTCACTTAATACTGTTATAAAGTCGGCTGCGGACAGCCGGGCTGTAGTAAATAGTGCAGCATCTACACAGCTAGCTCGCTAGTTAGCATTACTAACGTCAGCTATTTAGCCTATTATTTTCACGAAAATGTACATGTTTTCCTTCGACAAAAAAGCAATGGGATTTCTCCATAGGATTTTGGAAAATATCTGGAAATGAGGTCTGTGGTTGAGACACATTGAAGAGACGGTTCACGTTTTGTTCTACAAACGTTTTATTAAATACATCAGCAGTGACCCCACTGGTCACTACGCCGAACACGTAAACACTCCTAAGTTTGTTTTCCCCCATGTTCTGCTTGAAAGCAAGTACCTGCAAACTGTTCAAACAAATGCTTCAACTTGTACCATTTTGAATCTGTAGTTTTGAATATGGATCTTAAGTTGGCGTGACGTTGAAGCAGCGACCCTGCTGTAGTTCGTTTATCATTTTGCTTCTGGCAACTAGATTTATGATTCGAAAATTATAAAAGTAGGGTAGACATGTGGATATTATCCGGCTGAACAAAACGTGATCCATCTCTTAAATGTGTCTCAACCACAGACCTTATTTCGAGCTATTTTCAAAAATCCTATGGAGAAATTGCATTGCGTTTTTCTCGAAGGAACCGGAAGGAGTTTACTTCCGGGTTTTAGGACGCGTCACTGTGGCACTGAACCCTGGGATATGCTAGGCGGAGAGTGGATCAATGTACATTAAAGAAAAATACACCAGCTATCAAAAATGGAAGCGAACCACACGGATCGTCTCAATCAGGCAGCAGCGTTAATAACAAGCTTATTAACAACTGTGGAGAGTAACCTCTCCTCTGTAGATGGAGAGATAGCCACTCTTTTTCGCCAGGCCAACTCTACACAACCGAGCAGTTCAAGGCCACAGCAGCCCCCATCAACTCGTCAAAGAGTGAGGCAAAATTTCAGCTCGTGGGCCTCTGGAAGCAGGAGGAGGAGGTAAGATGTATATGGTTAAGTGTTTATCTGTTTATAGGAGTAACCGGTGTTAGTAAACACATGTTAGGGCCCAATAGCTATGCTAGCGCAGTGCTAGCGCTAGCATAGCATAGAGAGGCGACTCCCGCCCTTCTACTTCCGCCCCATGGGACCTTATTTCGGAAAAAATATGTATTGAAGTCAATGGAGAGAGAAAACTTATCTTTCGATCCCGTTTGAATTGTGCCACAAATTGCACATATGTGACCCGCTCTATCGAAATCAGTCGGAAGTCGCAACGGCTCATTTCAAAATAAACGTGGATTTGCGTAAAAAACTATTTTTTCGGGGTTCGGGTGTTTTGTTTGATTTTAAATAAACAAAGTCTTGGCTTTCAGAATATGAAACTTTTATTTCCAAAATCACACGATAAATACATTTTTGAAGCTTGTAAAGGGAAGATGACAGGCACCTCTCACTCGCAATCTGCTCTTCCGCAGCGCCGCCCCCCCTCCCTCCGGCTGAAATTATGAATGTAAGGCATATAGTAATCATAGATAACACGGCAGGGTCCGTTACAGTTTGTTTTCATCTGATTTCAAATAAACAAAGTCTTGGCTTTCAGAATATTAAACTTGTTTCGGCAAATTCAGATGATAAATATAACTATGAAGCTTGTAACGGCATAATTACAAGCGGAGAACGGAGTAACTTAACGTCACAGCAGGCATAACAACAGCCGGTGTTTCTCGTGAGTGTTTTCCCCGGTAAACAAACACAATATACACTTATGCAAAAATAGACAAACACACACACACACATACACACACACACTCGCGAGCTTCCCCCAGACCAGTAATCCAAACGGAAATATTTTCCCTCCGGACTATTTTGATCATTTGCTCCGCTAATAATCAATCAGATCGATGGATTCCAGAGAAGAGGAAACTTTGAAGGCCTTTTTCTCAAAATGATGACTCGGTGACAGTCATTATATAATGTGACATATTTTGCTATTTGGAGTACAAAAACAATCCTGATATCATTAGAAAGCTAGGAATCTCCTCTTTCCAACAGTGTATACAACTCAAAATGTGTCTTCGGGTCAATGCGACTGATTTCAATAGAGCAGGTCACATATGATGTTTGTCAATCTTAATAAATCATTTCCATGTAAAAAAAGTCAGAGTTTGTCGTAAAACTGTTGAAATATAAGACTATGAAAAATACGCAACTAGAAAGACTACAAATCCCAGAATCGCATAAGTGATGTCAGAATTGTTTTCCTCCACTAAATATAAGAGATAGCTAAGATAAGATAACTTTAACAATATGCCTGTGTGCTTTGTACCAGGCTGTAATCATACCAGCAATGGGTCTTACTCGTTCTTTCGCTTCCCGTCTGATGAAAGGACCAGGAATGGCTGGCTGGATCAAGTTAGCTACCTAGCTAGTAGCAAGCACGTTAGTTAGCATTACAGCCGGCATAGCCTTGTCATTTGTATTAGCCTTAACATGAAATAACCAGAGTTCCCGTTAGCCGGTAATTACCGGACTATGACCGGTAAAATATGCTGAAGACCGGCAAATCTAAATCTCTCCGGTCAAAATGTCCGGTCAAAATAATTTCCTTTTAGCGTAATACCGCTTCAGTTGCGCCACTTATCTGACAGATAAGAAGAGTATGTGACAGACAAGAATAGTCAATTCTAATGTCTAACACTTAATGTGGAGAAAGAGATGTCCTGTATGGGTTGATTGTGCGTTAATCTGTTGGTAATATCTCAGGGTTCCGGTGGGCATGTAAACAAATGCATAATGCTGCGCTATACTTTGTGGCCTCACCCGGTTGCATAGCGACACTTATTGTTTAGGTGTCTTTTAATAAGCAGGTAGTCATATCATTAGCTAGAACTAGCTGGATCTGATCGATATGGACATAAACGCGAGTGAAGTCTAATCTGACGGGAGAGAGAGATCAGCTGCTGCTGACGAGTCGACACGCAGCTCTGCATGATCACATGCAGCGGTGAGCGGAACAAAACACACTTCAGGTTAGAATATCACACGTAGCTATTTTAATTACCTCTCAAACTACCTAAACTAGTTATAGATATGTTTAGTGTTACTGTCGGGTCACTCATTACTGGATCCGCGAGCTGCATGATACTGGCGGGCTGTCAGGAGAGGGAGAGAGCGCTCCCGTGTTATTGTAAGTTACTGTAGGCTACACTTTTTAATAATGTAGTTAATCTACTATAATTAGTTTGTTTAATATCAAATCATATCAATTTGTTTTAAAGCTCAATAAATAACAAAGAAGACCTTTGACCGGCACTTTTCTACTTTTGTCCGGAAGATTTCAACTTTAACGGACATGTTGACCGGCGAAAAAATATTCTAACGGGAACTCTGGAAGTAACATTAAGTTAACCAAAGTGTTAAACAGTAGAGTAGTCATATTTCGTGAACCCTTTGAAGAGTACTGTCACACCGGTGTGATCATTCTATAATACACCTTTTAAGCCCGGATGCCCCCGAGGGAGACATGCTAACGCTACATTAGCATCGGCGGTCTTTTATAACTTCATGCTATCTGCACAAATGATTAACATTGAACATTAAAAAGATCAGGCCGTTCAGGGAGAATCGAAGGAAGGCAGGCAGCTTTGCATGACATTCTTCTGGACGTGTTTGTGGTGATAGTGAGGGACACTCTAAGTAACTTGATTTTACTAACTTTATATGTGATTAAAGCGATTCATTAAACTACTGGACATCTTTCGGACATGAGTGACATCTTAGCTAGCTAAATCAGCCTGTAGCCAACTTTGCTCAACCTCACACTACAGTGTTTCCAATGCTGTAACTGTACACCTACCAGCACCAGGCCAACAGGAATACCCCAGGACAAAATAATATTCAAATTGTCAAAATTAAGGGACAACTATCCATTCAAGGGTTTTCGTATTGTAAATTAAAATGTGGCGCACTGCAATTAACTGCAGCAGAGCAATTCTGTGAGTTCATTAATAAGACCAGTATTTACCATTTATTGTTTACCCCATAGAACCATATTTGCACTATGGTTAAGTTGATAATCTTCTATTTGTTTTTGTATCGTCCATTTTCAAATAGTACAACCCCTCATAGTGTCACAAAGGAAATATGATGTGTTGTTTCCAAAAGTCCACCAAAATGTTGCTGTATGCCCACTGATTTCACATTGGTAATAACAAAAAAAGGCATGTTTACACAGAGTAATTTAACTTCAGACTTAAGGTTAGACTCAGAAATTATATGAACAATATCGTCTTTGACTTAAGAATAGTTTCTAAAGCAAATGCAGTGTTTCCACAGACTCATTTCCGTTCAGGATAACAGTACCCTCCCTAATAGTATCACACAGGGAGTATCAAAACAGTCTGATGTATTGTTTGAAAAATAAATGCCGCCCAAAATTTAAAATATCAGAAATATTTTGCTATTAATTAAATGAAATGGATTATATGAACAATATTGTATTTTATTTCAAAATACAATTAAAAGCATTGGCTGAGACAGATGTTACTTCAGGGCATTTTGCACAGCCTTGTAATTCTGTTAGCTTGTCATCAGCCCTAGAGTAAAATCACCTGGAACCCATCTAGTGGGTGTCTGTTTTTACTTCTCACCTTTTTCACCCCAAACTATTTTTCATGCCTGAGATTGCGCGTAGCACACAAATGATTCAGAGCCTTACTAGTTAATCCAACAGTCACTGCAATAGTTTGAACCAGCTTCGTGCAGTTTGTAGTTTACTATTATATAGGCCTAACCTACCAGAAGAAGATGAGATTAGGTTGCTATAGCATGTTGTTAAGGTCTTATTGTTAAACATTACTTGAAGTTTTGAGAGAATTAAGGAAAAATTAAATTGCATTGTGTCATAGTGTGTTAAAGGTTTAACTGTTTTGGCTCTTATTTTTCAGGCCCACTTCTGTGGAGTACCATGACCATTTCAACAAGGATGTAATTCTACTCCCTGACCCAACATGGGAGTTTGTGTGCAAGCAAAAGTCCAAACTGTTCTTGCATGCAAATGGTCACATACTCAGTGCCTTTGAGTTTCATAAATCATGGAACCAGTTGACCCTATTCCGACAGATCCGGGATGAGTTCAAACCCAGAATTCCTGAGGATGTGAGGTACGCTTAATTTGCCCAATATACAGCTATCTTCACACCACAAGCTCTCCGCCTCATACCAACTCCAGCTTCAGCTCTTCTGTCGTTCCAGTGACTACCAGTGTCACCTCTTCTGTTACGGCTTCCAGCTCGACCATTGCCCCCACATCTGACTACTCGTCATATGTGACCTTAATGAGAGATGTCTCTGATTTATCGTCGGATGATGAGGATTTAAACCGTGCAATACAAGCTAGCCTTCAAACTGAACAGTAAGTTATAATTTCATATAGTTATAGACATAACCAAAATATCAAAAATACTACAACACACATACAACTGTATTGCATGTTCATTAAAAAAATGTATATAGTGAATCTTATTGTAATGCAAAACATGTAAAAAGTTAACCGCTCGGCAGTCATGGATGGTGCCTTCCGGAGCTTCAATCGGGCCACATACAACCCCAATGCCACCATGAACATCAAATCTTCCGATGATCTTGGACGGAATGAGAAGGCAGTGGATTTGGGAGGACCAAGGAGGGAGTTCCTACGCCTTCTGATGGAAGCTCTGATGATGAGCTCCATGTTTGAGGGGTCAGAATATAGTCAGAATCTGGCACTTGATATTCCAGGTAATGTTTGACCACTGTAGAAGTGTAGTCAGTAAATTCAAATAAAATTACAAACTCTACTGACTATGGTCAATAACAAAAGTCATTGTTGCTATCTGAGCTATTCAGATCTTTTCAACCACATACTGACTTTACAGCACACAGAGAGGACCGCTATTTCCTTGCTGGAAGAGCTATTGCTGTCAGTCTCGTCCATGGAGGCCCACCACCTAGTTTCCTCTCTACAACACTATTTGACTGCTTGGCTGCAGGCAGCCATACAGCCAAGCCAGTGTTGAAGGACATTGCAGACACAGACATCTACAATCAAGTGAAAAGGGTTGGTTTATTATCATAACACAGCTATTCAAAACTTATCATATTAACAAATTCAGTCTTTGAAATGTAAAACTATGCTCCTGTATGCTGAACTAAAGCAAATTCAAGATGTGTCATGCTAACCATTTATTACCCATTACGTTTTATTTGTTTTTAGTAGCTTTTTAATACTACCATTTTATTTTAGGTGTCCGAGAGTTCAAAATATGAGGACCTCATTGCTGCAACTCAACAGATGCAGGACTATTTGGCCAATGCAGGGTGTCTTCGTCCGCTGAAAAAGGTTGAGGAGAAGGAACAGCTTGTCCATGATATCCTCATGTTTCAAGTTGTACACCGGGTTGAACCCCCATTCCAAAGGTATTTCCGTTTCTCTCTTTCTTTCTTTCGCTATCTCTCAAACGAAAGTCTATCTTAGGGTTGGGCGGTTAATACGGTAATTGTCTATATCAGAACAATTACAGGATGTGACGCATATTTTAGTTGACCTAATTAAAACCGTTTTTTATTTATGTGTCACAGTATCACCTCAAAATACAAGATACGAAACATTTTCAACCGTGCAACAAAATATAAAGAGTCCTACAAATATTTTTAATTAATTTCCGTCTTATTTTTGTCTAAGCTCAAGGGAGCCAGAGTAGAGGGCCGCGGGTTGCCGACCCCTGATTTAATGTAATCTTCTAAAATGTTGTGTTAAGTGTGAAACTAAAACAACAAGCGACAAGTTGAGCTAGTAAAAATAAGCGTAGTAATACGTATTACCCGGCTGTAATACCGTATACTGGGGTATCATTTGACAGGAAAAGGAAAAAGTAATTAGAAATTACCTAGTATTTTTTTTTTTGCTTGCCTGGTCTAAAGTGCAGCGTGCAAACATTCAGTTAAACTTTTTAAATTAGCAGAATCCTCTGATGTCTGAGTACCCAGAATGTTGGTTTGCTGTTAAGCCTGTAATAAATATGTCTTTCTTCGATTAAAAAGGTTCCAAGAGGGGCTTAAAACCCTTAGAGTTTTGGGAAAGCTCCAGAAGAGCCCAGACAGCTTCCGCCCTCTATTCTGCCATCAGCAATCTACACTGACTGCTGAGATAATGGAGGATTTGTTCACCATCCATCTATCTGCGCAAGGCAGCAACAAGAGGAGAGCAGAGGAGATGGTGGTTCCCTACTGGAGAGACTACCTAATTAATGTGGAAGGTAAGAGCTCTGGTTTGTAAAAAAAGTACATGACAAGTTGAAATGTAAAAGAGTGTTAAGTACATAAACATGTACTGTTTATTGACATAGATCCATGTTGTCTCCTCTAGAACTTGTACTTTTGAATACAATCATTTCAGCCATAAAAAGACATCTTTCTTTAATTTTTTTAAGATCAAGAGGGTCCTTCCAAACTTGAGCAAATCCTTGCCTTTGCCACGGGAGCGACAGTGATCCCACCAATTGGCTTCCAACCTACGCCATCTATTGATTTCCTGCACGAGGAGGAGTATGGAGACTCTGCTGTGTCAAACCTTGTTTTATCACTGTTAATGTGACATAATCTCATTGGAAAACAACCAACATTGTATTTTAATGTTGTCATTTTTTGTTTTTTTTTGTTTTAACATGTCAGAAAACAAATGCTAAAGAAAACCACAACAGAAGTACTCCAAGCCTCTACGGGGCGCTAAGTGGAACAGTTGATTTTCGACCCGACGTTGAGAGATCAAACAAGAGGACAATCCACAGGAGAAAAGTGAACTATTATTAAGACACTTTTATTTAAATGTAAAATACTAATCGCCAATGTAAAAACAAAAATAACCCTTTCTTTATCGTCTCTTTAGTCCACTTTTGTCCCATGGATTTTCCTCATGGTTGGTGTCTCTGTTGGGTCGAAAATCAACTGTTCCACCTAGCGCCTTAGAATTCTGACTTTAAACTCCAAATTCTGAAATGTTCACTTTTGGTCAGAAATCAAAATAGTTCCCATTTGGCCCTAAACCTCTTAGAGAGCCAGTTTTAATTACATCTATTTGAAATGTTATATGTCCCACATCTTCTGTGTGAACTGTTCAAGGCCTTATAAGTCATGTTGATAACTTAATAGGCCCTACTACGAAAAACACTTTGCACTGTCCATGTGAATTTTTGTAGGTCTCTGGTGTTCCTGCCTACTGATACACTTTTTTCAGACTTCTGTAAAATTGCTCTTATGTTGCCGGACATAAGAGAAGAAAATAAATTGATGCCAAAGTTTCCATCATCATGTAGTGGATCAAACTGTTGCTGTATTGTTTGAGCTATTGTCTCATTAACAGTAGCTATAGCAGGGATTATAACATTATTATTTGTCTGTATTTCAGGTAAAGGTCCTTCATTTATCCCATAATAGTCATTGTTGTCAAAAATTGGATCCACAGCTGTATTTCCCTGTCCCATATAGTTAATTATACCTGCATGCCAGAGCTGTAGTGGAGTACGACCCCCCTGTGTGGAGAGTCCATGGTGGTTCCACTGATTGATGAACTCCATTGTTGCTGTTGTAATTCTAGGCATAAAAATATAATGTAGACAAAACAAATGATACTCATCTAGAGAATCTAGTATATAGATGGACTCCATGTAATTGAAAAGACTGATAAAATGTCTACTTACTACTCTATTAACTTCAGCCCATAACCTTTCAATGAGTTGATTGTGAACCGAGGACCCTGCAATGACACTATGTCTATTAAGTCCCCTTCTTTCAAGCATATAACGGGCAACCAATATATTCTCCATGCCATGATCACATCTTACTCTAGATGGTAATCCAAAATTCTCTACTCCACTCACAAACAATGTCAATACACTCGATGCTCTGTTATTATCCAGACAGGTGAGATAAATGATAGATCGACTAATTCCATCTACACAGCCATGAAAAATCATCCTCCATCGTGCCAACTTGTGGTTGCCGTCAAAGTGCCTGTAAAATAGAATAAAAAGGAGAACATAAGTATAATTGCAGAACATAGTAGGATATTAAAACAAATGAAATGTTTTTGACATATATTAGAGCAAAATTAGACACTTGTGTGAATATGCACGAGACCTACACATGTTTAATTGTATACTAATCACTCAAGCACACATTAATATATATACATATATTAAAGTATAAAATAATTGAGGTAGAAAACACTTAACACATACTGTAAATATTTCTTAAATACTATTTATAGTTAATCAAATTAAGTTTTAATGTTCTTACCACAGCTCATTAGACGTCTGAACATCATAAATGCGTCGGCGGATAGCATGCCTCCTGCGAATTGATCTTCCTACAGAGTCAACTTCATGAAGACTCTGGCCGTTTCTCAATCGCGTGGATGCTGGCTTGGTAGCACAACCGAGCCGAGCATCTTGCTTCAGAAGCAAGGCAAGAATACTTCCTGGCATTCGGAAAACGAAGAGTGGAACAGGCTAGCAAGTGTGCGTCATATGAGAGGCCCCGTCTTACATCTTCCGCCACAGATTTGGGGAAATTGGTCCATGCGCAAAGCATTGTGGGGATTTTAAGGATGCGAAGTCTACCCATGTGCAGCCTCGAAATTTCCCCCAAACCAAGGACGCGGCCTCAGTGGAATTCCAAGTATGCTGGAGATTGGAACAGTCCTTCGGCGGCACTCAATGATGTAGCATCCTTGAAATATTGGCTTGGAAGCCAATATCCTCGCGATTGAGAAACGGCCACTGTCTTATACGCCATCTTTGGATCCTTAACCCCCTTGATCTGAGACTTCCAGTTATATAAACCTCTCCAGCATTTGGTGTCCTCTGTAGTACATCAGTAATTATCTGGTTCAACTCTTGATTTGTCAAAACACTGTATTGTAAACCCTGGACCTCAAGGTTTTGCCTGTGTCTGTACAGGGTGTGGCAGCTGATCCCAAAGCAATTAGCAATTGCTCTCCAATTCATTCCCATTGACAAGTAATGTGAAATTTGAGCATTTGTAATGCTATAAGCTGGACGACCAGGCAAATTAGTGTTAACAGTAGGTGGAATCATTCGACTGTTAGCTGTAACACTGTATCTCTGAGTTGCCTCATATTCTGTTAGAATAGATTGCAAACATCCATATAAACTCTCAATCATGACAAAATATTGTCCATGGATTGGCTCATTACCAGTTCGGGATTCCATGAGAAGTTCTGATAATGTCCTTGTGTGATGATCAAGCTCACGATAAAGCCTCCCCTGTTCAAAATCATCTCCCACTCTTTGTCTTCTAATACTATCAATACAGTGTAGAGTTCTTCTCAAAAAGTTTTCAATATCTTCTTCATTACTCTTTGCAATAAATACAAAATTCTGAATATGAAAAAGAGTTTTAAAAAGCATGTTTGTTGAGGTCACAAACTGTCAGGGTGTTTCTCAATCGCGAGTACGCTTGCTTGGTAGCACATGTCTGCCGAGCATCTTGCTTCAGAAGCGAGTCAAGAATACTTCCTGGCATTCGGAAAACGAAGTGTGGAACACGCTAGCAAGTGTGCAGGTGTGCGTCATATGAGAGGCCCCGCCTTACATTTTCCGTCACAGATTTGGGGAAATTGGTCCGTGCGCAAAGCATTGTGGGGATTTTAAGACCGCGGAGTCTACTCATCTGCAGCCTCGATATTTCTCCAAACGGAGTACGCCGGGCTCTGTAGATTTCCAAGTATGCTGGAGATTGGAACAGTACTTCGGCGGCACTCGATGACGTAGTATGCTTGAAATAGTGGCTCTGAAGCAGCTTTACTCGCGATTGAGAAACACCCTCAGATTGTGAGCACTTGTTTTTGATAATTACTTCCTGGTTTCGCTGGGAGGCAGATGTACTTCCTGTTGTAAAGGTCAGTGTTGTTAAGCTGCAATAAGCTAACAAGCTAACTAAACCCAAATTGAGCCAGAACCTTTCCTTTTTTGTTTGACCATTTATTGAAGTGATTGATATTTCAGGCTGAGAGGACAATGGCCTGTTAAATATGGTTGATTAAGCTGTGTACTTCTAGCTGACAGTTATGTTAGCATTAGTTAGTTAACAGTAAGTAAATATAAGACTGACCTATGTACTCCAGCTAGCCGGCTAACCTACATCTGTTGCTCCCGGTCTGCACGTTTTACGTTGCTTAAGGTGAGTGAACATGAAACTATTCAGCAAAACATTCAATAATAATCTAAGGTATTGAGTTTTGGGATATTACTTGCATACAAATCTATAAATGCCTTCAGGTTTCTAAAATGTACAATATGGGGTACATTCAACAGTGGACCCAGCAAAGATTCACATTTTTGTATGATTTTAGTTATTGATTTGTTGCTGTTACTTAAAGCTCCCATGTCATGCTTTTCCGGTTATTACCCGTCCCCTTGTGTGTTATGAAGGTTTTTATGCATGTAAATGGTGTGCAGAGTCAAAACCCTCAAAGTACACCCTGTAGCGAGTAAAACTCTAACACAGAAAATACCTCCCCAAAACGCCTCGTTGGAGATACGTCACTGGCCATTTGATTCTTCCATTTCGTTCCGGGTACGGCATGATGTCAAGCGGTACCCGGAACGAAATGGACCAATCCCGAAGAGCCGTTACGTTACGTCCGCGGAGCCGTTACGTTAAGCCCCCGCTGATTGGTCCAAATTGACCGATCCACGGACTTCCTCACACACACATCTGTGTGCAGGGAGCAGGCAGCTCAGCTGATTTCTCCTCCCTGGCTGCAGGCTGATAACAGACAGTTGGGATCGCGGCAAAATTCTCTCTGCAGACCCATTCTCACAGCGTTTATCAACCTTTTTCTTACTCAATATCAAGCCACACTTATTGTTTTTACTTCGGATGTGAGTTTGTGTGTGCTCAGGATGAGTTTGGCTGTGTTTCGCTATGTATCCTAAACAAGGAAGCAACACCTCCACGGAGCTCAGCGCGATTCACAACGTCCCGACCAATCAGAGCACACTGTGCTCACAGGGAGGGTGGGGGCTGGAGCTTTTGGAGCTACAACGAGCCGTTAAAGGCAGATAGTGAAATTCAGTGAATACACGTAGTTTACAGAGATGCTGTATGAGAAACCAATGTGAGTTTGGAAAGATGCACAGTATAAATCTATTTTAGTATACCTCAACAATGGAATTATGATCAGTGGAAATGGCCATGACACCTCTCCTTTAATTAACTTTTAATAAATTCAAGTCAAGCTTAGTTACATGTTATGGTAGCTAGTGAGTGCTCTTACCTGTGTGCCTCCTCCGCAACCAGACTGTATTCAAACTCTTAAGTACCTGTTCTATCTACTTTACTTTAAACAATTAAAAAGACAAAATCAACTACATTTATTGATATACCAATCTTTATTTTTGGGGCCACTTCTTCTTTTAAATTAAACTTTCAGACGTGAGATATTGAAATACAGTAATAGTTTTGTCTATTTAAAAAAGAATGAGCCATTCCTTACAGTTAAGTTCATATTTCTTATTGTCTAAAGCATTTATTACACACATTTTCCCCTCTCATATTCACAGTGTGGATCAATTGAGACGGCGTGGTGTCCAGAGAGCTGCAGAGACTTTGGGAGAAACCTCAGCGTGAGGACTGAGGTGGAGCGGTCTTTCTCTGGGAGGAGGAGCAGGCCTGATGGAGGAGGACCAGGCCTGATGAAGAAACCCCCAAACTGCATCTGTGAGCCCATACTGGGCACAGCTGTCACAAACAAATGATGGTCCTGTTTGAATACACACTATTCAGTGTGCAGATCTTTCTGTTCACAATAAAAGTGTAGTTTCTTAGTGAATGTCTTGTATTGGTCTTTAATCTCATATCAGCTTTTCATTTTCTTCTGGTCCCTCGGAGAAAACGGTGAGGCAGTTGTGTCCTTTCCTAACAGAAATGACAAGAAACATCAAACATATTACATTATTGCAGAGTACGTATGTTATTTATGAAAGAGGTGTGTTTGTTTATTAAGCGGCTGTAGAAATAATATATATATTTATTTTAATGTGTTTTTTAAATTCATCACTTTGTACTACAAAGATAATCAGATTATGAATTAACAGTCTGCAGTTAATCAACATTAAAATATATGTTATTATTAAATAATATTCAACTGTTATCAGAACTTAGTGTAAATGTAGTGTCATGCTGTTCGGTTGTCTCACTACAAGAACCACTTTTACCACGTCTTTTACAGACAATATGTAGAGACAAATGGTCGTAATTCTCACAATGTAAAATAATAATTGCCTTAAATTACACACATTGAAAAAGTGTGAAAGATGATTATAGTTGTTACTTTATCTATTTAAACCAGAACGTTTCTCGATTCTTTGTACAGTATGAAAGGAGTCTTTGTACCTTTGAGTCCATGCTGAAGTTCACTAATGTTAGGAATAGGTCTGTCTCTCGTGGTCAGCATCCTCTGGTCTGTCTGCATCACCTGGAAACTTAAAACAAACAGATATATATATGTAAAGTAACAATGTGTTGGTCACAGACTTTTTTTGACATGCAACATGTCATGTGATAATTGTTTGGTTATCCTTAAAAAAAGTGCTGGATATCACAGCCCTTACTGTATCTTATCAGTTGGATTGTGTATTATTGTCTAGTTGGGGTCCTTTTTATTTTACTGTTATTTTGGAATCGTTTTTCATGAGACAGTCAATTTAAATATTTGTCCTATGCCATATTCACATTCATTTGTAACACACACGTAAGGGTAAAAGACACACATCTTTAACAAATGTAATGCAATGAATAAGCTTAATTGTCACGGAAGCACACATAACGTCATATCTAATATTTAAACAAATCATGTCCTTGTCCCTAAAGCATTGACTGAGCTATTTTTCGTCCTTAAATGCAGGCATTAAGTTACATGTTCACGTTCTGCTGCCACAATAAGTCTGTTTCTCCAGTGTAATGATAATGCTTAGTAAGTATTGGTAATAATATTAATAAAAACAACAACGTTTGGGTTCATTAGTTTAATATGATGAACGTTAACCAGTAAGCTTCAATAATCAACTCCAGCTCAACAAACCATATTGCAATATCTACGTTAACGTTATTTCTGGAACCAACTGGAAATGTGAGATTCATATAGTGAGGTTAATCTCATACAGTACTCTGCTCTTCAACACTAATGTGACGCTAGCTGTCTGCATCGTCGACCATAGCTATTTTAAATTAACAATAACAATGCATACAGTTACCTAACTAGCAAACTAACTAATGTACAAGCATGACCTTATTTTACCAACCTCACCGAGAAGCCTTTTGTTCTACAGTATAATCCTTCTTAATGTTTTACACTTCTCTATTATGTTTTAACTTGTATGCTACGGATAGCATCGTTAGCACAGATGTAGCTTCGTCTCGCTCGTTAGCTGAATAAAAAGACAAGTAAGAAATAAAGTGCTTGAATTTCACTTACCGAATAAACTGCATTCATGGACGGTCTGTTTGAACCGCAGAGCCATAAGATAAGTGTGATATTTCAATGAAGAATACTCCACCAGACATCAACACAACAAACACGTCCGAGTAGCAGCCTGGAGCTAATGAAGCTAACAGGGCTAACGGGGCTAGCAAAGAGACCACTAGCAATTTGGTACTTCCGTTTCATTACAATGACTTCCGTTACATTACAATGACTTCCGTTACAGCAAGAATCCCCCCTCAATGACTGATTTTAAATGCCATTTTTAAAATGTCTTCCATTTTTGTAAAGCACTTTGAATTACCTTGTGTTGAAAGGTGCTATATAAATAAACTTGCCTTGCCTTGCCTTGCCTTGCCTTGCCTTGCCTCACACACACATAGGTGAAACACATGCACATTCCCTACTGAGAACCTTTCAGTAAAATGTTTTTCAGGAGTGTGTGTGTGTGAGGTTTTCAGTAGTGAATGTGAAAGTATTTCAGTAGTAGCCTATGTGCGTGAGGTTAATTTATAGTTGCATGTGTGAGGTTTAATTTTCAGTTGTGTATGCGAGGTGTTCACTAGTGAATGTGAAAGTATTTCAATAGTGTGTGTGAGGTTAATTTTTAGTTGTGTGTGTGTGAGGTTAATTTTCAGTTGTGTGTGTGTGAGGTTAATTTTCAGTTGTGTGTGTGTGCAACACAGGAGCGACGCTTGGTCAGGGTCCCGTGGCGTCCAGTTGTGACGCGCCAAGGCTCCTTCAGCTTCATAAACGGACGCAAAGAGCTTTCAACTGATTGCAATGTATTCCCATCGGCGTCTGTATTTGACGCTTAGCAGGGTTGCCAACTTTGGGTACCTGACTGGAGTGAGATTTTGATATCATGGGTTTAATTCGGTTTAATTACACATATGCGCACGAAATGACTGCTATCGTGTCAGCAGCGGGACCTTAGCATATATATAGGATATATATACAATATATACAAATACACAATAATGGACACAGACTATAAAGGGCACACAGTTTCATTCACTAATGAAAGTCAAACATGTTTGTTTCCACTGTTTTATTGTGTGCCTGTCGCGATAAGCAATTAATTGACTTATCGTACGATAAATAAAAATGAACTCGATAATTTTTCTGACCTCGATAAATTGCCATTTACATGAGGATGTGACTAGCAGTTTGAAAGGATGTACTTGAATTATTATTATATATTATCATTATGTCAGTGGTCTAAAATGGTCATACAACGGTGCCGACAATATTATCGTTTATCGCAATAATTTCCGGGAAAATGTATCCAACAAAATTAATTATCGTGAGAGGCCTATACATGAAACACACACACACAAACAAATCTACAGACTTACTCCAAACTGCCAAATATATTAATTAACACACTCTCACTCTCATATACTCTTTGACTCTATTTTGGCCTAGTAGAACAATAAGCAGCAGACTTTTACTTTGTTATCATTTCTACTGGATCTTAGATCTGCGCATGCGCAATACGGGTCGGCAGTTGCGGCTCCAGAGTATTTTTGTTGGGTAATCTATGGTAGGGCTAACCCATACAGTGGTGGGGCTCAAGTCAGTATTTGCAATGTAATTACATACACGCTCCCCCCGACAGTGAAACGCCACGCGTGAGGTTTAGACTATTTCCCTGTCTCAATCCAAATTGAACTGTATGAAATAAAAAGGCACATTTGTCTTGTAGTAAATAAAAAGGGCGACCTGGAGCCAATCCTGCAATTTCCCCACAGGTGAAAGAGTTGACATGCTGAAGACCCAACCCCTGCAGGGGGGTCTGGGGGGATTCTTCCCCAGGAGATTTTTTGAAATACTAACATAAAATACACATTCTGGTACTCTCTTGAGAAGAAAAATAAATAAATCTATTACTACACATTTAAAAAAATAAATGCCATTTTTGTTTTGTGTTACTTTGTTCTGAAAGCTGAACCTGCTGCTCCTCACAGAGAGAAGAGGGAAGAGGCTGTGTGAATTACTTTACATTGTGGATAAGGGTGGATAGCCCCCATTGTTCTGTGTGTCAAAATGAAAGACAGCCCACACACCTATCAATCATCAAACCGTGGGGTCTTATTTACGTGTTGATTTCTATCAACACGTAATGTTGTATCGATGTATAGAGATGTACTACCGCAAAAGTATTCTCCGTCGGGACTTCCTGCAACAACACCACGCCGTTATCGTGATTCTGATTGGCCAGAAGACATTATCAAAGATGTTCTATTGAGAAGACGATCACTACGTGACAAAAGTTTTCAAAACCGTTTCTAGTCTTCGGTATTCTTGTTTTTGGCGTGAGAATAGTTTGGGCAGCGTGAGAGCGTGAGATTGAGAGTGAAAGCGTGTGTCACACGCCAGATGCGTGAGAGTTGGCAACCCTGCGCTTAGGGAAGCACGGCATTCGTTTGTGTCGGAGGCTGTTAAAGGCAATGTGAGCGTCCATTCCCATTGGATAACGGAGAATTGTACACCCGGAAGTAAGTATTCCCCTTACTGTCGATTGATTTGACAGTGATATCTCCACTACACCAGATTATCCTTGTTAATTAAACGACATTGATAGGTTTTAGTGTGTGTACAATGCTTTTGGATGGCCGAAGACATTACATTACCCACAATCCTCTGTAGCAACCATAGACTGTATACACAAATTAAATAATACATTATTCCGAGTGTGCTTGCTTTTCTCTTCAAAAACACCAGATTATCCTTGTTAATTAAACGACATTGATAGGTTTTAGTGTGTGTACAATGCTTTTGTCACGTTTTCCCCTTCAATTCTGAGAAACAAGTCGTTTTCTATGAGTTTTGCAGCGTTTTTCTGTTGCGTTTGTTTTCGGGTTTTGTGTGTTGTATTTAGTTTGCATCATTTCTGTAAATGCAGCGGTTTTTTGTTGTAATTGTTTTCAGGGTTTGCTTGTTTTTTTATTTCAGTATTTGCAGCTGTTTTCTGCTTACAGATGGGGCATCTTATTTCGGACGCCAGCATACAGCTTCCTGCCTACTACCAGCCAGTTACCTGCCTAAGACCTGCCAAAGACCAGTATCTGGGAATGTTAAGCCCTCCCACTATTTTCCAATTTCAGGGTTTAACCAGGAGATGGCGCTATATATTAAATAACTATGGCCAAACTAAGACTTAGTTTTTCACAAGAGAAAATGCAGATATTATATAAAAAACTAAAGTTAAAATCTTGTTTTTAATGCCCCAAGAGCAATAAATCACCGACCCCCCTCTGAGTGAATACCTGTTAACTTAACATCTTGTCACAAGCTTTTTGGAAGAAAAGACTGACCCAAGAGACCTGTAGTTGACTAATTACAGGCCTCAATAAAGTTCTGCCATTGGTTGTGAAAAACAACGGTGGACATAGTGGAAAGTGAAATTGACATTGTCGAATTTAATAAAAATACAAAATAATGTATCTGTGTACGTGTTTTACTATGTGATCTGCATGCACTTATCAAATATCTAATTAAAGAATGGTAGCTGTGATGCAGCGGGAGGAGCAAAAAACACACACTTCAAGTCAGATCATCACCCTTAGCTATTTCAATTACCTCTCAAACAACCTAAACTAGTTATAAATGTTTATTTTTATTTTAAATAAAGTCTTTATGACTCAGAATATGAATAATATGGGTCCGTTACAGTTTGTTTTCATCTGATTTCAAATAAACAAAGTCTTGGCTTTCAGAATATTAAACTTGTTTCGGCAAATTTAGATGATAAATACAACTATGAAGCTTGTAACGGCATAATTACTTAAGCGGAGAACGGAGTAAGTTAACGTTACAGCAGGCATAACAACAGCCGGTGTTTATTTTATTATAATATATAGTCGTTATTCATTTGTTTTAAAGCTCAATAAGGAAGATTTAAACTTTCACACACGTTGACCGGCGAAAAACTCTGCCCGGTTCACCGACCCCCCTCTGAGTGAATACCTGTTAACTTAACATCTTGTCACAAGCTTTTTGGAAGAAAAGACTGACCCAAGAGACCTGTAGTTGACTAATTACAGGCCTCAATAAAGTTCTGCCATTGGTTGTGAAAAACAACGGTGGACATAGTGGAAAGTGAAATTGACATTGTCGAAAAACACTTGTTAAAAAAATCCTGAGTGAGGCTTTCATAAATTGCATTTAGCTGACGCTTTTATCCAAAGCAACTTACTATTTAATAAATGATAAATGATTATTCATAACAAATATGAGTGATGTGTGATTATTATTCATGCTATATACTGATATAGGGCTAAGTAAGCAATCAATCCTGCAAATGAACCCTTAGTTGTTCAATATATTTATTCAGACAATGTGAGTAGAAATACAGAAATTCTGCTCCCACCTAAGGCCAACGTTGCAATATTACAACATTTCCCTAAAAACTTGCCAAAACGTAAACATTTTTAAAACTCTTTCATTTCTGCTCCAGAGCAGTTAAATTGGGATTTGATATGTGGGGGGGTTCTGTTAGAAGGTGCGACGGGGGAGGGGGGAGAGAGTTAGACGCTCGTGAATTGTCAACGGGGGGGGGCCTCTCTGCACGGAGGAGCCGCGGAGAAGAGACACACGTTCACTAAGCCGAATCACAGTGATCTGCTATTTTAAAGTAAATTCAACACATATCGACCCTAAATATAGCATATATTAAGAACGAGAAAGTGTTAACATCGTTTTTTGTAAACATATGACAAATGTGCGAGGGTGATGACATCAGAGCATCGTCCTATGGGCTTAGCCCCGGACAGGTACAACAGGTATTCACTCAGAGGGGGGTATGTACCCATTTACATGTCAAAAATCAACATACAGTACTTCCTCCACAAAAGCAGCCTTCTGTTTATTCAACGTGGTGGGGGCCGAAGGAACCGGGCAGAGTTTTTCGCCGGTCAACGTGTGTGAAAGTTTAAATCTTCCTTATTGAGCTTTAAAACAAATGAATAACGACTATATATAATAATAAAATAAACACCGGCATTAAAAAAAAAGTCATGAAAGAGATAAGGAGGAGAAAAGGTTTAAGGAAGTAAGCAAGGAATACAGAATGTCGAAATTAATCCTCTGTTTCACGCGATGTCGAACATTGAAAAGTCCTTATAAAATGATAGAATTGAAAAGAGTCTTGAAAAAGCATGGTGATGGCAATAAATGCATTAATGAATCCCCAAAATCTACAGAATACATTTAATTTAAGGGGAGCAGTTACTGAGAAGTATATAATGAGAACTGCTACCAATGGTGGCCTATTTAGTTTATTAAGAAATACATATTTTTAGCTATTCATTCGCAGAAGTGATCTATCTAAGTTCTATTCATATTCTTGACGGGAAGAGTTAGTATACAATAGGCTTTAAAAGCCTTCTCCAAATCAAACCAAGATATCTTGGGTCAGTCTTTTCTTCCAAAAAGTTTGTGACAAGATGTGAAGGTATTCACTCAGAGGGGGGTAGGTGAACCGGTTTTTCGCCGGTCAACGTGTGTGAAAGTTTAAATCTTCCTTATTGAGCTTTAAAACAAATGAATAACAACTATATATAATAATAAAATAAACACCGGCTGTTGTTATGCCTGCTGTAACGTTACATTACTCCGTTCTCCGCTTAAGTAATTATGCCGTTACAAGCTTCATAGTTGTATTTATCATCTAAATTTGCCGAAACAAGTTTAATATTCTGAAAGCCAAGACTTTGTTTATTTGAAATCAGATGAAAACAAACTGTAACGGACCCTGCCGTGTTATCTTGATATTTCCGGCACAGACCCTTTCATACCGGCAATGCGCGATAGAAAGAACAGGAACTGCGACAGCATAAATATGCAAACACAAACCTACAGACTGCTGGAGAAGAGATATCACAGGGGGGGGGGTTGGGACACACACATTCCGATGGCCAATTAGTTTTAAACAAAGAGTAGGCTATATTCAACATAGGTGGGTGGTGGCTGGTGAACGGTATGGTCAATGTTTGTAAACACTGTGACATTTTGACTTTATTTGATCATTTCAGTTAAAAACTAACGTTCATATTTCATATTACTGTTTTGCCTGGCTGGACCTGTAATTTACAGGAAAGAAGTGCACGCTACTAAAGAGACACGCTACCATGGAAACCAAACAATGGTGTTGCTGTATTGAAGTCCGAGTGGAAACAGTCATATTTGGAGCGGCCGTTATGTTAGAATGAAACAGTCAGGTCGTGACTCACAAAAAAAAAGTGTTACTTCACTAACTGTAAGCTTGTCACTCAGAGTAACCTACACATTAGTACCAGACATACTGTACATTGTGGTGATTGACATTATTCACCCACGGATCTATGGGTTGGGGTATTGTTCCGCACGGACATTTTAGTGAACCAGACCAGCTGGGCATGATTTGTTTACATGTGTGTTCAGATGCTAAATAAAAGTACATTGGACGGCGATCCCCCAATCTACACAGCGGGAGAAAGAATATCATAAAGCAGATCGGAGGAGACATCACGATCTTCCCACATTAGTGCAATTCACCTATACTTAACCCCAAATAAAAGAACCCAATAAAAACAGTTGTTAAATAATAGTGAAGTCACGTTGTAATAATAACATCTCTCGGTTTGAGTGTTCTTTTTCTGCTTTGCCTAAAGCCACTGTGTCAAGTGTCTAGTGACTATTTCTCTTAGCGGATGCATGTCAATTTAAATCAATACATACAACTATTTTTTAAATCAATAAAAACATTTTCTAAATCCATAAAAGCATTTCAATTAAGATTGGGAGTCATGTCGTTACTTTGTTGAGAATGTGCCCATGTAATAAACGGGATAATTTGCAGCGACTTGGTCATTGTGTGAAGTTGAATACAGAATATTCATATTTGTCAGTGATTTCATGTCAATTCGGCGAACATAAACATCAATGATGATGATTACATTAGGATTAAAAATCGGGAGAGCCGGCTCGTTCGTTTTTTTCGACTAAACAACATTATTTTGTTAAATAACAACATGGTGATGTTTTGTAAATGATTACATGTCTTATTTAGCACAGACTATGATCCTATCCGTGACATATGGATCTTAACAAAGATCCGCTATACATTAGTACCAGACATACTGTACATCCAGTTTACTGTGTCGAAGACTCCACACATGACTCCAGTGTGGAACCCCACTGCACCCCCTGGTGGATCAATGATCCATTGCAGCTGGCTTCACAATAATTAAATGTATTTATCACGGGGGCGGTATCAAGTCAGACTGGGGGCCGGCTCTTCATCACGGAACGTGCACGAGCCAATCACGACCCTCGCGTTTCAAACTGTCCAAAATAAGACGCTCCATCTGTATGTATGCGTTTTTGGCCGTTGTTCCGCGTTTGCACCTGCCAGCCACCGTTTTATGGGGTGCCAAAACAAATCAACAGCTTTTTGATGCATGTTGTTGTAACTATTCCTACTCCACAAAGGAAACACCACATTTCTCTTCTTTCACCTAATCCGCAATCTGTGATGGATGAAGTGAAGGCTTCTGGTTGAAGTGAAATCTTATTCTAAATGGTTACTTACCCAACCCCCTGCAGTGGTGATAGAAGCGTTCAGATATGTGTATGAAGAGAAAAGAAACAACTGTGTAGAAGTTTTCTGTTACAAGTTGAAGTCCTGCCATCAAAAGTTAAACCACAAAATAACTATATATACTTACAAATATAATATACATTTTGTGTTAAAATGTATAAGAACGACTAGACCTATGTTATAAATGTCTCCAAGAGTAATCCCTAGTAATTTGGTTAGGGTCCTTGTGATAAGCATTGAAGAGGAAATATTATGCTGATTTTCAGGTGTATATTTGTATTTTGTGCCTCTACTTTGACATCTCTGTGTAGTTTCAAGTTTTGTATCTTTAATCTTGTATATGTTTCTTGAGAGATAGTAAGCTGTCTTTGGCTCTTTGCTGTGACAATCGTAAATGTCCCCTCTGTGGAACGAATAAAGTTAATGTGATTCTGATTTCCATGCTTTAATGTTCAAAAAGCTCTTTATTTTTCTCATACTGCCAGTGCTGCAGCACCTCTTTTCACCCTCTGTCTGAAACCTCTGATTGGTCAGCAGGTTTGCTCTGTTGTAATTGGTCAACTGCTTAGAGATGTCCTGCCCACTAGCAAACAGAAGTGTTACATAGTGATGTCATGATACGGAAGAAAAACAATCTATAAGGCTTAAACTATAAGAAAAACGTCGTAATTGAATTGTCCTTTAGATATTAAATACTGTAGAAGTAAAATAACCATTTAAATATATGGTACAAGTACCTTAGAATTATACAGTGCTTGACTAAAATGTACTTTTAGCTAGTGGCATGTTCAGGCAATGAAGGAAAAAAATAACAGAAATTGCAATATTGATATCAATTACAAATCAATCGGATCTCTCAAGGTCTTATCTGAGCGAAAAAATATATTTCCACATATTCACTTCTTATTCATAGCATTTTTTTATTGCCCTATTCATACAGTCTTGACTTTTAGCCTTGGTTTGACTTGTACTGGCACAGCAGACATTAACTCAGCGATCACTATCTAAGAGCATGTATTTATTAATTAAAAGGTCTTTATGTGACTGTTGAATAGAAGAGCTTCTGAATCTACAGACACACACAGTGGAGTTACTTCACTCCACTTCAGCTGCCAGGGACACAGCGTAATAGAGAAGGAGGCATCTGTGCTGTGTGTATCAGTGAGAGAGAAGAGAGCGTGTTTGTCTGGAGACATTTCTCACAATTATAATCTATATTGAATTACCCGCGGGAGCCGTGTAGTTGCTGGTTCCGTGCTTGCTGCTCTAAGACTTGTTTCTCTCTCACACACCAACTTTTTCCCAGTACAAAAACATACCTCAGAATCAACTTCTGTTATCATCAAAGTCAGTATTTGAAACCATTGCGTGTCTTCCCGTGTATTGACTTTCCTCCTTTGTTTCTTCTCCAATACCCCTGCTCCCTGCCATTTTGACTATATTGGGAGGTAGAAATCAATGATGACATACAGTTAAGAGAAAATCTAAAGCCTTTATTTTTGGGGTATGGTATCGCTTAAATACTAATGAACGTAGTCACCATTACTTTTCATGGCATGTGTATATGTCGGTACAATGCATGTGTATAACAAATTTCAATAAATAGACCCAAAAAACACATATACCAAAGCAAATTCCTTGTATGTGCAAAGCTAGCTGGTAATAAAACCGATTCTGATATTATTACCTGGATTATCATTATTAGGTTAGTGGATACAAAATAGCATGTTAATTCCAGGTATTTTTTCCCTTTTTCTCAGAAATTCAAATAAATTACGATTAATGTGGTTCCCTTGTGTTATTTTACAAGATTTCTTAACACAACATTCTTCACTTGACAAACTGATGCTTCACAGTCCCTTGCCCCCACCTTCCAGCTACTTCTCATTCAATATTGCTCGCACACTTTTAAATAATTAAGATGCAATAAATCCCACTGTCACATTAGTTTTTCAGGTTCCATCCTCTGCCTGTGGACTTTATATCTTCATTGTGACAGTGAGACTGCAGCAAAAATAGCCGAGCAGAATGTACAGAATGCTGGCATGCGAGGGAGAAAAAGATGCTCCAAAGAGGCACTTTGGCATTGAAAGAGACTTCATTTATTGATTGTCACCCTTTTCAGAAATGCCATGCTCTTAAGCCAAACAAAAATCCATGACCGCCACTTCCTTCGCAGCTGATGGAAATGTTAGCAGAAAGAGCGGTGGGAAAAGGGGCTGGATGAAAGCGTCAGAAATCCACTCACCAACGCTTTAGTCCCCAGCCTTTCTTTGGCTGTCGCAGGTGATTTGTTCGGCCTTCACATTTTTTACATTTGAACACGTTCTCAGGGCACATGCACTGGTATGTAAATCCCTAGGTTTTTAGGAGGAAAAAACACCATAACTGCTAATGCATATAAATCTTCATTTAACGCAAACACACATGCACACTCATGGTCTCATCAACATTTCCAACGGGTCAGTAATTTTATTACATCAAAGTGCATAGCAACATTTAAAAGAAAGCAGCCATCCTTTTGAAAACATTCACATCTGAGTTGAAATCACTAATCACCAATGATGATGATTAAGCACCAATCTTCAGCAATAAACTTGCAATGTATTAACAGCAAATGTCAAAACGGGTGAATTAAATGTAACAAACAGAAACATGAGCACGAAGTATGCTCCCATCCATATGAAAACATCCACTTCCGATTTATCAAACAACAGGCAGGCTTCTTTTTTTATATATTTAAGTTAAAACCATCAATCTGGTGCACTTTGAGAGCAAAATGAATAGATCTAAAGATACATCAGATATAAACAGATTTTCTTTTTCTTTATGGATATTTTACAAATCACTCCCCTTTTAAACTGTATTCTTGTTTTACTATCACATAGTATTTCATACCTGTTTTTCATTTATTCTCTTATTTTTGTATAACTATAATGATCATATAAAGGTGTGCCTCTACCTCACTGAGCTGAGGTTATTTGAGCCTCTCTTGCTCTCTTGCTCACTCACACACAATGCGCTCGTGCCACACACACAGAGCCGAGCTTGAATGACACACAGAGACCCAGAAGTAGTTGTACTGTACTGTAGCATATTATTTTCGATGGCGTTATTGTATGATCAGTATGACAGATGAACAGATCACCACTGGGCTTTCAACTAAAGACACGCAAAAACCGTGGCATGTGTACAGCTCCTTAGGGGTACTGCAATTTGTGAAGTGCCGGCGCGGCGTTCCGGTCAACACAGTCTCCCTCTCCTTCAGCTTCATAAACGGACGCAAAGAGCTTTCAACTGATTGCAATATATTCCCATCAGCGGCGGTATTTGACGCTCAGGGAAGCACCGCATCGGTCCATGTCGGCGGCAGTTAAAGGCAATGTGAGCGTCCATTCCCATTGGATAACGGAGAATTTTAAACCCGGAAGTAAGTATTCTCGTTACTGTCGATTGATTTTACTGTGATATCTGCATTACTCATCAACTAAAAAACACCAGATTATCCTTGTTAATTACACAACATTGATTGGTTTAAATTGTGTGCAATGGTTTTGTGTTTTTCCCCTTCGACTCTGAGAAACAAATAGTTGTATCGGAGTTTAGGATAGCCGAAGACACTACACTACCCATAATCCTCAGCTATCGTTTAGGACTACACCATGTGCTTTGCGACAAACCCTGTGATTAGTCCTCAAGCTCTGTGATTGGTTGACCTCCAACTGCATTCCATATGAAAAAAAAAGTTTCGTAAAAGATAAAATCATACTTTATTCAGCAGTGCTTGCTTTACTCTTTGAAAGTCATCACATAAATGCATTGTAATAAATGGTTCGGCTGCATTAAATATTACACATCTGACTTAGTTCTTTATTTATCTACAGAGAATGGGCCTCAGAATAGACCGGAAACTATTCTTTTACCGTTCTGTTTTAATTTCACAATAAAGTTAATAGTAACTTTTTATTAACTAGACCGCTGGGTCATGTTAAGACCATCTTTTCTGTGTTGCTGTGGGTTTTTCCCATCGCTTTTGTGTTACAAATATCAAAACAATATATGTGTGGTCGTCTGTGGATAACAAAATATATCCGTCGTAAACTAAACCGGAAACAGCAGTATATTTTATTTTGTTAACACTGTAAACTTGACAGCTTTTTAACCCGCACCTCCTACTGGTTAAAGCACGTTATTACACGTTTAGAGTAATTGCAATGCAGGTAGATTGTGTTGCTTTTTAATTACTGTTTTTAAATGCCTTTTTCTTAATGTCTTTCATTTTTGTAAAGCACTTTGAATTGCCTTGTGTTGAAAGGTGCTATATAAATAAACTTGCCTTGCCTAAGGTCTGCTGCATGTTTTGTTGAATGTGTTATATTTGATGAAAACATTAAAATATTAAGAGTATATACAAATTAGGGGGAAAGTAGAAGGTCAATGATAGAAATATAGAATAGAAAATATCAAGAAGATACTGTAAATGATATTTAGAATAAAACAGTTTAGTGTCGGATGTACAAAGATATTAATAGGAGGATGTGCAAAACAGACAAACGAATTAGGCTTTATTAAAACATTAAATAATACTTTAGGTTAAGGTCTTCTTTTAAATACATGTAAGCAAAAAGCTTTGGGGGTATCTACAGATAAATATTAAGCCTGACAAAGTACTTAAAGTCTAAGATATTGCATGGTTTGTGTTGGGACTTGACAATCAACTTTCCTGCAATGTTAACTATGTTGAAGGACTTATTTTAACCGATATTATACATATTTATTATACTCTTATAAGATGTATGTAGATATAATAACAAATGTGCAGAATATGAAAGTTTAATGGTGGAGGTTGTTGGAGCAGAACACCTCTGCTACGCGCCGTTCGTTGGATGAGGCTGGATCTCTATTAAATTAAGAAAGGAATTGAAAACACCGGAATCAAAGTTATAACAAATTATCTGAGTTTACTTCTGGTAGGAAACCAAACACATATACAAGATTTACAGAGTACTCGAGTACTCCGGGCTTCAGGTTTGTGATGCGGTTTACAGGTAGACAGACCAGCCTTCAGGAAACGAGAAGTACAGACTTCAGGTTTGGGATGCGGTTTACACGTCTCTAGACCAGCCTTCAGCAAACCAGAAGCATTTTTACACTCAAAAACATCAGTATTCATATCTATTTTTGGGGCGGAGATGTGTCGACTCTTCCTTCCCATTTTCCTCCCAAAGCGAATGAGAGAGCCCCTGGGGAGGAGCTGTGTAAACTGCTCACCTCCCCCAAGTGGTCTTATTGGTTGGATTCACATCTGGTCTGGTTCAATCAGAGTTCGGACCAGAACGTGAGATCAGGTCAAAAGTCAACGTTTATCTCCACCCTATCTACTCTACATTCCCTTCCCATGGGGTTTTTTCACATAAACTATCCTCCTTCAGACATTTAAACCTTTCTGCATCTATTTAACGATGTCTTTAATGACCTTAAAAAACAACATCTGTTCTTAGGGGTGATAAGGACATGCGTAATGTTGTCTTTAACGACCTTAATGACGACATCTGCTTTTAGGGGTGAAACAGGCAAGGTTGGTGTGTGAAACACAGAATCTCTGGGTCAGTGAGTTTGAAAGTGAGAATAACATTCCTATTCTAAGTGATTATCAAAACCCGTTTGTGATTACCTAAAACAGTTCAAACAATACATGTTCACTAAAATACAATTCAAAATAATACATGTTTACTTCAATACAGTGTAGAATCATATCTTTTTACTTCAAGGTACACACATATTGATAGATGTCTTGTAATGCACCTTTGAGGAACCTGCGACCCAAGTTGTTCATTCATTGCATAACTACACTGTAGTTGTGTATATGATATGTCAATAAACCTTTGAAAATCTTGAAAGAGATGTGCAAAATAGCCATTATATACATTTTTTAATGAACGATTAGAGAAGAACGAGTAATGAATTTGCTTTATAGGGATCTGCAGATAAATGTTTAGTCTTCTCAAGCACCAACTACCAAATATCTCGCCTGATTGTTTGCACTTGACAATCACCTTCACTGAATTTTACTCAGGTGTAAATAAAGTCTGATTTAAGGGTTGTTTATATTTCACATCATTAATCCAAATCTGTAAAGTAACTAAAATAAATGTAGTGGAGTAAAAATACCAGGTTAACCTTAAAGAAAGCCCTCAGGATTATAAAAGACCCCCATCACCCCAGTCACAAACTGTTCTGTCTGCTGCCGTCTGGCAGGCGGTAACGCAGCATCCGGACTAAAACCACCAGACTGAGGGACAGTTTCATCCCACAGGCCAGAAGACTATTAAACACCTGAACTTTGAAACAACATCCACAACATTCATCTGGCTGCAATTTACAAATTGTCTATCTAATATATCATATTCCAATCACTTGTATATAGACACCAATGTGTTTCCCATCCCCTAAACCTCCAGGGATGTATACAGTTTAATACTGGCAACTACTAATGGGAAATACGAAAACGTCTTTTAAAACTACAATTCCCAGTAGAGACGCGCCATAGAACATGTTGCGAAACAGACATATAGCCAGCATATGTAGTTCTGGGGGGGGTGGGTGGACACGTTTGATGGATAGTCTGCCGTGGTTTAATTCCCTCGGCATAAACTTTGCGCACTGCCACTCCAACATCCAATCACGGGGTTTGTCAAGCAAAGCGGCTGGTGTAGTCCTAAACGATAGCTGAGGATTATGGGTAGTGTAGAAAAAATATTTGTTTCTCCGAATCGAAGGGGAAAAATACAAAAGCATGTTACACAATTTAAACCAATCAATGTTGTGTAATTAACAAGGATAATCTGGTGTTTTTGAGTTGTGCAGATATCACTGTAAAATCAATCGACAGTAAGGAGAATACTTACTTCCGGGTGTAAAATCCTCTGTTATCCAATGGGAATGGACGCTCACATTGCCTTTAACTGCCGCCGACATGGACCGATGCGGTGCTTCCCTGAGCGTCAAATACCGCCGCCGATGGGAATACATTGCAATCAGTTGAAAGCTCTTTGCCTCCGTTTATGAAGCTGAAGGAGACTCGGTGCGTCCCAACTGCACGCCACGGGACCCTGACCAAGCGTCACTATTGGGCTATCAGGGAGTGAGACTGTGTTGTTCCAGTGCGCTCCGGCAGCACAACATCCCTGATCGTTTCACCACGGAGGAAAGCAGCAGAAAGTCGACTGGGGTTAAAGAGAGCGGGGCCTAGAAGTTATCCTTCTGCGCTGCGTTGCGTGCATGGCTTCCATCTGCAGGTAACGGGGAGACGCGCTCTGGCGGCAGTCTCGTTCAGGATCCGAAACTACAATTAAAAGAAAGAGCTAGTTAGTAAAGAATTTCAAAAGAATTATCAGAAACAACTGCATCATATAGCATTTTAAAAAACAGTCATAGTATAGTATATCGGGAGAAAAAATCATAAATATCTGCGTCGAATAATATGTAGACAATATTAAATAAGAAAACTATAGTATGTAGTATGTAGACAATATCATTAATAAGAAAAAAATTCATAATATAGTATGTCGCAAAATATAAAATATAAAAGAAATATAGCATAGTAAAGTGTGTTAAAATTATAAAAAAGGTATGTATTTCTTTATTTCCACATACTATACTATACATACTTATCCGTTTTTGTATGATCTTTTTTGAGATACCATACTATTAGTTTTTTTTAGACATACTGTACTATGACGTTTTCGTCTAATATTTTTGGCATCATAAAACATTTCTATTACAGTATATTGAAAATAACAATTCTGTTTTTTAAATGTATTTTTGTCAAAAGAAAAAGAGAAAGACACAGATGGATCAGATTGACTAAGCTATCTTTCTCATTAACTCTCCTCTTCTACTTTTTTTTTTGGGACCAATACAAGCCATTATGTATGTGGAATGTTGATAAGGAAAAATGCAGAATGAATCCAATGCTTTTCAGAAAATAAAGAGCACTAATGCAAATTCATGCAACTCCAGGACCCCATTATAGAGGGCATAGAGTATGTATAGTTACAATTATGTAAATGATGTTTTTAATTAACCTGTGGAGTGACTAATGCATCATCATGAGGGAATATTATAAATGAAAAACAGTACATATGGTAAGTTTGTATGGGAAAGGGAAGCAGCCGTGATGACAGACTTTATCTCGCCTCTTCTGATTTCCATGCTGTCTACACTGTGTGCAAGTACAGTCGTGAGAATGATCATTTATCTCTTAAGCCGCAACATATCCTCGAGGCATCTTCAGAGACCTGCAGAAGTGCTGTCACACTTAAACTTGCTCGCTCACACACACAGATTTTAGGCCCTTGAGGTACCGGTGTACCACCTTTAAATCCTCCAGAAATCCATCAGACAGCCTTAATGGGAAAAAAACGGAGAACTTTTTCTTTGTGACTCGGACTGTTTGTAGGTGAGTTTGTAAGTATTGGTATCATTTGGTTGTGTCGTGTTAGTGGTTCTTGAACCCCGAGAGCAGGAGAGACTGAAAAGAGTCAAGGCAAGCTTATAAAAGTTAACAGCATTTAATTACACAAAAGATGCGGTGGTATACAAATGAAATGTGCGTGTTGGTGGTTCCCCCTGCCAGCTGTTTGGTCCCGTCCGCGCTGGGTCAGCTGGGGGCAAAGAGAGAGATCCTTCTTGTCTCTCCCGGGTAACAACTGTAGTCTTCTCCTATTGGCCGGCGTCGACGGGGGCGTGTCCAATGCAAATCCTGTCGGTTTCTGCTGCTGAATTACATTACTCAGATGTCTGTGGTCATCTAAACATTCCCTAATAAACCTCATTCCTGCGTCAATAAATGAGTGTTAAACCCAGGGTGTTTAGTGTACAACATCACGTTATTTCACCTTCAATTCACGGTTTGAAAACGTAGCATTTTGCCACATGCTAATGCTAACCGGAAATGACTAAATTCACCAGCGGAAAACCGGAAGTCACTTGTGAATCTTCGGTTTTCAGAATAAAACAGATTTAAATTAAATACAGTGTATTTCATTCAAATACGCCACATCAACATTGATTTTAATTTCTAACAATCCCTCCTTTCATACCCTTTAAGGTATGAACATAATACTGAAATCCATGAGTTCTTCATCTGAACTTTGCATAGTACATAACTCATAAAGGGTAGAAAATACAAATAGGAACAATACATATTCATCATAAATGCGAAGTTTTTCATCTGTGCATAACTTCTAGCTTAAACCTTTAATGTCACTTCGTAAAATAGCAGCAATTAGCTTGGTATGGAAAACGTCGAACTCCCTCCTTTCACATCATAAATCATCTTCATACTGTATCTGGTGTAAAGGCACTTGTTCTTTCACAAAATATAAGAAGGATAAAACTATCTGAAAATAGCTAAATATTACTCTTTATTTAAACAATCCTATCCTCTTCAGTGTTGCACACTCCCTTTTTCAACTAATGTCTAGCGCTATTCTATCGGTCTGTTTTTATCTGACTGTTTGTGTCATCCTTTTACTGTGTCTCTGGTGTGATTTAGGAATCTCTGCTGGTTATATCAGATATAGTTCTCCCCATCCACATTCTTATTGGTTATGGGACAGAGGAATAATAATTCAGAACCTGCTGATATCTGAATCTTAATACTCGGCATATGTTACAAACAAAATAAAACATCTTCATGGTGAACTAAATAACATATTTCAATAGCTCGGAATGTCTGATGAGCATCTGTGTTGTTCCTAAATAAAATCCTTGTAATCTTTTTCAAATCTAAATATAACAATGAACTATTCCTGTTTGTGGTAAAGACACACACTAACTTTATTTAATATAATTTCATTATGGATTCAAAACAACCAAAATCATGGTGCTGTCAGAGTGTGGTTTCCTGAGTGTATCTGTCCTGTAAGGTACGCCATTCTCTGCTTGGCTCGTGTGCAGAAATCCCATCAGTTGCACCTGGCAATACTGCTTCTACCTGTCTATTATCAAGCTGAACAATGATTACAGAATTCCAACATACTGTCAGCAAATGTCTTTCTATTATAAATTTAAATTGCCCTTGTGTTCATTTATATCCCCATAATGACCTAAACCAGCGGTTTTCAAAGTGTGAGGCGCGCCTCCCTGGGGGGGCGCCAGAGAGCTTCAGGGGAGGCGCAGCATGAGAAAAAAAAGTAACGAGAACAAGATGAGTAAAGTGTCACTTGCACACTTTTGGCTGTCTGTGGAGACCGAGTTCCCCCACCTCGCCAAAAAGGTTGTAAAAGTGCTCATACCCTTCACCTCCACCTACCGGTGTGAGTGCGGGTTTTCCGCATTGACTTTGATCAAAAGCAAGTACCGGTCAAGGCTGCAGCCAGAGGCTGATCTGCGTTTATTCCTGTCTACATTGCATCCCCGCCAGAGTCCTGCACGGGTCTGATTTTCAAGACCCGCTCACGCCCCGCACCTGCAACGTGCAATACCGAACCCGCCCCGCCACCCGCACATATTGCCAATTAGTTCCGCAAACCGACCCGACCCGTCGGCACAAGATCCGCAAACCGACCCGAACCCGCATATCCTAGGAGCACTGAAAACATGCAATTATTAACACACGCAGTTGCGTATTTGGCTCAAAAAGCGTGGGATGTTGGTTATTTTCTCCATGACACCAAAAGCCTCCCAGACGTTGGATTTCGCTCTTGAGGAAGAGTTATTTACAATGCTGTATTCTCCGCTAGAGCTTCACCTCAGCCATTTCGAATGTGGCGCGCTCAGCAGCAGATTGATGCGGTGCAGAGGTTATGATTATGCGCGGTCCCGCGGGGAGAGGTCTGAGGAAACTTACCACCCGCGAATCACTTTTTTTGCGGGTCACCCGTCGGGTACCGACCCAATGCAGGACTCTGATCCCCGCAGGACTCTGATCCCCGCATCACCCGCATGTGCGCATCAAAGACGCAGACTCATTGTTCCCAGCACTAAAGTAGGGGTGAGTGTAATAAGGAGGCAAAGTTGATGTTCAGTGTGTTGCCGGGAGCATATAAGGATTCATCCACGATGTTGAAAATGTAAAAAATGTTTAAAACACATATTTAAAACATAAAGATAAAAAGGTTTTAAAAAGTTATTTTTTAATGTTTTTAGGAGGTGATGCTACTCAGCCATTCAAATCGGTGCAGTCAGTGAGTCAGCACGATAGATTCAAACACACAGAGACGAGACAAGAAGAGAGAAACAGTTGGAGTAACTTCAAATGGCGTGCTCAAAAAAGAGAAAGGTAGACAGCGAAAACAGAGCATTTAATGACATTTGCTCTTATTGGACCTCTTTGAAATGCAATTGAATACCCCTGCATTATAGCAACAACAACAATAATAATAATAATAATGATAGCAATAATAATTGGGAGGGGGGGCGCGGCTGTTCTCATGTTCTCTGAGGGGAGGCTCACCTTCCCAGACTTTGAAAACCCCTGACCTAAACAATAAAGTCTATGGCTTTTACTTCTATTTCTTTACCAGGCTAGTTACAAGATGTTGTCTAAATTAAATTCTGTGTCATTACATTACTATGTTTTAGCTTAACTGTAATATGTTCTTTCTACATTTCAAACCTCAGTTACTCTAATATCTGTTAAAATATTACAAAATGGTTTCATTATCACAGGTCAACTTCTTTGGTATTCCATTCTGGAATTACATCTCTCACAGTAGCCCCTTGGCCACTGCTTCTGCATCTGTGTTACCTGTTCAAAATGCAATCAATATTTAGAAACATGTCAACATTCATCAAACAGTATCTTATCCCCAGATATGGAGCAGGTTAATTCTAAAACTATCATTCAATGCTCAGTTTGAACATCTAGGTTGGGGCGGAAGGTTTCTTTCAATCCCTAAAAGAAAAATTTAAATTGTGAATTTGACAGCCATGTTGACGTTATACATTATACACACTCCCCCCTTTTTACACATGAACTCATGTGTAACAAAATCCTGAAATGGGGAGGGGAGGAAAGAAAACTTTCAGTTACATTTTGGTTAGGGACATAGCAATTTTACATCCATTATTATTATTATTATCTTTCCACAGTAAACACCTCAGTGAAAATAAATGTTTCTCTTCATCTTTCAGTCCTAAAAGAAACAGAATCTTCAGATTATAGTTTGAGTTTTTCATTTGCAAAACGCCAACTCCTGTGGGAGTAAAATATCATCAAGTAGATTAGAAACGGGTCCCATGTGCGGTTTCCCTTGGAGCTCCAAAATAATATGTTAGTCCAAAAACATGCTTGGTTAGTTATTGTTTTAGAATCATGCAGTTACACTGATCACATGCCGGCATTCATTCACGCTCATACCGTCTGGTTGTCAAGTCAGGTGTGGTCAGGTACACCCCAGAGTCAGTCATTGACAGTGCTTTTGTCACACTGTCAGTCAGGGTCAAAGGTCATTTGGTCTCGGTCTTTTGGCCATGTCGTGCTCTGCAGAGTCTTTTCAGAGGTAATTCAGCATAGGCGGGTACCCTTTATCTACAAAAATATGTCATATGCGGAGCGCCATTCCTTATTCATTCACGATTTCAACTATGATTTCAAGATGGTTCTAACTTTTCATTGGGACTTCTGCCTCCCACCTTTCTTGAAATTTGTTACAAAATTCACTTCCTTATAATACTACTACTGCAGTTTATTTACACCTAATTAGTATTAAAATGTCTAAAAGATCTATTTCAGAAACTTGTGTACATGTGGCTATTATCTTGAGTCAAAACATTATTAGGATCTGTGTAGCTCTGCTATGTATTTCATAACTCCTTATAATGTCACTTAAACCCCTTTTCTGGTCTACTTAAAAAACAATGTTAATCCCCTTAGCAGTGTGTGGAACCTTGGGTGTTCGAACATGCAGCAATTACTCCCTCCTTCATCAAGGATTTAAAACAGAAGTCATTTCATATTTCCATCTTAAAGCCCTCCTCTGGTGATAACTATGCCACAATGGTGAAATCCATACAAATAAAGATTTGTCTGAATTTATACAGTGGTTCCTAAAACTATCCCTTTAATCTGTAGATCAATATTGTAACAAATTAAATCACCACTTTATTCACACATGAATAAGAATCTCTTAACGAACAATTTGTTAACATGATGGAAAGATTGAAGAAAATAGTTCTACTCTGTACTCCAAAACACCCACTGCTTAAAGTGTAGTGAATGTTTCCATCATGTCTCCCCCTTTATCCCTCAGTGTGTTTTAGAATGATTCTCATTTTACTTTAATAGTCTCCTTTTTACTGCTACTTTAATTTACCAATTGATTAATTCATGGTTAATACATCTTTTTGTCTTTACGTATTTATTAAGTCAATTCAAGTTCTTTAAATGTGGTCACTTTTCTGTGCGTTTTGTGAATAAGTGTGTTTATGTGTAAACTCACTCATTCCCGTTTTCCTGTTCTCCTCCCCTGGTTTTCTCAAGCCGTGACCCCGGCCTCCTCACTTCCAATCGACCATGCCAACTCCTCTGATTCTGTCTTCTCTTCAGTCCATCAGCTCTTGAATCCATCGGCTGTAACTCTTTTAGGCAGCCTTTGGCCCAGTTACATCTGCAGCCCACATCATGCCACTGTTCTTGTACTGCTTTGCATTTCATCTCCTCCTTTACAGTCTCTCTACTGTTTTTATGGAGGGCGGATTCTGCTCTCATGTCCCACACTTTGCTCTTGTGCCAAATCTCGTGGCTCAGCTTGGAACTTCATGTCCTGTCTGAGGGACTGATGTCAGCATGCCGTTTGGTTCTGGATGCCACAGGTGGAGTTAGTTCTGGCTGCAGTTCTGGCTGCAGTCTTGTTGTTGTTGTTGGTGGTGGTTCAGCTCTGGTTCTCCGTCTGTTCGATGGAGAAGGAGGAGTCTCCTGTTGGGTTAGGTCTTTTGTCAGCTTGGAGGGTCGGGGTCGTAGCCTTTCTGACTCAGAGGGGGAGTCCAGGTCTCGGGACGCATTACCTATAGGAAGTCTAGCACACTGAGGTTAAAAAAATTCAACCCTTTCCACTCTGTCTTTTTCTAATCATACTATCTGTCTTAGTTGTTAAATGCCATCTAAACAACACAATTAATGTCTACTAATGTTATTAGAAAATCTCCTTCTAAAAATTACTTCAACCATTGTTACATATTTACCCAACATAACTCTTTCAAGAAACCATTTTCTCCTATAAATTGAAATACTTACATGTTTCAAGCATCACATTCCCCACACTACGAAAGAACATCTCCATACTTTCTCCAATATTGTAATCCCACTGTTTCTCAGAACAACAGTAAAAACCTGCAGAGGACACTAATCAGATCACAGTAATGTAAATTGACTCAAGTGTAAGCCCATGTCTACTTTCTATTATACTTATTACTTTTGGTGAACATTAAGTTTATATTATCTAAATTCCTTGTCTATGACTTGCAAATAGTTTGAGTGTAAAAATGTGTTTTTTCTCTGGTGGTGCCTTTCCTAAAAATGTTCAATTACTTATTGTGTTGTACCAGTTTTTCCAAAATCAGTTCTAACTGCCGTGCCGTTTCTGGAAATGTCGCGGTACGGCTACACAATTTGCAAGAAAGTGCCAACATGTTCCTTTGTTAACTCTGATCCGGAGTGCATCTGCAGTGCGTTCTACAACTTCCCATGGTCCACTCCATACAGGTTGCAATGAGTTCATCTTGTGGATTTTTACTTTCACCCAATCACCTGATCCAACAGAAATATTCATCATGGACCTGGCATATGCTTCCGCCTCAATTTTCCTAATATCCAACACTGGTTCTCCTCTGTATTGTGAGGGGCTACATTGTGGTGGATATTGCTGAGTGGGGCAATCTCTGGCCAAATGTCTACAATCACCACATATGAAGCAGCCATCATCCCTTCTGCCTCTTGATCGTTGCTTTCCTCTCCATTGTCCCTTTTGTTGTATGGGAGGGTATACCTGTGCTTGCGGCTGTACTTGGGTAGGAGGATATGCAGGTGTTTGCTGTTGAAGATACTGTGGTGCTTGTGGCTGTACTTGGGTAGGAGGATATGCAGGTGTTTGCTGTTGAAGATATTGTGGTGCTTGTGGCTGTACTTGGGTAGGAAGATACACAGGTGTTTGCTGTTGAAGATACTGTAGTGCTTGTGGCTGTACTTGGGTAGGAAGATACACAGGTGCTTGCTGTTGCTGGAGTTGTGTGGGACATTCATTGGACCAATGTGACGTCTGACCACATGTGTAGCAGCCACCATTTTGGAAACCTCCTCTGAAACTTCCTCCTCCGCTTTGTTGGTTCTGCATTTGATTCTCTGGTTCTTCCTGAGTTTGAACTGTTGGAGGTGTTCGCCCTGCCTTCTCTGCTAGTATGGCCATCTGCTTTGTCGATTTCTTGTTTTTATTAGCTTCGGCATCTTTCTCAGCTTTGGCATCTTTCTCAGCTTCGGCATTTTTCTCAGCTTCGGCATTTTTCTCAGCTTCGGCATCTTTCTCAGCTACTTGTATCTTCAAAAGTCTTAGTTTTAGTGCTTTCATCACTTCGTCATTTTCCCTCTGTGTTGCCTGGTATGTCATGTCGTGGTGAATGAGCTGTAGTTTCCATTCTTCTGGGAGTTTAGCTTCTAATCCCACCACGGCTTCCAGGCATGCCTGCACTCATCGGGGAAGGGCTTTAATGACCGCGCTCTTCAACAACATTACGACAGCCGGAGAAACGTCATGTCGTTCTCCAGTGCAGTCCTCCCACACTCCTTCACATCTCTTCAGGAAGGTATGCATGTCCTCCCCCGGTTCTTTTCTCAGGCTGTTGAGGGCGTGTAAACTGCGTGTTGTCGGGTAGATGTTACGAATAGCAGCCCAATAGCTCGACCTGATATTGTTGAATGAAGTGTCATCTGGAGAGTTGGTGCATTTGGCCATGAAATCTACTGCTCTTGCCTCTAGTCTGCCTTCTATCCGTCTAAGCAGTGCCCTCATGTCTCCCAAGCACAGGTGGTCTTGGACAGTGTACTTCTCCAGATCTTTAACCCACTTCTGACCTCCTTGGGTGAGTGGAGGTAGCTTTGCCACTAATGATTCCATGTCCCTGTGAGCCCATGGTTGGTAGTCAAATCCTCCTCTCTCAGCCGCTATCAATGGCATGGAGGTATGTGCACTGGTCTTGGTTCTTCCAGCTTTGGGGCATGTCCCAGGGTATTCGTCCCTACTATTGTTCTCTGAGGGAGATGCAAATCTGCGTCGTTGCTGTGACTGTTCTTGGTAGGGGGAGTGTCTACTGGTTACAAACTGTGTACTGCCGTCGTCATCTTCATCTCCCTGTCCTTTGGAATAGTCTTTGTCAGGAGAGTAATTTGTTCGGCGTGTTGTTTGAGATTCTCCCCATTTTTGAGTTATTTGTTGTTTTCTTTCTTCCTTAATTTCTTGGAATCTTTCATCTGCAGAATGTGTTGTTTCAGGAGATCAACCAGTTCGGTAATTTTTCTCTTCTTGCTCTTTTTCCCATCTTTTCCTTTCTTCTTGTTCTTGTCTTTGTCTTTCTTCCATTCTGATGAGTTCTGCTTCCATTCTTCTGTTGAACTCTTCCTCTCTGATGAGTTCTGCTTCCATTCTTCTTTTGAACTCTTCCTCTCTGATGAGTTCTGCTTCCATCAGCTGGTTGACACTGGATAGGATTCTTACCTCATACGCCAATTCTTTCACATTTGGGGCTTGAATTGAAGCTTGGTGAGAAGGGTTGTTCTCTGATATGTCGGGAGGAGACACTTCGGTCAGGCTTGGATACTGCTTTGGAGTTTGGATAACTGGAGCCTCTTCTGTTATTTCTGCTGTGTCTTCATTTACTGGCAGATCTGCTGCTTCTACCAAATGTAAGCTTGTTGTCAATCCCTGGCTGGCATATTTTAGATGGAGTATCAGACTTGTAACTCTAGCTTATCTTTCTTCAGCTTTGGTCATAGCGCTTTTTCCAGGTCCATACCACGAGGGTCGTCCGGCTTTGATCCATGCCTCTTGCTGTTGTAGGTATTCTCCATTCTCATATTCAACTACAGCTTTTCTATGGGCTTTCGTTGGTCCAGGTTGATCATCTGCTGGAATCAATCCTCTCGTTTGCCACTGCTCGACCAGTTTCTCTATTCTGTTCCATGTCTTCTGTCTATCTTTTGGCGCTGTCATAGCATCTGACCTGATGTTTACCCTCTCCTTAATATCTGCAGTTGAGCCTGGCATTGAGAATACTCTTAACTTAGTGTCATTTAGTGACATGTTTCACTTGGATGGAATTATGAAGTTTATCAAAGAAGAATTACTAATCCACAGAATAGTACCTTTGTATTCTTTATTAAAGTATCCTATGTCATCTGAACTCAACTTTAGAATCTGGTATCTTCTTTTTTTTTTTATATATATATAAAAAATTAATAAAGTAAATTAGAAATTATGCAAATTTTAAAATCAGAAATTTAAAAAATAAAAAATGTACAGTGTATGGTTTTGACCTTTAAAATATGAAAATAGGAATATGGTGAAAATCCAAATAAACTGTGTACAGTGTATTCTGAAGTTTATGAAATTATGCAAATGTCATAACTACAATACTTCAATTCAGAGAAACCACATGTAATCTTTATCTGTGTGTGGTGAAGAATGTATTAACTGTAATACTTATGTCCGCTAGGGGAGCTGTCTTATTTTTAACTCCTTTCAAATGTATCAACTAGTACTTCCGGTTCATAAACCTACTTCCGGTTTATTTTCCCAAATAATAAAGTTCAAATTACTTTCTTTGAAAAGCATGAAAAACAAAAACAACTTAATCTACTCTCAATGTTCATCTACACCATCCCTGTGTATTTAATCAGTAGTTACCAGTTGTATCTTTACTCAAACTATTTCACCACCTAGTAATGCCAACTGGCTAGCTAACTAGCTTAGCAGTATAGCATTAACCTCATGTGACTGGGGGAAGGGGAGGGGAACAATGGGAACATGTGATGCAATTAAAAACCACACTGCTTGAAAAACTCCAATACAAAACAAGACAATCTTCATTTATCTTAGCTCTAAATTCTATAGATGCTGACCTTAAAAGCTGATCTTATACCAATCTTGTACACAATCTTTCCGGCTTAGAACATCACACAAAAATATACTTTTCGGCTTAAGAACTCCACACAATATACTTTATTAAACGAGACTACGCCGGTTTAACACATCAAACATATAAACTAACATGAACGGACCCAGTCCAGTGCAAAACAGATCATGGCTCGTACCTCCCCAGAGATCTTAACACTATTTGGAGCCAGTCCAATGTAAACCAGATAACCTCTAGTGCCTTCCCAAAGGTCTTTAATATTCACATTAATCGGGCGGCGCCGAAGAAAACACTATAAACAAAACCGCACCACTCGCAATCACACCACAGATCAATCTACTACTCACCACCAACGCTTGCACCTAATGTAAGTTATTTAACTATACAGTTTTTGAATTAAACAGGTAACCGTCTCACCTTTGATTTAGGCCCAGCCAAAAAATCCTTTGTCTGCCGCCTGTTGTGATGCTAGTTAGCTGCAGCTTTCCTCTCTTCCAGCCCTCTCCTCTCTCCAGAGTCCCTTCGTGGTCGCCAATTGTTAGTGGTTCTTGAACCCCGAGAGCAGGAGAGACTGAAAAGAGTCAAGGCAAGCTTATAAAAGTTAACAGCATTTAATTACACAAAAGATGCGGTGGTATACAAATGAAATGTGCGTGTTGGTGGTTCCCTCCTGCCAGCTGTTTGGTCCCGTCCGCGCTGGGTCAGCTGGGGGCAAAGAGAGAGAGAGATCCTTCTTGTCGCTCCCGGGTAACAACTGTAGTCTTCTCCTATTGGCCGGCGTCGACGGGGGCGTGTCCAATGTAAATCCTGTCGGTTTCTGCTGCTGAATTACATCACTCAGATGTCTGTGGTCATCTAAACATTCCCTAATAAACCTCATTCCTGCGTCAATAAATGAGTGTTAAACCCAGGGTGTTTAGTGTACAACATCACGTTATTTCACCTTCAATTCACGGTTTGAAAACGTAGCATTTCGCCACATGCTAATGCTAACCGGAAATGACGAAATTCACCAGCGGAAAACCGGAAGTCACTTGTGAATCTTCGGTTTTTTAGAATAAAACAGATTTAACCTGTTCCACTCTGAGCCTGTTTTTCAGGTCTCAGGCTCGAAAATGACATTCCCAGAACAAATGACCATATCTTCCCTTCTAAAAGGGTTAAATTAATAATCTTTGTTCTCAAAGTAATGATAAACCTGTGAGTTGGATGTAGAAGTGTCAGAATCAATATAAATGTTTTTTATTTTAAAGAAAATTCAGATTTTACATAGTAAAAAACTGTAAATTATAGTGTCCGTCCAAAAATTATTTTTTACAGATAGTGAAAACTACCCTTGGATGATGGGTTAGTAGACTAAAAGCTTTAGGAATCCAAAGTACAACATATAATAAGTACCCTGTATCAAGATTGATGCAAAACAAGTGAAATTTGACCTTTTTAGAGAGATTTAGCCAAAAACTAGGCCATCTGGGGTCATTTGGGTGGATTTGACCTATCTCTGGCCCCCCTTGCTCGATTTGGTTGGTTGACATACCCTTGTGACCGTTAGAGCCAATAGAATCGAAGGGGGAGGCCCACACCCACACACGTTGTAAAGAAAAAATGTGGGCGCTTCGCGTGTGGAAAACGAAACCAAAGTGGAGGAATGTCTCCTTCTGGAGTTTGGAAACTAAAACGCAGTTGTATTGCTTATGGATTATCAGAAATAATTTCAAAGAAGGCACAGACACATAGGATGAACCTATGGATTAACTGCAGCATCGTTTTTTTTATCGTTTTAATGCCATTGAAGACCACTTTTGACCAAGGTAAGCCATATTTACGTGTTTAGCTTCTTAGCTCCACATGTGATGATGTACGCTTTCGTTTATAGCGTCACGAATGTTTATCACTGAGTGTTGAGGTTTTTTACACAGATTCAGTGTCTCCAGGACACCAAAAATGAGTGGTTGGCTGTGCATCTAGGATAAGTAATAAGGGAGTTATGAGTGAGTTTAAGTGCCTTTGTAGGTTCCGTTTTTTCGATCGAGGCTAATTCAGAGGCTGAGTGCTAGCATTGTGGGTTTTTTTTGAAAAAAAAAATTAAAAAGATCAGTTAGCTGAGTTTCTTCCCGTTACATGGATATAACACATTCATAGTTTTATTCAATATTAAGATTCCTTAGACGTTGTTTCCTGCAAATGACGCGTTTATCCGCCCGGTACCGGGGGGAAGGTGTGAAACAGGTTAAATTAAATACAGTGTATTTCATTCAAATACGCCACATCAACATTGATTTTAATTTCTAACAGTCGGCATGCTATGTGTGTGTATACTGCTTTTTTAATTTCCATTAGATTCAATACATGAGCTGACCAAAGCAATTTTCTACCTTCACCTAAACCCCTAAGACCCCTGGCTTATTCAGTGCGTGTCTATGCATGTTTGTGTATGTTTATCTCTGTTTTGGTGCCAAAGCAACAGCAAAACACAATGTTCGACTGGTATGCTATTTTTTGTTTGGGTCACTTCGTCTGCTGGTAAAAATAAGTTGGTACAAAAACATATACTCCTTCAGTCAGACGATATTGTGATATATATCTAATCCACGGTGCAAAGAGTGGTAGGTAAAAATGAGACAGGTTAAGGTGGAGTAGAATCTGTAAAGGTAGCGGTTTGCTCCATCGTCAGATTTTGAAAGGAAGGCAAGATTCCGGAATTTTTAGAGTTCTGGTTCTGTTCTTAGTATTGACAAATCACAGTTCTTTGGTTGAACCAAGGTAAAACGTTTTGAGAGAAGAGCAAAAAAAAGGCAGGAATGCAAAACTTGGAACCTATTTGCTAAAGTCTGATGATGAACTCGTTGCACCCGCACTGCGAGGGGGACCCAAGTTCCCATCAGCAAAAACACGTCGGTTTGCTATCCTGGCTCCAAAATGGTGGAATGAGCTCCCCATTGACATCAGGACAGCAGAAAGCCTACACATCTTCCGGCGCAGACTGAACACTCATCTCTTTCGACTCCACTTCGAGCGATACAATTACTAACAAAGAATTACTAACAAAGCACTTATATACTAATAAAGGACTGGCTTATCTAAAGCCAGTTGAGTAGCACTTGAAATGTTTTGGCTCTATGAAACCTGATGTACTTATATGTTTCTGTTTTCTTCAAGTTTGTATCTTCTTGGTCGAATGCACTTATTGTAAGTCGCTTTGGATGAAAGCGTCAGCTAAATGCAATGTAATGTAATGTAACTTTTTATTAGCTTAACATTAGCTTGTAACTGACAAATTAAAGAATACTCCAGTTGTTGATATCAACTCTCAACTCCAAAACCACCAGAAGTTGCTAATTGTACTGTGAAATAAAACTTGAAGTATTGTGTCCACAAGAGGATTATCATCATCAGAACAATAGCAGATTCCGGAAGTGCTTTTAACAAAAAAAGTAGAACTGTCAAACAGAGTCTGACTAGAGCAGTTTACAATAAGCTAAAAGCCACAGCAAGAGGTGGAAAAAGTAATCAGATCTTGTACTTAACCTGTGAAACCCCATCCCTGTTTTTCAGGTCTCAGGCTCGAAAATGACATTTCCAGAACAAATGACCATATCTTCCCTTCTAAAAGGGGAAAATTAATAATCTTTTTTCTCAAAGTAATGATAAACCTGTGAGTTGGATGTAGAAAAGTCAGAATCAATATAGATGTTTTTTATTTTAAAGAAAACTCAGATTGAACATAGTAAAAAACTGTAAATTATAGTGTCCGTCCAAAAATATTTTTTTACTTATAGTGAAAAGTAAACCACCCTTGAATGATGGGATGGTAGACTAAAAGCTTTAGGAATCCAAAGTACAACATATAATAAGTACCCTGTATCAAGATTGATGCAAAACAAGTGACATTTGACCTTTTTAGAGGTTTAGCAAAGAAAACTCCACCTCTGGGGTCATTTGGGTGGAAATGGGCGTTTTTGCCGTTTCTCTGGAACCCATTGGTCGATTTTGATGATTGACATCTCTTTTTAACCGTTAGAGCCAATAGAATCGAAGGGGAATTTCCACATACACACGAACGTTACCATTGTGAAGTGTGGGCTATGCGCACGCAGTTTCCCCAAATCGAAACCTGTCTCACGCTCTGAAATCTGAAAACTTAAAAGTAGATTTATTGCTGATGGATTATCAGAAATCATTTCAAAGTGACACAGACACATTGGATTAACCTATGGATTAACCTTCAGCAGCGTTTTTATCGTTTTAATGCCATTGAACACAACTTTTGATCAGACAACGACAAAGGTAAGACATATTGCCGTTTTGGCTACCTAGCGCCACGTGTTGTGATGTCTGTTTTTGTTTATAATGTTGCGAGTTCTTATCATGGAGTGATGATATATATACCTATTGATTCTGTGTATTCTCACGATGCTAATCGATATGTTGGATGTGCAGTTACGATAAGTAATAAGGGTGTTATACCGTGTTTTCTGTGCAAACGGCGTTAGCATTTTTTCGCACGGGGCTAATTCAGAGGCTCAGCGTTAGCTTTGTGTTTTGTTTTGCATTACATGGATATGAAACATTCATAGTTTATTAAATATTAAGAAGCCCTCAGACGCTGTTTCCTGCAGATGATGTGTTTTTCCCCCCGGTGGCGGGGGGATGGGGTTTAACAGGTTAAGTAGAAGTACAAGCATGTAGGAATACTCTGTTAGAAATGCAATCATAATGTAAATAAACTGTACTATCTACCTGCAATCATAATGTAAATAAACTTAAAGTACCAAAAGTAAAAGTAGTCATTGTGCAGATTGTCCATTTCAGAATAATATATATGATATATTTTATAATTATTGATCATTAAAGTGTTCTCAAAGCTGGTAAAGGTGCAGCTAGTTGTAATGACTTTGTATACTGCAGGGTAGCTTGTGAATTTACTCCAGGGGGGTATACTACGAATCTAGTTCAACATATCCTGGATATGTTTTGAGTTATCCGGTAAATCCAAAAAAAAAAAACGCTCTCGCTAAACTGTCCTACGACGCTGGCTATCACCTCGATCGCAAGCCAGCCGTGTCCTATCTAGTTAGGTGCGCGTTCACATAAAATGGGTGGAATCTGGAGCATTCGACCAATCACAAACATGGACAAGGCTAGAGCAGCGTACTTCACAGCGGAGGAGCAAAGTGTTATAATGAGCCGCTTTGAGGACTTCAAGCACATGATAAAAGTTAAAAGCAACACGGTTGCGGCTGCCAAAAGTCGCCAAAGTGGTTGGCAACAAATTGCTGACTCTGTGAATGCGTAAGTAAATTATGTCCTTTGTAACAGCGTGCACAGCTGCACATCTTTAAAAAGTGTATTGGATGCACGGCAGTCATGTCACGCTTCCAGATACATTTTCTAGTTCAGCGGATAAATAGTCATTAAAATACCAAATTGATCATTGAGTGGCAGCCTTTTTGTCTTTATCATATCATCACCCGAGGGTCACAAGTGGACTTTGAGCCATGCTTTAAGCCTAATGTTTTTTTTTATCCTTTTAATTTATAGCATTTATTTTTAATTCAAGCTGTACATGACATTTGTCGTTTCGTTTTTCAGATGTAATCCCGGCGGCTCCAAAAGGACCTGGGAACAGACCAAAATAAGAACATCCTTCAATCTGGTAAATTTCCCTCTTTTGAGATCTTGAAAATACACGTTTTGTATTGCTTCAATTCGTCTGTGTTTCATAACTGTATCGGAAAGCGGTCAAATTTTTTCCCAATTCTTGCAGCCAACAAGAAAAAAAAGGACCAGAGGAAGACAGGAGGGGGCCCTCCTCCAGCAGAGTTCACCCCTGCCGAGGAGCTGGCCCTCAGCAACAATGAGGGTCGGCCCTTGATGGTAGGGGTGGAAGGGGGGTTCTCTACAGACCCTGGTTGCAGCAGCTCCCACCACCTTTATATACAGGGTAAGATTCAGAGAGCTTGAAACAGCTGCGTTGCTATAAAACACAATTATATATCTATTTTTGTGGGAGTAAGTAACATGTATTTTATTGTTCTGCAGATGATGGGAAGAACGTGGTGTTGCTGCCCCCCCCCCAATCAACAACTATACCTCATACAGAGGTAACGTAACCTTTGGTATGTCACCTTGAGCTGAATATGGATCAAATAGACCATTTACATTTCTTCTTCTTTTCAGGGGGGCCTAGATGAGGATGACACACTGTCAGAGAGCGCAGAGATGGTGTGGACACGTTGCTTTAATTGATTCTTTCTGATTACTTGCACATGGTGGTGGTCTGCACATGGGACAAAAAACTACTGTGTATTGAAAATATATTTGCTTTGCTCAATTCGCAGGAAGAAGGAACTCTTCCTCCCCCGCAGCTACAGGTGCCGATTCCTCCCCCGCAGCTACAGGTGCCGATTCCTCCCCCGCAGCTACAGGTGCCGATTCCTCCCCCGCAGCAGGTGCAGATTCCTCCCCCGCAGCAGGTGCAGATTCCTCCCCCGCAGCCTGGGCCCTCATCTAGGCCCTCACGACAAGTAATTAATTAAACAAAATGTAAAAGTATAGTCAAGTTTAAATTTGTCAGCTTTCTTGCTGTGAGCCATGCTTGAATGTTAAAGCAACATATATGTGTTTCAGGCTGAAGCAGACACTGTGCGGGCCCTGTACAAACGGACCCTAGTCCAAAGCATCCAATTGAATGACCTTCTCATAGAGCACCAGAAGCTGTTGATGGAAAAAACAAAGCTGGAGGTGGAGAAATTGGAGAGAGAAAGACAGGTAATTTTGTAACATTCAGTAATTTTTTTTCAAGTCAAATGAAAGGTGCATAAGGTGACCTTTACATCTTTTAGGATACCTAAAACACAAATCCCTTTTGTCTTTAAAGAAAAAGTAAACCAAGAAATATGTTTTTTTTTCTCTTTTTCCGTCAGGAATACCTCACAAAATAAAAACTCCGACATAAATCACCCAAGGTCTCTCTCTCTCTCTGTGTGTGTTCTTTTGTTATTGGCCAATATAACATGCAATAGAATCTCTGACAGCCCTGCCAGTAGGGTAGTCCAGGGTGATGGGGTCTACCACATCAGGAGGTTGGGGGATTGCATGAGGGGCCCTCTCATTCCTCATGGTTGCAATGTTGTGCAGCACAACACAGGCCGTTATGATGGGAACCGCTCTTTCAAGGGCCACTCTGAGCCCTCGCAGGCAGGTGAATCGGGCCTTCAGTTGTCCAAAGGTCATTTCTATCCTGACCCTGGTTTTGGTATGGGCCACATTGAAAGTGGTTTGTGGCCCTTCACCAGGGTCAGGATATGGGGTCATTAGGAAAGGCTGGCAGGCATAACCCCTGTCCCCGAGCAGCACTCCACTGAAGACTCCTGAAGATAAAGGAACATTTCCATAAGTATACACAAAAGGCAGCTTAAGAAGCACAAAACAATAAGAATGTACAGTTGCCATACCCTGTTCGAGTTTGTGACACAGTGATGACTCTGAGAAGATCCTTGAGTCATGGACTGACCCAGGCCACTTTGCATCAAGGCTGGTGATGAGACACCTGTGGTCACATGTGGCCTACAAAAGAATTTGGGGTTAACAAGCCTACTTCCACAATAAGAGCATCTAGTCAGTGTAGCATCAATGTTCATTTGAAATGAGTCCATGTTATAGAGAAAGATAGTCCAAGTGTGAAACATGTACTGTGTGAATATTTAAATGTGTGATTTCCTTTAATCACCCAGACTTCAATGTGTGTTCTATAAGTGAATGTGCAAGATTTACCTGAATGTTGAGGCTGTGGAAGGATTTGCGATTTACATAATCGCCTTCATTTTCTCCCAGGGACGCAGAGATGGGTATGTGTGTACAGTCTATACAGCAAAGCACCCTGGGAAACCCTATGAAATAGTAGGTTGCATTTATTATACAACAGTGTACAGGGACACAAATTCAGCCCGGGACGTTCAGACGCACCGGCCCATGCGTGCGGACCACCCTTTAGCCCGTTATAGGTTCTGATTGGCTCTCTAGGTTGGCATTCTAGCTTCTGACTGGCCATCGGGACGTGTACGTCATAGGAACAACATTCACTGTAAATATATAATCACATACCTGCCATGCTGTAAAACCCCTCTTTGATCATCTGCGTGGGACATGTGCCAGGAAACACAATAAAGGACTCTGCGAGCCCTGTCAGAGCTTGTGCGACCTTATGAATAGCACTGCAGACTGTATTCTTGCTGAGGTTCTCCGCATCACCCACAGAATACAAAACACTTCCGGTCGCAAAAAATCGCAAAGCAATACATACAGTCTGCGGCACTGTAAGGGCACAACTCCGATGTGTGGCATTAGCAATATGTGGCTCAAGGAGCTGACAAAGATAAGTCAGCCCTTCTGACGAGAACCTGTATCTTTCATACAAATACTCTTCAGAGAAAGCCAAAGGGTTTATTCTTTCCCTAAAGATCCTCTCCCGCCTGAGAGCGCCTCTCGCAATCCGAGCTCCGAGCTCCACAGTGTTTTCGAGAAAAGGCGACGTCATTTTCACAGAGATTTCATTGGTCGATAGGCGGAGCTTTTATAGGCTGAGCTCTTATCCTGGAACCTATCCTGGCTCCGGAGGATAGCCGTTCAGAATAAGTTATCTAGCCCGCTAAAAAGTGAACCAGCTTCGTAGGACCGGAAGAAACCCCTGAAGTTAGCTTGCTAAACGAAAATCTTGATTCGTAGTATACCCCCCAGGTCTAACTAAAGTCTGATTGGATAAATAAAAGTGTTGGATATATTTCACATCATTAATCCAAGATTGTAAAATAAATAAAGGTAAAATAAATACATGTAGTGGAGTAAAAGTACAACATTTTCTTCTGAATTGTTGTGAAGTGGAAGTACAAAGTAGCGAAACATGTAAATACTCAAGTAAAGTACAAGTACCTCAAAATGTTACAGTACTCGAGTCAATCTACTTAGTTACTTTACACCACTGGCCGCAGCCACATGTCATTGTAGTTAAACAAGGAGCCTTTTTTTATAATAGGAAGGCAACATTATAGAATAAGTATATTCATGTATTTTGTTTATTACTAAATGTTGCATTTAGTACATTTGGTATATATTTTTTTTAAATGTATATTATAATTTATTATTATTATTATTATTATTAAAACTCAATAGTATTACAAGTAGGGCTACAGAACTGCATATTTTGGGGAATATATCATCACGTACATGATAAAATTGTAATAAGAATTTGTTCTTAATTGATTTTCCTGGCTAAATAAAGGTTCTACTACTACTACTACTACTACTACTACTATGAGTGCACCCTAAAACTAGACGTCTGTATGACAAGAATTACAAACCAAGCTAACGGTAGCACCAGCGGCAGGGAGAGGCACAGTGTGAGTGACCCCTAGATTCCACCGGGTCCGTCTGCGCCGCGTTGCGGTTTTGGTCCGGCCTCCTCCGGTGTCATACCCTACCAGGCGCGTTTCAGAAGCATTTCAGAAGCGGAGCGTCTTGCCTGCCGGCTCGCAGTTTTTGTTGATTTGGGCATATTTCCTGGACAGGCTAATTTGTACAGACAAAGTTAATAATAACTGTAATATTCCAGTTATAAACGACATGAATCAAAGATGTGTTGCTGTATTTTAGTGGTAAAAAAATGCATTCATCATCATAATTATTCTATATATATAATTGACACAGTGTCTGTAAACCGGAGGAGAACGCTGGCATTTCTCCTCCTACTTGAAAGACTACGGAGGGATAGGGTCTGCAAAATTAGTTTGTGTGTTTGTGTGTGTGTATATATCTATATATATATATGCTCTGAACGTTCCACTTCCTGCCTGCCCGATGTTGATAATTTGTGATCTTCTCGCTCCCAGGAAAGAAACTTAAAATAACGAGACTAATGGAGTCTCTGAAAAGGTTCAAATGGGTAGTTTAATTAAGTAACGTGGTTAAAGAACAAGCATGGTGAATGGAGAGACAAAGCCGGTGTTGTCTTGAGGGAGGCTGCAGCGAAGGGAAGCGAGCGCGTTATCTTTCGTCCTGCCTTTTTATCCACGTCTCGTTGTCCCCCGCTGTGCAAATAGTGGGTGGCCCCCTACTCATTTGCCGGTTCGATATCGCGAGAGCACAGATGATTTCGACATTGATATTCTCTGCCTACTTCCTTAAGCATTTTCTCCTCATTATCTCTGTCATGACTTTCTATTTAATACCTTATAAACAGCTGTAATACTTAGTTTAGAAGTCCTAGTGGTTCCGCTCCGGCACAGTTCTTATTTTACGGAAATTCCCTCTGACGTCATAGCTTCTCACGTATCTGTAAACACTACGATCGACTAGACCTTCATTTAATATTCAGCAGTAATAATATCTTAACGTCTATCGATGTAGTGTTAAAGTCCGTACGTTTGTGTGTAACACTCCAAGTCATTTTCACTTTACATTCAGAAAACGCAACATTAGTCACAAGCTAACCAGATAAAGGATTTTTCAGAATAAAAGCTTGGCATTGATTTCCTGAGAACTTCCGGGCTTTTCCACAATAAAACAGCTTTAAACTGACAATATGTTTTAGACTGAATTATGCTGTTTAACATTGATTTTAATTTCTAACAATCCCTCCTTTCACACCATTTAAGGTGTGAACACAATACTAAAAGTAATAAGTTCTTCATCTGACTGCTTTTAAACTGACGGTATGTTTTAGACTAAATCATGCCATAAAACATTGAATTTTAATTTCTAACACCGACCTTACGTTACGGCTGCGCCGCGACAAAAATAGGATTCGATCCTAATTTTAGAGGAGCCCTGCGCCGAGACGCTTCTGGGCCGCTTCTGAGCCGCTTCTGGGACGCTTCTGAGCCGTAACGCGCCGCGTGTGGAGGAATAGCACCCATTGACTAGAGTGGCCGCGATCGCCGCGATCGCCGTGAGCACCGCGGCGCAGCCGTAACGCGCCCGTAACGCGCCCGTAACGCGCCGCAGACGAACCCGGTGGAATCTAGGGGTTAGGCGAGCTATTAACACTGGGGCTGATGCAGCCGGTATAATTGCCTGTCGGTAACATTACTATTATCTCAATTTTCTCGGGGCCACTTAACTCGACACAGCAGCAGACTGTCCTTCACGTGGTCCAGTCTCTGTAGGTATGTTTTATTACACTGTCTGCAGTATCTTGGTAGTCACCAGTGTCTGTGTAGGCTGCTGGTCCACATGGTCAGACATATACTAAGACAGGGCAGCAAATGAAGGATAAAATGAGGTTTCTACTTCAGAAACAAGTGTTCCTATTGAGGCCAAAAAGAGAATTGTCCCTGTATCCTTTATGTCTGTGCTAGACTGTGGTGATTTTTTATATATGAATGCATTTTCTATGCTCCTAGGATACAGTCTACCATGGGGCTCTGAGATTTATTTCAAACCTTAAACCCCTTACGCACCCTTGCTCCTTGTATGATCGATTTGGATGATCTAAAGGCTACTCTTGGTGTTCTTCCACTTTATCTACAGATTTGTATCTTTCGGGAAAAAAAGTGTGGGAACTCTGTTGGGTTCAGAATTCCAGAAAAGACAGACAACTTCTAAGTTTAACTATTTATTGTAAAGAGAGCAAAATATATATATTACTTGGCCAAGGACTCATCACGTCTTTGGGAATCACAGGCAGCAAAGCTGTAATCTGCAACCACCAAATCCGTCAAGAGCCTCGAACCTCGTGCGACAATACATTTTATTACACAGGGCGTTGCCCGTACATTTATGATTGGTCAAGACTAGCTGAAGAGATACCATGGTTTAGACTTGGTTCTCTTTGGTTGGTGCGCAGACTCAGATAGAGTCTCTTGGCAACACAATCCTCCAATCAGCATTCGGCCGGCCTGTGGAAGTCCCTCCCTACTCTGGCACCATCATACTAATTTGTTTTCTCTAACGTTTCTTCAGATATAGCGGGAAACCATAATGTTGTTTCCTAGCTTTGCAGGGGAGCGCGGCTCCCATACAAAGTCAAGGCCGGTGCGATGTGCTGTTCTGACTACCTCTTTGTGTTCTCTCAGTCTCTGCACTCGACCTTGCTACTTTCAATATTGCAAGCTAAACACTTTCTCATGTAACTTTTCCCTTCGTTCCTGTCCTCCCCATCAAAACTTGGGGGGGGGGGTGATTGAGTCTATTTATTCCAAAGTCACAGCCACATAAATGAGCACAATAAGCTTATAATGTAATAATAAGAATCAGTCTTTCTAATGTTATATAAAAATAGACTCCACAACTCTTAAGGCTATTCTTGGGGTTCCTCCAACTTATCTACAGATTGATATCCTACGGTAAAGTACGGGAACTCATCGGCTTTGCTCTGAGGACTTGTTTTTACTAACTGTCCCAAAAGTCCACACTGAGGAAAAGGGCATTTAGTTATGCTGTCCATGTATTCAAAAATATCTAGCATCCCGCTATATACTCCTTTCTGTCCTGGAGGAATCCCCTGATGAAGTACCTGTCGTGGCTCAGTCCAAAATGTTTTTCCCTTGAGTTGACCTCTTTGGTCCTTTTTGAAGTACCTTGTCACATAAAGCCATCTCCAAAAGATGGAACTTTTCTGCTGTTCGTTTTAGTGTTGTTGGCCACCCAAATGTCATGGCAGATGTGATGGATGTACCGAATAAATACAATTAGCTTTGCCTTGTTGCCTAATGACCATGTCCCTGCAGCTACAGCGGTGCTGTATGTAATGAAAACATTTCTTACGCTATATTAGGTGAAGGAGATATTACCAACATGAGATATTTTAATTACAGCAGCTCCATTGAGTCCTTACCAGGAACAGTGCCCATCATAGCAAAAGTAGTACCTGCAAAAAACAGAACTGTTGTCTTTATATCAATGAGCAGAAAATCTTTTTGAAATGAAATATGAAATGTTTTTGATTTAGCTGAAGACGGTTGTACAAAAATGTAAAGTATATATTATTTTATGGACATTCTGCATTTCCTTTAGCTCTTGTAAGCTAACACTTCAAGCGGCTTATTGGCGTACTTATCGCAGATTCTGTAGCTATATTTTAGTGGAAAAACTCACTCAAACGTTCTCAAAATACGAGTACATGTTGGGGTGACAACAGCTATGGAGATACTAAAGGGGAACCACTGGAAATGTGATTAGGCAACTTGTGTTTTTATGTTGTTTTTCCCCCATAAGCGTCTGTTTCTTTGGAGAGACACCATGAGGCTAATTATTGTTTACTTTTTAGTATCATACAACTAGCATACTGCTTTCCACTGCAAACCTTTTTTACTTTTATATATGTATATCAGTAAATAAATCCAATGTGAAAACTGCGGTACAGAAAAGTCTTAAAAAGGTCAACCACCCACCACTGTTTCACAAAGCAAATAAAAGATACATTCAGAATAAAGCATTAGTATGCATAACCTTTATACAAAATAAGATTCTTAGTTTGTGTAAAACAGTTCTGCTCCATGTGTTTTGCCTCCGTCCTGTTGCAGATATTTACAGAGAAGTGGTGAAGTATTGCAGTATAACTAGTCAAAAAGTTTGGTCTTTGCATCTTGTCTGTCTTCTTGTATACATTTCATGTTTCTGGTTCTGTGCCGACATGCTGTTCCTGGACTTTAATCTTGACCCAGGTGTCCTCCACATGTGTGAATAATAATAATACATTTAATTTATATAGCGCTTCTCATCTGCCAAGACAAATCTCGAAGCGCTTCACAGCAAAGGACACTGATACCATTTGAGAGATTAAACAAATAATAATACTACAAATAAAAAATTAAAACAAAATTAAATAAAAATAAATAAGTAAAATAAAAGTCGGAGATAGCGATAAAAATGGCAATACTCCAGGTGTACCATGCTCAAAGTTTATTGGAAGGCCTGCCGAAAGAAGAGGGTCTTAAGGCCGGTTTTGAAGACCTCGGTGGAAGGGGCAGATCTCAGCTGATCTGGGAGGGAGTTCCAGAGGCGCGGGGCGAATGAGCAGAAGGCTCGGTCTCCCATTGTTCGGAGACGTGTGCGGGGGATGAGGTCACAGAGGTATTTTGGGCTTTGTCCATTCAGGGCTTTGTAAGTGAGGAGCAGAACCTTAAACTGGATCCTGTAGTGGACTGGGAGCCATTGTAGTTGTGCAAGTATGGGGGTTATGTGTGCAGACCTTTTTGTACCGGTGAGAACTCTGGCTGTACTGTTCTGGACAAGTTGCAGGCGGTTGATGTATTTGGCTGGGAGACCGGAGAGGAGTGCATTGCAATAATCTAGTCTTGAGAAGACGAGTGCATGAACCAGTTTTTTGGTGTCATCAGTTGAGAGTGAGGGCTTCAGTCGGGAAATATTTTTCAGGTGAAAGAAGGAGGTCTTGGTGATATGTTTGATGTGGGCTTGGAAAGACAGAGTTGGGTCAAACCTTACACCGAGGTTGGTGACAACGGAGGAGAGAGAAATGAGCTGACCATCAAGGGAGGGGCTGATGTTGGCGGCCTTGGCAAGCTGGTCGGTGGTGCCTATCAGGATTGCCTCAGTCTTGCTGCTGTTGAGCTGGAGGTAGTTGGTGGTCATCCAGGAGCGGATGTCTTCCAGGCAGGTGTTTAGGGTTTGGATAGTATTGGTGGGGTTGGGTTGTGTTTTGATATAGACCTGGGTGTCGTCAGCATAGCAGTGGAAGTTGATGTTATGTTGTCTGATGATATGACCCAGAGGTAATAGATAGATTAAAAACAGGATCGGCCCAGGCAGTTGTCTTTGTGTATTTGTGAATGAAGCGCCATCTCATGGTTAAATCCTGAAATTTAACAAATGGGAAAATTTGGCAACGCCCTCTTAGGAAATAGTGGGAGGGCTTTAATCTCCCAGCCACTGGGATCCGCTGGGTTTTCGGTTGGAATCCGCTGGGTGGAGTCCTATCTGGAGTGCTACATCTGTAGACCATAGAAATAAAACTTAACTTGAATTTTTTTTATTTTAAAGTTATTTTAAATAAATGTTTTTTTTCTTTTGAATATAACATCTCTATCTCTCGGCCCAGGTATCTCCCTGGGGAGATGGGAGAAGGAAGCCTAATGGTACTTCGGCAGGCAATGAGACCAGTAATTGGTTATCGATCTATAACAATAACCGCAAAGCTCATCTGTGAACAACAACTTATTCCAATGAAGGCAAACAAAGGGAGCAGCAATCGGTTTGTTGAGGACTCCATTAGTGATGCTCTGTGTCTTACAACAGACGGGTATACACACACACACACACACACACACACACACACACACACACACACACACACACACACACACAAAAGCTTTTATTTGAAGCTTTCACTCATTCTTTGTGCACACTTAACTAATAATGAATAAAACGTGCACAAAGGGATTGATAATTGTAGGAAAAGAGAATACAATAGTGACTTCTCTTTTATAAAAAGGCATTTTGATGGCTTAGAATCTAGAAATATATTATAACAGCCTACTGTGATTTTTTATTTCTGGAAGATACTCAAATATTGCAGAACAATATATCTGATGTAGCATTCCAACTGGCAGGCATCGACCCTGCTGAGGGGTTTTTGAGCCGGATAATGAAATCCCACCAGCTGAAGCTTAATCTGATTTTTGGCCTTGAGTGGAGGAGCTTTCGCTCTCCCTGACGGATGTTAGGTCTGAGTGTTCACTCCTTGTATTTGATTATTTTGTTTCCTCTCTGTTAGTGTTGGTCTACGGCTGTGATGAACTGCACAATGGTGAATATGTAAATACAAATATTTACTAGTGGGATTCTGAGTGACGTCATCGGCGTTAACAGCCGAATGAAAAAAGGAGAAAAGGCATTATAGTTTTTTTTGGCGGATGTGTAAAGATATTTTCATGAGTTTTGCAGAAGAGAGGGCAATTGTAAAGCAATGGTGTGTTTGTGTGTGTGTTGTGCCCCGTCAAAAGTGTTGAGTTCAGTAATAATTGTTTGTCTTGTCTCCCACTTCCTGTCTTATTTTGGTACTCACCTTTTGTGTTTCATTCCAGGCCCCTTCACTCCTTATCCTGGGTTGCGGTCGAATAGTCCAAATATCAGCTCCTGTCGTCTATCCCTATCATCTATTCCTTGACCTCTGTGTGAAACGTCACGGGGTTAAGGAATAGTGGATAGGAGAATTCAAAAGGACTTAGGAGAAGAGACTGCAGTGCTTTGAGAATCTGACTGCACTTTCACTATCCAACGTATTTATGATGCGCCAGCGGACGACATAAATGTGCGTCTGCTGCTGTGGGGAAACTATGGAAACTACAGTTTTCTATACAGCGGACTACAACATGGATGTATAATAAGAACGACGGACTACTGTAAACTCATCTAGAGACTCTGCACCGTGCTCTGATGCTGTTGTTTTATGCTTTATGAACTTTAGCCCCGAATGTTTTTTCTGTAGCCCCGGACAATTCTCCCTCAATAATATAATACATTAACCGTGCTTTACGTGAACCTCATCATGACACAAGAGAGGACGGCAGCACTGTAATTTCCCGTGTTCAGTGAATGCAACAGAGGCATGACACCAGACCAATCAGAGAGTTGCATGGAAATAAACGTGTGCTTGTGTCATTCAAGCTCGGCTCTGTGTGTGTGTGTGTGTGTGTGTGGCAATAGCGCATTTAGTGTGATAGAGAGAGAGAGGGGGGAGAGGGAGAGAGAGGGGGGGGGAGAGGGAGAGAGAGGGGGGAGAGGGGGAGGGAGGGACCGGTGTCAGCATGGACCATGTTGTTAGCATCTGGTTAGCTAGCTGCACTAACGGACATAAGGAGCTGTTTGTTCCACAACAAGCTGGAGGAGAGTCCTCTCCTCTCAGACTGAGAGACTCAGGTGAGCTGAAGGACTCTCTGAGTGTTTAGATAGTTAACTTTAGTCTAAGTTATCTCAGTGGGTCTCAAACGGTTTGGTCACAAATTATTCAAAAGATTATTTCCGCGGCACACCTTCATATGATCATTATAGTTATTAAAAAAAAGAGAATAAAGGAAAAACAGTTATGAAATACTATATGGCAGTAAAACAAGAATAGAGTTTAAAAGGGGAGTGATTAGTAAAATATCCATAAAGAAAAAGTACATCTGTTTACAGTTCTGCTTCATATGGGTGTTGAGAGAGGTATCCATAGATCTCTTCATTTTGCTCTCAAAGTGCACCAGATTGATGCATTTAACTTCAATATTTAAAAAAAAATCTTCCCGGGGGAGCATCCCCCCGGACCCCCCTAGAGGAGGTGAGCCCCCCACTCATAAAAGATACCACTTTACCGCTGCCTATATGCCGTGAGCTGATTATCTGACGGACGCTGGAGAGGACGCTGGCGTTGACTGTTCGCCGCTTCTCCGCCTCTGTTACCCTCTGTTCTTGCAAAAACTTCCGAATTGGACTACTGCCCTGCACTGCACTGCACTGCACATTGTTTTTAACATTTTTAACTTACTTTACCTTTTGCCTCCGTTGCTGGCTGTAGCCGGCTGCCCTCACTCAGCCATGTGAGTGTGCCGGGTGGCTACTGCTACCTGCTACATCGCCTATTTGTCTGTCTCCACCCCACGCAACAACCGTGGACTCTCTCTGCCTCCTGCCTTCATCTCTGGGGTGCATCTGTCCTGTCCCGCTGTTCACATCCTCCTGCCATGCCGTGGATCTTCCTCGTCTCCACAACAATCCTCCTCCTCTGTGCACCTAGCCTGCTAGCCGCTATCGCTGCTAACACACTGCTCCCAGCCTTTCCACCTGTCATCATGCTGAAATACTCCATCTCACAGCTTCTGTCACTCAACATCTCCTCCACCCCGTCTTCCATCTCAGTCATCAGACTTCTTGGACTCCTTCGTCGACCCCGCTACATTCACCGAAGCACCCGCCGCAGTTTTGTTTACTTTCAGCACGGACAATCCATACCATCCATCTGCTCTACCCAACGCACTGTCGCACACCTGACGCGTCATCAGAATGCAACTCCTACTGCTCCTCTTACACTCTCCCCCGCTCATCTACACTCCCAGCGGCATGAAATACCTGGAGCGGATCCCACTCCCCTCCGCCACCCAAAACATATAATAAGCCATTTCTCCCCACCATCAAGCCCCCCTCCTCTGCCCCACTGCCTCCCCTCTCGTGCCCACACCCGAGCTGCTAACCCAGACAACCTCATACCTATCCAGCCTGCCACCACCCCTCCAACCCCCCACTTGACTAATCTTGCCCTCCTCAATATCCGGTCACTCAACAATAAAGCCCACATCCTCCTTCTGTTTTTTTGTTTTGTTTTTCTCTGTTTTGTTTTTGTTTTGTTGTTGTTTTGTTGCCTGTCCTTGTCTGTCTACCCTTCCCCAAATGTAAAGCGTCTTTGGGTCTTAGAAAAGCGCTATAGAAATAGAATTTATTATTATTATTATTATTATTGTAACAGTCGCGGGTGTACTGTGTGTGTCCGTGTGGGGAGTGTTGCAGTAAAAAATGCCACTGTAGTGCCGCCGCCACTGTGGGCTAAGCCCCGAATGTTTTCAGGTCCAGGCGACGCCCCTGGTTAACGCAGTTGCAGGTGGGAATTATAAGACCGTGACACATCGAAGGCTGAAGGACAACATTAAAACAGAGAAACACGCAAGAGGGAAAATGGAGCGCTTTCTTGTGCGGAGCAAACCACCAACCACCAGTGCAGAGACTGCCGACAACCCACCACCGAAAGAAAAGAGGAAAAAAACTGTCAGCAGACAGTATCATGAAAGTTACCTGTCTTATGGCACTGCAGGCGAGCGGCAGATTTTCCCTACAAATAGACGAATCTACTGACATAAGTGGGGCTGCCCAACTTCTGGCAAACGTCAGATATGTTGATGCTGACTCTATCAAAGAGACGTTTTTCTTCTGCAAAGAAATGGAAAGCCATACTACGGGAGAAGATGGTGAATTACATCAAATCAAGGCCCCTGAAATCTCGCCTCTTCTCCCAGCTGTGCGCCGAGATGGGAGCCGACCACCAAAGCCTGATCCTCCACACAGAGGTACGTTGGCTGTCACGGGGGAAAGTCCTATCCCGTCTTTATGAGCTTCGGGAAGAGCTTTTGGAGTTTTCACGTGAACACGCTGTCCCACATAAAGACAAGCTCGCGGATGAGAGGTGGTGCGCCAGGCTGGCTTACCTCGCAGACATATTTGGGCATCTCAACGAGTTAAACGCCAAGCTTCAGGGCAGGGATGAAAACATTTTATCATCCACAGACAAGATTCGGGGGTTTATGGGCAAACTTATCCTGTGGCGCGAGGCTTTGGAACAGGGCTCCATGGACATGTTCCCGCTGGCATCAGCTGCGCCGCAGGCAGCTAGGGAGCACGCTGTATATGCCAAACACCTTCAGACCTTAAAAGAGAGGTTTGACCGCTATTTTCCACGTGTCGAGGACTATGACTGGATCCGAGACCCATTCCACCAGGAATTCCCAACAGAAAAGCTCACTATGAAAGTGTTAGGGTTTTGTATTTATGTTTTCTTTTTTCCACCTTTGTTTTGAAATGTTTCCTCCTTGTGTCTTCTCTGTTCCTTCTTCCTGTGTTTGCCTTCCTGTCGTTAGTTTCCCTGGTGTGTCTGATTGTCTGATTGTGTTCACCTGTTGCCCTTGTGTTTCTGCCTCCCTTACCCCAGCTGTGTCTTGTCTTGTGATTACCTCTCCCTGTATTTAGTCTTGTCTCTTCCTTTGTTCCCCTGTCGGTTCATTGTTGGTTTTTCCTGTCTCCCTCCATGTCAGTCACGGTTGTCTCTCCTGTCTCCCTCCATGTTGGTCACGGTCAGTTTTTGTACAACCTATGTGTTTCATGCCTTGTTTTTGTTCAGCTTTTAAAATAAAGCTCGCTTTTTGTTTCGAGACCTTTTACCTTTTTTGATAGTCTGCATTTGGGTCCTACCCTTCCACGCATCCTAACAGAAAGAGAGAGAGGAGTGCGCAGAGCTCCGTGTGGACCGCACACTGAAACTCAAATTTAGTGAGCTCCCACTGGATCAGTTTTGGTTGGCTTCTGCATCGGAGTACCCAAGCATCTCCCACCACGCGATTGAGCAACTTCTTCTTTTTCCCACTACCTACCTGTGTGAGTTGGCGTTCTCTACTCTGGTTTACATTAAGAACAACAGGAGGTCACGGCTCTCTGTTGAACAGGACTTGCGAGTGGCCCTCTCCTCAGTGCCACCAACGATTACAAAAATCTGCGCGCCCCGACAGGCACATGTATCTCACTAATTTGTAAGTCGGCAAAATATTTACAATAGCACATGTTTCAATGCTGATTGCTGAAATGTTACATTTATAATTTGTAGTTCAGGCCCATGGACAGTGCAGCTTGCTTGCATTGACAGTTCTCTGTGCTGAATTTCTGCTGAGTCTTTGCCTCATTTTTTATTTTGTGACCAGTCTGGTTTAAATGAGTGTGTTGCTGCTTTGATGAAGCCTAATTTGATAAAGTTTCAAATTAATTTCTGAAATATTTCGTTAATGAATATTTCATGAGTAATATAGTTGTCTTTGTCACATTTTATTTGGCATTAGTAAATAATTATGCACATTTACAGATATTTTACATGATATGAGTGATAACACGTGTTATAAGGGCTATTTTGCACAATAGGTGTGCCTTGAGATTTGTACTTGTCCTTTGGTGTGCCTTGGGCACAAAAAGTTTGGGAACCACTGATTTAGAGAATTCGAACGGCGTAGTCTTTTCATTATATCTGTGTCAGTGAAAAAGAAAACAATACAATATTATCTCTTCAACCTTTTACTCAAATTATAATGAAAGAAAAGCATTGAAACATTTGTTAAAAGGTCTGACATTGGATGAATGAAATAATTGTATTCATGGAATTTAAACCAAAGTATAGCTGCAATATAAGTTATCATGCATCTTGTCGGACGTCCACTGATTAACGTAGAGCGTTCACACAGGATCTGCTGGTCCTATGCGGCTGTTTGTTGATAAATTAATGTCGTCTTCTTCTGTTTGCTTTAATCGAGGCTACGTAGTTGTGCAGCGCCCCCACCGCCAGGAAATGTAAGTACTACAAAGACCCCTGTTAATTATGTGGAGTTATTTCCCGACTTTTATTATATACACCTCGAAGAAAAAAAAATATTGCAGTCCCATTAATTTATATCTGGTACATAAACACAAATTCTAACAGAAAGAATATTACATTTGAGAAAGAAAATAAACCCTGCATGCTTAATAAATGTTTTTCTTTTTTTAACCTGTTAAGCCCGAGAGACCCCGGTACCGGGGCACTGCCGCAACATCTTGCAGGAAACAGTGTCTGAGGGCATGTTCATTTAATAAAACTATGAATGTTTTATATCCATGTAACGGGAAGAAACTCATCTAACTGATCTTTTTTTTTTTTAAAGAAAACCCACAATGCTAACACTGAGCCTCTGAATTAGCAACGAGCGAAAAATGCTAACACCTTACTGCACCGAAAATCACTCACAAAACCTTATTTATCTTTTCACCACATCCAACGCATCGTTTCACATCGTGAGGTGACACAGAATCGATTGACATAGACATTACCACTGAATTATACGTATTTGCGACGTTATAAGCAAAAACGGACATCAAAACAGGTGACGCTAGGTAGCTAAAAATGCTAACATTTTTACCTTGGCTCTGTAGTCTCTCCAAAGTGGTCTTCAATGGCATTAAAACGATAAAAATGCTGCTGAAGTTAATCCATAGGCTAATCTAATGTGTCTGTGTCCCTTTGAAATGATTTCTGATAATCCATAAGCATTAAAACTGCTTTTCCATTTCCAGATGTCAAAGCTAGAGATAGGTTCACTCTGATGGAAGATTTCATGCGCGAAGCCCCCACCTTTTCTCTTCACAACGTGTGTGTGGGGGACTCCCCCTTCGATTCTATTGGCTCTAACGGTCAGAAAGAGGTGTCAACCATCAAAATCGAGCAAGGGAAGCCAGAGATATGGAAAATCCACCCAAATGACCCCAGAAGTGGTTTATTTTTGCTAAATCTCTCTAAAAAGGTCACATGTCACTTGTTTTGCATCAATCTTGATACAGGGTACTTATTATATGTTGTACTTTGGATTCCTAAAGCTTTTAGTCTACTAACCCATCATCCAAGGGTGGTTTTCACTATAAGCAAAAAATTATTTTTGGACGGACACTATAATTTACAGTTTTTTACTATGTAAAATCGAAATTTTCTTTAAAATAAAAAACATCTATATTGATTCTGACTTTTCTACATCCAACTCACAGGTTTATCATTACTTTGAGAAAAAAGATTATTAATTTAACCGTTTTAGAAGGGAAGATATGGTCATTTGTTCTGGGAATGTCATTTTCGAGCCTGAGACCTGAAAAACAGGCTCAGGGCTTAACAGGTTAACCTTTCATGGGAAAAAAAAGAATGTGTAATGAGTGAAAACCAAATACGCTAATATGCTATACCAGTGACTTTTAAAATGAAACTGACACAGTTAGGAAATTTCCACTTCAGGCACTTAAATGTTATGTTGTACATAATTAAGTATCACACAAAGAGTAATACATTTTGAGCAAAATGTATTAATTCAATTAAAACATTAAAAAGGGCTGAAGATGCTTTTTTTTTTAAATGTCATCTGAGTTTTGAAATAAAACCCAAGACAGTTTGGAATTTAATCTGTTTGTTAAACTCACAAGAAAGAAAAGATTATGTGGCCTGAGAAAACAGGGTGAGCACTGACACAGAATCAAAAAGGCCAAAATGCACACAGTTTACCTCACACACACCAGGAGAGATGCTAGCACAGAGTAAAGACTAAACGTCCCTGCTGTCAGTTTGCCCTGAAGCGAAAACACTGACAAATGCCAAACTCTGAAATGTGTTCCCTGTGACTGACCCTGGAAATACAGAGGGGGGACCGGCAGAGCAAAGAGAGTGCATTTCAAAAAGCACATGCAGTATAATTAAGCTCTAGGGGATTTAAAGACTGATAAGACTGCTTTGATCAGGTCGAGCCCTTGAATGTATCAGGCATTGAATGTCTGTATTCTGGAAGATATATTGCCCAGTTAAGGATATAAAACACTATATTTTACAGATAATCAGATAAATAGTTTGATATAGATACAGTATAATACGAGTGTCATATACAGTATAATACGAGTGTAAAAACAGTGCGATATGGGCGAACAATGGGTAATAGTAACATTTGTGTGTAACATGGGTGTAATATGCGTTTCATATTGGGGTCAAATGGGTTTAATATGGGTGGAATATTTGTGTCACATCTGTATAACATGAGTGTAATACAGGTGTAACATGGATGTTACATTGTTGACATTGTTGCTATTTTGCATGGCGGTAACATGGGTTTAATATGGGTGTAATTTAGATATAACATTGGTGTAATATTAGTTTAATATGGGTGTAATTTAGATATAACATTGGTGTAATATTGGTGTAGCTGCAGGATTTCTGCTTCAGAAAAAAATACCGCTGATACCGCTATTTTAATGTATTTTTCGGACACCTTAAAATACTGCCAGACTGGTGAAGCCATTTCGGCCAGCTTGTTATGCTGCGCACAGAGAAAAGTGTCATGTATTTTACGTCATGTTATCGGCTCTCCCGATCGGCATTTATAGAGAGCACCGATCGTTCGGCAGAGTGAATATCGGCCGATATCGATCGGCGGCCGATCGATCAGAGCATCCCTAAATATATGTGTAACGTGGGTGTTACATGGTTGTAATATAGGTATAGCATAGCTATAATATTGGTATAACGTGGATGTTAGGTGTAATTTGGGTGTAATATGGGTGTCGTGCTGGTGGAATATGTGTTAATTCATATATAAATGTATACCCTAAATGGGCAATGTAATTTAGGAGATTTAGAGTGAAAGTGTGTGTTTTTTTATTTTTTTGTTCTTCATATTTAACGTGCTCATCTGTCTCCACCAGTCTCATCTTTTGAAATACTAAACTTGGTGATTGTCTCTGCCATTAAACACCTAATTTACACAAAAGTTTGCCCTCAGAAGTTATAAGCATTGACTTTCCTCATTCAGTTCATTCAGTTCAGTCATTTCATCGTGTGCAGTCTGTAAAAGGTCATACTCTTGACTTAAGCCTTTCTTTTGGTCCTCTGGAACCCATCTTGACTAATTGTACACTATCTGTCTGAATATGCGTGTTATTTAACCAACCCGGTATCACGGCAAGACGTGAACATGTGACGATCTACCATGCTGGGAGACGTGAATATGTCACGGTTTCGTCCCTTCAAACGTGACAGTTACACAGTATTGTTAACATGGCCCAACCAGTGGAGAAATACCCGGAAGTGCCAAGCAAATGGTCTACCGCGCCTATTGGTCGGTTTTTATTGTCAAAATTAGATGTTTTTAATCGTCACACTCGATTTCGCCGATTTTCTTGTTGCCCTAGCTGGTCGACACCTCTTTTAGCAGAAACAAATGCTACATTAATGTATTAAATCGATGTTAATCCATGTGTGTGGATCATAGACTGTATAACAAGTCTGACAAACAGGAAGCACTGCCGCCAAAACTGAAAACGTGACGTGGATCATAAATATATCAGCAATTAAACGACATCTTACATTTCTTTTCACACAATACGTCTCCTTGCAGTATCGATACTAATTCGGCTGACTTTTATATTTGATCCAATTGGTAGACAGGTTATATTTACACCATAACGGTGCATGCCTCCAAACGTCATTTTTCCCGGAGGATCACACAGGCGAGATAATAGCGCAAGGTTTACAAGAGGCTCTCCTGTCATGGAACTTACCAGAGGCTCGTCAGGTGTGTATCACCACAGATAACGGGAGTAACATCGTCAAAGCTGTGAGCCTCAATAAGTGGAAAAGACTGCAATGTTTTGGCCACCGGCTGCACCTCGCAAGTAGGCTATCTGTCTGCCTGTTTTATTTTTTTAATATCAGCGATGTTACAACCATACTTGTCAACCCTCCCGATTTTCGCGGGAGACTCCCGATTTCATTGCCCTCTCCCGGGTTTCCTCCCGGGGTCATATTTCTCCCGCATTTCTGACATAATCAGATTTACTCAGTACTGTTTCCACTCGGACTTTAATACAGCTACACCATTGTTTGGTTTCCATGGTAGCGCGTCTCTGCGCGCAACTGAGGGTGAGTAAAATATATCACAGAAAACAGAACAAGAATCGACAACTCTACCCTCTGCTCACTCCTTTCCTGTATTTAATACAGGACCAGACCACACATATGCTACGCAAGGCAGTGCACTTACAACTACAATAAGCATGTTAATGTTAATCTAATACAACTCCGGCGATCCACTAGGAGTTTTAATCATTGGATGTCTGTTAAAAGATGAAGCTATTATTTCCAGATATAATTGTTATGAATGCCATAATCCCAGGTTCCTCTTGATTAGTTTTGTCAGTAATGATCCAATGTCATTGATGCTTAGTGAAAATGACAATACATGTCATTATCATATATATATATATATATATCTTTTTTTGTGAATATCTATTAATAATTGTACTATTTTAAATGTTACGTATTATTATATTTTTTTAAATATAGTTTGTATTATACATTTATTTGTATACTTGAGTTTGAATATAAGATATATATTGAACTGATTTATGTCAGTGATTATCCAATAGTTGTCAAAAAAAAATGTATATAAAATCGTATAATGATGCAACTTGTGATTTACACCCGTAGACATGTCTACCTGGAACCAATGCAAGTAAATCCTAAACTTTTTTAACATATAGAAATGATTAGGATGTATACGATAATTCATTACTGAGCTACTGCTACCCTCTACTACTGACGTTCTTATATCTTTAATGTATAGGCGGCGCGCAAGGCTCAGGTTTGGGAAGGCTAAACTACTTTTTTTACCTGACGCTGCCCGCCTCTGGCGTCTATCGTTTTTCCAACCCAGTTTAGATTTAACCACGCCTACTTCCGCATTACGCAAGCAACGATGTAGCTCTACGCCAGGGGTAGCCAACACGGTGCCCGCGGGCACTTGGTCGCCCGCAGGGGCAACGTGAGTCGCCCGCGGGGCATGTTCTAAAAATAACTCTCCAAGCAAATCCAAAATGTATAAAATACACAAAACAAAAAAGGAAATGTAATTAAAATAATCTACCCTATGCATAAACGAAACCTAAATCATAGCGAACTCTATCTACTTACTACAACTCTATATCTAACACCCCTCCTCCCCGCACCCCCACAATGAATATCGACCAATCACGTTCTTGCTTGATTTGCGGGACCAGCGTTGCAGTCTGGAAGAAATTCAATGTGGCACCTCCCCGCTGATTTTCCTTCTGGCAGAATCTACACAACACATCAGCCCCATTGAGCAGCCTATCATGCCAGCCATATACAACACATCAGCCCCATTGAGCAGCCTATCATGCAGCCAACACAGCACATGGGGGGCAGAGTTTTACTCTGCGTGTTGCAACTTGCATATATATTTATTGCACTTGACGCACACACGCATGGCGTAATTTCCACCTGGGACAGGTCCCCCGCTCTTTTCGAAATCCCGTTTGTGTCCCCCCCACTTTAAAAAATATGTTTTTATATATTTTTTTTAAACGCAAGCCGTCGATCGCCACGGAGGAGCACAGAGAGAGAGAGAGATCCAATGTGTACTATAGGACAGTAAAAAAACAGTTTGAAAGGAGAGTAAAATAAGCATAAAAAGAAAGAATGCTAACTAGGTAAGATAAGAATAACCCAGTTTGAATGATTTGTTATTGGTTGTGATTATATTCTAAAGATGTTTGGATTATTGAAAAGTATACAGCTCCCTTTCATCTGAGTGTTGAGAGCTGTATCCATCAATTCATGTTGTGCTCAAAGTGCTCCAGATTGATGCATTTCACTTCAACATTTAAAAATAATCTTCATGGGGGTGCATGCCCCCGGACCCCCCTAGAGGAGGTGAGGACCCCCTAGAGGAGGTGAGCAGGTTAAAATAATTAAATTGCATGCATGTTCTTTTAGTAAACACTGAAAACGGGTCCCACAGACCCAAACAGCACACAAAGGTTAAAGGTCAGCATGTCATAATGTTAAAATGTGCTAAATATATACACTGCAAAAAAGAAAGAAAAAGAGGAGTAAAAGTAGCCCCCGACTTGTTTTATTTTTTAAAAGTAGCCCTCACCCTAAAAAAGGTTGGTGACCCCTTCTCTACGCGATAGCGTCATTGATGTCATCTTCGGCAGCCGGTGTAGCAACCATGCTAAACAAAAAAAAAAGCTCCCGGCCTGCCTCCGACACTGCCCGGCTCGGCTCCCGGCACTGCCCGGCTTACTAGTTGTTACCTTATCTTGGCGGGTGTCCGTCGTGGCATCGGGATTACTGGTTGTTTTATTGTTTGCCTTGTAAAATGTCCGTATATCTATTTTCGAGGCTTCGCTGTCGGATCGTGATGTGATTGGCTAGTGGCCACAGAGGGGCTTGATCACATCACGATCACAAGCCGCTTGACACAAACATGCCTGCGCAGGCGCTTGCACTCCGTAAGGTGGCTGCATAGCAGCGCTAATGTCAAAGACACAAACATTATATTACATTTTAATTTCACCAGGATGCAGTGACACAAATATTTGGGAAGGCTTAGCCTTTTCTAGCCTACAGTACCAGTCACCCCTGCTTTAATGGTATATCTCAATGTTGTGTTTCACGGTAAGAAACGTGAAATTACAAGACCTTGGCAAGTTCTATAGATTACATACAAACACAGAATTGGTTTCAGTCTTCTCAGTTCACACGCTGTGAGAAAATATAAACACATCCTCCTCTAAAACATGCTGTGGTTGATCCGCCAAAAACAAAGATCCTACAGTCCTGAGCAGCCGCACGGCCTTCTGAGCCTGCGGACATTTGCAGGATCACAGCATGATTTTAATTAAGACGGTAGACTGTAGCCTCATACAGCCAACAACCTGCTCACTCATATTTAACGTCTGCTTTCTGTTAATGAAGCCAGGCGTTAATGTTCTGCTCTTCCTACAGGCATGCACAGGGGGGAAATGTGTTCAAACTTCTGATTTATATCTTGTTCCTTACAAAGGCCATAAGCACAGTCGGAAATTTCATTTTGACATGCAACCCATCCTTGATCTCTATATAAAGTTATAATTTCTGATGCACAAGGAAATGAACATTTTCTAAATAAATCACTTTCTATGTGAGTGTAGTCAATGATCCATGGGTGAGCTTTAAAAAAAAAAAAGATAGCAGTGTTTTTATGATGCAGTAGTGAGTCAGTTTCTCATGAAAATGAATATATAATTAGAATAAAAGGAGAAGCTGTCTGTATAGATGTCTGTCTTTGGATTTCCTCGACTATCATCAAATGTACACTTGCCGGGGGTATTGAACAGGCACTGCATTAGTTAGTATAGTGAAATCACAAGAAACTCTCTGTCAAGGCCAATGATGCATTCACATGTGCCTCTATTTGCCTGCTGGGAAGAGGTTCTTCTGTCTTTGGTGTGTTCATGAGTTTTAGGTCTTAATTTGGAAACAACATGGACGCTAAAAAAGATTGTTGTGTTTTATGAATGTGAATGGCCAGTGTTTAAACAACCCTTAGATTACTATTTCCGGCTTGTTGTTATGGCCTAAGTTCAATTTCCAAGTTGGAACTGATCTTTCTGATTATATGGACACCACCTGAATGCAGCTCAAATATGGGCTCAGAACAGTCTCATAATGCACACATGCACACAAAAGGATTCACACTTGTGTTTTTCAATGCACACACAAATATGTTCCGTTTCATATACATGTTAAAATCCAAATACAGAAAAAAGTTTTACATATGTATTTTTGATCCACACTTATTTGTTTTCCGTTTAAAACCTCTGTACCTGCAACCAGGCTTGGATTTTCGTCATTTTAGGGGCAAGACCATTTGGCCTTTGGTGTTACAACATTTTTTAGGGCATAAAGGCCACATGACAGGGCACAAAGGCCATTGAGGGACAAATTAGGATTTGGAGCATGGAGACTTTTTTAATGTCAAACATATCATCATATAGGCCTATGCCTCCTTTTAGAGTATTACTGTATATACAAAATAAAATACTCTACTTTGAATAATTAGTGTTTGGTATGTTTTCTATCTACTACTTCTCCCATTCAGAAATCCGAAATCAAATAATTTTTTTTAATTATTATTAATATTTAACAAATATATTCAATTTCAGAGCAGAAGAAACAGCCTTCAAGGGTCAAACTCTGCACATAAATCATTCAGCAGTGCACAGTGAAGCTCAAACATTCAACTGTAAGAACAAGCAATACTTTGGAATGCAAAAGTGTGTGTGTGTGTACGAGAGAGTCTCTTTAATCTGACTCATCATCATCACTTGAGGATGGACATAGGGAGGTAGGTGGAGTAGTGCTAGCTGCCTGTGGGTCAGGGTTGAAGTTCAGTCTTGGCCCATATGGTTGAATGGTTGGTCTCTTTCTCAAGAGGCCAGCTGCCCACCATCTTGCCACCGCCTCCTTGCTCTCATATGCAAAAGGGTCACAGTGGGACAGTCACTGTGACCTTTTTACCTGTGCTGGACTATGGTGATCTGATTTATATGAATGCACCTGCCCATTACCTGATCAAGTTAGATGCCGCCTATCACAGTGCACTGAGATTTGTGACAAACTGTAAAGTATTAACCCATCACTGTACCCTGTATGCCAGGGAAGGTTTGCCTTCACTAACTGTATGGAGGCTCAGTCACTGGTACATGTTTATATACAAAGCCATGTTAGGGAAACTTCCATCCTACATCTGCTCCCTGATCTCACGGCGAATTGTAAGTGGCTACTGCCTGAGATCGCATGCTGTGGTTTTATTAAATGTTCCAACTGCTAGGACTGTCTTAGGGAAGATAGCTTTTAGATGCGCAGCTCCTCTGTCTTGGAATAGTCTGCAAATTAAATGGAAACTGAGCAATCTGATGCCACTAAATGTTTTTAACCTGTTAAGCCCTGAGCCTGTTTTTCAGGTCTCAGGCTCGAAAATGACATTCCCAGAACAAATGACCATATCTTCCCTTCTAAAAGGGTTAAATTAATCATCTTTTTTCTCAAAGTAATGATAAACCTGTGAGTTGGATGTAGAAAAGTCAGAATCAATATAGATGTTTTTTATTTTAAAGAAAATTCAGATTTTACATAGTAAAAAACTGTAAATTATAGTGTCCGTCCAAAAATTATTTTTTACTTATAGTGAAAACCACCCTTGGATGATGGGTTAGTAGACTAAAAGCTTTAGGAATCCAAAGTACAACATATAATAAGTACCCTGTATCAAGATTGATGCAAAACAAGTGACATCTGACCTTTTTAAGAGACATTTAGCAAAAAGAAACCACTTCTGGGGTCATTTGGGTGGATTTTCCATATCTCTGGCCCCCCTTGCTCGATTTTGATGGTTGACACCTCTTTCTGACCGTTAGAGCCAATAGAATCGAAGGGGGAGTCCCCCACACACACATGTTGTGAAGAGAAAAGGTGGGGGCTTCGTGCATGTAATTTTCCATCAGAGTGAACCTATCTCTAGCTTTGACATCTGGAAACGGAAAAGCAGTTTTAATGCTTATGGATTATCAGAAATCATTTCAAAGGGACACAGACACATTAGATTAACCTATGGATTAACTTCAGCAGCGTTTTTATGGTTTTAATGCCATTGAAGACCACTTTGGAGAGACTACAGAGCCAAGGTAAAAATGTTAGCATTTTTAGCTACCTAGCGTCACCTGTTTTGATGTCCGTTTTTGCTTATAACGTCGCAAATACGTATAAGTCAGTGGTAATGTCGGTGTCAATCGATTTTGTGTCACCTCACGATGTGTTGGATGTGGTGAAAAGATAAATAATAAGGTTTTGTGAGTGATTTTCAGTGCAGTAAGGTGTTAGCATTTTTCGCTCGTTGCTAATTCAGAGGCTCAGTGTTAGCATTGTGGGTTTTCTTTTGAAAAAAAAATTAAAATGATCAGTTAGATGAGTTTCTTCCCGTTACATGGATATAAAACATTCATAGTTTTATTAAATGAACATGCCCTCAGACACTGTTTCCTGCAAGATGTTGCGGCAGTGCCCCGGTACCGGGGTCTCTCGGGCTTAACAGGTTAAAGCTTGGTTGGATGTATTAATGAATCGTGATCTTCTCGCTCCCAGGAAAGAAACTTAAAATAATGAGACTAATGGAGTCTCTGAAAAGGTTCAAATTGGTTCTTTAATTAAGTAACGTGGTTAAAGAACAAGCATAAGGTAAGGAAGAGACAAAAGCCGGTTTTGTCCCTCGGGAGGCTGCAGCGTAGAAAAGAGGGCGAGTTGTCCTTTCCGATCTCCTTTATACTTTTCTCGTTCTCTCCCGCTGTGCAGATAGGGGGACCGCCCTCCTCGTCTGCAATGTTCAACATCGCGTGAAACAGAGGACTTCGACATTCTGTATTCCCTGCCTACTTCCTTAAGCCTTTTCTCCTCCTTATCTCTTTCATGACTTTCTATTTAATACCTTATAAACAGCTGTAATAGTTAGTTTAGAAATCCTAGAAACACCTTTACGGCACAGTTCTCATTTACGGTAACTCCCTCTGACGTCATAGCTACTCACGTATGGGAAAACACTTTATGATCAACTGTACCTTCATTTAATATTCAGCAGTAATAATATCTCGACGTCTATAGATGTAGTGTTAAAGTCCATAGGATTTGGTGTGCAACACTCCATGTCATTTTCACTTTACATTCAGAAAACGTATTATTATTAGCCACATGCTAACTGCTAACTACTAACCGGATATGAAGGATTTTCAGAATAAAAGCTTGGCATTGAGATTTCCTGAGAACTTCCGGGTTTTTTCACAATAAAACAGCTTTTAAACTGACGATATGTTTTAGACTAAATTATGCTATTAAACATTGATTTTAATTTCTAACAGATGCTACTCAATCGGATGCTGTTGGTACCTGTTCATGTGGATAGTTATTGTAAATTGTAATCCCTGTAATGATGCTGTATGATGTCCTTTTTGTTGTTCTGTTGTTTTATGTTTTTATGTTTCATGTCGAACCTACTTGAGCAGGTCTCCCTTGAAAAAGAGATCAATGATCTCAAGGTGATCACCTGGATAAATAAAGGTTTGAAATGAAATGAAATGAACATTTTATCAAAAGGAGATCCTCGATGGTCGAGGTCTTCAGCTTTAAGCGCCAGTCTCCTTGCATACGCTTCATTGTGGAAAACGGGCGCTCCACTTGAGATGTGGAAACAGGGAATACCAGGACGAACCTGACGAGGTGGAGTAAGTTAGGGTACTTGCTCTCCTTTTCAGTCAGCATCCTCTGCCAAAGCACAAGGAAAGCCTCCCTCTTGTGGTGCCGCACAATATCATATTGGGCTTTTAACCATTCCCTCTCCACCTCTGCCACATTGCAGCCATTACTGGTAAGAAGTGGCTCGAAATGCTCACAGAGCTTACGCAGCTCACTGTCTCTGTACTGCTGAATGACACTGTTATCTTCAGCTGGCATGTTGGCAGGATCGAAGACTTCAGAAGCCAGGAGCACAGGATCTGTGGAGAATGTGGAGAATCGCTGACCAATACATGCATTGATGGTGTTAACTATTTCACTCCTTTGACAGATGGAAGGCCTCAGCAGATGTTGATGAGGTGCTGATCTCCACTCCCTTGTAAATAAAGACACCAGTGTTGGTGAAGGCAGTGATGACAGGGCGCAGGTAGGGACCAGGTTGTTCCTTCTGTTTCAGCAGAGCAGCCTGGGAAGCCATAACCCTACTCCTGACAGAGGAAAGGGACAGCTCATCTGCCTGGAAGTCAAGGGAGAGCTCTGCCAGGTCCGCCAGCAGATCCTGGTACAAGGCCATGTAAAGGACAAACTTGGATGATATTAGTTGCCGCCAGTAAGCCTTGAGCTTCTGCTGATCTGGTCCAGAATCCCCCTGCCTTTCCAGAAGGTGTGCTACGATGCACCTGTAGTTGGAGGCGAGGGAGGATAAGGCCTTTCGCCTGTGGTTTATCCATCTTGTGCCCTGAGAGCGACTTGGCTTCATGACATGCTCTTCAAGAGCCTCTCCAATGGCCTTGAGCTCCTTCCATTTCTTGCACGAACGACGGTACAGGGAGTAGAGGCGCATGAGCAGCTCGTCAATCTGAGGGGGAAAAAACATTATAAGTGAATTCTTCCATACTGTGACGGTGTAAACAATAGTATACAAGTAGAACATGTAGCAAAACCTTTTCAGTTGTCCTGCCTGGTTTCCTGTCTGTGCTTCTCCCTGTGCTTCTTGTTCTCTCTACACTTTCCAACTGTGCCTCTCGTTGTGTCTCTCGTTGAGGCTCTTGTTGACTTTTTCCCTGTATGTCTCTCTGTGCCTCTCCTTCTGTCCCCTGTTGTCTTAGTCCTTGAGCCTGACTGGCCTTACTGCAAAGCATTAAGGCATATACAAACATAAATGTGTTTCTTTTATTTAGCCTAGCCTCACTCATTGAAAAATTATAGAAATACGTGTCAGTACAACCTAATATACAACTCGCTCTCTCGCTCTCTCTCACACACTCACTCACTCAATCCCACTCTGAGAGGGAATTTAGCTAAGCTAACCGTAGTTGAACCATGGAAATGCAACTATAAAAACTCACAGTTTGACGAAGTCATCCAGTCGCATACACGTTGCTGCCGAATCTCTTAAACGTTGTTTCTTCAGTTGCTGCAACCTCTTGACTCGCGGCATTGTTCTGAAAAGGCGATAGTGCAATCAGTGTTAGAAAGCTAGCTAGCGATAGCTAATTAGCTTAGGCAATACTAAAGCACGAACCAGACAAGTGTAACGTTAGCTTTTTAGCTTGCTTACCTGAATATTCGTTGTCGGTTCTTCTTTGTTGTTCTTTGTTGTTCTCAGTTGCGCTCCCGTTTTCAAATGCAATGTCTGATCATGCAGATGGATTTGAATGTGACGCCGCGTATCACGTGTGACGTGCGCGCAACCAATCCAAGCTACAAGGAATAATGGTGCGTTCAGGTTCACACGGCTCAGAGACCAGACCACTGCTCTGACGCTTTTAAAGCAACTTCGAGATTTTAACAGTATCAGGGGCACACAGGCCATGGTGGCCGTAGAACGTACAATTATTTTCGGGGCTTTATGGCCAGACCGAGGGGCAATGACGGCCGTCATTGCCGCCGGTGAAAATCCTACCCTGCCTGCAACACAAACCGCTTTCTGTGCATGGATCGCTGTGCATTCGTGTTGTGTGTTTTTTTTTAGATTTCCCTGACGGTCACCCGATTCGTACTTGTAATTTGTTCTATCTATAGCCAATCATATGTCTCCTCCATTCTAAGCCAATCACATGAGCGCGCCCCCACGAGGGAATGATTTCTTGCGTTAATGACGTAGCGCTTCATATACGTATTTTGCGCTGTCCGGAGCTGACAGGTCAGGACACCTCCACTCTCAGTAAATTGCCACTTTCCGAACAGGAAATGCACGCAAATACAATCTTTTATATTATTAAGGTACAGCACCACTTTCCAAACCATTAATGAATGCTTTTGTACACAAAAACGGCAGGCAAAACCGTTTTAAATGTGTGTTTCCTGTATGGCGAATACAGCTGCTTTATTTATGTCTGTATGAAGTTGTTGTGAGTGTGGATTTTTTGTTCTCTAAAAACAGTGTAATGTGTGTTATACAACTCAGATTTGTTTTTAATTAGTTTTTAAGGAAGGCCAGAGCTTCAGCTATGTCAAATAGATTGTTCCCTTTAGATTACGTTATTTAAAAGACAATTATATTCCTATTTGATCATTAACCATGTTCCTTATTGTAGGCTAATATTAGTCATTTGAAAAATATATAATGATGGTGAAAACCAGCAACCATCGTCATTCCGATGTGGGGGGGGGGAGTGGTTTTCACCATCATTATCATCATTATATATTTTTCAAATTACTAATATTAGCCTACAATAAGTGGGGAAATGATCAAATAGGAATATAATTGTCTTTTAAATAACATAAACTAAAGGGAAAAATCTATTTGACACAGCTGAAGCTCTGGCCTTCCTTAAAAAATAACTAATTTAAAGGGGACCTATCATGCAAAATGCACTTTTGTACGTCTTTTACACATGAATATGTGTCCCCGGTGTTCCAGGGAACTCACCAAGTGTCAGAAAACACAACCCTCTCTATTTTCCTCCATACCCAAATCTCTAAAAAAGGGGCTGCAACGGATCTGATAAAAACTGATCCAGATTTGAACACTTTCCTGACGTCAGGACAGTGGCGCTACGGCTATTGGGCCAACTCCACCAATCAGGAGGAGACAACCACGGCATTGCTGTTCGAAAGCGCTGGAGACGTTGTAGTACATATGCCAGGCCTCTAGATGGTGCTGTTGCTCACAGAATCAACCCTTGCTAAAACAGATCTAAAAAATGTCAAATTGAGCAAAATGAGGCATGGCTAAAATGCATGATCTGTTTGGTATTTTGAAAAAAAAAAAGTATAAATATGCCTTATATAGGTATGGTCCTACACTATATTATTCAAATATAGCATGATAGGTCCACTTTAATAAAAATCACAATTGTATTGCACTGTTTTTAGAGAATTAAAGAAGCCTCCCGTGACTTACTACAAGCTATAAAGTACATTTTAACAACGTTTTATAGATCTATATATATAAAACATTAAGCTCACTGCGGGACGTTGCAGAAATGTGTGTGTCCACCACGAAAAAAGATCCTCATTCACTTTACATTGGGGTTGTTTCCGTGGTGCCGATACGTAATTTAGCAGATTCCGTGTCTCCACCACGTAATGCGGTGTTAAGGAGTCGTGTTCATTTCACGTATTTTGGTGAGACCAGGGTGATACTGACAGCGCAGCATCATACTTCCTGAATGAAAAGTAAACTATAATATTAGACAAATATGAAGAAGTTAAACTTTAAACATCCATGACTTAAACACTTTATCCAGGATAAAAGCCACATAGTTTCACCTGCAAGGTGAATACAGAACAGCTGGTACAAAAAAATAAGTGTTTAAATGCGTACATTAACAGTTTTATGATATCACTGCCCCATCTAAGATACGAGTGGATCTGACTTTAATTATATTTCACTCAAGTGTTTCGTCAACTTAATCTGTTGTTTAAAATAACACTTCAGCATACAGTATGTGACAATGTACGTGTTGCACGGCCAGATACGGCTCGAGAAGCTGACTCAGATGAATGAGGCGAGTAAACACAGCTGACAGCCGCCGTGAAACTCGAGCGATATTTCGCATCGCGTCCGGTGTGAACGCACCATTATTACAAGTATTATATAATTATATAATTACAAAATAAAATCGCCACTCTCAGTACATTACCACTTTCCGAACAGGAAATGCACGCAAATACAATCTTTTATATTATTATTATTATTAATAATATATATATATATATATATATAAATAAAGACATCTTGTAATTTAGTTACACCCGCTATTGATTAATTTTGTCAACATTGGACCTTGACACCGTCCACATAGCTATAGTGAAATAATATAATCGAAAACATTAAGCCTCTTTGATTTAATAATCGGAGCTGAAACCTCTCTGCCATCTCATATAACACACACTTCCTTATTTATCTTTGAATAATAATAACGTAAAAACAAAGACGACTATACTACGGTCCTTCTGTCCTGAGATTAGCGCCTTCAGAAGTGCTACGTCATGAACGCAAGAAATCATACCCTCGTGGGGGCGCGCTCATGTGATTGGCTTAGAATGGAGGAGACATCTGATTGGCTATAGATAGAAAAAATTACAAGTACAAATCGGGTGACCGTCAGGGGAGTCTCAAAAAACCCACACACGAATGCACAGCGATCCATGCACAGAAAGCGGTTTGTGTTGCAGGTTCAGAGGTTTTAAACGGAAGACAAGTATGTGTGGATCAAAAATACATATGTGAAACCTTTTTCTGTATTTGGATTTTATTTACATGTAGGCCTATATGAAATCAGGGTTCCCGCGGGGTCTTAAAAAGTCTTACATTTGATAATCTGAATTTAAGGCCTAAAAAAGGTCTTAAATGTGACCAAAAAAATAAGAAAGGTCTTAAATATGATTTAGAAGGTCTTAAAAATGATGGGATTTGAAAGGTACTTCTGTGTTGCGATAGCGTCTAAATGTGTTTTGGGGGAAATGTCCGGGCTGCAAAGTAACCAGTACGGTAAGAGCCTTTCAGTTCCCCCCAACAATTTGTATTGAAATAAATCAACATGGAACCAATAATTACTAACTTTGTTTCCCCCGGCCCCTTATCGGAGAACACCCAGCTAGTAACCTAGCAACCAAGCTTCAGCTAGCGGCAGTCAGAAACTCATGTATCTTAGAATCTACTTACAAATAAATATGGGGAAGTGTAAGTTCAACCGTGTTTGAAGCCCGCTGCACCTTTTGCAAAATAAATTGGCATTTGTTTTGCTAATGTATCGTTAGCTTATGTAGCGTTAGCTAATGAAGCGTTAGCTAATGCAGCGTTAGCTAGTGCAGCAGCTCCCGCAACAACATCGGGGGACCTCCGGGCGACATTTGGGTCTACGTCAACCCTAAAAGCGGAGGTGCTGTAGACGTTAAATACCGTAGCTAAACACCAATCATACAACAGCAACAATGAAAGATTGTAGCCAAGGCAGCAGAGCTCTGAGTATAGCTCTTGTCACACACACACACACACACACACACACACACACACACACACACACACACACACACACACACACACACACACACACACACACACACACACAAATAAATTAAATAACATCAAAATAATAAATACCAATAAACAAGATCAACAAATATTTTGGAGCGCACTTCCACAAGCAACTAAACATATATAAATATGATAAATACAAATACATTTGACAAAAATTAATTAGATCAAATATGTTGCAGTGCACTGTCACAACCTAGCAAAGCAAAATAATCGTTTTTTTCGATTATGTTGTTTTTGTAATTGTGGCAGGCCAAAATCGTAATTGCGATTAAAATACGATTAATTTCACAGCCCGAACACACACACACAGATACACACACACACACACACTTTTTGTCTAACACGCTAACACAGTGCTGTACTGTTATGCTGTTTTGTTCAGTCATTGTTCTTATGTTGAACATGAATACATTTACTTTGTAAGTAATTATGGGACGTATCTTTCCTAGCAATTTTCCTTCATACTTTCTTGCCGTGAAATAGGTCTTAAATTATATTCAAAGTGGTCTTAAAAAGGTCTTAAATTTGAGTTGGCGAAACCTGCAGGAACCCTGGAAACGGAACACATTGGTACACGTGCATTGAAAAACACAAGTGTGGATCCGGAAATACAAGTGTGAATTCTTTTGCGGATCATGACATACAAGTGTGAATCCTTCTGTGTGCATGTGTGTATTATGAGACTGTTCTGAGCCCATACTCAAATGCCATATCTCTCAATTTTCATTTGTCTATCCATCCCATGTTCGAATCTGATCCAAAGTCTATTTGGTTCTTCCTTAGCCAATGGTGCACCCTTTCACCAATTTTAATTAAGATCAGACCAGTATTTTTTTTTGTTCTGCTCACAGACAGAACCAAGCTGAAAATATGACCTTGCCTTTAGCATGGGTAATATTCATTTTGCAGTGTTTTTTAAGGCTGGTACACCAAGTGAGGAAAAATACACACAAACACTCCCCAACATTCTTCTGCCCGACTTTTCCTCATCTTAGTAAAAAAAACGTCTTGGCCTCAATGCTACTAGCTTAAAAATGGATTAGCCTTATCAAAATGATACAATGATTTCCGTCACCCATCTGCTGACTGTTGACCATTATGAGAGGGAAAAATGTAATGTGCCCCCAAAATATTAGGCCTTGTGCACACTTGTAAAATAACATTAGCCAAAAAATTAGCCGCAACATTTGAAGACTTTTTTCTCATAAACCTATCTCGATACCGATCATCATGTTGGAGCAGGTCCCATCTGTCACACTGTCTCGACCCTGAAGGAGGAACACCTACCTTCGACTCCTGCCCTTCTTTCAGACCACATGACCTGACATGTTCATAGTGAAAGGTATGAAACATCTTGTCCAACACCACACTTTAGGTCAGGGGTGTCCAAACCTTTTTTACCGAGGGCCACATACAGAAAAATATACGAAGGGGCTGGGCCACTCATAGAGGTGAGGTATATCGCCTCATCAGTTAAGTTATAAATTAGCAACATGTAGGTAAATTAGGCTCGATACATGAATATGCTTTAAGAAAATAACCGCCTACATCACAGCTCTCTATAGGGTTTCATTTATCTTGTTGGCAGCTCATCCCTTAACACAGAAGTCTCAGAGTGATTATAATAAGATTAAATATGAAGGGTCTATTTCAAGCTTGTTATGTAAATAAGTTATTAGGCTTTTTTGTATCAACTAAGATTTGTTAGAAAATGTTATCAACATGAATTGAATGAATTCATTTTAAAAGGCTTATTAACACATGAATACTACTGTGTGATATATTTGTACATTTATATTTAATAATAATAATAATAATACATTACATTCATAAAGCGCTTTTCCTGGTGCTCAAAGCGCTTACAAGCAAGTAAAACAAAATAACAACAAAAGTAGAAAGTGCTAAGCTAGGTGGAATAAGGGCAAGGGGTTAGTTGATTAGGAGTTGAAGGCAAGAGTGAAAAGGTGAGTTTTGAGGGATTGTTTGAATGATGTTAGAGTGTTGGCGGATCTGACGTGGCTGGGGAGGGAGTTCCAGAGTGTGGGGGAGGCTGCTGCGAAGGCCCTGTCACCCCAGGTCCGGAGCTTTGTCCTGATGGGCTGTAGTAGGTTAGCTTCAGCAGACCTGAGGCGACGGGTGGGGGTGTGTCGTTGGATGAGGTCACAGAGGTAGGGGGGGGCAAGGTTGTTGAGGGCTTTGAAAGTGAAAAGTAATATTTTAAAGTCAATGCGGTGTTTGATGGGGAGCCAGTGGAGGTCATGGAGGATAGGGGTGATGTGGTCGGAGCGTCGGGTGGAGGTGAGTTTTGGACATATTGAAGTATTTTTAGTATGAATGCAGGTGATCCAAAAAGTATGCTGTTGCAGTAATCCAGTCGGGATGTTATAAAGGCATGGATCAGAGTTTCAGCAGCGGTCGATGAGAGGGAGGGTCTGATGCGGGCGATGTTCTTTAAATAGAAGAAAGCGTTTTTTGTGACCTGGTTGACGTGAGGGAGGAAAGTGAGGGTGGGGTCGAGGATGATGCCAAGGTTACGGATGTGAGTGGAGGGGTTGATTTAAGAAGTACAATATAAGAAAGCACCAGTTTCATTTGTGGGCCATATTTCATTATATATTTGCTGCGAGCCAATTCAAAATGGCCAGCGGGCCGCATTTGGCCCCCTGGGCCGTAGTTTGGACACCCCTGCTTTAGGTGAATAAATTGTGGAGCTCAACGCATTTCCAATTTTCTGTCCCTCAATGCCTTTTTTCATTACAAACATGCCAAAATGTAACTACTCTTTGTCAATACTGTACAATAAAAAAGGGGGAACACATTTTAGGAAGTTCCCCTTGATGCTAATCTCAAATATGTCTTTCACAAGAATAGGAAATATGTGAAGTCACAGTGACCTTTACATTTGACTAAAAAAGTATAATTAGCACAAGCTTGAGTCTTAAGTGGACGTCTGTGCAAAATCTGAAGAAATTCCCTCTAGGCTTACTGATGTATTGCGTTCAGGAAATTGGGAAGAAAACATTATGCCTCCAGTCTGAAGCAGACGCATGAAAAAACATTGAGTCAGGGCTTGCAACACTGACACAAATGTATTGCCTAAGGCTGCAATTAAACTTTGTCACCCTTTTCATTGCAATGAAGTCAATTCTGAATGCAATCACATTGCATTTCTGTTCCCCCCAGTGCATATTATCACTCCGTTAAATCCCACAGAACTCTTGCAATGTTCTAAATAGTGAATCATGATTAACCTTAATCCATCATTTTAATACAAATTATCTTTAACATTAACTTTGTACACCATTATATGTTGTGCTTCGGACTCAACAAAAGAACTCATGTAGGGTAAAAACATTGTTCCTGTTTGAGATTTTTTATTGAATCTGCTTTCATAAAATGTCTTCTTTCAGAGTAAATTGAAAATAAACATAAAATAACAGGTTTAGGTGACTTTTAATTCACTTTTTCTATTTGATTCTAGATAATGCTTAGTTTGCAAATTTAAGCATAAACGTTTTAGAAATGTTGTAATATAAAAACATCAATTTTCAATTTCGGGATGGATTTGCCACTCTAATAAAAAGATAAAATTGAACTATTGTAGTGATGTTTTGCGTATAGACTGGGGCAATATGGACGAACTGAATACGTTTTCTTCAGCAAAAAAAAGGCTACTTGTTGCCTGTTACCTGACTTTATAAAGTGTGTGGTTGCGTTCTAGTCACTTTGCTCAGCGCTACTGCTTGTTTCAACTTTTATTTGAGTTACTCTCCATAAACTGTTAGTTCAGGTTAATCTCACCCCCCTCCGACGTAAGCGTGACGTATGCGGTTTTTGCCTCTAGACTAGACCGACACTTTTTTCGAGCTTGGTAAGAACCGGTTTTCGGGAAAAGAGCCGGCTCCGCTGCGGCGTGAACAGGAAAAAACGGAGCTGTGGCACAAGCTCCGAACCGGCCCTGGAACCGCGTTGGTGCGAAAGGGGCAACATGCGGGGCCCCGCAGTCATCCGGTTCGACCTGACATGGCTGTGTGACTGACCCGAGCTTGCGCCTCCTCGTTCTGATAGCTCCAACCCCCCTTCCTCCCCATGTTCCTCCCCCCACATCTACAGGTGAAAATGAGTTTAGCGACACATTCATCGCAAGAAGTGTAGCAAAAGTCAAGGCCGCAGATTCGTCGATTTATACTGCCACAGAGCAGCATCCTGACTAAAACCAACAGATTCAGAGACAGTTTCATCCCACAGGCGATAAGATTGTTAAACACCTGAACTGCTGTAACAACATTCATAACATTCTGCTACTTAGTAATCATTTATCTATTTACCTAATATATCATTCAAATAGCTTGCATATAGACTCTTATTTCACAATTTCACTTTTTTTTTAAACTATTCCTTTCTTTTTGCAGTTACTTTTAATATTTACTTGCACTATATTTTTCTGTTTTTCTGTAATATTGTGTTGCACTGTTGGAGAAGCCTGTGACTTAAGAATTTCATCGACATAACTACTCTGTAGCTATGGTTGTATGACTAATAAAGAACCTTGAACCTTGAGCAGATTCGTGAAGTTGTAATGACTGATTTGAGAGGATGTAATAACCAAGTTGCAGTTGTAATGGAAAATATATTTTAAAAAATATTTTTTTCTTCTTCTGTGACTTCAAATTTGGTTCACAGATACGTGGATATTTTATTTAAGTGTAAATGTATGCACACAAGCTCAGATTTTTTTCTGCAAGTGCTCACATCAGGTTTTACACGCTCTCGCATTTTGCACCATATCTACCTTCATATTTAACACCCTTGTTTAGGTTTGGGTTAGAGGCAATTCAAGACCCGTAGTTGTGACATCCGTTTCTACAGCTTTTATCAAGTCATTAGTTAATATGCCATCCATTGGACACCCATGGGTTCTAACAAATGACCCTAGCAATGGCCCACCTACAGTAAGTATGGTTGCTTCCGGTCCACTAGTTACATATTGCTACTTCACCCAAATTCACTGACCGAGGAACACCTGGCACCTTCTGCTGCATCAACGCATTCCATCCAACCATCAATTTTCCAACCTGTTCGTTCTTCAGAGGGTCATGGGAGGCTGGTGCTATCTGTCATACGAAAGAAGAAAACATCAGTGGGGGGATGACATCATCACCCCTCAACTCCGAGATTGGGTACTAAGCTCCAGCAACTATGACCCTATGGTGGGTAACCCCGGCTCAATGACAATGTGCCCTCTGAAAGTCCACTAGAAGAGGAGGCTATGACTAAAGGTGGAAACTGAACCTGGGTTTCGAGTAAGAACCGAAAGCAATTGCCTCGTTCTGGGTCCCTGAAGAAAATATTTGAATTTCGGTTCTGCTAATCGGTTCCATTGGTGTTATCTCCAGACGGGGTGGTGGACATTTTGGGTGTTTATTTATTTTAATTGTGGAATTCAATCTATTTTTCCCTATTTAATTCCCAAATATAATTACATTTTGCCCTCATCCAAGTAAAACACATCCTCGACCTCAATGCTACTAGCTTAAAATTAGTTAGCCTAATCAATATGTGGATGGATTTCGCAAAACAATATTCTGTTGAACCTTTTGAGAGGGACAGCCTGCTAACAAGCTTTGCTATAGACTGACAAATATTTCAGAATCAAAGCTAACCTTAGCTTGTGTTTTCCTGCAAATAATTTAGGAGAACTCACAGTTCAACAGGTGAATATTCATCACAACCAAGGAGACAGCACATGAGATATTTGGCCTAGGGAGCCAGATAGTACATGTCATTGCTTTCGATCTAAATGAATAAAGCTACAGTTTCCTCCCCGGAAACAAGTAAACATGGCAAAAGGCATTCAAACAAATGTCAATTGAGTAACTGCACCTTAGCATATTAGCAAATGAAATTACATCATTAAAATATGACCAGCTTTTATCCTAACATCAGCGGAGGCAGGGGATGACAGCCCCCCGCTGTGCAACATAATGAGATTTATTCCTTATAAAGTGTGTTTCAGATGGCCCAGTGTGTTGCAGGATGAATGTGTGACGCCCACATAGCAAATAGGACACCTTGTATTTTAAAGGACCATTTCAGAGTCTGCAGGTCCAGGACACGCTGCGGGAGACTGGATGTCACAGGGTAAATAAGAAAATCCCGTTAAACGCCAATTACTTACAATGAGTTAAGGTGGTACCCTTAAATCCTGATTTGGCAGACTTTTATTGTGTAAAGGTGTAGGAACATGAATGTGTGTGTCAGCTGCTGCAGGGTAATTGCTGTCTGGAGCTGTATATTCTTTGCTCATGTGAAAGAGAAAGGGATAGCTCAGTTTGGAGACACTGTGGATACAAATGGATTTCCTTTATGTTGTGCAAGGCAATTTAAGCATCTGTATGTATAAGTATTGTGGTGTATGTAAAGCGATATCAAATGTCAACCTGACTTTTGAACATTTCTTCCTATATGCCTCGAGGCATGAAATGAAAACCCAGTAAATCCCTCTCATTTTCCATTTCATTTGGTGTAGTAACTAGAGAAATCAAAGAAGAAAAATAATGTATTCATTTCTAATTTTGTGTTCAAAATGGAAAACATCTTTCTTGGTTTACGGTAAGTGCTGCTTTGAACATGCAATACTGTACAACCTGGAAAACTTGAAAGGACACGGGATTCTATGCATTATTTTGTCTTTTTGAAATAGCAACTAGACAATGAAGAGGTAAACATGTGTCAATCAAGGTAAGGATACTTGAAGTGCCTTTACCGTGATGCTATTTTAGTAAGGAAATGTATGTTTCACATCTTGTTTTGAGCAGTGTTTAGTTAACATTGCTATCTGTGTCTTCATGAGGTCTTTGCATGCAGACTTTACTTCTACACAGACACCAGAACATGCGGAACCAACTGTCCAAAGAACAGTCAAAAAGTGAATGATGTAGGGCAGGGGTCTCCAAAACGTTGATCGGGCAGCTTTTCAGTAGCTCGCGGTTCACAGACTGTAGAAAAATCTGACGACAATAAATGCACCTGAATCAGTCCGTGTCGCTGCGGCTCAGACACACACGGATTTATGTTTTTTTAAATACTCGCGTTAGCACCATGTCAGGTTTTTGGTGGATTTAATCAAGTCTTGGGTTGCAGAGTATGAATGTCCTCTTGCTATTTTCAGTTGATAAATACTTGTGTAAAGTTTGTGAAGGCAGGAGGAAAGCTTCCGCGATCACCATCTCCTCTCAGTTCCTCCAAACCCCGCCCCCTCCCTGAAAATAATGAGTGACAGGCTGATAGAAACGTTATTATTCACTTAATCACTGACTGAGATATGATGAAGCTAATTTAATCTCATACATTCATGGGATTTATGTAACAGTAAGACAGAGAATATAAGTGTGCACCCACATGCACTATTTTTGTTTTTATATGCTGTTGTAAATATTCCTGTTGTCTGCTGTGTTCAGACTTAAGTCATGTGTGTGATGCCACATTCAGGACATTCAGTGTCTTTTTTTTAACAGAAGACCGTTGCTAGAAGCTGCAGCTAGACTACAGAGGTATTAGTTTTTTGTTTTTGAGGATGGAACAATTTCACACACAGATATAGGAAATCAAATCAAATCAAATCAGGAAGGCTAGACCTATACAATTGATTTATTATGGATTATAATGTTATGTCAAGACGAAGAAGAAGAAAAAGAAAAAGATGGCTGAACTGTTCAGTGTCAATCCTGTGGAGATGGAGGTTACAAATCTCCAAAATCATGTTCAGCTTAAGTCTCTGCAAAACTCACAACATTTCTGGAGCCGTGTAGACCCAGAAAACTATAAGAACATTCACCAAGCAGCACTGAAAATGTCTGCTTTATTTGGCTCTACATACCTTTGTGAAGCAGCTTTTTCTGACATGAATGTCATGAAATCTAAATACAGAACAAGACTGACTGATGAACATTTAAATGACTCTATTAGAGTGAACCTAAGTGGTTACACTCCAGCATACACCTCTATGGTGGACTCCATGCAGTGCCATTCATCTCACTAACTGTAAAAAAGAGTGAATGCACTTATTTTACACATGTGCCATAAGATGCTTGTAAGGTGGTGATTAATGTGATGTACAGATGTTGCACTCTAGAATGGACTCCACCCAGCGGATTCCAACCACAAACCCAGCGGATCCCAGTGCCTGAGATTTTAAAGCCCTCCCACTATTTCCTGAGAGGGCGTTGCCAGATTTCCCCATTTGTTCAATTTCAGGATTTAACCATGAGAGGCGCTTCATTCACAAATACACAAAGACAACTGGGTGAACTTAGGTCTGCAGTTGTGTTTGATGAATACTGTAGCATTTAATCACTTATTTGTTATGGTTTTCACAGACTACTATAACGAAAAAACATCAATATTTTAGATCAAATAAAGTATATCTAATCTTATTATCTTAATTGTAATTCAATAATATATAGTCTTTATAAATTAAATAATCATAATAATAATGTAAATGCTTACACTTCTTTATTTGTTATGCTCATACTTTTACCTTTACAATAGTTTGCTTTAATATGCAGTATATTTTTTGTAATATTGTTGTGGTGTACACAGTACAGTAGATCGAAGTAAATCAACTTATACATTATCATGTTTTATAATGTGTTGTATTATTAAGTAATATCATACATTAACCCCATTATAGCAGATGCCACATTGAATGGATGAACACATTTATGCATCAATACAACAGAGTATTTCTAAATATAAGTTGTAAAAATACTTGTAAATAATGTATTTAATACTAATGATTCATTTTACTTTCAGATGATAATACTTTTCACTTGGGCAATTGACAATTTTGAATGCAGGACATTTACTTCTAACACGTATTTTTACCTAGGTAAATAATCGGAATACTTCTTCCACCTCTGATTTTGGACCCTGTCACTGTTTTTAAAACTTTAATTAAATATTTGATATTTCCAGAGACCCTTTCAGACCGGCAATGCTGCCCTGCATTTGTTGATCACCTTAAGGGGGGCTGTCGAGCCTACAGTATTTCATTTGTATTAAAGCCAGACCATTTTTAAATATAACTGTCTGATTTTGTCATTGCACAACATTTGTGAATAAACTCAATTTGTGATTGTTATGGCAATAATATTACACACATTTTCACTGCCTCAGCTTGCAATATTTTAATTGTTTTATACCATTTATCAAGACTTGTATGCTGGAGAAGAGGGGGGATGGGAGAGTTGTCACATTCCGATGGCCCATTATTTGAAACAACATACTACTTGCTTTTGTTAACAGAGGGGGGATGGGAGAGTTTTGAAGCCTACTTTAGTGAATTACTGAGTTTAGGCAAGTTAATAACGTTTTAATGAAGTTGACAACAGCATTTTCATATTTGTTTGTGCTTTCATGTCAATTTGGCGAACATAATAGCCTACTACTTTAAATGATTGTGAAGATGATGATTAAATTATGATTAAAAAGCGATAGTGAGAGCCGGGCTGCATTTCCTCCCGTCGGATGTGATACAAAAACAAACCGATTATTTTTGTAGTTGTAAACTCACGTGGATTAAACCACATTTATTTAGTTAAATAGAAACTAAATATGATTTTTTTTAAATGATAAAATGTATCTTATTCAATGCAGAATATGATTATATCCGTGACAGTGGGAATAAGAAACGATATGCTACAGTATAGTAATAAAAGATAAGTCCCACTTGTTGTACCTGGCAGAGGAAGAAACACTCCAGCCTTTTATTTAAACTTGTTTAAAACATATCTAAATATGTGTGTCCCGGGCCATAAATGTAATTATGCTGTCAGTTTTCAGATAAAGCCACGGCATCACAATTCTTCTGTATTCTACAATATAGTTCTTTTCACCTCCCGTATTGCTTTCAACCCACCAGCTTTTATGGAGAAAACAAGTTATATAATTATTAACCAGAGGCATGTTTCTCACTATTTTATGGATAGAAACAACAGGCTACTGTGTGTGTGAGGAATCAGCTGTTTATTTCATATGAGTTCCATTTTGGCAGCGTCCATCATTGCTCTCCCTGGTTGCGATACACAAAGACAGCTAACTGGGTAACCTTTGGTCTTTGTTTAGGCCTTGATTCACACAGTGGGTGTTTCTCAATCTCGAGTAAAGCTGCTCCAGAGCCACTATTTCAAGCATACTACGTCATCGAGTGCCGCGGAAGTACTGTTCCAATCTCCAGCATACTTGGAAATCTACCGAGCCCGGCGTACTTCATTAGGAGAAATTTCGAGGATGCACATGTGTAGACTCCGCGGTCTTAAAATCCCCACAATGCTTTGCGCACGGACCAATTTCCCCAAATCTGTGGCGGAAAATGTAAGGCGGGGCCTCTCATATGACACACACCTGTACACTTGCTAGCCTGTTCCACTATTTGTTTTCCGAATGCCAGGAAGTATTCTTGCCTCGTTTCTGAAGCAAGATGCTCGGCAGACATGTGCTACCAAGCAAGCGTACTCGCGATTGAGAAACACCCAGGATGTTCCCTGACAGTAGTAGTTGACTTCTCAGCTTGTCACTCAGAAGGGGTGGGGCCTGGTGAACGGTATGGTCAATGTTTGTTTGTTTAAAAACGTTTGCAGTCGCGAAAGCTCTAAGCCAATCAGACATGGACATAAAAAAGGATCAGTCTATGTGTCGAGGCGGAACTAGACACCCCTCTTCCTTTACAGCCATGGTCCGGTCTGACAGCGATCAGCTGTCTGCGGCAGAGAGGAAGAGACAGATCACTGCATAAATATGCAAACCCAAACCTACAGTTAAACTTTACTGCTGGAGAAGAGAGATAAACAAAGAGAGTCACACACACAGCTGATCAACTGATCACCTGAGAGCTGCCGAGTTTCATTCAGACTATTTAAAAAAACGACGGTCTAATTTTATCATTGCACAATTTATGGCAATAAGCCTAGTTTTCAGTTTTCAGAGCGTAACGTAGCTTTCGGTTTGGGCAAACTGCGTGCGCATCACTCTCACTCCTCAATGGTAACGTGTAGGTGGATTTAGGAACTTCCCCTCGATTCTATTGGCTCTAACGGTTAAAAATAGGTGTCAATCACCAAAATCGACCAATGGGTTCCAGAGATATGGCAAATACACCCAAATGACCCCAGAGGTGTTTTCTTTTTTCTAAATCTCTCTAAAAAGGTCAAATTTAACTTGCTTTGCAACAATATTGATACAGGGTACTTATTATATGTTATAGTTTGGATTCCTAAAGCTTTTTGTCTACTATACCATCATTCAAGGGTGGTTTTCACTATAAGTAATGTTTTTTTTTTTGGACGGACACTATCATTTACATTTTTTTACTATGTTCAATCTGAATTTACTTTAAAATAAAAAGATTCTATATTGATTCTGACTTTTCTACATCCAACGCACAGGTGTATCATTGCTTTGAGAAAAAATATTATTAATTTACCCCTTTTAGAAGGGAAGATATGGTCATTTGTTCTGGGAATGTATTTTTCGAGTCTGAGACCTGAAAAACAGGCTCAGGGCTTAACAGGTTAAAACACCACCATTTACTCTACTCTTTTCCAATTAGGCTATGGGTGAGTGTTGCCTTAGGAGAAGTGGTTAAAATGTACCCAAAATCCATCTCCTAGCAACCACTACCATTAGAGAGCCATGCAGATTAATTTGATTTTTTACCATCTGCTGTCACCAGAGGACCGAGCTTTTTACATGCATCAGGGTTCTTACGGTCATTAAAAACCTGGAAAAGTAATGGAAATTCAAAATGCTAATTCCAGGCCCTGGAAAAGTTATAGAAAACAATGTTTTTCCCAAAGTTTTGGAAATGTAACTAAAGTTGCATCAAATATAAATTATATTTGATCTAATCGCCGAAATAGTAATACTATAATGATAATAAATACTGTATATAGTAATGAAACGTAAAATGGCATTTAACTGTCGAGGTATTTTGCTGGTGAGAGATTTTAGTTGCTTTAGCGTGTAGAAGCTAGTAAGCCTACTATTGGATTTGTTTTAGATAGGCACAACATGTTTCATATGCAGACCTTATGTTCCTGTTCCATGTTAAAATAAACCATTTTCAGTGGTACCGCTGAGAAAGAGTAATGTTTTTGGTCATGGAAAATTAGGTAAAGGTCATGGAAAAGTCATTGAAAATCATTGGTGAAAAAGTGTATGAACCCTGATGCATGAGCCCAACACTTTGGAACAGCTTATCATTTAATGTTTAGTTTTCTTATTGCCGTTTCAATGATTTATCAGAATTATATGTCCACCAGCATTATATTTAATCTGTCTATGAAGCCCTTTGTAACATAATCCATGATAAGGTTTGTTATTAGGATCACACATTGATCAAGGAAGTGCAAAATAGCTGCACGAACATACATTATTCATATGAAAAGCTCTGACAACTTTAACTGACAGTTTTTTAAAGGTGCAAAATAAGAATTATTTAATTGGTTTCTAATCTAATAGCGTTAACTCACCCAAAATGGTGTCAAATTAAATGTAAAAGTGAAATGCTTTTGATCCATAGTGGAAACTTTTCAAAGTTTTCTTAGGTCTCCACATAATGCCTTTTTCTTAGCGTCAGTGTGTGTCAGTTGATTCAAATAAGAACAGAGCGCAAAAAGTGCCAACGATGTCACTGTAGAAACTGAAAGAAAAGCTGTTTTTTTTGCAACGTTTGTTTGGACGGAAGAACTATCATAACACACACCAAAAAGACCGTTTGTTGGAAAAGATCAGCCGGGTTGACACTGGATGTTGCTGCTGGTCAGTGTGCGACTATTTTTGGCCTCCCCGTGACTCTGAGAGCTAAAGCTCATTCATACAAAGCATGATAGCAAGCATCTTTCGGTTGGTTGTAATGGTGAAAAGCAATGTCAAAGTAATATAAAGTAGAACAAACCGATGATTAAAGCCAAGGAGGTGACGCTACTTTGTCATACAACAGCTCTGATATGTTGAGATATAGCTTTGTGGATACAGACCCAAACGGATGATGATGAAATGTTCTAATGCTAAAAAACGTTCTCAAATAGCATCACTCCTTAAGTGGAGATACAGGAAATATGATAGGATAGGTGTTTGATGCATCAGAAAGTGACAAACTGCTGTGAACTCTTTCATTCTAGGTTCTTAAAGGGTCCATCGATGTTTAGATCTCTGTCACTCTGTGTTTGTGTCTTTTTCCCCCTGCTGTCTTCTCTCTCTGCGTGTTCCCTTTAAACACACATACACACACACACACCCCCATTCACCTTTCACGGGGAATTTGTGACCTGGTGCGCTTGTTTTTCGCTGCCACAGGATATTGCTGTCACTGTTTGATCATAACATCACATGAGAGAGACAGTAAACACGGCAGCTGGAAAGCCACTGACTAAGGTGAGCCCACCCTGTCGGGGGCCTCAGCATGTTCACTGAGTGACAGACTGACAGCTTGACTAGTGCTTAAATGATGATGGAGGGACTTTGTCCTCCTATCTATAGTATGTTTTTAGCTGTCTGAGGCCTGAAGCAGGGGTCGCCGCGTCTCTAGAGTCGCATGCAGTGGCTCCCTGTAGTTTTGATTACTAACTAATTACATACAAATAATTTGCGACTATTTTTATTTCTATGCAGTTGCACAGTGGACAATATTCTTTATTTAACAATTAATATATGCGTCACATCCTGATACATTAACCTTTTCTTTTTGAATCTTTGAGCGTGTACGAGCCCTGGCACCCATAAAAGAATTATGCATAAATAAAAAAAGGATAGATATCGGATGGGCTCCAGAAAGATGAGCAGAGCAAATATACTTCCAAGAAGTTGATCAAGTCCTTAAAAACAAGCACTGCGTCTAGGTTTTTGGCTGATTGGGAAATAGTGAGGAGTTGAAAACCGCTCAAAACTAGAATACATGAACGAATCGTTTAAAATATAAGAGCATCCATTTTCGGACTTCAGAAATAAGAGATATGTCTCACATGGTAAAGACCGCAAAGACCAGAGAGGACAACACATTGAAGACAATTCAGCTCAAGCATATTCTGTGATGAGTCAAGAAATGTAAACAATATAGAACACACAGCACTTCTAAACGGTAGAAATATGGTTTATTACTGTCAAAAATCGTAACAATTTCATATCATGTCTTAATTGAATACAAAAATGCGCTATTTTTAAATATTTAGAAGTTTACTCTTTTAACGGTATTAGGATGCAGTTATATGTTTTTTGTTTCAAAGTCGGCTACTTTCTTTTTTAATTTATATTCCACATATGGGGAGGAATCTATGGAAGAGGGATTATGGTCACATGTGTTTTTTTTTGTTTTTTTTTATAGGACCAGTCAGTTCTTAGAACTCTTAGAAAAAAAATCACTTCGCAAAAGGTCTGCATTATTATAATTGTTTTATTTCAAAGTAGGACTCAAATGCCAGTGTATTTTTTCCTCCTCTCCAGACAAGTTTTCCTAAAAATAGCAATGAAATGTCAACAGTTTTCTTTATTGTCGTTCTTTAATAAATGCCAAAAAGTATTATTTGTGGTAATAGATATTATATAACTCTAAAACTTTATAAGTTGTGTTAGTAAATAAGTTGTGCGGCTAACATAAAATGTATTTAGTGGAAAAATGGGAAATATTGCTTTTTTGATAGTAAAGGTGTAGAGGTAAGGTTATTGTAGACCACATTGGATGAAGGGTTTTCATACACTGTATCTAGGCCTGTCGCGATAAGCAATTAATTGACTTATCGTACGATAAATAAAAATTAACTCGATAACTTTTCTGACCTCGATAAATTGCCGTTTACATGCGTGTTTGTTTACATAAGGATGTGACCAGCATTTTAGCCAGGTGCGCTGTGGCTGCCGGCCAGGTGCGCCGTGAGGGGCGGGGCGAGAGAGAGAGAGAGAGAGAGACATTGATCGACAGAAACAGAGGAAGAAACGCAATTTTTGTAGATGATGATGCGCCGGTGAAGATGGCCGCATCGTCTATGTGCTCCTCTCCAACTTTGCCCATTTTCGTATTTTGTACATATTTCTTTTACTTTTGCCGTTTTACTTTTAACATGGTTCGCAACATGCTAGCCGACCGCACCTACTCTGCCATACAATATAGCAGAGAGGAACTTTTCCAATTGCGAAACTTCGTGGACAATAATAACCCTCCAACAAACAATGGAGATTCACCATGGCTACCTGTTGCTGTTCTACCTGAGAGACGCAAGAAGAAGACAAAGCGGGGATGCCGGGCCGGGTTGCTGGTCAGACTGAGGAAACGAGAGAATCGGCCCCCTCTTCCGAGTATTCTTCTGGCTAATGTTCAATCCATTGAAAATAAGCTAGATGAACTCAGAAGCCGGATTGCTTTTCAACGGGACATTAAGAACTGTAACGTGTTAATTCTCACTGAGACTTGGCTCAACCCCGCTATCCCGGACTCCGCTATTGTCCCTGACGGATTCTCTATTTTTCGTCAGGACCGGACTGCTAACTCGGGGAAAAGTAAGGGAGGCGGTGTGTGTGTAATGACTAACAACACCTGGTGCTCAGATGTGAAGATTATTTCATCGGACTGTTCCGCACAGCTAGAGCACCTCATGATCTCATGTCGGGCCTTCCATCTGCCGAGGGAATTCACATCTGTTGTGATAACAGCAGTGTATATCCCGCCGCAGCCACTCGCCGACAACAACACGGCACTCGATCAGCTGTTTGGGATTATTGATAAAACCGAGACTTCACGGCCAGATGCGGCGTTCGTTGTGGCCGGAGATTTCAACACACCGCCAACATGAAGAAGGTTTTGCCAAAAATATTACCAACACATCAACTTCCCGACGCGCGGGGGAAACATACTGGACCATGTTTATTCCCCTTTCCGGAATGGATATAAGGCTCTCCCTCGCCCTCCCTTCGGCAAATCAGACCATATCTCACTACTGTTGTTGCCTGCGTACAAGCAGAAACTTAAAAGGGACAGACCGATAACAAGGACAGTACAACGATGGAGCGTGGAGTCAGATGAGGCACTGCAGGATTGCTTTGCATCTACGGATTGGAGTGTGTTTGAGGACAATAACATCAACACACACACGGACACTGTCATCTGCTACATTGGGAAATGCATCGATGACGTGGTACCGAAGGTTTCTGTACGGACATTCCCAAATCAAAAGCCCTGGGTAAACGGTGAGGTGCGCGGCAAACTGAAAGCGCGCACTCTCGCGCACACAGCGGGAGATTTGGAGGAGTACAGGAAGTCTAGGTATGATCTCCGGAGAGCAAGAGACAGTACAAAGACAAGGTGGAATCTGACTTCAAAGGCTGTAACACTAGGAATATGTGGGCGGGACTAAGGACAATGACTGACTACAAAGGAGCAGCGGGGGGTGCTGCGGGAGTGTCTGCGTGCGCATCTCTCCCAGATGAGCTAAACAGTTTTTTTTGCACGCTTTGAGAGCAGCCAGGCTGTGGAGGTACAGAGGGACCAGGAGCTACACTGCCCTTTGTTTTAAATAGGGCAGATGTGTGTAAATCCTTTAAAAGGGTTAACCCACACAAGGCTCCTGGACCTGATGGCATCCCTGGCCGTGTTCTCAGGGTGTGTGCAGTTCAGCTGGCAGAGGTGTTCACAGACATCTTCAACAGGTCCCTGCTGCAGTCTGTAGTCCCCACATGTTTTAAACACTCCACCATCATTCCTGTCCCCAAAAAGACAATCATCACCTGCCCCAACGACTACCGCCCAGTAGCACTCACCTCCATCATAATGAAGTGCTTTGAGCGGTTAGTCAAATTATTCATCACCTCCTCCCTCCCTGAATCTCTGGACCCCCTGCAGTTTGCCTACAGAGCAAACAGGTCCACAGACGACGCCATAGCCCTCACCCTCCACACTGCCCTCTCACACCTGGATCCGAAGAACAGGAACACATATGTGAGAATGCTGTTCATTGACTACAGTTCAGCATTCCACACCATTGTGCCCTCCAAGCTGGCCATCAAGCTCAGAGACCTCGGGCTCAACAGCGCCCTCTGTGACTGGATCCTGAACTTCCTGACGGGCAGACCCCAGGCAGTGCGGGTGGGAAATATCACATCCTCCACCCTGATTCTCAACACCGGTGCCCCTCAAGGCTGCATGCTCAGCCCTCTCCTCTACTCCCTGTTCACCCACGACTGCGTGGCCACACACAGCTCCAACACCATCGTGAAGTTTGCTGATGACACGACCGTCATCGGCCAGATCACAGACGATGACGAGACGGCGTACAGAGAGGAGGTCGAAAACCTGACATCATGGTGCCAGGAGAACAACCTCCATCTCAACATCAGCAAAACAAAGGAGCTGATTGTGGACTACAGGAAGCAGCAGGGAGAGGGACACGCCCCCATCGCCATCAATGGGACTACGGTGGAGAGAGTCAAAAGCTTCAGGTTCCTTGGGGTCCACATCACTGAGGACCTGACATGGTCTCTTCACACCACCACCATCACCAAGAAGCTCGACAGCGGCTCTTCTTCCTCCGCAGGTTGAGGAGGTTCAAAATGGATTCCAGGATACTCTGCAACTTCTACCGGTGCACGATAGAGAGTATCCTCACTGGCAGCATGACGTGAGTTTACCATAAATATTCATATCATTGAACATAGTATGAGTTATACCTACCTTGGTTTAACCATAACAGCATCAGGAAGTTTCAACATGGCAGTGAATGCACTAAAAGAAAAAGCCAGAAGAGCTCTAAATGCAATTAAGAGAACATTTTATAATTTCCAAATTCCAATGAAAATCTGTCTGAAAATATTTTGATAGTGTGATCCAGCCAGTAGTGAAGTATGGGGTCCACTCAGTCACCAGAGCTATACCCGCTGGGACAAACATCCAACTTTACATGCAGAATTCTGCAGATACATTTTACGTGTACAGAGAAAAACACCAACAAATGCATGTAGAGCAGAATTAGGCAGATACCCTCTGATAATTAACACTCAAAAGAGAGCACTAATATTCTTTAACCACCTTAAATCCAGCCCCCGAGACACCCTCCACTCCAAAGCCAAGAGCTAAACCCAGGAAAGAGTCCCCTATGTCAGCTGGTGCTGAGGCTAACTGCCCCCTGTCACAGCCACTCTGACCAGTCTCTCAACAACACTGCTCTCCAGACACCAATCACAGTCAAACGCAATGTAACACAATGCAAAGACAACTATTTACAATATTGGAAAGAAGAAACTAAAAGCCAAATTAGATTAGAATGTTACCTGGCTCTAAACAGAGATTATGAACTGGCAGAATATCTGTCTACTGTCAGAGATAGAAAGCAGAGACAGATCCTAACCAAGTACAGGCTCAGTGACCACAAACTGGCAATCGAAACAGGAAGACTCAAAAAGATCCTGGCAACCAAAAGAAAACAGAATATGTGGTCACTGTACGACAGGTGAGACTGAGAGAGAGATGCACTTCCTCCTAAAGTGCCAAACATTCAACGAAGTAAGGAGCATTTACTGTAATAAATTGAACTCTGTAATCCCAGGTTTCAAGGAGGTTAATGACCTCTCAAAATTGAGAATACTCCTAGGAGAAGGAGACAAGGCACATCTAGCTGCCCAATATGTATACACATGCCACAACCTGAGGGACAGTGAATGAGACACACACACAATCAAGCACCCACGCACCCAAAGAAACACACACATCCGTGTGTTGAAATGTAATTGTATCACTGTATATATATATATCAATAATGTGTAAACATTATTGATATATGTATATTATTGTTGTTAATTATTTTGTATTTTGATGCTTTGGCAACATTGTTTTTTGAGAGAGAGAGAGAGAGAGAGAGAGAGAGAGAGAGAGAGAGAGAGAGAGAGAGAGAGAGAGAGAGAGAGAGAGAGAGAGAGAGAGAGAGAGAGAGATAGAGATAGAGATAGAGGGAGAGAGAGAGAGATAGCTCCTTCGATAGAGAGATGAGAGGCTAGATACTATTATATATATATCTATATCTCTGCTCTCTCATATCCTATCTCTCCTCTATACTATCATTCATCCTCTCTATCTCTCACCTCTCTCTCTCTCTCTATCTCTATCTCTTCTCTCTGCTAGATACTCTCTCTCTATCTCTCTCTCTCTAATCTCTCTCTCTCTTATCGGGAGAGAGAGAGCTGACCTGAGGCTCAGACGTGAGGCCAGGCCTGCAGCGTTGTCCAGGCGGGGGCCACACACCTCCACCACCTGGCCCAGCGTGAGGATCCTCTCTTCACAGAGTCTCTGTTGTAGAGAAGGCCCCACACCTTGAAGAGACCTTCATAGAAACCCGAGAGATTGTTCAATTGTAATCCTTTCAGGTCCATCAGGAACAGCGACTCAGCCAGACCCAGCCCACCACAGCGCTCCGATAAGGCCCGAGCTACAGGTCTCCAGACCAGGTCAGCAGGTCCAGTCAGGAACCTCTGGACGAACCGGAGCCTGAAGGCAGCCCCTCTGCCTGCCAGGTGAACCAGACCATGTCTCCCCTCCTCCTTTGGCATGAACAGGACGCTCTGAGGGACCCAGTGCATGCGGTCCCAGAAGAAAAGCACCACAAAAAAGATGCTCTCTTAGCATCCCCTCGAGAACCGTCAATCTTTAAAGAGCCCAGCTTTATGTCACTCATAATGAAATTATAATTGCATAACAAAAACCTGGCTGAAGAAAAATAAAAGACAAAAAATAAAACAAAATGTACTTAATCATCATTCTTTGCAGTTTGCTCTCTAATCTTCTGCAGTATTTTCTTTAGCCTGTGCTTCTCTGGGCTGCTGAAGACAGGTTCTAAAAGGCTTCTGAGCGCCGCATGAGAGCCTTGGCAGAATTATGAAAAATCTGCAAATCAACTAAATAATCCTCTATCTTCACCGCCCTCATCCCCTGAGTTTCCTTCAGAAAGGATCTGATACTCTCGAAAGAATACTCCTCTCCCTTTTCTACCTCAACGATGTCAAAGAATGACTCACTGTCACTGTCCTCTGAGTCCTCTGTGACTCCCTCTGGCTGAGAGGAGGAACACAGCGACTCTGTCTTTGACACCTTCCCTTTTTGTGCCACACTGTCTTTGCTCACTTCCTCATTTTTCCTTTTAACAGGCAACCTTAACAAGTCCTCATCCATGACAACATCCTCCAGAACAGACTCAGCCACTCTGGCTGCAGTGTGCTCACTGTCTGCATTCTGTGTGACCTGAGTGTCTGTATGTGTGATACTGTGTGAAACTGTCTTAATGTGTGTACCTGCCTGTGTGCTTTCTGTGTGTGAAACTGTTGGCTCTGCCGCGGACCGACTGACCGGCGGTTCCACCACCGGCGGCACGGCCGCGGGCATGTCACCCGCCCTCCCCGGGCACGCGCGGATCAGGTGTCCTGCCACTCCACAACCAAAACATCTGAAGATGTCAGACGTAACATATACAGTATAAACAAAATCATCAATTTTGAACGTGAGAACCAGATTCAGATCCTCTTCGTCATTCTTCAGGACCATAAGCACCTGTCTCCTAAAAGACACAACGTGCTTGAGTTGCGGGGATTTACAGCCCAGGGGGATCATCTTAATGGGAGACGCAAGCTGCCCGTGTCGAGCCAGCTCTCTCTCCAACAACTCGTTTTTCAGAAACGGGGGCACATTAGAAATGATAACTTTTTTAGCTGGAGTGACAAGGGGTAGCACGGGTAACAGCGTCCCTTTAATCACGATCCCGCTCTCCACCAGCTGGTGAGCTTTCTCACTGCAGTCTAAAAATATAACCACTGCACTATTCATGCGGGAGGCAGATTTTACTTTGCCATATCCCACCACAGCCCCCACAGCCAGACCACACCGACCGGTGGAGAGAGCTTGATGGCATGTTGGCGAGTCAGCTTCTCTAAGCCGGCGCAGCTGCCACGGGACACCATGCTGGGCGGCGTGGCTGCGGCTGCAGCCGCTAGACAAACAATTAGACAAACAATTCACCAGTGCAACCAAACAAAACCACAAAAAAAAAAAAAACCCGGTGAAGTGATGCACAATGACATAAACTATCGCCCAGAGAAACGTAAATTTTCATTCAATTTATTATCATTTAATTTATTTGTTTATTTATTCTATATAATTTATATATTTTAATATTATTTCACATTTCATTTGCAATGTTGAAAAAAAAAAATTCTGTTATTATATATTATTATATGTGACCCGCTCTATCGAAATCAGTCGGAAGTCGCAACGGCTCATTTAAAAATAAACGTGGATTTGCGTAAAAAACTAGTTTTTCGGGGTTCGGGTGTTTTGTTTGATTTTAAATAAACAAAGTCTTGGCTTTCAGAATATGAAACTTTTATTTCCAAAATCACACGATAAATACATTTTTGAAGCTTGTAAAGGGAAGATGACAGGCACGTCTCACTCGCGCTCTGCTCTTCCCGCAGCGCCGCCCCCCTCCCTCCGGCTGAAATTATGAATGTAAGGCGTATAGTAATCATAGATAACACGGCAGGGTCCGTTACAGTTTGTTTTCATCTGATTTCAATTAAACAAAGTCTTGGCTTTCAGAATATTAAACTTGTTTCGGCAAATTCAGATGATGAATACAACTTTGAAGCTTGTAACGGCATAATTACAAGCGTAGAACGGAGTAACTTGACGTCACAGCAGGCATAACAACAGCCGGTGTTTCTCGTGAGTGTTTTCCCCGGGAAACAAACACAATATACACAAACGCAAAAATACACAAACACACATACACTCGCGATCTTCCCCCAGACCAGTAATCCAAACGAAAATATTTTCCCTCCGCACTATTTCGATAATTTGCTCCACTAATAATCAATCAGATCGATGGATTCCAGAGAAGAGGAAACTTTGAAGGCCTTTTTCTCAAAATGATGACTCGGTGACAGTCATTATATAATGTGACATATTTTGCTTATTATTTGGAGTACAACAACAATCGTGATATCATTAGAAAGCTAGGAGTCTCCTCTTTCCAACAGTGTATACAACTCAAAATGTGTCTTCGGGTCAATGCGACTGATTTCGATAGAGCAGGTCACATATATTATCATTTTGTCAGTGGTCTAAAATGGTCTTACAACGGTGCCGAGAATATTATCGTTTATCGCAATCATTTCCGAAAAATATTATCGTCCAACAAAATTAATTATTGTGACAGGCCTAACTGTATCCACCACAGCTGCCTAGGTGTAAAGGTATGTTTAGTTTAAATTGACTGTAATAACCTTGACACTCTCACACACTAACAGCAGTGCAGGCCATCTGCAGACAGTACATTATCTGGTTAGCAGATAATGCAGTCGGGGGAGCCAAGGGGCGACAGGGACAGAAGTAAAAATGGATTACAGAGATACACACAGTGACAAACACACACACAGGGCTGTTTTCGCTTATCTGGGCGTTTTGTTGGACAAAGCATCACTATTAACTGTAACTGTGCAGGAGGTTGCATATTCACCCTGCAGAGTTCTTCAGAGTGCATACTGATACATCTGAAACAATAAAGAGAAACAGCAGTAAAGTCTCAGTTATTGAGGGTGTTTCACACCAGGGGAGGTCTCAATAAAGTTGGTTTCATTTGCACAAAAATGCTGACTAATCGTTCCGAGTTAGTTTGGATGGCTGAAAGAGACCAAGTCTGAAAATACTGATCTTTGACAATGATAAAGTAATCACTAAATGTAAGCATTGTTAGCAATATTGACAATCGATAATCACACACACCTAATGACTTAGTTAATGCAGCATGCTTAGGTTTAATAATGTTAGACAGAATTTAAAGATGGTCCTGCAATCAAGGTTAGAATTGTGCACAAAGAAAGTGCTTTTGACTAACAAAACGTGGGACCCTGTATCTCTGATTTGATGATAACAAATTAATATTGGGACATTGTTGGGGTCAGAGAAACTGTTGTTGACCAGCCTCAGTTCATATTTTTGGTAGATTGATTTATAGAGTTTCTCAAAGGGTTGACCAATAGGAACGATTTTCTTGTTACTGAACTACAACCGCCAACAGTATCACCGCCTAGCATTTTTCTCATGAACAAGAAGCTTTCCTGATCTCATCTGATCCATTTTTCGGAAAGAAACATCGCCCTTGAGTTATTCAAACATATTTGGTTGCGCTTCGAGCACAACAAGCCGAGTGCAGGTTGATAAATCTGATTTATTTTCTGATATGATAAATGGGTTGAATATTTCATATCATATTTCTCTGTAAAGAAAAACTTCTAAGAACTTTTCCAGGCTTTTTGGGGTGGCACAATAATACAAAAACAGAGGAAGTATGAAATCTAGAGTTACACAGTGCATATACACTGTGGCAACAACACATTCATTTGTTAGATAACACACAAACACCCCCAGCACACAGTGAGTGTTTCATAATGATAGGGGTGATGGATGAACACATCACAGTACCTATTATAAGTGGCATATTAAAGCATGCATACTGTAAGCATAAACAAACAGAGCACAGTGTGATGTGTCCATTTATCAGCCTCCTAATTATCAAACGCATTAATCGTGTGTATGTGTACTTAAAACAGAACATTGTTTATTATAGCCGCAGCCAGTAGGCTTGCCGCGATGACAGCTGGGAATGATGGAGAGGAGGCGACCAGAGGCGAGGCTGGCGACACGCTCATGAATCAGTTTCACATCCAGTTCAGACCGGAGCGTACGCTGCGGCTTTAAAATGCAAGTCCATTCACACCACTGTAGAGTACAGCATCCAAGACAATGATTGTATTTCTTACATATACACAGGGGTTCATAAAAAATGTGATCAAATCAAATCAGGTTTTATTTATAAAGCACATTTTAAAACGATTTTTGGTTGAGCCAAAGTGCTGTACATGCAAATAATAACACATTACTACAATCGCAAAAACAGAAGACAATAAATTACAACAGCAAATATAAAAATCAAACAGGGAAATTTACAATTTCTAGTTACCTCTAATAAATCGTATCAGTATATCTAGAGTATTAAAATATAAAAGTAATTCAACCTGATAATTCTCTGTTACTTTTGGGAGATGGCTCAATAAGATGTTTTATTCAATAATGTGTCCTCTGCTCAGAGATTTTATTGATAGGAAAACCTGCCTTTCATCAAGCATATTCAGGCAGTAGCCTATACACCAACATTGAAGCACATGAGCACATAGCAGTTTAAAAAAGCAGAAATAAAATCTTATTTGGCAGTAAATGCTCCGTTTTAGTCTAATACACATAGTTAAGCTCACACACACTATTTTATAAACATATAGGTTCACCTACTGAATTCAAAAAACATTAACTAAAAGAAAGTGAAAACACTTTAAATCAAATTCTAACAGTAGGCATATATTAAAGTTATTCTGTGTTCAGACCAGTGTTGTGAGCTGATTAATTAATTTGCATATTAATTCAAACCTACTAGGTGAAAATTGGCTTTGCAATTGGTGTGAACGCAGAATAATATCTCAACATAATTTGAATACAGCTAATTCGTCAATGGATCAACAAACTATCCATGGTTTATAAGGGTTGTGTGATGAAGCAAAACTTCCCAAGTTTGAATGCACCTGCAATACAGCTAGTGTTAATTTTCCCCTTTTCTCTGAGATCATATTAAACAAAATATCTTTATTCTGTCACATTCATTTTTAAAGGGGCACTATTGTGCTTGTTGGGGTTTTCCCTTTCCTACTGTTTTATATAGGTGGGGATGAAAAGACAAAACAAATAGGAGCAATGGAGAGAAAATAGGTGAGACATCAAGGACAATTATTTGGTTTTAAGTTTTAACATGACTTTTAACTCAATGGTAAATAATATGATCATGCCTATCTTTTTCTCTTCACTTCCTATCTAAGTGTTTCTGCTATCCATTCATCTCTTTCTCCAGCATTGATCAGACCCCTGAGTATGTATGTGCTTATATAAGCTATGCCTCGAGGCAGAGGTCATAAATAAAAGGAATTACCAGTCATTTGGTAGCTAGAGACGTCAACAAACCTGACACAACACATTGTCACATATGGGTAAAGTAGACATCAGCACTGGCATTGATTGTGTCACGAACTTGGATACACAAGGGTAAGGACTCAAATGCACGACCCGGGAGCCAGAGGTAAAGTATAATTAATATACTTTATTTTTTCCACAAAAAATATACAAAATGTTATGTGTTATGTTTCAGAGGCATAAATTAGGCTTGTATCAAGATAAGCATTCGATGACGAGCATAGTACTGGCATGAGGACAGGACAAGACAAACTGACAAAGAACAAAGGGAAACTGGGGAATTTAAACAAAACGTAACTGGGCACAGGTGGAAACAATCAGGGGCGGGGCTGGTGCTGATGAGAGCGGAAATCACACACAAGGGTTGCGGTCGAATAGTCCAAAAATCAGCTCCTAAGTTATAACCCTATCGTCTATTCCTTGACCTCTGAGTGAAACGTCATGGGGTTAAGGGATAGTGGATAGGAGAATTCAAAAGGATTTAGGAGAAGAGACTGCGGTACTTTAGAGAATCCGACTGCACTTTCACTATCCGACGTGTTTATGATGCGCCAGCCGACGTCATAAATGTGCGTCTGCTGCTGTGGGGAAACTATGGAAACTACAGTTTTCTATACAGCGGACTACAACATGGATGTTTAATAAGAACGAGGGACTACTGTAAACTCATCTAGAGACTCTGCACCGTGCTCTGATGCTGTTGTTTTATGCTTTATGAACGTGGACAACAGAGAAACATATTCTTCATGACCAAAGTTGGAATTGAAATAAAAAAGGAAAGTGAAACTTATGCTCGTCACCCTCTCCCTCCGGTCCACATTAATACAAATGATCCCAATACGTATGATTGTATGAAAAGATCTTAAAATCAATACAAATGTATTTATTATAAACGTTAGTCCTTAACATCTATCACTGTGTATATCACCATTCAAACATCTTTTAAAAGTTGAACAAACCCCACACAGCTCAGTAAAGACTGTGAAATGTTGACTTTATTTGATCATTTCAGTAAAAACTAACGTTCATATTTCTCTTTTTGATTATAATACTGATGAACGTTCAAAACAAAGCACTTTGGCAACCTACCACATACGTTTTAAAATGCTTAATAAGCACCGTAACTTTCATGATATCATTTCTCGTTCATAATCGGTTGTTTCCGTGAACGGCCGACTGTTGTGTGACGGCAAATGCTGCGGCCGCCCAGGGTTGCGGTCGAATAGTCCATTTAGCTTAGGAACCTTCCTAACGGAGTGAAATGACCCGGAAGTCCCTCAGTGGCAGCCATGATAAGTGCCGTTCGAACTCTCTAAATGAAAGGAAAGGAGGTTTCAAACTTCCTTTATAACCTCCTTTAGCTTAGCTGGACCTCCCTAACCGAAAAGGAGAGGAGAAAATGCTGCCCCACAATGCCTTGCGGCCGCAGCATTTGCCGTCACACAACAGTCGGCCGTTCACGGAAACAACCGATTATGAACGAGAAATGATATCATGAAAGTTACGGTGCTTATTAAGCATTTTAAAACGTATGTGGTAAGTTGCCAAAGTGCTTTGTTTTGAACGTTCATCAGTATTGTAATCAAAAAGAGAAATATGAACGTTAGTTTTTACTGAAATTATCAAATCAAGTCAACATTTCACAGTCTTTACTGAGCTGTGTGGGGTTTGTTCAACTTTTAAAAGATGTTTGAATGGTGATATACTCAGTGATAGATGTTAAGGACTAACGTTTATAATAAATACATTTGTATTGATTTTAAGATCTTTTTAGACAATCATACGTATTGGGATCATTTGTATTAATGTGGACCGGAGGGAGAGGGTGACGAGCATAAGTTTCACTTTCCTTTTTTATTTCAATTCCAACTTTGGTCATGAAGAATATGTTTCTCTGTTGTCCCCGTTCATAAAGCATAAAACAACAGCATCAGAGCACGGTGCAGAGTCTCTAGATGAGTTTACAGTAGTCCCTCGTTCTTATTAAACATCCATGTTGTAGTCCGCTGTATAGAAAACTGTAGTTTCCATAGTTTCCCCACAGCAGCAGACGCACATTTATGACCTCCGCTGGCGCATCATAAACACGTCGGATAGTGAAAGTGCAGTCGGATTCTCTAAAGTACTGCAGTCTCTTCTCCTAAATCCTTTTGAATTCCCCTATCCACTATCCCTTAACCCTGTGACGTTTCACTCAGAGGTCAAGGAATAGACGATAGGGTTATAACTTAGGAGCTGATTTTTGGACTATTCGACCGCAACCAAGGGTAGGGAGTCAAGGAACCTGGAATGAAGCATAACCGGTGAGTGTCAAAATAAAACAGGAAGTGGAAGACAATACGAAAATTAACCAAAATAAACATGAAACATGACTAAACTCAACACTTTTGACGGAACACAACAGATTGTATCCCATAACATCATCATCAAGGTTAAGATGGTTCTGTAGAGCAGTGGTTCTCAACTGGTGGGTCGCGGACCCGTTTCGAGTGGGTCGCAGATGTGTGTGAAGAAAAAAATATTGAAAAAAAACGCTGTGCATGCAGTTGGCGTTGGACTGGAAGTACCGGAGACCATAAACGGTTTTGAAAACTTCTTTGACGTAGTGATCATCTTCTCAATAAAACATCTTTGCTGATGTTCTTTCGAGTCTTCTGGCCAATCAGAATCAAGATTGTTGCCGGAAGTCCCCACGGAGAATAACTTTGCGGTATAACTATTCTTTATACATGGGTACAACTTCAGATAAAAATGAACACATAATGAAATATGACCCCCGGTTTGATGATTGACAGGTCACAGAACAATGGGAGCTATCTACCCTTACCCACAATCTCCTCTTTGCTCTTCTCTCTGTGTGGAGCAGCAAGCTGTCAGAACAAAGTGAAAAACAAACCATGGCATAAAATATTATTAATATGTCGGGTAGTAATACATTTATTTATTTTCTTCTCAGTGTACCAGAATGTGTAGTTTATATGTTAGTATTTCTAGAAATCTCCTGGGGGAGAATCCCCCCAGACCCCCCTTCTGGGGATGGGTTTTCAGCATGTGAGCCTTTTTATGTTATACAGTTCAGCTTTGATTCCATCATCTCATTAGACCTTTTTTAAAAGCATACTTTAGTTTTGTGAAGGGATATAAGGGATATATGCACTGTACTTCACTTTCATTAATATTGTCTGCTGAAAAGCGTATATATTACAGCACGATATTTTGTTGAATAGATTTCAGTGTTTCAAAATGTCAGGTCGCGATTTATTGACAAAGGAAAAAGTGGGTCCCGAGGCCTGACCAGTTGAGAACCACTGCTCTAGAGTATTGGTAGATTTACTAACCTTAGAGTTAGCACAAAGCATTCACCACATTCATTTTTTAAATGTGGACAACAGCAACATCCTAGACAATTGTACAACAGTTTCCACAAATCAAAGTAAAAAGATTGTTTTGATGAACAAAGAGAATTCACAATTCCACAGTAATGTGACAGCATCGATTGTGACTTCAGCTAAAATAAGACAACAGTGAAGTATAGAACTTTAATCTTAGATTATGAGGGATGAATAAATGTGCATTGAGATCGGTGCAAATTTAATTTCAAAGGTGAGACATTTGCATGAATCTGGTAAGAGGGACAGGGAACACTAGAGACCAATTGCGACAAACACACAAAGAAAATATTATTTTATTTGACATCTGAGAAAAAAGTGCAATTATTTTGCTCTCACATTTTCTCAGAATCCAAAAACCCCAAGCTAAACCTTGTGAAATCAACTCCTAAGGCCTACATATGTACATTTTCCTGTTAGCAAGGTTATAAGTGGCACTATTTTGGCCATATCCACCACTCAATAAAATTGTGCTTTTCAATTTAAGGCAAGTCGTTGACAAATTGTTCATACAACTTCAAACCTTGTCTCTCTGTTAATTATATTAATGCTAGGCATAATACACCACATCACGTCCAACACGTCATTAAAGGATACATAAAACATGCCACATGAGGGGAGTAGGGTGTGATTTGAATATCATATCACAAGCACACTATAAAGAGACGAGTGACATATCAAGCAGAAAAAAAGAGAAGTGAAGACGTAGATGGAGAGGTGGCAGAAGGAGCAGAAGGAATGAGTAATTCAACGCTGAATAATTCATCAGATATACTGACACTCTGCTAAAGGAACTATAGTGGAATAATGAGAGGATATAGCACCTGGCTTATGCAGTGTCAAAGTCGGGATTAAACGGTTACACCTAATTTTAACATTGTTACCAAGACCACTGTTTAATTCATATAAATATACTTCTGATCTAATGGTGCAACAATTGGGGACTGCCCATTGTTTCTATGGCCCATTATTCTAAAATGTCAATACCTAAAATACCCACATAGGAGGACATGACTTATAATTATGAGAATGATGTCCCAATTTGTTAGGACAAATAGCTTCAATCCCTTCATTGTGGGTTATTCTTCCTATACTTGGTCTTCCCAGTTCTAGCCTTGAAGGTGACCATTCATCGAATCCCAATGAGGTCTCTGTAGGGATGATAACATGTTTTACAACCAGTCTTTATGTTGTCCATCAGGGCTTTTATCTGGAGGAGTTTGTCACTGTGAGAGGTACCGTTTTTTTGTCGTTCTGGACATCCTCATCAGGGTCGCTGAGATAAAGGTTGCAGCTTATTGATCTTGGTCTGTCCAGTGCCTTGATCTGATGGAAGACTCTTTGAAAAAAGCTGATTCTGCCTCCAGTAATCCCTAATGCTGTCAAGTTTTACCAAGGCCATGTACTGAATCAGCCCAATGTAGTTGTAAAAATCCCTACTTCCAAGTCTGACAATTTGTGGTTCCTTTCCTTTGCTATGAAGAGGTTGAGTTTCAGTGCAGGGACACTGGCAGGGTTGTACTTTTGCTTTGTGGAAGATTTTTTGATGGTCGGTTGGTGTTGAAAAGAGGGTTGTGGCTGAATGACCAATGTTCCACTTGGCACCAAGTCCAACAGAAGAAAGTTCTTACTTCCTCTCCACTTATTCCTACAGACTCATGTTTTGTGTAAGGGAATATAGTTTACCATTTTCAAATTGGTTCCTATTATTTTGATATTCCTCTTCACTTGAATGACCAAATCCTTCTGGTTCTAAAACATCCCCCCTCACTTGTTTGTAAAAAACCTTTTGTGATATTGGTATGATGAGCAATCCACACAAGTACTGAGCGGAGGGAACGTGTAGTAAGACATTTCCATTTTTTCCTCGGTTGGGTATGACGGAGAAAAGAACAGTGTGCTATGTAGTAGTAGTAGCACCAGTAGTAGTGCTCGGTTCAACAGGTCAAATATGGCAATGCTTTTTGGCTATTCTAAACACACCTTAGCCAATCCAAGGACATGTCGATTGACTGTTGACTGACTTCAAGAAACAGTTTTTCTTTATATGTGACCCGCTCTATCGAAATCAGTCGGAAGTCGCAACGGCTCATTTAAAAATAAACGTGGATTTGTGTAAAAAACTAGTTTTTCGGGGTTCGGGTGTTTTGTTTTAAACAAACAAAGTCTTGGCTTTCAGAATATGAAACTTTTATTTCCAAAATCACACGATAAATACATTTTTGAAGCTTGTAAAGGGAAGATGACAGGCACGTCTCACTCGCGCTCTGCTCTTCCCGCAGCGCCGCCCCCCTCCCTCCGGCTGAAATTATGAATGTAAGGCGTATAGTAATCATAGATAACACGGCACGGTCCGTTACAGTTTGTGTTCATCTGATTTCAATTAAACAAAGTCTTGGCTTTCAGAATATTAAACTTGTTTCTGCAAATTCAGATGATAAATACAACTTTGAAGCTTGTAACGGCATAATTACAAGCGGAGAACGGAGTAACTTGACGTCACAGCAGGCATAACAACAGCCGGTGTTTCTCGTGAGTGTTTTCCCCGGGAAACAAACACAATACACACAAACGCAAAATTACACAAACACACGTATACACACACACACACTCGCGAGCTTCCCCCAGACCAGTAATCCAAACGAAAATATGTTCCCTCCGTAGTATTTTGATCATTTGCTCCGCTAATAATCAATCAGATCGATGGATTCCAGAGAAGAGGAAACTTTGAAGGCCTTTTTCTCAAAATGATGACTCGGTGACAGTCATTATATAATGTGACATATTTCTCTTAATATTTGGAGTACAACAACAATCCTGATATCATTAGAAAGCTATGAATCTCCCCTTTCCAACAGTGTATACAACTCAAAATGTGTCTACGGGTCAATGCGACTGATTTCGATGGAGTAGGTCACATATGTGGTTTAACTCATTTGTTTCTTTTCTACTTGGGTCTTGAATACTGGCTTTGGAAGGACACATTCTTTCAGATTTTTATCTTTCTCTCAAAACTTCCCATGCTGAAGCCTTGACATCTAACTTGCAAAAAGACATTTCCACTTTGAGCTGCCAAAGCATCTGTGCGAAGACACATCTGTACAGATAGATTAGAATCGCATATCAAATAACCTCCAAATGTGGTTTGGATCCAATTTGAGAAAACATGATTTCATGTTTTGTTTTTTCAATTTGCCCCAAAAAATGTATGGCAATCTAAACAATAACTAATAGGCCCAAAAGAGTATTGTATCATTTGAAAAGTGTCTGTTTTGTTCCTAATTTATGGTCGGAAGCAAGCTATCTCGGTCTCGGAATGACTCACTGATCAAGAGAAACACATCATGAGACAGGACTCACAGTTGGTAACTAGTTGTTTGCTCCACAAACTCATCCCACTTCTAGTCCAATGAACACACAGTATGTACATGCAATTTTCACCACTGGCAGGTCAATCACTCAGCACGGGACATTCGATCTGAATAGTGGAATTAATAATGAAAGATTCAACTGGACCAAATAAGCAGCAACCTATCAGTCACTGTTGTTTACTTGCTTAAAAAAAACTGAACAGCAAACCATAAATCACCCTGTGTAGCTCCAAAAGTGTGTGTGCTCATGCATACTATACTATACAGTGGAGCCTGTATTTCTTCATAGACAAAGTTATTTGGTAGTATGCTGGTGTGTTCGTAGGAACTGAAGTAAATGAAAATAAGATGGCGGTCGAGAAGAGAAGCTCTCTTCGCATTTATATTTTTAGGTGAGTGTGTGCAACAGCCGGGGAAAATAAGATTGGCGCACCCTGAGAGGAGCTTATTTAGTAGTACCACCTGTGTGTGTATGTTTGTAAGTGTGTGTGTGTGTGTGTGTGTGTGTGTGTGTGTTTCCATTCCGGACCTCTCCAAATGCTAAGACGTCCCCCCTGACTTTACACGTTTGGAGAGAAGCTGCTTACATTGAGGCTGTCAAACACACTCACACACTTGGGGGGACTACTAAATAAGAGTGATTTATCCCTCGCCTGCTTCACCCTCACACAACTAACTAAGGTTCACATGCTCAAGCTCTCTCTTATTTTCTGTCACACACACACAAACCATTAAGCTGTGTCTTCTGGTCTCAGTGGTGTTTTGTTGTGCTGAATACATATGTGTGTTTGTTTTAGAGAGGGATCAATGAACGGTTTAGCGCTAATGCAAAGGGGTCTGGAGGGAAGAAGACTAAGATGCGAGGAGGAGAAGAGATTTGAAAAGAGAAGGGGGGAGAGGAAAATTAAATCCATCGCAGGGCTGGAATAGAAAAGAGATTGGAAGAAGACGAAAGATGGTTTTATCTCCGGATTCCATTCTTAGTCTCTTCTGGATCCCTAATTCTTCTTGACCTTATCCATTTTCTATCCTTTTTATTGTATGTTTCCCCAAGTTTCTTGTTATTCTAATTTCTCTTTGTATCAGCATGGTGTTCCCATACGGTTTGTTGTGTTTGGTTAATGTACAATTGTACATTTTTGTTAGTGTCCCAAATGCAAGGATCCAACAAACAATGAGAGGAAGCCAGAATGTAAATACATGCAGAACTAATCACACGGACAAGACACAGCTGGGTAGGGCAAAAAAGCACAGGGGCATCAGGTGAACACAATCAGGTAATTAACAGGAGGGAAAACACAGAGACAGGAAGTCAAAACAGACATGACAGGGGATGGACAATTTTCTAAATAAAATAGGAAACAGACAGATCATGATATAGTGATATCACACCAGTCAATCTGCTTGTTAATGTTGAAACCTCTAAGTTATTGATTCTCAGGGTTTTACAGAATTTACTACTGGCATGTGAAAATATTGTACAGTTCCTCATCTAAGTTTGAAAAATGAAAAACTTTGATTAGAAAACAAGAAAAAGAGAGTGTACTGTGACACTAAAATATACATCAAATTGTGCCTGGTGTTGTACACTATTATGAAATAAAAAGATGCAAAAAACAAGAAAGAACTATTAAACATAAATCACTTCACTCCCCTGCACATGCATCTACCCCTTTCACCTGTTTGTCTCTACTAAAGGAACTCTCTGGCCGAAATATATCTTAAATTTAAAAAAAAGAGAGGAAGAGTTAAGATATAATAACCCAGTCATTTACATAATTGGAAAAAATAAGAGAGAATAGTCAAGTTACAGATGGTTAAAATATCTACTATTACAGATGGTTGACAGTATGGCAAGAAGTTGAACCAAAAGCAGTCAAAAAAGAATGCAGGTGTATGTATATATAAAAAAAAAAGCAGATTTTAATTAACTTGAGCTGATTACATAAAAAGAACAGTGTGTGTATATATATATATATATATATATATATATATATATATATATATATATATATATATATATATATATACATACACACACGGCAAGGCAAGGCACGTTTATATATATATATAGCACCTTTCAACACAAGGCAATTCAAAATGCTTTTCAAAAATGAAAGACATTAAGAACTTTAAGAAATAATTTTAAAACAGCCATTAAAAAGCAACAAGAATACAATGATCACAAAAAGAGGACACAGCTGATGAGGGCATTCAAAAACTGAAGTTACCTACTGTAACTCCAGCTTCTATGAGTATTGGCGTAGCCCTCTAAGGCTATCGCTATTGGGTAATCCCCCTGCGCACCCGCGCAGCACTGAAAACACCTGTAGTCCACGCCCGCCCGCAAGGTGGGCCCCACCCTCGGGCTCCCTTCCGGTATAAATAGGAAGGAGACCCGACAATCTGCTCCCACACAAAAACCTTTTCTTCAGCTATTCGTGGAGCCAGTGGGGCCCAGAACTTAGAGGGCTACGCCAATACTCATAGAAGCTGGAGTTACAGTAGGTAACTTCAGTTCTATTTCGTATATGGCTTCGCCCTCTAAGGCTATCGCTATTGGGTTAAGGGTGAAGCAAGATGTAGTCTGCGCCCCACTGGGTCGCCCCGGTACAAGAAGCACAAACACACCTGCTCAGATAATAACCCATGCCTATTGCGCCATGCGAATGGCGCATCACAGTCCCTGGAATATATCATAACATGAATATTTACCATGAGAGGACGAAGGCTGGGAATAATACATACCCGTCCGCTGTGAGAAAGTAGAGACGAAAGTCACACTTTGCCCAGTGACCGAAGGAGGGGGAATAGCAGCTCTCTGTGTGCAGACAGGCAGAAGAGCGCACAGCTGGGTCCCCAACATCACTCACTCTGACAAGACATTCCGTACGAAATGTGTCAGGGGAAAAAAGGGGGATGTCCCTCTCATAAAAGGGAAATACAGGCCACTCTCCGTGTGCCGAGGCAGGAGAGAGGCGCACAGCTGGATCCCTGACGTCACTCACTCTGACAGGACACTCAGCACAGGGTGTGTCAGAGCGGAATGGGACATCCCTCAAAAAAAATTGAATAATGAACAGGGAGAAGACCAATATGCAACTGTGCAAATGTCTTCCACTGACATTCCTCCGTGCAAAGCCGTGGAGGAGGAACATTCCTCTGGCTTTGAGGAGGGGGAAAGAAGCCAGCCAGGGTGATCACTCTTAACCTAAAAAAGTTTGTGATGACCTTGTGAAGCCGGTTTAGCATAAACGGCTGTCTTCCCTGGCGATTGAGGTAGGCTGCCGTGGCCTGCTGGCTGGGCGAATCAACACATGTTTGATTGTACAGCAACGGGGCGAAGTGCTGGAATACTTCCCAACCCGGAGAACAGCTCCAGCACATTTACCCCTGACGCACGGGGTCGGTGCGTGGGCGAATGAACCACCTCTGGAGACCCCTCCTGTGGGGGAGACCCCGGGGAATCCCCACGTGATCAGCTGATGTCATGGAGAGGGCTGTCACCACGCTGTGGGATGTGACACGCTGGATAGGGAGCTGTCAGTTCCTCCACTCGCTGCAGCGAGAGCCGCACTCTGTTGCTGAGTTTTATTCCACTCGCAGATAAATGAATGTCTGGGGGGGAAGAGAACAACTCGAGCGAGCTATGCAGTTTATAAACCAATAGGTTAAAACAGCAGGCTTTCTGCAGCGAATGACCCACCTCTGGAGTCTCCTCCTGTGGGGGAGACCCATGGGGATCTTTGAGCTTTGACAGATGCGATACGAGATGTAACGTCTGTAAAGCGACTTCCTCATGCTGGATCGAACCTCAAACAGCAGGTCGTCCAGAGAAAAAACCTCATTCTCATCCCTCCTCTCTGTGTAGTGGCTCCAGCCTACTCTACACAAAATGCGAGGAGCCAGGGAACATCCAAACAGCAGACGATTGTCTGGTCTGATATTCCCTGAAAGAGAAACGCAGGAATTCCCTGTGTTTCGGGATGGTGGATATGGAAGTATATACATCATCCTTCAGGTGGAGGTGAACCAGTCGTCCTGGTGAACACATTCCAGCACCTGTTTGATCGTCAGCATGGGAATACTGATAGATCAAGGATGGGTCTCACTCCCCCGTTGGAGAGGCTTCTCTGTGATATGCTGTAATGGTCGTCATGACCATGCTCTGTAGGAGGCATATCTGAGACAGAGGAATGCCGCGAGCTATGCGGTTTATAACCCAATAGGTTAAAACAGCAGGCTCCTGCAGCGAATGACCCACCTCTGGAGTCTCCTCCTGTGGGGGAGACCCATGGGGATCACCGCGTGACCAGCTGATGCGAATGCCAAGCAGCTGCGTCACGGAGAGGGCTGTGCGGGTTTTAGACACGCCGGAGGAGATCTCGCTGCAGTTCCTCCACTCGCTGCCGCAAGAGCGCGCTCTGGTGGCTGAGTTTAATTCCACACCCAGATAAATGAATGTCTGAGAGGGAAGAGGGCAGCTTTTCTCCAAATTAATTATGAAACCCAGGCTTTGACAGATGCGATACGAGATGTAACGTCTGTAAAGCGACTTCCTCAAGCTGGATCGAACCTCATCCCCCCTGTCTTTTTCGGGACAAGAAAATAGCGGGAGTAATACCCCTGATTTTCTTCCCCTTGAGGAACCCTGGAAATAGCCTCTTTCAACAGGAGTTCCCGCAGCTCTGCTTGGAGCGCAAGACACTGTTCTTGGGATGACAGGAGTGTTTCCTGTATCCCATTGAACTGTGGGGGGGGGGGGGGAGGCGAACTGCAGGGTGTACCCTCTGCTGATCAGCCTGCTCATCCATCTGTCCATCAGACACACGCGCTGTCGCTCTGAGAAATTCTCTGAGAGCGGGCGCACATGGTCGAGATGTGTTGTGGTCGTCTTGGCGACGAGCCACGTCAGAGCCCTTGCTGCCGCTGCCTGTGAGGCAACCCAAGGTGGGCCTGAAGCGAAAGGGCTGTGAGGGAGCCTCCACACGCTGCGTTTCACTCTGGCTCTCATCATGAGGCGTGTAGACGCTCAGGGGATGAATGGAGATGTATGCAGTGTTGACCACATGAGGCGTTATAACGGCGCTCATGGGTTTATTATGACCGTGTGTAGGAGACGTATCTCGGACAGAGGAATGCCGCGAGCTCTGCGGTTTATTAACCGATAGGTTAAAACCAGCAGGCTTCTGCAGCGAGCCCTGCTGCCTACTAATCAACAGATTGGTGGCAGCTGGCTTAGTTAGCGAACTCTGCAGTTTATTAACCGATAGATTAAAAAAGTGCAGGTTTTCGCAACGAACCCTGCTGGCTACTAACCGATAGGTTATAGACAGCTGGTTTACACAGAGTGGAGGATATGTGAGAAACACTTGATGATACTGATGACTCAGACAAAAAGTTGGAAAATGAACCCATTTTATTTCTCTATCCCCCCCAACACGTCAAAAACGGCTCTGTTTTCTTGGAGGCTCACGTGGAGCGGATACAGAGCGGGAGTGCCTCCCTCCCCGTTGGCTCACCGCCGAGAGACCCCTCCGTCTCTGGGGTGGCGGGGGAGCGGAGACGCGGGGCGGAGCCCCTGCCGCCGCCGACGGGCGCTGACGCCGCGGTTGCGGTTGGTACCTCTCCGCCTGCCGCTGTGGCCAGGTTGGACGCTGCGGCTGCTGCGGGTGTTGGTGCCGCCCAGCAGGCTGGAGCCAGCTGATGTGCTGGCGGATGTCGTCCGCCTGTTCCGCAGCCGCCTTCATGGATTCCACCATGGCGTGGAACTGGGGTCCGAACAGCCCGTCCGGGCTGATTGGAGCATCCAACAGCACTTTTCTGGCCGTTTCTGTAACGGACGCCTGCTGCAGCCAGAGGTGGCGCTGGATTTGCGTCACCCACGCGGCGATTCTAGCCTGGGAGACAGCAACAGACGCACACAGTGTGAGCGCCGTGCTGGCAGCCTTGGCGATCTCCTCCGCTTCGTCAGCGGCCAAGGTGGTGGACCGCTCCACCAGCGTCACCACCGAGTTGGACAGCAGCGTGTTGGAGTAGAATACCTCTGCTACGCGCCGTTCGTTGGATGAGGCTGGATCTCTATTAAATTAAGAAAGGAATTGAAAACACCGGAATCAAAGTTATAACAAATTATCTGAGTTTACTTCTAGTAGGAAACCAACCACATATACAAGTTATACAGAGTACTCGAGCACTCCGGACTTTTAGATTTGTGATGCGATACGGACACAGTTCTCAGGACCTGCCACTCACCAAACCCAAAAGCAATTTTACACACACAAACATCAGTATTTCTATCTGTCTTTGGGGCGGAGATTTGTCGATTCTTCCTTCCCACTTTTCTCCCAAGCGAATTAGAGAACCCCTGGGGAGGAGCTGTTTAAGCTGACCACCTCCCCCAAGTGTCCTGACTGGCTGGATTCCCTTCTGGTCTGGTTCAATCAGAGTTCGGACCATAAAGTTCCATAAGGTCAAAAGTCAACCTCTATCTGTGATTAGAATCTTAACTTCATTTCTTTCCCATGAGTTCTCCACATATTTAACGATGTCTTTTAACGACTTAAAAACAGCACCTGGTCTTAGCGGTGATAAGGAGGATGTAATGTTGTCTTTAACGACCTCAATGACGACATCTGCTTTTAGGAGTGAACTCAAGGTTGGTGTGTGAAAACAGAATCTCTAGGTCAGTGAGTTTAAAAGTGAGAACAACATTCCTATATATATGATTACCCATAAACCGTTGTGATTACATAAAACAGTTCAAACAATACATGTTTACTTCAATACAGTGTAGAATCATATCTTCTTACTTCAAGCGCGATGTTGTTTGCCGCCACCGACGCCTGAAAGGCACACTGGTGCACCCGGTCGGCCTGGCGGGCAACATACTGGTCCCTGGGGTAGGGCGCCGTCCGGCGATCATGTTGGCCTGCCTCACCCCAAAAAACGCCGTCAGGCCCGGCTCCAGCGAAGGGGTGGCTGGGAATCCCACATCCGTAAAACCCTCCACCTTGGTGAGGGGAACAAATGTGGCCACCAGGGCCTTCAGAGTCCTCGGGTTCGCCGCCGCCCCCTCCTCGTACCTCCTGATGGCGGGGAAGCGTGGCCAGATCGGGTCACTCCTGACCGTCTGCACCCGCGAAAAAACTCCGGTCATGTCGTCCGGAGCACTCCTCTCCTGAGCTGGGGGAACGGGGAGACCTCTGCAGGCGGCCGCCTTGCAAATGATCCCCGGCAGTTCCAGCAGGATGCCACCTATCGCCGGCAGCGCCGTGGTGACGGAGAAGGGAACCGCGTGCTCGGCCAAGTCGACACCCTGCTCCGACTCTGTCTCCCCCGTCCGGGGGAGAGGAGGGAGGGGAGAACCATCCGGTGAACCGTGGAGGGAGATGGGGTAGGAGTCGTCCGACTCCTGCCCGGCACTCGGCTCCAGGGGCACGAGTCGGCTCCAGGGGCACGAAACGTCCTCCTCGGTCGCAGCAGCGAGAGCGTCCGCTCTACGCTTCCTGTCGGCCGAGGGGAGACGGGCACAGTGCTGGCATGCGACCCGCGTACGCGTGCTCTGGCCCCAGGCAGGATTCGCATTCAGTGTGCTGATCATAACTCATGATATAGCCCGATCCACATGAGGAACAATCTTTGACACAATTGTTGCTCATGGTTCTCGGATATATTATGTCTCAGTGCTTCAGTAACGGGGTGCTGAAGAAAAAGAGGGAGCAGATTGTCGGGTCTCCTTCCTATTTATACCGGAAGGGAGCCCGAGGGTGGGGCCCACCTTGCGGGCGGGCGTGGACTACAGGTGTTTTCAGTGCTGCGCGGGTGCGCAGGGGGATTACCCAATAGCGATAGCCTTAGAGGGCGAAGCCATATACGAAATAGAACACTAGGGCAGCAGATGAAAATAATCAGGCAATCAAACAGGTGGGAAAACACAGACACAGGAAGTAAAACAAGACCAGACACGAGAAATTACATTTCAAAATAGAATCAAATACACATAGGAATCTAAATAACAACATCATGACAGAAACACCTTTTGTTAATGTGTTGTGTAGATTAGGTTTCAGACATCTGAGTAAGTTAGTGAGGCATAAATGTTTGAAATATAGCATGGCCAGAACAGTTACATTACATTTAATGTAGCTGACCCTCTTATCCAAAGAGACTTACAATAAGTGCAATAAACCATAAAGACACAAACTCAGAACAACAAGAAAAGTATATTTTTTACAAGTATATTTGCTACATACAGTATACGTGTTTTCCTTATTTAATGGCCAAGGTACAGGAGAAACTGATTTCAATTGGGACCAAACTATCTGCGTAACACAGAATAGCTAGCTTCAATGTATCAGGTAACATTATTGCTTTAAAACCTAGTATAGTGCTCAAGGATATATTAAGTTTATAATATAATTTGAAGTGTTCCCCTGATTAGAGTTGGGTATGTAAGATAAAAAAGGATGGGAAATGCGTTTTAAAGTCTTACCCTTATTAGCTTGGCTGTGCTACACATAGTGTTTGGTCTCATTGTTCAAAAATGGCAATGTTTATTGGCTAATTCTAACTTCATCCAATGCAAGACCATTTGCAAAAACACTGTCTACTGACTTTTGGAAACTTTGTTTTGTTATAACCAGTTTAACTAATTGATTTTCTCTTTCTACAAGGATCTTGAATAAAGGCTTTGGAAGGACACATTATTTTAGATTTATTTTAGAGTTTCTCTTTCTCTTAATACTTGCCCATGCTGAAGCCTTCACACCTAAGAGAAGACGGATCATTTTCATAAATCAGACTGAACTGTCTGCAGTTGGCAGAATGATAATGATGTATGCTGCTTGGATTTCTATTACTATGAATGACCATAACTTGCTATAGAGCTTGGTCCACTGAGGGGTATATTTAAAATGATCACATGCATTTTTAATGGTCTGCATCTGCATAGAAACTGGGTTATGTCAGCAGTGACTATGATATATAGTGAGCAATTCAATGCAAGGTAGCATATTATTAAAATGGTGTCTTCATTGACAGATACACAGATTCTCAAGCAGATGGTACTGATGTATTTTGTTGGCATTTCTTACGTGCAGTTTATTTTGAGGAATAGACAGATCATGACACAACATTTTTGGAAAAAAGTAAAGTAGCATTCCCAAACTACAATTTACAACATTTGCTGTAATTTAAATAATGCCAAATGTTTGCTGCTTACAGATAAACTGACAAGGTTGTCAAGTAAACTGAGAAAACAGGGGATTTTTTAAAGAAAACTAATTAAAATGCCCTCCAACAACAACAATGCATTTTAAAAGTGATTCATCACACACTTTGTTCACCCACACAGGTGTTTGTACTTATATGCCTGATTAGACCACTTCTCAGGACTAAGTGACTGTGTTTAATTATAATTGTGAGTAATTGGACACTCTAGAAACCATATTGCATTAACGTTCATAAATAGCAACTATTCAAAAAGAATAACAAGAATGACATATGAAAACTAAAAAACAGAGAAAAACAAAAGGTCAGGCAGTTTTGCTATTATCATGCTTACCAGAGCCATAAGCACACAATGAGTAACCTGCACCCAGCCAACTGTCTGCCACACATGGTGTGGCGAGGTTGGAAAATAACTAAGACTAAATTAAAATAGTTGCCGACAACGCCACCTAGGTTCAAAGGAGCCTAGGACTCCTACTTAAAACGCTACACAGGTAAATCAGGGGTGAGCAGAGTTAAGAACCACAAACAAATAAAGTTGACAACAGTTTATTATGTTAAAGTGGACCTATCATGCTATATTTGAATAATATAGTGTAGGACCATACCTATATAAGGCATATTTATACTTTTTCATGCATTTTAGCCATGCCTCATTTTGCTCAATTTGACAATTTCTAGCTCTGTTTGTGCAGGAGCAGATTCAGTGAGAACAGTACCATCTACTGGCCTGGCATATGTACTACAGCGTCTCCAGCGCTTTCGAACGGCAATGGCCTTGGCGGTCTCCTCCTGATTGGTGGAGTTGGCCCAATAGCCGTAGCGCCACTGTCCTGACGTCAGCACAGTGTTCAAATCTGGATCAGTTTTTATCAGATCCGTTGCAGCCCCTTTTTTAGAGATTTGGGTATGGAGGAAAATAGAGAGGGTTGTGTTTTCTGACACTTGGTGAGTTCCCTGGAACACATATTCATGTATAAAAGACGTACAAAAGTGCATTTTGCATGATAGGTCCCCTTTTAAAAATAGAATAAAAATGCCCCAGCCCAAAGTCTCTCGAGAGGTCTTGCGTCTCGGTCGTGTCCCTCCAGGTAGCCCGAGGACGCGCTCCAAGATCCCCTGAGCGGATAAAAACAATATAGTCAAGCCACTGTGTGAGACACACTCGGTTAAAAAGCCACTCCACACAAACACTTCACGCCACTGCACACTTAAAAGTATAGGGAGTGTGTCTCGATTATTCAGGTCCCGTGGTTGTTGTACTAAAAGTTTATAAATAGGGCTAAAAGCAAGGACTAAAAGGCTCCAATTAAAAGTGTTAAAAAGGCATTTAAAAGTGAGGGATCCAAAAGGGTACTTAGCTGAAAAAGGGTGAATCGCAATTACACCCCTCTGTTGCATTGACGTGCATTGATGTAGACACGTTGTCCCTCTTCACCTATACATCTTAGTTCTTACTCTTTTTCCTTACTGATGGTATGTAATTTGGTTGTGTGTATAGAAGGTGGAAGCAGGGAGAGGCATATACGTGCCTTGTTCCCTACCGAGTCGACGCACAACTGTTGATTGGTGTCAGTGCCAAAAATACTTTTTAGGAGCAATGCGCTCATGGTATAGATGTGGCGCATACATGTTAGTTCCTACTCTTTTCCCTCACCCTATCCTAAGGGAGTGCATGTATGTAGACACGTTGTGCCTCTCCACCTCTGTTCCTTACTTCTTACTTGCTACCCCTTTCCCTCACCCTATCCTAAGGGAGTGCATGTACGTAGACACGTTGTGCCTCTCCACCTCTGTTCCTTACTTCTTACTTGCTACCCCTTTCCCTCAACCTATCCTAAGGGAGTCCATGTACCTAGACACGTTCGTTTTGCTGCTATAGGCTTAGACCAGAGGTCGGCAACCCCTGGCACGCGTGCCACCATTGGCACGCGGCACCGTAACCAGTGGCACACTAGGAATAAGTGGAATAAGTGTGCAAAATATTTTTATTTTATTTTCGGATCCTGAACGAGACCGCCGCCAGAGCACGTCTCCCCGTTACCTGCAGAAGGAAGCCATGGACGCAACGCAGCCCCGCTCTCTTTAACTCCAGGCGACTTTCTGCCGCTTTCCTCCGTAATGCAGTGCTGATAGTTTCACCACAGAGGAAAGAACTTCACAAATTGCAGTACCCATAAGGAGCTGTAAAAATGCCGCAGTTTTTGCGTGGCGATCGATATCGGCCGATACTCACTCTCTGCCGATCGATCGGTGCTCTCTAAAAATGCCGATCGCGAGACGTAAAATACATGACACTTTTCTCTGTGTGCGGCAAAACAAGCTCGCCAAAATGGCTTCACCAGTCTGGCAGTATTTTAAGGTGTCCGAAAATGACAATAAAATAGCGGTGCAACGTGTCTGAAGCAGAAATCCTGCAGCTCCACCCGCTGTGACGGACCGGTGAGCGGAGCAAAACACACAAGAGTTAGACCTAACACACTTAGCTATTTGATCTACCTCTGGAACTAGTTATAAATATATGTATTCTTCACTGTCGGGTCACTCATTACTGGATCAGTGAGCTGCATGAGATACTGACAGGCTGTCAGGGGAGAGAGAGAGGGGGAGAGAGGAAAAGAGAGCGCTTCAGCTCATTTCTCCCGTGTTATTATCCAAAGTTAATGTAAACTTGAATAATGTAGGCTACTTCATTTGAATGTAACAATTATGTTGGTTGTTGTTTGTGGAAGCGCCAGTGAATGAGCCCCATTAACTGAGTTTTATGTCGGCGATCGGAGCATCCCTAATGTAAGTTGCGCTGACAGGTCCACACATTGCTTCCCCGCAGCGAGGCTCCCCCGCCCTCCTGTTGACAGTTCACGAGCGTCGAGCTCTTCACCCCCCCCCTGGATCCTTAGTCCTGGATCCTGTGTCCTGGATCCTGGATCCTCTATCCTGAGTTCTGGATTTGAGTCCTGGACTTCGAGTCGTGGCTGAACCTATCACTGTGGTCCTGCCTGACTCTCATCATACTACTTCCCTGATGGCTCCCACAGGATTGTTGACATCCTTGTGGATTCATCTTCTTATTATAGACACATGCATTTCCAAACATTTGGTCTACCTATGCTGTAAAATGTATTATCTCTTCGATTTACACACGGCATCTATTGCACGTCTGTCAAGGTTGAGCTTGAGGTGGTGAGGTGGTGAGCAGACATCCACCGAGAGATGTCTGCTAGACAAGCAGAGATGCGTGCGACGACCTGGGTTTCAGAACGGGGAAAAGACAGAATTAATTGGGTGTCGTCAGTGTTGCAATGGTATGAAAAACCATGCGGGCTAATGACCGATCCGAGCGAGTTTGTGTACAGAGAGAAGAGGAGGGGACCAAGGACAGCGCCCTGAGGGACCCCTGTAGTTAATTGACAAGGGTCGGACTCTGACCCTCTCCAAGTTATCCTGTAGGTGCGGTCTTCGAGGTATGAGGTGAGGAGGGAAAGTGCAGAGCCTGAAACGAGGGGTTACGTATGGTAACCCTTGTTATATAAGCACAGGCGGAGCCCTCTACTGGACTCTATGGGTACTATCCCTTGATCATATCATGCAAGCATTCATCCACTGAGATTTCTATAACCGTAGTCGGCCCCGGGGCGGGCTTACCTGAATGCGTGCGTATCCCACCGTATAAAAGGAGGCCTCGCCTCCTGACTGTCATCCTACACTTCTCTTCAGCAAGCAGCATAGGACAGACAGGGCCCCCGAGTAGAGGGCTCCGCCTGTGCTTATATAACAAGGGTTACCCCTCGTTATATATCTCACAGGCTCCGCCCTCTACTGGACTCTGGGTACAGTGGGCGGAGCCCCGATGTATACACGCGCTGTCGTCCAACAACACCGTTCTATCTCACTGTCCCTGACCGGCTTTCTGGTTAGCAGCCGCTGCGCCTCACTCACCTCTCCCTCGGTCGTAACCGTGGAGAAGTCGGGGCTGCGGCTGACAGAGCACACTCTGACGCGCTTACCTCGCAAAAGTGTGCTCGGAAAACAGTGCTGAGGGCTCTCCCCCTCCGCCCATAGGCCCATAGAGTCCCCAGCCCTGTATGGGCTCACTATGCACCACCTCCCCGAGTCCCTAAGGAGCACGGGGAGAGCGCAAGTGCCCCATGTCCCACACTCATGCACGCTTACCTCGTGAAGAGCGTGTATGGACTATAATGTGGAGCGCTCCCCCCTCCTGCCCTAAAGCAGGGGGAAATAGTCCTCCAGCCCCTTATGGGCCCGGTGCGCGCCACGTCCCCCGGGACCGGGGCCCGGGGAAACGTAAGCGCATTACGTCCGGGGAGGGGGTCAGATGCCCTGTCCTGTCCATCCACTCAGTTAAGACACAGCTGCGCTTCCATTCCCCATAACACTGCGTTAGGGGATGTGCAATCAGCTGTGGGGCCTCAGCGATAAAGCTGTGGTACTCTCTGGTGACCCGTCCCACTGCAAAACTCCCCGTGAAGGGAAGATCTGCCCATGGAGGGTCGACACAGAAAGGGCCGATTCTCTGAGGTCCTTGAACGCACCGTGTTCAAGGACCGCCATGATGCATTCACCCAAACAGTGAAATGCATCAAGCGGAGTTTTTACACTCTGCGTTATGTGTCTCCTAACCCTGCTACGCCGGCCATAATGTCCCTGTACCCGCGTAGCGCGGTTTATCACTCTCACCTGCGCATGCCCATTAGCTGCTTCAATTACTGGAGTTACAACTGGGGCAGCGAGGGGGAATCTGTATGGTTAACATGATGTGGAAGTGTGGATTTGTGGAGAGAAAAGACACTCAGACTGGGATACAAGCAATCATTTTTATTTGTTGCAAATGATTGTGTCACAACAGTGTACAGGGAGGAGGCGGGATTCGCCCTCGCGTCCTGGGTGGAGAAACTCACTCTCTCCGCCGGGACGCTTCCTCCCACCGCCAGTCAGCTTCTGGAGGATGGTGCACCCCACCCAGAAACCCTTTGCTGAGGAGGAGCCTGAGGACGAGCCAGCGGCTGAGCTGCGCCCTCTCTTCCTCCAAGCGACTGAAACGCTGGGTGACCGAGGTGATCGACCCGAAGAGCCCTTCCGTGGATACGGGGGCCCAAGGAGATCATCCCGGTCCTTCTTTGACAGCGCGGTCAAACCTAGCCACACATGACGTGACGCCACATCTTATCCAGATGTTCTAGGATCTCGCGGTCACGCGGCAGACTATGGCATAGGTGGGGTGCTGACACAGATACATCCTGACAACACTGAAAGAACAGTGGCATTTGCTTCCCGCTCTCTTAGTGCTGCAGAGAGAAAGTACTCTGTGGTAGAAAAATAAGCTTTGGCCTGTGTGTGGGCTGCAGAGTGTTGGAGAACCTACTTGTGGGGAACAAAGTTCACCTTAACCTGTTAAGCCCGAGAGACCCCGGTACCGGGGCACTGCCGCAACATCTTGCAGGAAACAGTGTCTGAGGGCATGTTCATTTAATAAACTATGAATGTTTTATATCCATGTAACGGGAAAAAACTCATCTAACTGATCTTTTTTTTTTTTTTTTTAAATAAAATGCTAACAGATTACTGCACCGAAAATCACTCACAAAACCTTATTATTTATCTTTTCTCCACATCCATGACATCGATTCACATCGTGAGGTGACACAGAATCGATGGGTACCCTCATTATCACTGAATTATACGAATTTGCGACATTATAAACAAAAACAGACATCAAAACAGGTGACGCTAGGTAGCTAAAAATGCTAACATTTTTACCTTGGCTCTGTAGTCTCTCCAAAGTGGTCTTCAATGGCATTAAAACGATAAAAACGCTGCTGAAGTTAATCCATAGGTTAATCCAATGTGTCTGTGTCCCTTTGAAATGATTTCTGATAATCCATGAGCAATAAAACGGATAATCCATGCTTTTACGTTTCTAGATGTCAGAGCTAGACTGTAGCTTCACTCTAATGCAAAATTACATGCGCAAAGCCCCCACCTTTTTGTTTTACAATGAGTGTGTGTGGGGGACTCCCCCTTCGATTCTATTGGCTCTAACGGTCAGAAAGAGGTGTCAACCATCAAAATCGACCAATGGGTTCCAGAGATATGAAAAAATAACAATTTCCACCCAAATCACCTCAGAGGTGGAGTGTTTTTGGCTAAACCTCTCTATAAAGGTCAAATGTCACTTGTTTTGCATCAATCTTGATACATGGTACTTATTATATGTTGTATTTTGGATTCCTAAAGCTTTTAGTCTACCTTACCATCATCCAAGGGTAGTTTTCACTATAAGTAATGTTTTTCTTTAAGGCGGAGGTGAGAATTTACCTTTTTTTACCATGTTCCATCTGAATTTATTCTGACTGAGAAAAATCTATATTGATTCTGACACTTCTACATCCAACTCACAGATGTAACCTTGCTTTGATAAAAGACATTATTCATATAACCCTTTTAGAAGTTAAGTTGTAGTCATTTGTTTTGGGCATGTCATTTTCGAGCCTGAAACATGAAAAACAGGCTTGGTGCTTAACAGGTGAAGGACTGATCACCAAGCTTTGACCACACTCTTTGCTACAAAAGGCATGGGGAGAGCTGGTATGAGAGTAGCACGCTGGTCTGCCAGGCTACTCTGCTTCAACTATGATATTGTCTACAGACCCGGTGCTCAGAACCATGCAGCAGATTGCCTTTCCTGCCTGCCACTGCCACACAGACAGGACTGCACCTCAGACACGGAACCAGAGACTGTTGCTGCTGTCTCTGCCCTGCTGACTGCTGTTCCCTCGTCTGACTTCACAGATGCCTGCACTTCCTGTCCAGAGTTACGTCTACCATCCAGAAGGAAATGGAGCTGTGGAGAGGCTAAATAGAGTGCTGAAGGAAAGCATTCTCACTGCACAGAGAGAGAACGCTCCGTGGAAAGCTCACTGCTGAGTTTCTTCAGGTCTACAGAGCTACACCTCACGCCACGACAGGGACATTTCCTTTCCAGCTCATGTATGGAAGAAAAATGCGAACCAAATCTCAATCCTGCCACAGCTTACTGATACTCAGGATCACGAACTGAGAGACAGAGTGGAAAAGAAACAGTGGCACATGAAAACATACACTGATGCCAAAAGAAATGCCAAGATTCACAAAATACATCCGAGAAACCCGCTGCATGTCAAAAAGCGAAAGCCAAAGTTCAGTGAGCCTCTGAAAGTGACCCAGCAGAAAGGACCTCACAGTTACACGCTTGATAATGGAAAAACCTGGGATGCTTCACACCTGTCGGTGCTTCCAGAAACATTCACTCCTCTATCAGAAGAAGTGAGGCCTGGATTGAGGACTATGTCACTTAAACTGTGGTTGAATTAATGTTTGAAAATGTTCCGCATATTGTGATATGTGAAGTTATTATTATTATTACAGATGGTTACTACAGAAGTGTCTGTTTAAAATGCTAATGTTATGCATACTGTTCAAGTGGAGAAGTAACTATTTTAAGAAGGGGGGAAATCTTGTGTTCTGATATACTCCTGCCAATAGGGGGCGCAGAGTAACATACAATGTTGAGAGAATAAGTGTATGCCCGGGAGTTGATGCTGTGGCGGTTAAGCATGAACAACAGTAAAGAGCTTAGTACCCGTATCCTCTGTCCCTTGCTTCATTAATGTCTTTTTACTAATACACAACACCTACGTCAGGGCTTCTACGGCCCGGCGCAGCCGGCCTTCATTTCACCCCCCCTGCCAGACATCTGGCGGTGTGTGGAGGCGACGTGGCGACAGCCACTGAAGACGAAGGCTCCGGTGGCGACATGCCGCCTGACCACAAAATGCTTGAGTATCTGGATAAGATATTCAGGCTCGGGGCGCAGATGGCTGCGGCGGCCAGTAATCTTGGTGTGTTGGGAGTGTCGCTGATTACCCCTCAGCAGGACACCCCCGCCCCCCCGCCTGAGGGCAGGTGTGATTACTCGGACCGCTGCGTGGGCCAAATGAATAATCTGGTCCACGGTATGGCTACCGCAGCCGGTCGTGTGATGTCCCTGGCCACCGTGGTGTCGCGCCACGTGTGGCTAGGTCTGACCGCACTGGCCAAGAAAGACCGAGACGATCTCCTTGGGGCCCCCGTTGCCACGGAAGGGCTCTTCGGATCGATATCCTCGGTCACCCAACGCTTCAGTTGCCTGGAGGGAGAGAGGGCGCAGCTCAGCCGCATGCTGCCGCTGGCTCGCCCTCAGGCCTCTCCGCAAGGGAGAGAGCGCCCGGCGGTGGTAAGGCGGGCCTTGTTATATAAACACAGGAGGAGCCCTCTACTCAGGTGCCCTGTCTGTCCTATGCTGCTTGCTGAAGAAAAGTAAAGGATGACAGTCAGGAGGCGAGGCCTCCTTTTATGCGGTGAGATGCGCGCGCATTCAGGTAGGCCCGCCCCGGGGCCGGCTACGTCTAGAAAGTCTCAGTGGATGAATGCTTGCATGATAGGATCAAGGGGAAGTACCCATAGAGTCCAGTAGAGGGCTCCGCCTGTGTTTATATAACAAGGGTTACCATACGTAACCCCTCATTTTGTAAAATATGTTACTACTACCTTTTTCTTTTTTTATTGAGCAGTCTGTAATGATTTGCTACACTAAATTATAACACTGCTACCTAGCTAGCTAACAGCAGCGATTTGCACCTCTGTTGAGGGCACAGCAGGCATGTGGTATTTGAGACAACGCTTTACAGTCAAAATTCACAAACTGCTCAAGTGTTCACAGGGTATGGCATGGCACTGAGACACGGCATCTGTTACCTTTTAGTTATTGTGATTGTGGGCTTCTTGGCTACGTAAGGGAAGCAGCGTGACCAGGCATGATTGCATTTGCTCCTCTGAACACAGCACTATACAAATTATTACAAATTACATTTTTTTTACTTTTTCATAAACATAAAGTATACTGTTGTGGGAAAGAAGCCACCATTATTTTATACCGCAAACGATTATGTTATTAAGCCAGCTAGTTAGCTAGCTAATTAGCCAACAGCAACAATTGTCACTTTGGTTGATTTCTAGTAGGTGTGTGCAAATTGAAATGCTATCCAGTCAAAATTCACACTCTGTGCAAGTGTTGACAGTGTTTTTTCATTGAAGTGTACAGAATTACCAAAAATTAAGAGACCGCATGTGTAACCTTTTTTTGTTTTTGTGATTGAGATATTTGTCTTCATATCAGAAAAGTGTGTGGGCCTGAGTGGCAGTGAAATAAGATGGGGCCTGGTCATGAGCCTTGAAAGTGATCAGCAAGGTCATCAATTGAATTATAAAGTGAACAGGGAGCCAATAAAGATAGGCTAGTAGTGGGGGATGTGCTCACACTTTCAAGTATCAGTCAATATTCTTGCAGATGCATTTTGGACCATCTGTTGGGCAGTTAATAAAGACTATGAAAGGCTTGAATATAGGGAATGGCAGTAATCCAGTCGTGATGTAATGAAGGTGTGAATTACTTTTAAGATATCACAGTAGAGCAAATTTGGCTTGAGTTTTGGGAATGTTTTCTATCTGATAGTAGGCTGACTATTTTTTAACAACGGTGTGTTTTAATAGTGCTGATATTTTCATCCCCTATATGCTTTCTTCTCCTCTGTCGAATTTGTTCCGAATGAAGCTTTACTTAACTAATAAACTCACGTATACTGTTTTGGTTTGGCTTAAATAGCCATGAATTGATGAACTTGCCATTCATTGCCAATATTTACTCCTATAAATGTTCCCCTTTCAATTTTATGGACTTTTCGTTCCTCTTTTTCCTCAATTTTCTGTTTCTGTGTCTCATCTATCAGAGTACAGTATGGATCAGCTCATTACCCTCTGTGTAGCAGAGCAGATTGGCTATCTATTCTCCCTCTTTCTCTGCTTCTCATTACAACCGATTCCCCTTCACCCTTCTCCTTCTCCCCCTCCCTTCTCTCTCTCCATTCTGTCACCCACCTTCTCATCATAAACTCACCTCCACTCCGATCTTCCCCTCATTTTCCTCCCCTCATCTTTCCATTTTACCTCCACTGACCCTATTTTCTGCTCATCTTTTTTGCTCCTCTTTTGGTCATTCCTCATCCATTTGTCTTAAGTGACCCCAATGTACTCCCTCGCTGTGTCACTCCTCTTTCCCTTCTTTTTGCTCCCTTTATCCCTCCATCCTCCTCCTTTCGAGTTGCCTCATTCGCTGCTCCATTACCTTTGTCCATCTACCCATATATCCATCCATCCATCTATCTGTGGGTATTTATCTGCCTTCAATAATTCCATTTGACACCCTTCCATCTTGTCCTTAAATTCAATTGCTTTTTTCTCTCTGCCTTTTATTTCTCCTTCCAGCTCTCCCGTACCCTCTCCTGTTATCTCTTTTTCTATCAACCTCTCTATCTGATACTACTTATCTTCCTTCACTTTTACCATTCGACATACTTTCACCTTGTCCTCTGATTCAATCTTCCCTCCTCCACCCCCCTTTCTTGCTCTACTTCCTTGTTCAATCGCTGTACCAATCTGTCTCTTATTACTTGTTTTTCTTGCCATCTCAATTTATCTCCATCAGTCTGTTTCTCCTGGTCAGTTTGACTATTTTGAATGACATAGAAATGCATTCTTCACTTGATTAAACCTTGTTTATTGACTGGCTTCTCATCAAAGATGTAATTCAGGAACATTTAATCTTTAAAATACAAAGATTCACTTTTCTATGTCAAAAGTGTAAAAGTTGACTTTTCTTAGCACAAAATTGCCTATCGACAAAGCAGAATTATTTCCAATTGACAATGATTTTGAAATTTCCTCAAACATATTTACATATAGGCTACAGTAGGGATACCTTTCTGAGAAGGGTCAGGGCATATGAAACATAACAGGAGTATAGTACTATCTTGGAATTTAAACCAATATTAATGAGATTTATCCGAATAAACATTTAAATCTCTTACAAAATAGTTAAAAAGGTAACCACAAATGTAGATGTAAAGCTACCATTCCTTTTTGTCAATTTCACCAAACTAATCCTTAAATGAGCTGTAAGAGTGAATTGGGAAATATTGCATACTCTCTTATACAGTTTACATGCACTTTTAAGATGCTCCCTAACTTCACCTCTCTGTTACCCATCTACTGTCAAGTCACGCACAGTGTAGGTTTCAAAATCAGATTGTGAGGTAAAAATAACACCGGTGCAACATCAGTCAGGCGTTTATCCTGCACTGCACAACAAAGCTGGGGAAAACTCTAGAAAAGTTACTGCAGGAGAAACTCAATGTATTTCTTTGGAACACAGTTAAAACTTCACCACATTGTATAGACTGTAGCTAATGTGTTCACATTTAGAAAAATGTCGTGTTCTGTCAAATCTTTGGTTGCTCCTGTTAGCAGTTGCAATCAAAAATAATACTTATTTTGACGCAAGAAGTCTAAATCTGATTATCAGAATCGGAAACATCAGAATGAGAATACTTTATTAAACCTATGGGTAAATCAAGTGCACCATATTAGAATGACATAAATACATATTTATATAAGCATAACTAGTAAGCAAGTAAAAATTAAAAGTTCTTGTAGCCACTGGGACACAGTGTCCTAGGCACAGGCACGAAGCAGGACGTCCTCACAGCACAGAGACCCTCCGAAGACTCATGATGAATACATGATGAAGACACAGGCTCATGGTGAAGACATGATGAAGACTCAGGCTCATGGTGAAGACATGATGAAGACTGAGGCTCATGATGAAGACATGATGAAGACTCAGGCTCATGGTGAAGACATGATGAAGACTCAGGCTCACGGTGAAGACATGATGAAGACTCAGGCTCATGGTGAAGACATGATGAAGACTCAGGCTCACGGTGAATACATGATGAAGACTCAGGCTCATGATGAAGACATGATGAAAACTCAGACTCATGACGAAGACATGCTGAGGACTCAGGCTCATGGTGAAGACATGATGAAGACTCAGGCTCATGGTGAAGACATGATGAAGACTCAGGCTCATGATGAAGACATGATGAAGACTCATAACGAAGACATGATGAAGACTCAGGCTCATGGTGAACACATGATGAAGACTCAGGCTCATGGTGAAGACATGATGAAGACTCAGGCTCATGATGAAGACTCAGGCTCAGGATGAAGACATGAGGAAGACTCAGGCTCATGGTGAAGACATGATGAAGACTCAGGCTCATGGTGAAGACATGATGAAGACTCAGGCTCATGATGAAGACTCAGGCTCAGGATGAAGACATGAGGAAGACTCAGGCTCATGGTGAAGACATGATGAAGACTCAGGCTCATGATGAAGACATGATGAAGCGCTCTGTATAATCTTTGTTGGACCAAAAAGCACGGAAGCCATCGATGAAAACATTGTCTTCAGAGATATTTTGGTGCAGCCATGTTTCCTCAATGCACATTAAACTACACTCCAGATATTTAGTCTGACTACTAGCTAACATCGTTAGCTCAGCCATTCCATTAGCAAGTGATCTTACGTATCCCACGATGAAAGCGGGGAGACACGGCTTATACCTCATTTTCTCCATACATCTGAACCCAGATATCCTCCTTTGCTCATTGCTTTACCCTGATGATCTGTCACGTTCTCCAAATGTCAGTGGTGACTATGCTTGCCAATTTCAGCGTTATTAGATGTCTCTGGTGTTAACAAGGCAGCACAACAATAGCCTGGATGCACAACAGTGGTAACTCAATGGTAGAAAACAAACAGAATATCTCTCTTCAAGAAAGTTTAGACAGGGCACAGCTTAATATGTTACTTATAGAAGTTATTGACAGAAAAATAACAAGTAAGATAAAAAAGAAAGCTTAGCTGAAAGTTGAAAATAGTACAAATCTAATAATAATAATAAATTATATTTATATAGCGCTTTTCTGGAACTCAAAGACGCTTTACAGTATGAGGGAGTGTAGACAAACAAGGACAAGCAAAACAAACAAAAACAACAAAACGAAAATCTAACATGAGTAATTGCAACGCGCTGAATTTACGATGGGCGCATGCACACTAGTCATTACTGTGAGCCAAGATCTGAAATTGCAAATAGGATTTTTTGATGTTTTAATTTATGGATGATCCGAAAATTGCTACATAGAATTTGCAGCCATTCACTTTACAATTGCATATGGAGTTGCTAAGCCTAGGATATTTACTCTTCAATTTACTGCAGGAGAGGTATTAACATTTCACCTGCACACTCATAGACACACACACCTCCTGAGGACACAGAATGAGACCTTTCCTTCCTTCATCTTTTTTACCATGTAATTGTCCTTCAAGAAACCTCAACACAGCCACACACACACACACACACACACACACACACACACACACACACACACACACACCACACACACACACACACACACACACACACACACCACACACACACACACACACACACACACACACACCACACACACACACACACACACACACACACACACACACACACACCGGCTGGGTATAATGTCATCACAGGCTATCATCTGTGGCCCAATCACTCTAATCTCTGTCCAATCGTATCAAGGACACTAAGACATTCACGCACACATATAAGCACATACACACACACACAATCCACCTACATACATATTTGCCTGAAACCCCAAACACATTCACACTCATACATGCATATTAACACGCAGTATAGCAACAGTGATGTATTTCTTTCTCAGTTTATTCACATACAGACAGGGGCGGATCTAGAACAATATTCATGGGGTGGCAAGAGGGTGGCAGGAGATTTTGAGGGGTGGCATCCCCTGGCAGAAGTATATGCTGATTTAATCGCAGTCATATCAATCAATGTTAACTTGGAAAGCCACACTATTAATATTTTAACTCAATAACATTAGGTGACATTATTGTGGCACATCAGTAAAGCCTTATGTATAAATATATAAGGTGGCAGACATCATTTAATGAATTTTAACTGAACAATAAGTGAATGAGTTTGTTTCACTCTTAGACCAGCAGGGGTACCAAATCTATGAAGACTGCTGCAATAAGTACATTAATGAACTGTCTCATCGATGTTTGTCTGAATTAATATGATAATATTAACAATCATCATTCCTATCAGCTGTGAATCAGTGTTATGATTCACATATTCAGTGTTATTAAATAAACTATATATTTTGGAGGAGTTAATGATGAATATTCCTCAAGATGCTTGCTCACCCTCATATATCAAAATTCAAAAGAATCAAAAGAACAGTTCAGCACCCCACAACTTTACTGCAAACAGTTACAACCTTGACTTTACATCAGAAATAACAAACATTAAAGAAGTGACTAACTGCATCAGTTAGGGTTAAAAAACGTGTATTCAGCTAAAACATATACATCGCTGCAGTTATTATCCAGTGGAAAGTCCTTACCTACTGGCCTAGTTAAATCAAAGTGGTTACTTTTTTTGGCTGGGCAGTGTAGTTTTACACACCGTCTTATTTGACTTTCTCAGGACTTAAAACTGTTTTTTGGGGGCAGACCCCCTCAAAGAAAAAAAAAAATGTACACATGTAAGATCATCATCTTAACAGTTTTCTATGCTCATCGAGTCATCCGTGAGCCGAGCATCAAGTTGGCATGCCTATAACAGCTGAATGCGGCGATTACCATCTTGTTCAGCAAAACGCCTCACAAACTTATTAAGATCTAAAGCTTTAGTGATTCAATGCTGAGTACAGCCAAACTTGACAGTCTCTTCTCTGTCATTGTAGACCGCAAATACCTCATTCCTTCCTTCTACTTGGGTCCGAATCATAGACTGTATATATATATATATATATGGAATGCTTCTCGTTTTGCGCCGTCCCGTTCAAATGAAATCGCCGCCAATCACATTTCCACGCTCGCGCCAGGGCCAGGGGAGAGGTTACAAGCATAGACTGTATATATAAAGGTTACAAGGCTCGCGTCTTGTGCTGCATTCACTTACACTCGGACATTAGGGATTTTCTCTCATAAATGTCCGATGAGCCACAACTTTTATTTCAAAACAAAGCTGCCAACTGTGGTGGCAAGGCTTTTTTAGGGTGGGAGTTGCCACCCCATGCCACCCCTGTAGATCCGCCCCTGCATACAGATGTGTTGGATGTGTTGGATGTGACACTTGTGTGACACTTTCAAATTGAATCTTGATCATAGTCGGATCAAATGCATCACCAGCACATATGTGAGTCAGTGGTGAGGTGTCAAAGCAGCCAAATGCACAGATCAAGAACTCTTTGGCCCTACAAAGAAGCAAAGTGAAATCGAATGACCACGAATAAATACATAAAACAGGGCTGCCCCTGTGTCCTGTACTACGAAGCAGGATTTTCGCTTAGCGAGGTAACTTCAGGGTTAACTCTGGGTTTCCGGTCCTACGACGCTGGTTCACTTCTTACCGGGGTAGATCTCCATGGTAACTTATGCTGAACGTTCCAGATAAGATCAATCAATCAATCAATCAATCAATGTTTATTTATATAGCCCAATATCACAAATGTTACATTTGTCTCAGTGGACTTCACAGTTTGTACAGAATATCAGTATGACAATATGACACCCTCTGTCCTTAGACCCTCACATCGTACAAGGAAAAACTTCCAGAGAAAAACCCACAGTTTAAAGGGGAAAATGGGAGAAACCTCAGGGAGAGCAACAGTGGAGGGATCCCTCGCCCAGGACAGACAGACGTGCAATAGATGCCGTGTGTAAATCGAAGAGATAATACATTTTACAACATAGGTAGACCAAATATTTGGAAATGCATGTGTCTATAATAAGAAGATGAATCCACGAGGATGTCAACAATCCTGTGGGAGCCATCAGGGAAGTAGTATGATGAGAGTCAGGCAGGACCACAGTGACAGGTTCAGCCACGACTCGAAGTCCAGGACTCAGATCCAGGACTCAGGATAGAGGATCCAGGACACAGGATCCAGGACTCAGGATCCAGGACTCAGATCCAGGACTCCGGATCCAGGACTCAGGATGCATGATCCAGGACACATGGCTCAGGATCCAGGACACAGGACTGCAGCAACAGGATCAGCCACGACTCAGGATCCCGGCGTAGATAGACACCAAAAAGAAATTTGGGGGAAGCTGGGTTATTCGGAACATGAGAGTACACAGCATGCACTCCCTTACGGCCCATCCACACGGCGGCATGCGTTGACTCTTCAACGCTTCTGTCCATTAACTTTGAATGGGGTGACGTCACGCTTCGCCGAACTGCATTGTGGGAGCGTTGCTACGCGTTGCTCGCGGCAAAAGTTGAGCAATGTTCAACTTTTGAAGCTTCGACGGAGGCGTCAGCCAATCAAATCCCGCTTATGCAAATCTGACAGTACAAGCGCTAGCCAATCAAACCGCGTGTATGCTGGGAGAGCCATACCGCAGGTAATTTCCTCATGTTCCAAAAAATGGAGGATAAAATAATAATAGCAGTAGGGAATCACCCGGTCCTATACGACCAATCCCTCTTTATCTACCGGGATACAAACCGGAGGAGCCAGGCATGGAGGGAGGTGGCAGAGACAGTGGTAGGTTTTCGCCTGTTTGGGGAGTTTATATCCAGTTTACTTCGGGCTTTTTTGCTTTGTATGTCGGGGGCGGGAGATTCATGTGATTGGTTGTTGGTCGCGTTGCTCGTGAGAAATCCCCAAGCTTCACACACGCCCACCGCCAAGCTTCACACACGCCAATCGGATCAATTGGAATATGAGGAAATGACCTGCGGTATGTCTCTCCCAGTTTACAGATTTGCATAAACGGGATTTGCATAAACGGGATTTGATTGGCTGACGCTTCCACCTCAGCTTCAAAAGTTGATTAAAATTTAATTGTGATTAAAAGAATAAACACAAATAGCACACAGGCACACATATTTGCTATATCTTGCCCCACTGAAAAGGCACTGCACCGTTAAAATATTGTCATAGTTCATCCCTGTGCTGCTTGGCTCGAGCTGTAGCATTGGTGGTGTGTAGCATTTGCTATTTGTTGTTTGTATATATCACGCAGTCTGTCTTTCGGTTGCTTCTTTTGAATGACGATTACACACTACCGCCGCCTGCTGCTCAGGAGAGTTATTGCCACTCACGCAAGCGCAGTGCGTACGTGCTACTTGGCCGTCGGCTGAAGTCTTTGCGGTGTGTTCTAGTGCGACTTTTTGGCCAAGACGCAGGAGACGTGAGGCGACACAACAGTCGGGTCCGTCGGGACGTGTTCTTTGGTGTCAGTTTGGTGTGTCAGGGCCTTAAGATGAAGCCCCCTCTGCAAGATGAGGCCCCACGCAGTCTGCGTGATCTGCGTGTAGGGTGGGGCGGCCCTGAAATAAAAAGTAGTACAATTATAAAAGCTACGTGCAAATCATTTACTTTTTTTTTGGTTCGGCAAGATCATTATTCTCACATAATAAGTAAGAAGCTGATATAATGTTATAAACAAACTACATCACGGTTGCATGGTTGCACATCACCACTGCTAAGCTAAAGGAGGACTCGTGCCGGAGGGATGACGATCACTTGTTGGCAATCGCCGTTTTTATGACACATAGAAGCGTCGGACATTCACGAGTGGGGTCAAAAAACTTGCATTAACAACAGACCTTATTTCATGCATGTTACGAAAAACACATTTCAAAATAACTTTTACTTTGAGATGAGGGACCCGGAAGGTGTAAAATGCTTACTAATTTCTGGGTTTTAGGACTTATTCCTGCAACAATTTAAATGGACTAGCTTTTATTTAAAATAAAAAGACAAAAGACATTAGCACAGTATTTATAAATACAACATATCCCAGTGACCCTGGTATCGAAGTTCGTTTTGACAATTGTGCAGGTCATAGTCTGTCTTACTGTATGTGAACAAATTGATAGGTGACACATAAGGGTAGTGGTGGATGGAAAGTTAATGTATCCATAATTCACTCCAGAAAGTCATGTTTAGTTAACAATAAGCTGCAGTAGTTAGAGGCAGATAATTTGACATTTTTCACATTGAGTAAAGAAATGTGTATTTGAGAACCCCAACCTTAACCCTCATTATCTATTTAAAACAACTTTTAAATCCGTGTCAATGTAATCCACACTTATAATTTTTCTAACGCTATCTTTTTCATGAATTCTGAATACCTGCCTTTTCGACTCTAATGCCCCTTTCACACCGGCGCTTTTCCAGCTCCTGCTGGGAGCTAGAGCCTGAAAAGCGCCGTTTTTTTCTGTTCACACCGCAGCGGCGGCGCGTCATAGCTCCGGAATGCGGTTCACTTCCAGCTCCAAAAAGTTGTCGGTCCAGAGGCAAGAGCTTTGGAGCTATGACGCGGCGTCGCTTACGTCGAGGCGGGCAGGAAACCTTACTTTGACCATCCGTTCGCTGTTATTGATCATTGTGGAGAGCAGGCAGACGTTTTGTTTGTTATTATAGCAGCTATCGGATGGAATTAATACATGGGCTGTACAGGTTGTCATGTCCGACTATCACAAGTAGAATCATAATGAAAAATACGCTGGTAAAATGTGCCTGGAGAAAACTGCTTAGCAAGTAGTCAGTTTAGCTTCGGTTGCTATGCTAACATCACCCATGTTATACCAGAGAAACTTTCATAACAGCGTTGTGATGCCAAACAGCGTCAATTCAGACTGACACACATTCACTTAAGGGGAACTGGGGATATGTATCAGCTGCTTGTGTGACAGTCAGACAGTGAATACTTTAGAGCCGTGTGAGCTAACCCGGAGCTAACGGGAGAATACACTCCCGTGGAAGAGCAGCCAGCACTGCAGCGGTCGGTAAATGCCGCTGAAACACATTAATAAACAATGAACCACGGCACTCTGGAGAAAAGTATAAGGTTGGAGAAGTCGTTATTTAATTTAATTTGGCTTCGTATGATTAAAAGCAACACGATCGTCGACCCGACGCGGACGCAGTCCCCGGCCCGTTGTTGTTGTGGGAGAAAATCTCTCGGCAGCTCTGGGCGGTGTGAACAGAGCGGGAGCTGAAAAGGGAAACCGGAGCTGAACCAGAAAAGCTCTCGCTAGGAGCTAGAAAGGGAAAAGCGCTGGTGTGAAAGCCGCATAATTAGTTTAATAACTGGAGGAAACCGCTATGCAGGTCTGAAACCAGACTAATATTTTAGTCTTTTATAGCTTCAGCATTGGTACTCAGTGTGTAAGTGAGAACTCAGCAGTAATCTAAGTGGTCACTTGAGATTGGGCAATCCCATGAATAATGTTGAAAGAAATGAACCAGCCACCCACTGCATGTGTGGCAGTTTGTTTCTGTGTATTGAGAAGGTTAAACTTGACAAGGCAATGTATTGACACACACATACATATATATGCAATGGATGTGCCATGTTTTATTTGTCCCTTGATTTTCTGAAGACTTCATTACTTTATTTTAAATGAATTCCTGGTTCGATTGTTTGGCTGGTCAAACTGTACACCTTATTGTGCTTATATAGGTATTAAGCTTTATGATTAACATTTCTGATAGTCAACCTAAAGAAAATGTGTTTGCTGAAAGCAAAGACAGAACGTTATTTAAACTTTTATACATCTGGATAAATAACAATTTTGTTCAAATTAATTTCACCTGACCAAGAACGGAGAAAACTATGATGGTGCATATATTACAAATGGTACCAATTTAGAACTTCTTTCTATGAATTACCAGAAGAGGCTACATTAAACACAGGAAGTGTACAGATGTAGCACCTCATTTCGGACGCCCCTACCGTAGTGAGGCCGTGATCGGCACAGGGTTGGCCCTCGCTGAAAGGAAAACCCCCCGCATGACTTGATACGCCCCCTTGATAAATACATTTAATTATAATGAAACCAGCTGCAATGGATCATGGATCCACCAGGGGGAGCAGTGATTAAAAAGCTGCCACTCTGGAATTCATGTGAAATAAACAGCTGATAGATCTACAGCAGGGTTTCCGCTAGGATTTTTTCCCGCCGGTCAAATGCCCGGACAGAATGTATTTTACCGGATAAATTTGAAACTTACCGGTCATGTTTCAATAATAAGAATAAGAATTGTGTAGCAGAGTTAGCAGGTAATTACCGGACTATGACCGGATATGCTGATGTTTAAAACTCAGTTAATGGGGCTCATTTTTATATTGCTTCAGTTTATAATCGTAACAGATCGAAAAATTCAGATTCATTTTTCAATAAATGATTCTACCAACAACGGTACCACTTTACAATAAGGCTACCCTTATAAAGGATTCATAAAGGGCTTATAATTAGGTTATTAATTAGGTTGTAAACACTTCATTAAGAACCATTTATAAACCAGTTCTAACATAGTTTTCACACATCAACACAGGCTCACTATTTGGCAAGATGACTAAGCCTTATATTGGCTACCTAGCTTACTTCATCTTCTTCATCAGCCAGCATCCTTGGTATCTGTTGTTCACTGAGTTGATTCCCCCCCTTCCATCTTGATGTTTCTTGGCATCTCTTTATGACCATTTATTTATGAGTTACTAACATTTATAACTGGTAAAAGGGAGTCTTATTGTAAAGTGTGAAACAAATCACCATTTATTAATGATTGACTACCATTTATTATTGTAAAACACATCACCACGAAAAAACAACATTTACATCAACCAATAATAACACATGCACAAAATACACAGCAAGACAACAGAAATAAAAACGATATGCTAACTTTAACTAAACAAATAAAAACGATTTGCTTCTGTTTTTAAGGCTTTTTTTTTCAATAACAAACAAGCCAAAATAATTTTAAAAGTAGGCCCTCAGGCAGGTTTGCCTTTACTAATGGGGAGCAGTGCACCTTCAGCTTTCATACTTTCAATTTTTTCTTTGACATGTACATCGCCTTGGATCGCAGCCTCACACCGTTTCGCAAAGGCCAGCGTTGTTTCCCCAATGGGCCTTTCAGAGAGTAGCTCCTGATAATTATTGTGAGCTGCAATTGCTAGCTCGCCGATTGATGAAGTCGACACCACAGTATTCCGGTCAATTCCATGTTTGTGGAAGGCCCTGGTCATGGTCTTTGTTTTCTTAAGTGTTTTGAGGATGGATTTGTACCTCCCTAGGATCTGATTTGGTGTTTGTGCTAGGGAGGAAAAAAAACAAAATTAGACATATCATTAAAACACATCACTGCACAGAATTCCAGACTAGACAATTGTACTTGTACGTGTTGAAGATTTCGCACAAATGTATACATCTGTACTACAATGATTAACATTTACCAGCTTATTGACCAAAGTACTGTGAATCTTCACTGGCCTCATGATTCGATCATAATTAAAAGGGCAGCGATTCAATTATAAAACGATTCTCGATGCATCACAATGCATCTCGGCATTCTTTCTTTCTTTACACTCTGCACCTCAGAATGTTACTAGTTTTGGAGGGTCACCAGGTGACTGGTTAGAAATAATATAAGAAGCCACTGTGGTGCATCTGATTAAAAAAGAGAAGATGTACAATCCAAGAGGATTTATTTTAGTTATGTGAATAAAAGGATATGGGCACAAGATGCATGTGTGTGTGTGTTTGTATATGTATAAGGATGTGTGTGTGTGTGTGTGTGTGTGTGTGTGTGTGTGTGTGTGTGTGTGTGTGTGTGTGTGTGTGTGTGTGTGTGTGTGTGTGTGTGTGTGTGTGTGTGTGTGTGTGTGTGTGTGTGTGTGTGTGTGTGTGTGTGTGTGTGTGGTTCTGCAAGAGAAAGAAACAGAGGATACTGAAGATCAATATCAACATTACACCCACATAAGACTAGTAGCAGCCATACTAGCACACATATGAGGTTACCTAATAGCAGGCACAAAAGACTCAAAGGAGCATATATTCAACTATAACATGAAAACAGTACACAGTTAACTACCAATGCCTACAACTTTACCGCGATAACATTAGGAATCATTATATACACTCACGTTCGTATCGCGACCCGTTATATCAATCAACATCCATCACGTTCAGATATCACGTCAAGAACAAATTATCACTCGTAGTAACTAACTATGATCATTACAACAAGTTTTGTTAATATACATAACAGACTTTACAAATACTTACAAGTATATGAATGCACACAATAAACAGGATATACTATCAAATCAACAGGCTGTCTCTCCTTCACCGTCCACACTCATGCACAGTGCTATGGCCACTGCCTGTCCCCCAGCACGAGCATCCCCAAGCTCACTCCCTGATTGGTTACATGAGAGGAGCTATGATGGGGTGCATGCACTGGGAGCATGTCCCAAAGCCGGCAAAGTGTTCACGTGCACAGCCCGTGGCCCAAACCATCGGTCCTTACACCAGTGCATAAGACTCTCCTTGTACAATTTGTTAAAAGTCTTGCTTACCACGCTGCCGAAGCTTCTTGCTCTCCTTCTTTTGTTTCTTGGCTCCCTTGAGGTGCTTCTTTTTTTAATTGTGCTTGCGCTTCCTTGGGGTTGAAGATGAGGATGAGGATAAAGGAGAGGAGGATGAAGATGTGGAGGATGAATCCGAGGTTTCAGAATCCTTCACAGCAACTGTGTCCATTGGTTCTTCTTTCTTTGTTTTCCCTTAAACATATAAATAAAGAATCAATGTGATTTGTACACTTCTTTAACATAGTAACAATAGCTATACCCAGGGTTCGAGTTATGTGGGAGCAAATGGGAGCTGAGCTCCCTTAAGCAGGGTCTGAGCTCCCATGGACGCAGTGAAATCATACATCTGTGGGGGTCGCTAATACATTACCAACAACCATTATTTTAATCACAAATAATGCATGTGTCAATGTAATGAGTATTATTTATGTTAACGAGGTAAATAGGCTACAGCATTAAACTTTGTTTTGCAATATTTGTTTGTAGGACTTCTACATTGTGTTGCTTCCCATGAACCAGGGTCATAACTGTCAGGATTTAGAATGGCCTATAATTCACTTCCAGGCTAGGCATGTACCTCCAAGGTGACTCAAGGTTTTTAAGGTAAATAATTAAATCACTATAGTGGCATCACCACATAAACTGTTGCCATTGTCCTGTCATTTTTAGTTTTCTTTCTCTATGGCTTATTTTTCAAACAGTTCACCCATTGTAGCCATCCCTCATACTGCTCAAACCCCTCTTTTGAAGCCCTGTTAGAGAAACGCGGATCTTGGGTCCTTAGCTTGAAAAAAAGAAAGAAGAGGAGGCGGAGCTAATGCCTGATCAGAATTCTACCGGAGATAAAGTTAAATTCTGCTGTGATAAAACGCCATCCTGTATCACAAGGTGAGTTATTTTTGTATTTCCTGCTTTTTAAACACATGTGCTCTACAGTACAGGTTAGCTCTGAGTGTTAGCGAGGCTTGCTAATGTAAACAAAGACAAGATTACGTCCAAAACACATCAGGCATTGTTTCTGATAGCAACTTTCTGTGGGTCCACTGCCGATTTGACGTCAGTTCGGATGTAAATCTGTATCAGCTTGTTGTACACCCGTTTTTAAAAGATTTGGGTACGGAGGAAAAGAGAGAGGGTTTTATTTTCTGACCCTGCGTGAGTTCCCCGACGCACCGGGGACACATATGTATGTATAAAAGACATCACAAAGTGCATTTACACATTTATATCCGAAAAACTGAAATATATTATGAAATTCTCACACCCACAACAGAGGAAGATTTCGGCCACATGTATAAAACATTTTTGAGATCTGTGATAAAAAGTCGTTTTTCTTTTTGTGTTAATATCAGACTTAGAATCTCAAAAAAGAATCTCAGAACTAAAATAAAAAGAAATTACTTTTGGTAAGATCTCCCCAAAAAAATGTGGCCATAATACTGTACTCTTCTTTACTAATATGATAAAATGATGAAGCGTGTTTATTTATTTATTTATTTAATATTTCAGGTATTGAAAGAGATTTTGGCATATCCAACAATGTTTCGACAAAAGAAAATGGAAAGTGGTACAAATCCACACTTGTCTTTAGCTCTTAACACTGTCTGTCTTTTTCTTACACACATGCACAAGCTCTCTCTCTCACACTCTCACACTCTCACACACACACACACACACACACACACACACACACACACACACACACACACACACACACACACACACACACACACACACACACACACACACACACACACACACACACTCATGTTGAATAGGATCAGCTGTTCTGACATCTGTGTTGTTGCTCTCTATTAGATCAGCCTAACCATCTGATATGTACTGAGGGTTTGTGTGTGTGTGCGTCTTTGAGTGCATGTGTGTGTAAGTGTGAGGGATAGAAACAAGGACGAATATTAGAAATCCTTTTTCTGTCTAGCTTCATGGCAACAGATGAGGAGAGAAGTATTGCAATGAAAATAAAATAAGAGCTAAGAGCAGGTGTGTTTGCAGATGGTCATAGCAAAGATCAGGTGGCTGTATTCACTCACACACATACATACATACACACACACACACACACACACACACACACACACACACACACACACACACACACACACACACACACACACACACACACACACACACACACACACACACACACACACACACACACACACACACTCTGCCATTTCACACAAGGACTCAGAAACACCAGTGATGCTAAGGGTATGATGACGTGTGGTCTGCATAATAGTATGCATGATTCATGGTTCATTGAACTCCATAATTGTGTGTGAGCTCGGTGAGGCTGTATTATTCCATTGTTGCACTATAACAAAGAATGTTTGCAGCGATATCACTTCCATTCACATTTTTCTCAATGAATAGAAACCTGAGGTACATTATATTTCTGACCATATGTTCTTTTGAACCCATAAATGTCTTTGTTTAAATGTTTGTGTTTTCTCATACAAACATTACCAGTTTGACACTTTGCTATGGTGCCAATTGTGGCAACATTTGCTGTGTAAAACTGCATGTAATCTGTTGGAATGCTCTGATACGATTAGTCTTGTTTCATTACACGTTTATTGATTGTTAATAAACATCATGCTGGTTGTGAAATCCTCAATTCGGACAGATTCTAATGAGTCTTCTTTATCAGAATATTCTATTCACAGGTAATCATGACTAATTGCTTTTATCAGACATCTTACAGTAAGTACACAGAACTGATATCGGTCAACATTGGACAATTTAGCAAAAACTTGCCATGAGAACATTTTCAGCCCTTCAAGTTCCATCAATCAGACCTCAACATTGGTTCACATTGGAATGTCTAAATAACTATCAGATGGATTGCCATGACATGTTGTTTGAACATTAATAGTCTCCTGAGGATGGATCTTAAGGACTTCGATGCCCCTCTGGCTTTTAATCTTGTACTGCTAGCAAGTTAGATCTTTGACTAGTTGAGTGAAAAATCTTAACATTTACTGGGGAGATTGGTACAAAATATTCAACAGACATTCATGATTTCCAGATGATATATCCCTAATGAGGATTTTGAGGACTTACATATACTACAACATATTTGGTTCTGAGCAAATTGTCTCGACAACAGCTACAGTACATGGATAAGCATTACATTTGTTACAGATAATCATTTTCTCCTGACAATACGCATACTTTTTATCTAGCTTTCTTGAAAAAAAAAAAGAAGAATGTCCCTATCAGCCTCAGTAGAACTTTGTTTAGCTCTAATTAGCTAATGTTAGCATACTAAAATGCTAACCTAAGACAGTGATAAAGATTAACATTAAACCTAAACATTAGCCTGTTGTCTATATTACCATATTAGCCTGTTGACATCATAAATTAGCTCCAAGCACTGATAGCCTTAGTATAGCATAGTTAATTTAAAAAAAATACTCCAGCGATTTAGACCTTAGCAGAGAAGTTAGCATAGCTGTAGACTTTTCTTCATGCAAACATTTAAGAAAATCTGCCAACTACAATATTTGGAATATCTACGATACTTAACCTTAGGGGGAAATGGGGTTATGCTAGGTAAAACAGCAAACAGTAATTGCAGTTGTGTAATTGAATGCAAATTACGTTATATGGCGTATTTCAGACAAACATACAAGCCCGTTCACCACACCAACTAACAAACCCTTACTTTGCGTTGACTGATCTTTGCCTGCGTTGCCTCTGAACATCATTCCTGTGTATAAAGAGTGCAGAGTTGTCCAATATTTATTTAATTTTTCAGAGATACTTGGCTCCGATCTCACTGGTCTAGCCTTCCTTAAAACTATTTTTGAAGATTAAACCAAAATGTAATGAATAACATGATTTGATGCAGTAGTTCAATTCAAGTTGTTTATGGATGGCCTCAAATAATCCATAAACCTATCAGTAAATATTAAGCAGCATCCTTCCACAAAAGTATACTGATATGCTCATTCATTGTCACGTAAAACAAAAAAGAATCATATATACAGCCTAAGACTGATACTGTAAATGATGCTACAACAGGACATTTGTATTCTAATGCATCCTTTTAAACACACACAAACAAAAACAACTTGAAGATCTAGCAACAGAATCCAGCTTTATAAGGATTAAAACACAGCGTGGAAACTGGGATAATCTGTGACTTCTTCAAAAGCAACCATCGTAATGGAATTAACTAATGAGAGGGCCATGGCTCATCATATGGAGTGTATGTAATCAACTTTACATAACTGACATATCCAGTAAGTAAATATATTAGAATACAGGCTGTGTAAGTGTACTGCACTCAACAATATTGTCTGGAGATTGTTCCTGCTTCTAAGGAACTATTTTGAAGGATGCTCAGGGAAGTTCAAGAAGACTTGTTTACTGTCATTAACCATTTGAGAATTAATTTATTCTAAAGAAAGTTTTAGTGTCCCATGGCTTCAACGTTTCATCCTTCCGTGCCCTGCATATCACTACTTTAGATGACAGTTTTTATTAATCATTTATTGAATACTTGATATTGAATATTGATGCAATACAGTACAAAACATGGTTAAATTAAAAAAATACCCCAGCAATTTAGACCTTATCTTGGCACCGCTGCATGGATTTTGCAATCTTCAAAAGATATGTCTTTGACATATAAATAAAATATCAATTTGTTGCTCCTTTCCTACAAAATATTCCTCTTTCTGTGATTATGTCCAACCCAGTCTCACATCTAAACATGTAATAACTACGTTGGTCCACAACTTGGGACGTAGTATTTCTACAAAAACGCCTCTGAAATTGTAGGATCCCTACGTTATTTTTCACCATTCATTTCCAATGGCTGGCGTCTATGTCACGTGATCTTCAACTTTCTCTCCGCAGAAATAAAAAAACATGGCCGACCTTCGTTTCATTCTCGGTAGAAAATGCCTATTTTAAGGTTAGTTTGGCCATTAAAATGCGTTTTGATGTCATTTGATGCGAGAAATATGAGTTGTTATTTCAGATTATGTGTGCAGTGGATGTACATGATCTTTAGTTTGCTAGTTATTACGAAGAATACTTCAGGAAATTGTGTAAATACAACGTTTTCATTGTTACCAAGGTGGTTGCTAGGGACGCTGCTATCGATATTATGTCTGTTATGTTGTGTAACTGTTTAATGGTGTTATCTTTATTGCTACCCCGTTCCCCGTCAATTTATAGTGTTGGTCCACAGCGCAAACGTATTAGTTTAACAAAATCCGCATCTAAAATGGTGGCATAGATACGTTATTTTCCCCTGTGCAATTCTCCAACCCAGTCTCACATCTCACATCGTCATAAACACCGGAAACAGACGTATGCAAGATCCTCAGCTCGGTGATTGGACGGTTTAGCCGCAATGCACGTTGGGAAATGGTGTTTATTATCTGAAAACAGGAAGAACTGCCGCCAAAACTGAAAACGTGACGTGGATCATAAATATATCAGCAGTTAAACAACATCTTAGATTTCTTTTCACACAATACGTCTCCTTGCAGTATCAACACTAATTCGGCTGACTTTTATATTTGATCCAATTGGTAGATAGGCTGTATTTACACCATAACGGTGCACAGCTGATAGAAAGGGACACCTACTGGTTAAAGCACGTTATTGCATTTTATTATTTGTATTATTAGATATTAATAGGATCCCTATAAAGTATATTCATTACTCGTTATTCTCTACTAATAGTTAATTAAAGACTGTATATAATGACTATTTTGCACATCCCTTTCAAGATTTCAAGATTTTCTAAGGTTTATTGACATATCATATTATACACAACTACGGTGTAGTTATGCAATGAATGAAAAACTTGGGTCACAGGTTCCTCAACAGTGCATTACAAGACATCTATCAATACAGTATGTGTGTATACCTCCAGCATTAAACTGTCATATTCTGCACATTTCTTATACTATCTACATCTACATACATCTTATAAGAGTAATACATATATATAATATCAGTTAAAATAAGTGCTTCAACATAGTTAACATTGCTGGAGGTATAAACACATATTGATAGATGTCTTGTAATGCACTGTTGAGGAACCTGCGACCCAAGTTTTTCATTCATTGCATAACTACACCGTAGTTGTGTATAATATGATATGTCAATAAACCTTAGAAAATCTTGAAATCTTGAAAGGGATGTGCAAAATAGTCATTATATACAGTCTTTAATTAACTATTAGTAGAGAATAACGAGTAATGAATATACTTTATAGGATCCTATTAATATCTAATAATACAAATAATAAAATGCAATAACGTGCTTTAACCAGTAGGTGTCCCTTTCTATCAGCTGTGCACCGTTATGGCGTAAATACAGCCTATCTACCAATTGGATCAAATATAAAAGTCAGCCGAATTAGTGTTGATACTGCAAGGAGACGTATTGTGTGAAACTGCTGATATATTTATGATCCACGTTTTCAGTTTTGGCGGCAGTTCTTCCTGTTTTCAGATAATAAACACCATTTCCCAACGTGCATTGCGGCTAAACCGTCCAATCACCGAGCTGAGGATCTTGCATACGTCTGTTTCCGGTGTTTATGACGATGTGAGATGTTAGACTGGGTTGGAGAATTGCACAGGGGAAAATAACGTATCTATGCCACAATTTTAGATGCGGATTTTGTTAAACTGATACGTTTGCGCTGTGGACCAACACTATAAATTGATGGGGAAGGGGGTAGCAATAAAGATAACACCATTAAACAGTTACACAACATAACAGACATAATATCGATAGCAGCGTCCCTAGCAACCACCTTGGTAACAATGAAAACGTTGTATTTACACAATTTCCTGAAGTATTCTTCATAATAACGAGCAAACTAAAGATCATGTACATCCACTGCACACATAATCTGAAATAACAACTCATATTTCTCGCATCAAATGACATCAAAACGCATTTTAATGGCCAAACTAACCTTAAAATAGGCATTTTCTACCGAGAATAAAACGAAGGTCGGCCATGTTTTTTTATTTCTGCGGAGAGAAAGTTGAAGATCACGTGACATAGACGCCAGCCATTGGAAATGAATGGTGAAAAAAAACGTAGGGATCCTACAATTTCAGAGGCGTTTTTGTAGAAATACTACGTCCCAAGTTGTGGACCAACGTAGTTATTACATGTTTAGATGTGAGACTGGGTTGTTATGTCAGCACCATTTACACCGAAGCAAATTCCTCATGTTTAAACCTACTTGGCAATCAATCCGATATTGGTTTTGATTTTGCGACACTGTTGTACAAGCTCAATGGAACCGTGTGCAGGACTATTTTAAGGAAAGCTACCATTAGAGACAGAGCCAACAGGAAGTACCCATAACCATTGAAGAAAATGTTCCTAGAGTGCAAACGGTGGTACTACAACTTCTGTGTGTCAAAAGGTCAGCATTAAAGATGGTCAAAGTTTAAATAATTTGAACTTTGAGCACAGACGACACCACTCTCTCCATAGAAACACAACGACAAAAACAGCGCAGAGATTCCGTGTATCATGTGAATGCATCTTAAGACGGTGATAAAGGTTAACAATACACCTAAAGAAAAGCATGTTGTCAATATAACAATATCATATATATCATAAATTAGCTCCAAGCACCGCCAAGCCTTAGTATAGCCTTGCAGAGCTGTTAGCATGGCTGGAGACCCTACGTCTTGGTTTATGTCTAATTCTAACATTGAAGAAAATGCTTCTCCTACATAATTCGCAATATCTACAGTATGATTACGTTTTGATTGGAGGCAGGGCTTACTGAAAACTCACGTACGCATGCTCTATGGGCCCAAGATGATCCGGGTACTTTTTCAATATACAGTCGCCTCATTTTTGGCTTCATGCGCAAACTTGGAATAAACAGGGCCCTACCTCAAACATGTATCCAGTTCTCTTTACACATGCTAGAGACTCCGAAAGACATCATACAACTGGATTAGTAGCGCTTGTGCGAGTAAATTGGCTGCCCTTCTGAATACAAATAAATTGCTTTTCAATGTCGCTATGAGATGAACTCTTAGTGAAAGGTAAAGGCAAATCTCAGAGGAGGCTTTCAGATGCTCTTATTGCCAATCGAGTTGTAGAAGCAGGGAAAAATGAGGCTGTTATGTAAAAGCAGGGCCAGTTTTACTTGTGGGAAATCAGGTGTTATTCCTATTTCCCTTTTGGAAACCGATGATTTTCTTGCAAAAAGCTCTAGATTGTTAGTGCGGTCACTGCCCGTGGAGACTTTAATGCTGTGAAAGCCTCCAAGAGGGCCTTGGCTCTGCGCTGTAATACCCTTTTAAGAGCTCTCTGTATTCAGCTGGGCATATCAAGGACAGATGCAGGGAAAACATTCCTTTAAACTCTTGCAAACATCTGTACGCCCAGATATTCACAAAACAAATGCACAGATACAAATTCCCTTAACACATCATAAAAATCCGGCTCGGGGAGTTACGAATGACATGTAATGGGATTACATAATCAGGATACAAAAAAGGTAACTATATTCCCCTACAGTTACATAAACATTAACATTGAGCACATCACACATGCATACACACGATAATCCATGATAGAACAGATGCAAACACTCCCAACAGATTGTATTGAGATGGTGATGGATAAGCAGTGGTTTGTTCTCCCATGCTGGCACTGTAATGTACCCCCCCCCCCCCCTCTCTCTTATTTGTCTGTGTCTTCAAGCCTCTACTTCTCTCTACCCCACCCTTTCCGTCTCCCTCTCTGTCTTTACCACCATCCATCTCTCTGTCTACCTTCTACATCTCGCTGGGAACAGGCTGCAGAGTGACACTGCCCCCTATTTGTCATGTATGGAAAACATGTATTCCCCCCCCCTCTCTGTCTGACTCTCTTTCATTATCGCATTACTTCACAAGCCAGCACATTGTCCTCTCTCTTATTCTCCATCCCTCCTATGTGGATCACTCTGTTCTCACTCTTTCATTCCATCATCCCTTTCTGCGCCTTTACTATATATCTATCTATCTATCTATTTATCTGTTGGTTTCTTCTAAAAATAAATGAATAATGCCAAATGCCCAATAATGTGTTAATTTTGCCATTCACATGATATGCTGTAAAACGTCTCTGCACTGTCCTCTAACCTTCTTGACGTGCAAGGGATCCGATGGTTAATTCCTAACTCTAACTCTAATATGGATTATGGTTGGTGGAGACCAAACAAGAGTTAAAAGAAGCATCAGACCAGGTGGAAAGACACATCACTCCAAATTAATGCTATCGATATTATATGTGTACTTCTGGAAGCTAACCTGCTAAACACAATTACTTTTTATCGCAAAATGTCAATAGGTTAACAGCAAGCTATAGCAAAATAACACAGAAAACACACTCTTACTGATAGCATTACCACTGAATCGTTCCCATCGATATTTAATTTATTCCTCCTCTTCAATTATTGAGGAGAGCACCATGACGGAGAGGAAAATTGTCATGTAACAACAGCACCTTCAAAACAAATGGTTTTAGTTAAAATCAAAGCAAAAAGCAGATGGAAAATGATTTTCTTTCGCACATGACAAGAGAATGATCAGGGTCAAAAGACTTGCGGGGTAGCTCAGAGAGGGATATATAATGTTCCAGGAAGAAATGAGTTTTTCACACAGACAGTTGAGTTCTGTGTCAGGTGGGAATGTCATTTCACCACCAAGGTGCCTGGAGGGAGCTGAGTGGTGCTGAAAGTGGAGTTACAGACTCATGTCTTCTGGGAGGGAAGAGCTAAGCACATGTCTAGATATACGGGATGCACCTCGCTTAGCAACGTGTCGCACGACCAAGGAATTTGATGCGAGCTGCCTCTGGGAGTTGAGTGACAATGATAAATCTTTAAAACTGCAGCAAAAGTTACATTCCATTGAAACAGGAAATAGGCAGATTTGGTTCAGCAAGAAGAAGAAGCTGTGGCTGTGATGCAAGCAGGAAGTTTGGCTGCCTAGAATCACAACTGAGATTCTTGCCAGTCCGGGCAGGTGTCCCTACGGGGCTGTCAGTCCTGATAGAGAGGTCTCGCAGAAGACAACATTTGTCAGGGAAGAGCAATATCTCACTTCTGTCAAGGTTGAGTTAGAGGTGGTGGCCAGTCATCCAGCTGATTGTATGTGTGTTGAAAGCAAAGTGGTGAGAGGAGTAAAAAGCAAAGTTGAGAGTCCTCTGGAATGGTTAAAAAAAGTTTGGGGTTGTCAGGGCCAAAGTGTGAATAAGTGAGAGTCAGTTTACAATATGTATCTTTTGAAGACATAGAATCTATGACATCCTATGACATAAAAAAGGGCAGCGGTTAAGAACTAATTGGGAAACAGTTATTAATTAACTACCTGATGACAACGTGTAATGTTTTGGCTCTATGAAACCTGATGTATTTATATGATTCTGTCTTCTTCAAGTTTGTATCTTCTTGGTCGTATGCACTTATTGTAAGTCGCTTTGGATAAAAGCGTCAACTAAATGCAATGTAATGACAAACATGTTCTTCCTCTTACACATTATTTTGAATGAATAAGCTATAAAATGAAACTTTTCTTTTCTTATAGATTTCATTTAGGTTAGACTTGACTCTACAGCGTCATAATAATTCTGATACAACCAAAGACTATATAAAACATGTTCAATCTACCTGTGATGTAATTCATAGTTCCCTAAAGAGCCGTACTGTAGCTCAAAGCTTGTGACTCGGACAACGGCATAATCAACAGTAATACAAAAAGCTGAAGATGTAACAAACGAATAATAATTATTCTTATTCTTAAAATCAATGTGGTGTACGTCTTTGACGTGCCTTTAAAAACGGTGGCGGTCTTCAGGTGCTCCTCCAGCAGTGTGCAGGGAGGAAACAAAATGCACCAATCCCCTGAAAATGCCAGGGTTGACTGAAGAGTCATTCTCGTCATGCCCACGCAAAGCTAACTCAAAAGCCCCACACAACTTCATTATTTTGGATAAAATATGCCTGTTTTTATCCACCTCCTCATTGTGTTTCCTCACCGCAATCCTGTGGCCGTCGTCCAGCTGCGTAGCAGTTGCTTACTTGGGGCGATCAAATAATCGCCCTTCCGGAAGTAGTTTTGAGGACACTGATTGGCTACATTTTATGACACACGTTCATATCTTGAATCAGCAATTGGCTAACCTGCTACAGAAACCCGTCACCGTGGGGCGATTTCTCCATCGCCCCAGCACAGTACTTCACTCATAGTGTATTAGGAAAAGCAAATTATTTTAAAATCATATTTTACACATATTAGCTTGCTGCCACTGGAAGAAGACGTATTTAATTCATCCCCTCTGTTGTTGAAATACAGTTACAGTTGAAATACACACATGCAAAGAAAGGACCTCTAAACATAGGCCCTCTTTTCTCTTTGAGAATCCTTCTATCGTTTATTTATTTTTTGTTTAATTCAGTTGAACGTACATTGCAACATCTACAATATTTACCTATTTTTTGTCAAATTGAAGCATCAGTGAGATTTTAATGCACAGACCAACACGCTCTTTAAATCCTAACCCTTACCCTTCCAGGTAAAGATCCATACTTTACCACTCCATTACCTTCAGCACTTATCCATAGACTAATGCTTATGGTGTGTGGTGTAAATGGTGCTCCTAAATCGACCAATTGTTCACTGGATAATTGTTGCCGTACCTAAAAAAGCACATATTTGAACAGAATTGCCCTTAATAATTGTAACAAAAAATATGTATTATCTAAATGATTCTAGATTTGAGCAGATAAATATAAGGTGGTTGTATAAATCCACTGCCTTGTAGAGCTTTAGTGCTCTATCTCTCTACCTATATCTCTAGGCATCACTGTGTAGATGAATCAGACTGAAACTGAATGTCTGTACCTGTCTGACTAAATCAGCATCTTCTAAAGTCAAATAAGACCCGCATTGAAGGGGGCATTCCACCAAATGTACCCATGAATATCAGTTTACTACAGGCCTGCCCAGCCTGAGAAAGCAGTTTTCTTCTTTGGCTCGGCTTTCTTAAGTCTGACGAAATAGCCCTGAAGATGTCACAATGGCTTTTCTTTGGTTAAGCCTGGAGATTTCAGGGAGAGTCTGTGTTAGGAACTGGGGTTATGGAGTTTAAAATATGGGAGGGTTTACTGATAGATGCTGCAGTACGGGAAAAACTGTACTTGTTTTTGGTAGTAAAATTCAGAATACATTTACTTTTACCTAGCTCCGGTAATGGTAATGTCGGTCAGTTGTTTGGCCATATATTTTTTCAGTCAACCATTGTCCTCCAGAAATTAAATCCTGCTGATTTTTTGTGATATTTGACTTTTCCTATAGCACCTCCATTGGGTTGAGATTTGTGGTTCGAAGCGTAATGTCTCCACAATTACCTGGACTGCCACCTATGTGAGCCTTTAATTTTTCATGGAGTGACATCAAAGGAAATAGCCAAATCTAGCTTTACCCAGGTAGAACAATACAACTAGTTACATAAATTATGAGGGTTAAACATATACCATTCTGAATATCAAGTTATATCAGAAAGTAACAAAGCCTGCCTACTTTATGGCATGTTTTATTCTGCCTTCATGATAAAAGGGAGATCGTTATTTCAAATTATGTTCGGCTTCTTAGGGCTGTTTCCAGCAGTGGTGGGAAAAGAACAGTTTGAATTAGCAAAATTGTAAAAATACTCTGTAAGAAGTAAAAGTTCCATAATCCAAATCTTTATTAAGGTAAAGTACAGAAATATCAGCATCAAATTAAACTCAAAGTACCAAAACTAAAAGTACTCGGTATGCGTAATGGCCCATTTCAAAATCATATACATTAAATATCTGGATTATGATTATTGCTGTGTTAGTGTGGTTATTTGTTTCATATAGTTTTATTAAGAAGGATACATACATAGAGCCATAGTACAGATTCATGTGGGGTGGATATCATGCTTCTCTTTTTAATGTAGAGCTAATTTGTATTGCTTTATATATATTGCAGCTGGAGATTTTACCTATAACCATATATGTCAATTTTTAGTTGTCAATTGATTTGTATTTCTTATTAGCTAATAATCTTTAGCTTAAAATGAGCTGATAACTAAAGCTGTCAAATAAAAAGTACAATATTGACTTACAAAATGAAGTGGAATAGAAGTATAAAGAAGCATAAACAGAAAATACTCAAGTACAGTACTTGAGTAGACCGATCTTCTCAAATAGACCGATCTTCTCTACTCTTTCATATTAAAATCAAGGTACCACTTTACAATAAGACTACCCTTATAAAGTATTCATAGAGTGTTTATAATTAGGTTATTAATTAGGTTGTAAACACTTTATTAATTATTAAGAACCATTTATAAACCAGTTCTAACGCAGTTTTCATACATCAACACAGGCTCACTATTTGGCAAGAGGACTAAGCCTTATATTGGCACTAGCTTACTTCGTCTTCTTCATCAGCTAGCATCATTATCTGTTGTTCACTGAGTTGATTCCCCCCTTCCATCTTGATGTTTCTTGGCATCTCTTTATGACCATTTATTTATGAGTTACTAACATTTATAACTGCTAAAAGGGAGCCTTGTAAAGTGTAAAACACATTCCCATTTATTAATGAGTTACAACCATTTATCATTTGTTTAAGTTATATAGAGTGGCGAAGTCACGCCCATCTACTTCCGGTCCATGGGACCTTATTTCGGAAAAATAATGTATTGAAGTCAATGGAGAGAGAAAACTTATCTTTCGATCCCGTTTGAATTGTGCCATGAATTACACATATGATGTTTGTCAATCTTAAAAAATCATTTCCATGTCAAAAAAGTCACAGTTTGTCGTAAAACTGTTGAAATATAGGACTATGAAAAATAGGCAACTAGAAAGACTACAAATCCCAGAGTCGCGTAAGTGATGTCACAATTGTTTTCCTCCACTAAGAGATAGCTAAGATCAGCGCCATATAGATAGAATCTATCTATATGGCGCTGGCTAAGATAAGATAACTTTAACAAGATACCTGTGTGCTTAGTACCAGGTTGTTATCATACCAGCAATGGGTCTTGCTCGTTCTTTCGCTTCCCGTCTGATGAAAGGACCAGGAGTGTCTGGATCAAGCTAGCTAGTAGCTAGCACGTTAGTTAGCATTACAGCCTTGTCATTTTTATTAGCCTTAACATGAAGTAACATTAAGTAACCCAAAATGTTAAACAGTAAGAGTAGTAGTCATATTTCGTGAACCCTTTGAATAGTACTGTCACCGGTGTGATCATTCTATAATACACAATTTAAGCCCGGGGGAGAAATGCTAACGCTAACGCTAGCATTGGTGATCTTCTCTACTTCATGCTATCTGCACAAATGGTTGACATTAAACATTAAAAAGACCAGGCAGTTCAGAGAGAATCAAAGGAAGGCAGGCAGGCAGCTTTGAATGACATTCTTCAGGACGTGTTTCATTGTGGTGATAGTGAGGGTAGTCAATCGTTTTGTTGACAAGACAGTAGTGACGGCCATCTTGGTGACGTGTGTTGTTCTGTGAGACCAGAGATGTAGTTCATTGAGCGTTTCACACAAACAAATGTGTTACTTCACAGTTTTACGACATATTTTTTTTTTTTTTACTTGCAAAATTATCTTTTAAATTGACAAACATCATATGTGTAATTCGTGGCACAATTCAAACGGGATCGAAAGATAATCTTTCTCTCTCCATTGACTTCAATACATAATTTTTCCGAAATAAGGTCCCATGGAGGTCCACCGGAAGGGGAGGGACTTCGCCACTCTATTAAGCCTTAAAGTTATGCATAAATTAGGGCGTGGTCACATTGAGTGACAGGTCATTCCACTGCTGTTGTTAGCTTCCTGTCTCTCTGCTAGCAGCTCCGTGATGTTACAGGGACTCAGCCTGCTCAACTCATCCGGGGAACATAACTTGAAATCTGCCGTGTTTGTTGTGCTGGTGCCTTGTGGACTATTCTTCATACTTATATCGTACTATTGTGACTCGCTCCGCGTTTAAAACAGAAGGTGCATGAATGCAGTTTTACGGTAAGTGAAATTCGAGTACTTTATTTATGTGTTGCTTATGTTTTTAGTAAGCTAACGTCAATGAATGTTAAGGCTTGGGTTAGCATGTAGTAAGCAAGTGGTAGCTACATCTGTGCTAACTATGCTAATCGTAGCCTCCAAGTTAAAACGTAATAGAGAAGTGTTAAGCATTAAGTTGGATAATACTGTAGAACAAACGGCTTCTGTTTGAGGTTGGTCAAATAAGGTCATCCTTGTAAGTTAGAGAGATATTTTATTAGGTAGGTAACTTTATGCATTGATAAGGTTCATTTAAATTTGCTATGATCGATATGTAGACAAGCTAACGTCAATGTTGAAGAGCGGTGTTGTGTATGTGAAATTAACCTCACAATAAGATGTGTGTATATTACAAATATTAATGTCATATTTCAAGATGATTACTTAGATATTACAATATGGTTGGTTGAGCTGGAGTTCATTATTGAGCTCACACATTAACGTCACAGTCATATCTGAAGAACGAACCCAAACCTTGTTCTTTTTATTAATTGTATTACCAAATTGGTATCAAATAAATAGTAAGCATTGGTAACAACAATAAACTATTTTATTTAAGTATTTGTGTCTGGGAGAAGGTACTATACCCAGTTCCTATGTTCGGCAGTTATAGACTGTGTTACGGTTTTGGATTTATGTTTTCATTTTCCACCTTTGTTTTGAAATGTTTTCCTCCTTGTGTCTTGTCTGATCCTTCTTTCTGTGTTTGCCTTCCTGTCGTTAGTTTCCCTGGTGTGTCTGATTGTCTGATTGTGTTCACCTGTTGCCCTTGTGTTTCTGCCTCCCTTACCCCAGCTGTGTCTTGTCTTGTGATTACCCCTCTCTGTATTTAGTCTTTCCCTGTGTGCCTTGTGGGTTCATTGTTTGTTTTTCCTGTCTCCCTCCATGTTGGTCACGGTCAGTTTTTGTGCTACAGTACCTATGTGTTTCATGCCATGTTTTTGTTCAGCTTTTAAAATAAAGCTCGCTTTTTGTTTCTAGACCTTTTTTCCTTTTTTGTAGTCTGCATTTGGGTCCTACCCTTTCCACGCTACCTAACAGACTGGGCTTTCTGGTACAAGAGAATACAAAAAAATAAACGGACCACTACTGTATAATTATCCTTAAATTATGTTATACAATGCACCTAATACACAAGTATGGCATTTTGAAACATGATGTGCAACAATTTTTACTGTAATTTGTGTGCATTTTGTTGTTAACTAAGATGATGTTATGATTTATGTTTTGTTAGTATGCTCGTGGACGCTTTGGTCATATCTGGAGAAGGAAGAAATGGGTCTTCGTAATGATGGGAGTTAAAGACAAAAGGCGGAGACTAATGTTGAAACTAGTGGAGAAACGATCAAGATGCCACCTTGTCCCTCTGATTAGACGGCATGTTAAGTCAGGAAGTAGCATTATTAGTGATGAGTGGAGGGCATACAGGAGAGTGCTGAGTAACGGGGGGTTACGTATTGTAACCCTAGTTCTATAAGCACAGGCGGAGCCCTGTACTGGACTCAATTGGTACAACTCTCATCAATGATACGCGAGCGTTCACACACTGAAGTTGTATAAACGTAGCCGGCCAATCAGGGCGGGCCTACCTGAATGCGTGCGCAGGCACACAGTATATAAGGCGGCTACACCTCCTGACTGTCATCCTACACCCTCTTCAGCGAGCGGCATAGGAAAGACAGGGCCCCTAGGTAGAGGGCTCCGCCTGTGCTTATAGAACTAGGGTTACAATACGTAACCCCCCGTTCTATCTCACACAGGCTGTGTATCCGATGGATAAACGCCCAGTCGTCCTACAACATCCATCCGCCACACTGCCCCTGACCGGCCTTTGGTTAACAGCCACCGCACCCCAACTTCCTATCATCCGGTTGTGACCGTGGAGAAGTCGGGGCCGCAGCTTACTTGGCTGGGTAGAGCCTAATTGGTCTGAATAAGCCCATAGCTCCACCGGGCAGGTGCCAGCGCAAGTGACTATACACTGTGCACCACGCCTCCCGGGTCCCTAAGGAGCACGGGAAGAACGCAAGTGCACTATGTCCCCCACACCCACACGCTTACCTCGTGCAGAGTGTGCATGGACGATAGTGGGGAGAGTCCTCCAGCCCTGTATGGGGCTTGCTGCGCACCATGTTTGCTTTGCTATTCTGGCCCAAAGACAGTTTACAGCAGGGGTGGGGAACCTACGGTCCGCGAGACCTTTTTATACGGCCCTCGAGGTGCATGTGTGTGTGTATGTAGTGCTGACGGAGAGCACCAGAACGCCGGTCCGGCACTTCACAAATTGCAGTACCCCTAAGGAGCTGTACATATGCCGCAGTTTTTGCGTGGCTGTGTCTTTAGTTGTAAGCCCAGTGGCGATCTGTTCATCTGTCATACTGATCATACAATCACATAATGCCATTGAAAATAATAGGATACATTACAGTACTAGTACTTCTTTGTGTGTCATTCAAGCTCGGCTCTGTGTGTGTGGCACGAGCGCATTTTGTTTGAGCGAGCGAGAGAGAGAGAGCTAGCTATGCTAACGAATATAAGGAGCTTTTTCTACAACCAGGTGGAAGAGAGCTCTCTCCTGACAGACTCAAATAACCTCAGCTCAGTGAGGTAAAGGCACACCTTTATATGATCATTATAGTTGTAAAAAAATAAGAGAATAAATGAAAAACAGATATAAAATACTATATGACAGTAAACAAAAGTTGTTATTAATAAACAAGAATACAGTTTAAAAGGAGAGTGATTTGTAAAGTCAAACTCAAACTGCACCAGATTGATGCTTTTAACTTCAACATTTAAAAAAAAAATCTTCCCGGGGGTTCATGCCCCCGGACCCCCCTAGAGCAGTGTTTCTCAAACTTTTTCATACCAAGGACCACTTAATCAATAAAAAAACACTCGCGGACCACCTAACTCCACAAATATCCAAAAACACATCGTTTTTCTAGAACAGATTACAAATCGCCTGAAAATGGTACAAACAGGTGGCAACATGTGTGACGAAGGTTTTGCGCTGGGCTATATCATGGGCTATATCATGCAATCGAAACTTAAGCTCGCTCCATTGTGGAGATATTCCCGCGAGAGTGCGGAAAACTTAAATGTATTTATTTAGCGGACCACACTTTGAGAAGCACTGCCCTAGAGGATGTTAGGTCCCCCCCCCACTTAAATCATGTTCACATGGATAGGATACTAAATACATTTTCACACTTGTGTCCATATCTTTCTGTTTTGGTGGTCATGCCACAACCGTGCACGTGCATGCATGCGCGAGTCATGGAAGATATCTGGATTAAGAGGTTGCTTTTTCTTTGCACAGTATGAAAGAAAGGCAAAATTAATGGGCTGTGATTCTAGTTTTTTTAAGCAGAGGTTGAGTTCAATAATTTGTACGACCCTCGGAGGATGTTGTAAAAATTGAAATGGCCCTTGAGAGGAAAAAGGTTCCCCACCCCTGGTTTACAGGCATGCTTCCATGACATGGGTTGTGATAATGTATATAGTGCATAATGTATGTGGCATGTAAGGTGTGTTTGTGTGTTCGCCAACGTGCGTTAATTAACAATCATTAAAAGCCTGTGGGATTGGAGCTACTCATAATCTCTATAACAAGCTCTGATAATACGATCAGGAAAAGTGGATATGCACATACACACACACTCCATTTTAATGTCATGATGATCCATCTGCCTCCTCATCCCTGGTTCCCCTCTTTCATCACACCATCCATCACACATCCTTCTGCTTCACTACGTCTCTTTGGCTCAATCTCTCGGTAGCTTCGCTTTCTTCCAATCTCTCTCGCGCCGTCCTTCTCTTTCCCTCCATCCATCTGTCACTCCTGTCTCTCCCAATACATGAACCTTCTATTTTCTCGGATACATGCCCTCCACTTGCTCCTCTCTAAGACAGCTCTACGTTAGCAGCTCCTTCAGGCTGAGCGAGGCCAGTTTCACCACACGTTTCACACCTTTTAACCCCAGAAAGATCTGCCTCCACCATACATGACCATAGTCAGCTCCGCAGTATATGAAGGAGGTTGGACCAAAATAAAGTTGTGCAGTGATGACATATGTCTGTAGGCCGACTTTGGGCAAAGTCTGAAAATAAGCTTTTTGGCCAACACCCGTTTAAGATACTTCTTGTTCTGCAGGATAATATCTACATATTTACACCACTTTGTGATTTTTTTAAGAATAAAGGTATAAACTACTTAATAGTCGCTGTGCATCACCACGTTTATTAGTCACTTGTTAGCAGCCACAGTTTTTATGACACACGAGTGGGTTGTTTAATTACTTTTTATGTTGGAGATCAAACTCGAAAATCTCTTTAGCTTGTGTTAACCACAGATCTTATTTCAGGTTTCTATCCAAAAACATGTAAAAAAAAAACCTTGACTTTGAGATGAGGGAACCGGAATCGGTAAAATGCTAACTCATTCCAGGGTTTTCAGGCTCATTACTGCACCACTCTAGGCAAAAGAACGGAACGTACAACAAAAAAATGCCCTTTCATATATTGTTTTTATAAGACAACTTGTGTTAAACCTCTTTGTTGTAAATAAAGTTTTAGAAAAAAAAGGTGTTGCTTTAGTCTATATTTTAGTTTTTCTCTGACATCTCACTTTGTGTTTACACATTTTGATCCAAATGTGAAACACAAATGATCAAATCTTTTAAAGAATTGACCAATACAATTTCAAATGGATGCCTGTTTACATTGATCAACTACCGTTACTGCTTACCTTGTTTATCTTGGAGGGCTGCTCAACAGCTTACTCACATACAGTAAACCCCTCTGTGCAGCTGCTGCCAGTCAAAAGTATCTACTTCACAACCAAAGATGTCTGAACCCAGAGGAGCAGCAGGCAGAGAATGGAGGCGGATGTTTTTAAGGAAATGAAGGACACTTATTCTATTGAAAATTGTCAAGGAGCTGAATCATTGCCTACGTCAAAGATGAATGTTTTTTTAATTTGAACATTTTCAAACACATTTTTTCATACATTGAATTTAAATAACCCAAGTGTCCAAAGAACAGATTCACAGTCAATAAGGCTCCTGTCTCAAGTCTTTTTTTTAATATTATACAGAAATTATACAATTATTCAACAAAATATGAGACAGACAGAATGGAAAAAATAGAACCAATGACAAAGTTGAATAAGACCAAATATAACAAAACAATGAGATACAATTTGGAAATTACAAATGGCCTTGACCACATTGTGACTACAGTCAATGGTAGCAAGGCAGGGTATTATTTACGGCGATATTGAATCACAGCTCCTCAGCTTTCGCAAGGCATAAAAAAAAGGCAAACATGACATTTAATTGCAATCACAACACTGAGATAGGTTCAATAAAAATCGCACACAGAAACTCAAACTTTGCAATGTTTATTTTTCCTAACTTTTTTTGAGCAGCTGCAGAAAATACTAGGTCATTTTTAAAACAGGTAAGAAGGAAAATATTAGCTGAGTCAAAGAAAATGCAGAAAAACCCAATGCCACACTGCATGTGAGCCGGTTTGTGTATGCCTGTGCAATTATACAGCTTTACCCAAACTGGGTTCTAATTATAATCACCCCTGCGGTGCTACATTCACACTTGCTATCTCCATTGTCTCATCTCTCTGCCTCTCCCTCTCACACACAGTTTTGAAATTGCCAGAGGATATGAAGTGTTAACGTATTCCCGCACACATAATTAATTTGCTGATCCATTCTAACAAGTTACCTGCGAGGAGGAAGGAAGGTGAATATGAGGGGGCGAAAGGGAGTAAAACAAGTATAAAGAGAGTGATAACACAACGAAGGTTCTACAATATTGGAGAGAGAAGGCAGTGAAAGACTGATTTTGGCCTTTTTATTATATGGAATTGCACCTGAAAAACTATTGTTATGCTTTTCTTTTGAAAACTTTGCTTGAAATACGTCTACCATGGTAACACTTTCTGCAGAAGCTTGAATTGTTGAGCAATTGCTTTCATTCTGCAATAAACCCATAAAAAAAACACCCATAGCATATATGGGCAACAATGATTACAAGATTTCTTCTGCCTTTCTTTAGGGCTCCCAAACCAATTGTGTATTTCATTGTGGTCATTACAAAAAGCAGTTATACCATACTATGTTTAGGTCCTAATTAATTATAACCTCAAAACAAACGCACACAAAAATAACATAGAACAATACATAATTTAATAAATCCACAATATGATTACATATTTACAATAATAATGACAGACTGATAGCAGACCTGTTGCACTCACTGATGGCAGTACTGATAGTAAATGATGCTGGCTGAAAAACAATGCATATTATCAGCACTTGTGTTCCTTCAAGTTAAACTCAGGTTCCATTTCAGTATATAAGGGTATGCATGTAATCACAATTGTTGAATAGAACAAACAAGACATGTTTGGGAAAACACATTCCGCAGGCGGTACTGCAGCATCAGGACTAAAACCACCATACTCGGAGACAGTTTCATCCCACAGGCAATAAGACTGTTAAACACCTGAACTTGAAACAACATACATAACATTCATCTGGCTTCTACTTAGTAGCTTACCAGTGGCACGAACACACTTATAGCCATGGTGGTGATCAGTGGTGCGATGTCTGCTGAGAAGTCCCTGTATACCTCGCTGACTTTGAGGACATCTGGGTCTGGCAGCTCCCCCCGCACGGCCTTGTAACGTGTACTCCTTTGAACATGTTTATATGATAATTAGGACTTTAAGAACAATGTTACACTCAGACAACAATCACAAAGTTATATAGCAGGCTACATACAATTACTTAGGACAATAGATATTACCTTACACCGTCAGCAACTGTAAACTGCTTTGGCTTAGTGGAAATGAACACCATGTCACTCTGCCTGGTTTCACACCCTATTAATTACACAAAAGAATTGTCAAATTAATTGAAATGGTCGTTGATGCAACATACTAGATCTTCGCACAAAGGAAATACTTATTAAACCGTGGATTGGTTCTGAACACATACTGTACTTACCATGGTTCTTGGCTTGTGCCATCGCTGCTCTGTTTCAGTGCAGCTAAGGACAGGGGGTACAGCAGCCAGGTCGAGTGTGGAGTAGTGCGCGGTCTGGAAAAGCAGTGCAACATTGTGGTTGCAGAGTGCTGTTCCAGCTACACAGGAACACTCTGCCACTGCAATCTCCACAGGTGAGCAGTTCTCAAAGACAATCTACACATTAAAACAAAATGTCAGTCATTTTACATTTAGGACACTGCTTCAATACAACACAGAAAAATTAGAAAGCTGAGAGCAGGCTGATCAGGCAAGTGTGGGAAAAGGCTAAACCATGTCAGGTTATCAGTCACATCACATACACAGAAGTTCTGCTGTTTGGAATACTGTAATTGAAGGACATTCAAACATAAGCTTGTATAGCCTGTCTCAGCTGTCTCAATTTATTATCTTATTATATTATAACTACATAAAATAGTGTTAGTAGAACATTGAACAGCTTAACATAGATGTAGGGTACAAAACCAGCACTTACCTACCACTGACCAATACAAATAATTGGACCCTACATGGATTATACTCAGGGGCGTCGCCTGGACCTGAAAACATTCAGGGCTTAGCCCACAGTGGCATTTTTTACTGCAACACTCCCCACAGCACACACACAGTACACCCGCGACTGTTACAATGAAGGCTCGATAATCAGCTCACGGCATATAGGCAGGGGTAAAGTGGTATTTTTTATGAGTGGGTGGCTCACCTCCTCTAGGGGGGTCCGGGGGGATGTTCATATTCAATGAATATTGAAGTTAAATGCATCAATCTGGTGCACTTTGAGAGCAAAATGAAGAGATCTATGGATACCTCTCTCAACACCCATATGACGCAGAACTGTAAACAGATGTACTTTTTCTTTATGGATATTTTACTAATCACTCCCCTTTTAAACTCTATTCTTGTTTTACTGCCATATAGTATTTCATAACTGTTTTTCCTTTATTCTCTTTTTTTTTAATAACTATAATGATCATATGAAGGTGTGCCGCGGAAATAATCTTTTGAATCATTTGTGACCAAACCGTTTGAGACCCACTGAGATAACTTACTAAAGTTAACTATCTAAACACTCAGAGAGTCCTTTAGCTCACCTGAGTCTCTCAGTCTGAGAGGAGAGGACTCTCCTCCAGCTTCTTGTGGAACAAACAGCTCCTTATGTCCGTTAGTGCAGCTAGCTAACCAGATGCTAACAACACGGTCCATGCTAACACGGTCCATGCTGACACGGTCCCTCCCTCCCTCTCTCTCCCTCTCTCTCTCTATCACACAATGCGCTATTGCCACACACACACACAGAGCCGAGCTTGAATGACACAAGCACACGTTTATTTCCATGCAACTCTCTGATTGGTCTGGTGTCATGCCTCTGTTGCATTCACTGAACACGGGAAATTACAGTGCTGCCGTCCTCTCTTGTATCATGAGGTTCACGTAAAGCACGGTTAATGTATTATATTATTGAGGGAGAATTGTCCGGGGCTACAGAAAAAACATTCGGGGCTAAAGCCCCGGATGCCCAGGCCAGGCGACGCCACTGATTATACTAACTATACAGTAAAGAACAGCAGCCGTCACAACCAGTTTCTGGGGTTTCCATGAAAGCAGAGACGGTTTTCAACCTCTCATTAAGAATCTTTGATGAAAGCTAAGTTTGGGTTTAGCTAATTTATTTATCATTTTACACGACAGGGTTACAAAACGAAAATAAATCTGTAGCCCCTTCATGCTACACACATAGCTAGCTACCAGTTGATGGGAGCTAATTTATTGTTACTATGTAATCTGTTGCAAAATGTCAGCTAGCTGGGCTTATTTGAATCCTAAATGACAGGTTACCTACTCTAGCCACATCAAAACCCCAGAACATGAACCTGATTGAGGCTTTGGACCGATGAACACTTTTTCTTTTCCTCCCTACTCTGAGATTGTGAGGCTTTTCATGCTTTCTCATGGACCTGTAACAGCTAGCCCTGACGCTCACTCTCCCTGAAGGTAGATCTTTGTTTGAAACTGTGGGGAATTGGATATCATTCATGTTATCCAAAAAAACATAATCGTACATCATTAAAACGCTTTACACTGTATCAAGCCTGTCAAGTTGTTAAAGTTAGCCATTAACTACAGCTTTGTTTGTCACTTACCTTCATAATTGTCGATGTAACTGGATATGTACATCTTGAACCCCTTTTCTCTTTTGCTCCTCGGGGCTGAGCTTCCCGCTTGTACCAGCCGATGTACATCACTGATGTTAACCTTCGGTAGGTCTTGGAGACATCGAGTGTAAAATAGTGCCATCTTCTTGCCTTGCTGAGGTAACGTTAACGTTAGCCTTCTCACTCCGCTCTACCTTAGAACGGAAGTTTACAACCACACACTCAATGAACCGGAAATGGAAATACGTCATCCCGTGCAACTAGCGAATAGTGTTGGAGAACTACGTATAGGCATATGTATTTACATCTTACAAGCAGAAGTAATTACACACATTTAGTGTGCGTGTTGGTGTTGCATGAAAGCGTTCCGCGTTTGATGAATGCTACCACATTTTAACCTGTAATCTCAAGCAGCCAATCAGATCCTTATGCTGCCATTTGGAACTAATGGGACGAGAGATAGGCATCCGTGTGTGAGTGCAGTTTGTGCCCATGGCAATAAATACAGGAAAGTAAGCCGGCACCAGTAAATGAACATGGATAGAGGCAAATTATGTTCCTCCATCATGCATTTCATTGAGCTGCCATGACATGTACACCATCTTATTATGGGAGAAAGGTTAACTTGGGAATTATTCCCAACATTTGCCTGTTAAAGACCTGCTTTTTGTGCTTTTGACTGCCATCAAACCTTAGTTAAAACTCGCCTTTTTCTTTGTTCCTTTCCCCAGGCCACTTACACCTAGCTCCTGCTTTTAATAAATCACAGAAGATCTTAAAAAGTTATGATTTAACTAATTGTGTGGTGAGGTTGAATTATTGTGAGCGTGTTTTATAGAGAAATAGTAATGTTACGATCTAAATTATGTTCCACAAAAAAAGACTTAATCTGATTACTCATGTGTAGCGGCCAAAATCCTATAGACCTAAAACATCCGCTGAGGCACTAGTTAGCAGATCTTACGCAGGGCAATGATCATCCAAGTCCAGACAAGAACCTCCATTTGTGCATTTTATTCCGATAACAAAATACAATGAACAGGTTTCCTATATCTCTTTTCTTTAAGCCTTTCCTATGGCTTTCCTTTGTGTGGCTTGAAACACCCTGGTAAAAAACCGTTTGCCTACTAGTGCTCTGTCTCCAATATATACAATTACACCAGGTGCTCTAATCACCCAGTACCCAAATGTGCCTTCAAAATAAGAGCATAGAAACTACTTTAACTTATGACACTAACTAAGAATACATTTACAATAATCACTATAAACAGCAAGAAAATAAATGTTAAACTACTAAATAATATAAAGAGATATATAGCTCCAACAATATGTTTAATACAAAAATGTATTGATCATTTCAATTTTAAAATACATTTTAAACTAACCAATATAGTTCACTACCATGAACAGACACTACAAAATATACAAGTCTCACAAAATGGTCAATGTGGCAACAACATGAGTTTTTTGCAAAGCCAAATGATTTGCAGATTTTCCAATGTTTTAGAGGTCACCTATTATGCAAAATGCACTTTTTGATGTCTTTTTATACATAAATGTGTCCCCGATGTGTAAGGAGACTCACAAAGTGTCAGAAAATACAACCCTTTCTCTTTTCCTCCTTACCCAAATCTCTAAAAATGGGGGTACAACAGAGCTGATCCAGATTTTCTGCGGACATGACGACATTACAAACATTTGGGCTGGCTTTACGTTGAATTCCTGAAATAATGCTTGAAGTGGTTTGGAACATAATATGTTGTTTAATCACGGCAGCGTTTAGCTGAGTTTCTGCTGGTAGAATAGACACTCTTCTCTTCACAGAGCTCACAGTTTACTCCAAAGGGGCGTGGCCAGCAGCAGCTCGGTTACATTTGAAGCTACAGACCCAGAATCAGCACTTTAATAAAAGGACTGAAATAGAGGGGAATGAAGCATGCTACAATGGGTGATCTGTTTGGTTTTTTGAGCAAAACACTTCAGAGACATGTTTTGTTTAGATATGGCCCTATAATCAGGGGTGCACATAACTGGTACGCAGGTACGCATGCGCGGCAACAATCTGAAATGCGTACCGTAACTTGTGTCACAAAGCGCATTTGCGTACCGACGTACTTGTGAAGCTTTTCCAGAAGGCGGTGAGATCACCGGACGACAGAGTCGGTCTCCGTGTGCACAGACATGGCAACTGTTAATGTCGGTCTGTACAGCAGCCCTGCGCTAAAACAGCTGATCACAACGTTCACACGCACCGCGGTCCGTTCATGAAGCCCCCCCCCCCCCCCCATTGACAATCGCGAAGCGCTGTACTCCACCCCCCCCCCGTTGACAATCGCGAAGCACTGACTCCAGGTACTCATCTGAGTACCTCACTGAGAAAGTTGTGTGCACCCCTGCCTATAATATATTGTTCGAATATAGCATAATATGAGCTTTAATCCTAACCGACTACATGGTAAGTAATATCTTCAAAGGGAATTATATCATGTGAGCATGAAAACATTTGGTACCAATAGGGGCATTCACACCAAGTTCTTTTCCCACAATAGTCCATGAGAACTCTTTTAGTTCTGATGAACTAAAGCAGATCGCGTTCACACCGCAATGAGTTCCTGGGGGTGGATTAGGCAAATGAAGCCGCTGACGTCACTTCTTCTTCTTCTGCTTTGGGTTTACTGGCAGGCCGCAAACCACTTCACGGCGTATACTGCCGGCCGGAAGTCCCCGGAATTGGGGACTGGCTTCAGTAGAAGCTGCTGGGACTCCCAGCAGCTTCTACTGAAGCCTTCCGAGTAAATCGCCAGAACACCGACACCTCCTCATCTCCACCGCTCCCATGTTCTCTTTTGTGTTGCCATAAGTTAGTCTCTCTGCGTTTGTGCGATGGGCTAATGCTAATGCTAATCATGCTAATGCAAGGATAATAAAATGGCGGCTTCACAAAACTTTTTGGGAGTTTTACGGGGCGTGGTTTGCATTCCGCCCAGCCAATCAGACATAGGAACCTTTTTCTCCCACGAAAGTCCCTGCTCTCTAGCAGGGACTGAAAAGGGGGTACAAATGGTTCTGATGAACTAATTTAGTTCAGGGGGCTTTTTGGTGTGAACGCAAATATATCTGAGTTCTGATGAACTATTGTGGGAAAAGTACTCCGGTGTGAACGTGCCAAATGTTCTTAGCTCTATCTTTTCCTCCTTGCACCAATGCAAGAGCCACTCTTTCTATTTATACCCATCTCTACTTGATCTCTTTCACCTCATCTTCTCTCAGTCCTTCTGCTTTCCCTTCATCCCATCTCGTAACTATTCTCACTACAGTTTTGCCTTCAAACAGCGTGAACCAAGTCATTCCCCCCCTCCCTCCCCCCTCCCTCTGCGCCATTCCTTCCCTACCACCTAAAGCCTGTCTACCGGCCTCTTTCTCCAGCTTTATCTTCCTTCTTCCCTCTGCAAAAGTAATGTATTTGGCTTTGAATGGAGTGTTAGGCCTTTGCGTGAGCGTGTGTGTGTGGTCAGTGATGGAAAAGTTCAAGAGCAGGTTACTAGCCCCAAGCTAACCTCACTTAGCTGCTCGCATGTCGTTATCGTCAAGTCACACATGCACCCCCTTTGCTCGCTCCTTCTCTGTCTCTTCCACTCACACATGCAGAAACTCATGCTAACTAAGACTGCTGGAAATCTGTAGGTACTGAAGATAGTGTTTACAATGCTAATTTCACAAAGCGAAGCCTGATGTCTTCAACATATCTACATCTAAGATAGTTGATAGGGAATTATTCAATATGTCCTTAGTCTTTAGTTCTCTCACGTTGCAGTTTTCCCAAACATTCCTTAGTATGAAAAGTAAGCCATGCTTTTCTAAATGTATCTAAAACAAAAGTAATTAACACATTTAGATATTAACAGGAGTTAATGATGAGGGTCAAAAACCAGAAAAAGGACATCTGGGAAGTCCATCATGTCCATCGAGGCCTTTTCAGAGCCAGCTGATGATAGAAGTGTTAACGTCCTCTTTGTGTGTGTTAAGTAGCGGGGGGGAGGAAAGAGAATCTCGGATGTTGTTGCGGCATGAGTTGGTACAAATATTTGTGTTAAAGCAAAGTTGTCGAATCTCTAGACCAGCGGTTCCCAACCTTTTTCAACTCAGGGCCCACTTAAGAATCAAACATTTTTTCGCGGCCCACATTCAACCATAAACAATACGGAGGCTAAATAAAGTTCTGATTGGTCAATTCAGAACATGTGACATGTTGTAAATCCAGTAGAACAGACCGCTGTCAAGGACTGTAATGACCGTTGCTAAGGAGGATCAAGAAAGAGAAAGGAAAAGAGGTTAAAATAAAAAAGAATCTTAATAGTGAAAATGTTTCCACACAAATCATAATGTTTTGCAAATTATTTGGCGGTGTAAGAAATTAAAATCAATGTTTATATGGCGTAATTTAGATTAAATATACTGTAAACTGTAAACTGTTTTATTCTGAAAATACTTCATTTCCATCATGAACCATCAGATCCTCCTTCGCACTCTCCAAGAACTTGGAGTTTCAAGCTCTGCACTTTCCCTCCTCACCTCATACCTCGAAGACCGCACCTACAGGGTAACTTGGAGAAGGTCCGAGTCCGACCCTTGTCAATTAACTACAGGGGTCCCTCAGGGCTCTGTCCTTGGTCCCCTCCTCTTCTCTCTGTACACAAACTCGCTCGGATCGGTCATTAGCCCGTATGGTTTTTCATACCATTGCTACACTGACGACACCCAATTAATTCTGTCTTTTCCCCGTTCTGAAACCCAGGTCGTCGCACGCATCTCTGCTTGTCTAGCAGACATCTTTCAGTGGATGTCTGCTCACCACCTCAAGCTCAACCTTGACAAGACTGAGCTGCTTTTTCTTCCGGGAAAAGAGTGTCTCACTCTTGACCTAACAATCAACATCGGCCCCTCTGTTGTTTCCCCGACTCAGACTGCAAGGAATCTGGGTGTGACCCTAGATAACAATTGTCGTTCACAGCAAACAGCGCTTCCACAACCCGCTGCTGCAGATACACTTTTTACAACATCAGGAGGATACGTCCCCTCCTGACCCAGAAAGTGACGCAACTTCTGGTCCAACACATTCTCACTCCCAACTCGGCCTATGTTGACGTTATGTCAGGGTCCCTGTCGTCACTTTCCAACGCAAGGGGGGGCCCTTTAGCGTCGAGTTTCAACTATCAGGGAGTCCCATTGACTTGCATAGAGCTCCCTGAACGTTGGTAATAGACGAGTTGGGATCGCGGCGAAATGCTCTCCGCAGATCCATTCTCACAGCGTTTATCAACCTTTTTCTAACTCGATATCAAGCCACACTTAATGTTTTTACTTCTTTATTTTAATTGAATCATTTTGGACTTTTGTTGCTGTCAGTTAGGGAGAGAGTAGGAGCTCAGAATAATGAAATCTGTATTGTTTCATCGTTTTTTCCTTCTAATTTTGTATTCACTGTTATTTACTCAACAATAACACACAATTATCCTTGTGTTTATTTATTTGTTTGATTAATAAACACAAGTTGGAGTCCGTCAGGACCGAGGGTCGGAGCAGCTCATTCGAACACAGTAGTTGCTTTAGAGAATTTTACAAACCCCGTGATTAGTCCTCAAGCTCTGTGATTGGATGTTTGAGTGGCAGTGCGCCGAGGGTTACGCCGAGCGTCAAACAGCACTTTGAAATGGGATGGAACCACGGCAGACTATCCAAAACTGGATTTGAACGGGTCCACCCCACCCCCCCCTCCCCAGAACTACACATGCTGGCTATTGTGTGTTTCGCAACATGTTCTATGGCACGTCTCTACTGGGAATTGTAGTTTTAAAAGACGTTTTCGTATTTCCCATAATAAGAAGTTGCCAGTATTAAACTGTGTACATCCCTGGAGGTTTAGGGGATAGGAAACACTCAAATTTAAAACATATATTTAATAAATGGGTGAAAATTGCTTGTGTCCATAATGGGCAGCATTAATATATACCCACATGACAGCTAAGGTCAGAAGAGCTTTATTTAACAGCTGGTCTTATGTCTGTGACCCTAATTGATAAGCCTGAAACATGCACTTGTCAAGGTTCAGAGGCACATTTTGCAAATATGGCAGTAGCCATCGATCATCTTAAGATAAGATAAGATAAGATAAGATATACTTTATTGATCCCAAGTTGGAAATGTTTTCGTTACAGCAGCATGTGTAACAGTTGTAAATATGCAGTGGTGTTTATTTGTAAATCATTTAGTATAATCACACAAATTCTGTGTTTTATATTTAATAATTCTGTGTTCTTTATTTATTGAATGTTCAATACCTGACAAGGTTGGAGATGAAAAACTTGGGTCGCAGGTTCCTCAACAGTGCATTACAAGACATCTATCGATATGTGTGTACCTCCACCATTAAATTGTCATATTCTGCACATTTCTTATACTATCTACATACATCTTATAAGAGTATAATATATATGTATAATACCAGTTAAAATAAGTGCTTCAACATAGTTAACATTGCAGGAAAGTTGATTGTAAAGTCCCAAAACAAATTATGCAATATATTAGACGTTAAGTACTTTGTCAGGCTTAATATTTATCTGTAGATACCCCCAAAGCTTTTTTCTTATTCAAAAGAAGACTTTAACCTAAAGTATTCTTTAATGTTTAAATAAAGCCTAATTAGTTTGTCTGTTTTGCACATCCTCCTATTAATATCTTTGGATATCCGGCACTAAACTGTTTTATTGTAGAGATCACTTACAGTATCTTATTGATATGTTCTATTCTATATTTCTATCATTGACCTTCTACTTTCCCCCTATGAAAGTATGTACTCTTAATATTTTTATGTTTTCATCAAATATAACGTATCAACAAAAAAATTCAATAGCATGCTTTAACCACTAGGCGGTTAAAGCACTCAGGTTTACAGTTAACACAATAAAATATACTGCTGTTTCCAGTTTAGTTTATGATGGATGTATTTTGTTATCCACACATATATTGTTTTTATATTTGTAACACCAAACCGACAGAAAATATGGCCTTAACAGGACCCAGTGGTCTAGTTAATAAAAATAATATTATCAAACATAATATTAAAATGAACTCTTATTTTGAAAATACAGCTTCCTGTGTTCGAATGAGCTGCTCCGACTGTCGGTCCTGACGGACTCCAAAAGTCCGACATTATACAATCAAACAAATAAATAAACACAAGGATAATTGTGTCTTATTGTTGAGTAAATAACAGTGTGTGGTTTAGAAAAGTATACAAAATAGAAGGAAAAAACGATGAAACAATACAGATTTCAGTATTCTGAGCCCCTACTATCCCCCTAACTGACAGCAACAAAAGTCCGACATTATACAATTAAAATAAAGAAGTAAAAACAATAAGTGTGGCTTGATATCGAGTTAGAAAAAGGTTGATAAACGCTGTGAGAATGGATCTGCGGAGAGCATTTCTCCGCGATCCAAACTAGTCTATTACCAACGTTCAGGGAGCTCTATGCAAGCCAATGGGACTCCCTGATAGTTGAAACTCAACGCTAAAGGGCCCCCCCTTGCGTTGGAAAGTGACGACAGGGACCCTGACATAACGTCAACATAGGCCGAGTTGGGAGTGAGAATGTGCTGTCTGGTCCAGGCTCTCGTCATCTCACGCCTAGACTACTGCAACTCCCTCCTGGCTGGTCTACCTGCATGTGCCATCTGACCTCTGCAGCTCATCCAGAATGCAGTGGCTCGTCTGGTCTTCAACCTTCCTAAATTCTCCCACACCACACCGCTCCTCCGCTCCCTTCACTGGCTTCCAGTAACTGCTAGAATCTACTTCAAGACACTGGTACTAGCGTACCATGCTGTGAATGGATCTGGCCCTTCCTACATCCAGGACATGGTTAAACCATACACCCCAGCACGTGCACTACGCTCTGCACCGGCCAAATGGCTCGCTGCACCCACACTACGAGGGGGACCCAAGTTCCCATCAGCAAAAACATGTCGGTTTGCTATCCTGGCTCCAAAATGGTGGAATGAGCTCCCATTGACATCAGGACAGCAGAAAGCCTACACATCTTCCGGCGCAGACTGAAAACTCATCTCTTTCGACTCCACTTCGAGCAATACAATTACTAACAAAGCACTTATATACTAACAAAGGACTGGCTTATTTAAAGCTAGTTGAGTAGCACTTGAAATGTTTTGGCTCTATGAAACCTGATGTACTTATATGATTCTGTTTTCTTCTAGTTTGTATCTTCTTGGTCGAATGCACTTATTGTAAGTCGCTTTGGATAAAAGCGTCAGCTAAATGCAATGTAATGTAAATTTCCGGTTAGCATTAGCATGTGGCTAATGTTATTGCTGAATATTAAATGAATGTACAGTTTTATTTTGAAAAGCTTTATTGAAGGACAACCCCGTCGGTTACATGGCGTTACTTCTGGCTTCACGTTAACAATGATTACAGCCGTTAAAATTCATTAAATAAAAAGTCCTGAATGAGAATACGAGGAGAATAGGCGTGTGGAGTTATACAATAAACACACAACGTCTAAATCCTCTTATTTACGCGATATCAGAAACAGAACAAAGAGTGGAGGAAGACCCCCCCCATCGTCGAAGCAGCCAACGAGAGGAGGAGCCAGGAATCTCATATACAGACTCAGCACGGAGAATCGGTCTCTTTTTTTCCTCCTCCCGACACGGCGCCGTGTTTGACTTCCTCTGTCTGATTCAAAACCACGTTACTTCAATAAATTACCCATTTGAACTTTTCCGGGACTACATTGTCTCTTTTTAACTTCCTCCTGGACTCGAGAACAACGAACAGATCTACAGCGGCAAATATTGAATTTACATTTACACCCTTTAATATCTTATTTGGGCTTTTAGATGAAGACCGCACACAGTTAATAAATACAGCTATTCCTCTTGCTAAAATACATATTTTTAGAAGTCAATCAAGGAGTAATCTTAATTTAAGGTGTTTGAAGAGTAGATTAAAAATACAATTTATTTTTGAAAAAAATTATTGCTACAAAAAATCAAAGGGTGGCTCAACACGCCATGAAATGGGAAATAATGAGCTCTAACGAAGAGTGGGATTAAAGGAACAATAAATATGCTTGCCATGTTGTTTTTTTTGTGGTATTTGGTTGGCAACCTATTTTTGTTTGTGAAATGTTGAAGTGGTCCTACTGACTTCAGAAACTTCTGAAGCAATTGGAAACAGGACTCAGAGAGACACGATGGAGAGCTGGAGCTTTGATGGCAAACACTGAGGGTTTATTTGGAGCTTCGGCCGGAGAATTCACAAGACATGTCACGGGCCACGGTTTGACCACACGGTTGAGATGCCAAACCAATTCTGAAGAACCCTTCTGTAGTTCGATGTTTTAACTAGTTCAGAGTGTAATAGGAGGCGTGTGGCGCTTTGGCGCAGTGGATAGAGCCTTGGTATGGGGATCAGATGGTCACAGGTTCAAACCCCACTGCAGTCAGGATGTCGTTGTGTCCCTGGGCAAGACACTTCACCCCAAATTGCTCCTGTGGGGATTGCCCACAGTATTGAGTATGTAAGTCGCTTTGGATAAAAGCGTCTAACAAGTAACATGTAATGTAATAATCAACATTCTTCAATAGATAGACTAAACAGCTGAGGACACTGAATCACATTTGTTGTCGCTTATGGATCGGGGTCATCTACACCCTGAGAAGGATGTGTTCCAGGTGTCCCACAACAATAACTATCTCTGACCGAGAGTTGCCCAAGACTGGGCATCTGCATCAGAGGGCGAAGGAGGACATGCAGGGCAAATTATTCCCTGACACTGACTGTATCTTTATTTCTTCTGTTTGTTTTTTGTTGTTGTCTGAGATTGGAATGTCATCTCCTATATGTTATTGTTATGTCCATGTTTGTGTCTTTAGCCTGAAAAGGGTTAGTTATTTGGCGGCCCACTTGCAATGCATTCGCGGCCCTCGCTCTAGACAAAACTTCCAATAAACCTTCAAGGTTTTTCTGCACGTCATTGCATTTCCTGTTTAATGCTCAGAAAACAAATTCTACGTAAATTGTGTTAAATGTCTCCTTGTTTCTTGTCTTAAATATTGGTCCTGGTTGATGTTGCAAGTGGAGCTGATGCAAATATAAAATATTGGGCTTGATCTGACAATAAGGTATCACATATCGCAAATATGTGACCTGCTCTATCGAAATCAGTCGCATTGACCCGAAGACACATTTTGAGTTGTATACACTGTTGGAAAGAGGAGATTCCTAGCTTTCTAATGATATCAAGATTGATTTTGTACTCCAAATATTAAGCAAAATATGTCACATTATATAATGACTGTCACCGAGTCATCATTTTGAGAAAAAGGCCTTCAAAGTTCCCTCTTCTCTGGAATCCATCGATCTGATTGATTATTAGCGGAGCAAATGATCAAAATAGTCCGGAGGGAAGATATTTCCGTTTGGATTACTGGTCTGGGGGAAGCTCGCGAGTGTGTGTGTGTATGTGTGTGTGTGTGTTTGTGTATTTTTGCTTGTTTCCCGGGGGAAACACTCACGAGATACACCGGCTGTTGTTATGCTTGCTGTGACGTTAAATTACTCCGTTCTCCGCTTGTAATTATGCCGTTACAAGCTTCATAGTTGTATTTATCATCTAAATTTGCCGAAACAAGTTTAATATTCTGAAAGCCAAGACTTTGTTTAATTGAAATCAGATGAAAACAAACTGTAACGGACCCTGCCGTGTTATCTATGATTACTATACACCTTACATTCATAATTTCAGCCGGAGGGAGGGGGAGCTGCACTACGGAACAGCAGATTGCGAGTGAGAGGTGCCTGTCATCTTCCCTTCACAAGCTTCACAAATGTATTTATCGTGTGATTTTGGAAATAAAAGTTTCATATTCTGAAAGCCAAGACTTTGTTTATTTAAAATCAAACAAAACACCCGAACCCCGAAAAAATTGTTTTTTACGCAAATCCACGTTTATTTTGAAATGAGCCGTTGCGACTTCCGACTGATTTCGACAGAGCGGGTCACATATATGTTAGATAGAGAGGAAACAGTAATATGAATGTTCTGACAGTGGAGCAGATTAGGGAATTTGCTGATGTGGTGGTTGGAGAAGGGAGGGTAGAAGGCAGGTTATAATTAGTATCTTTGGCATCGGAGTCAAAAGCAAAGAGTCCAATTAGTCTAACTGGGCCAGTCATACATGCAACTGTCAGAAGAAACAGTGCCGGACTGCGCTGGTTGGAGAGTCCTGACCTCCTCCCCAACACTTTAACTTCTTTACTAATCTTGTAGCAGTAGGAGTTCTAACAGGTTCAGAAGAATTTGCTGGAGGCATTCAGAGTACGATTAAAACAAATATTATTTCGTCTTACAAGACCACGGGATCATACTGCGAAGAAAAAGTTGTATTAACACTTGTATAGCTAAAGCACCCTTGTTCCCCATTGGTTGACCTTGTTGAAGGACAATGTTCCATCTCCTATTTTCTTTCAAGTACGCTTTTTTATCGCATATATTTTCTAACAGTGTCCATGGTTATGGCTACCTTGACCAAAACTTGACCTCTGAAGTCGGAGGGGGAGTCTACCAACCTTGACACTCTTATATCTGGAGTTTGTTGGGCATTGTTGTTTAGAAACAATATTGATTGTATAACATTATATTTCATGCAAAATATCTTACTACAACACCACCAGAGAGAGTTCATTGAGAAACACTTTGTTTTTTAACTCAAGGAGATAAAGGGCACTTGAACTCAAATTATTGGTAGTATTTAGATTTTCAAAGAGCACTCATTGATAGTGCGTCAAGCTATTCACATGCCTCGTTGTGAAGGGCTTACTCACAGCTACTCTCCTCTGCAGCTGCTGCCTGGCAGAAGCATCTTCTTCACCATCGAAGACGTCTGAAGCTAGAGGAGCAGAAGGCAAAGAATGGAGGCGGATGTTTTTAAGGAGATGAAGGGCACTTACGTCAGCTTCAGTTGATTTGTTTTGATTCGCACAATACATTTTATTGAAAGGCGCTCAAGGAGCTGATTCATTTCCTATGTCAACAACTAATGTTCTCCTGTGTTGCTCATTATCAGTAAACATCTTGTTAAATTGAAGTTTTCTAGTGGTTGTTTAAAGGTCCCCTATTATACTCTTTTTCATCAATATATTATAGGTCTCAGATATATACAAAACATGTCTCTGAAGTGTTTGGCTCCAAACACCAAACAGATCATTGCATTACCCATAATCCACTCTGTTTCAGCCCTGTTTCAAAAGTGCTGATTCTCTGTCTGTTACTTTAGATGAAAATAAGGAGCCCCTCCCCACGCCCCTCTGAGAGATATTTGGTTAAAAAGAACACAATGGTGCTCAAGGAGGAGATTCAGGTGATAAGGTGTGGGGGGGGGTTACCTTGGTTGGTGATTGGCTAATGGTTACAAAAGCCAATACATCGTTATGACATCATAAAGTGTCCAAAATCTGATCAGCTCATTTTCAGACAGGTTTTTATATAAATGGATCAGGACAAAAAGTGAGCAAATCTCATTTCCTGAAACTTTCAGAATCTCTTTACACAGAGGGGACACATGTTTATGTATAAAAGACATGAAAAAGTGGATTTTGCACAATAGGTTACCCTAAGTCAGGGGTAGGCAAGTGAGTTTGGCCTTGGGCCAATTTTTTTCTGAGCCACTAGATGGCGGGCCAGAATATAATCAAAGCCTAATTCAAGGAATTGATGTTGGTAAGAGGGCGCAGCGCCCCTGTTCCCCGGTTCAGAAAAAACTCTGATATCGCTGATAACCCTCCCCATCAACACTCTGATGCGCAGTCAGATCCGCTGATTGGTTCACTGATGATATAGGCGCCCAATCCAGAGCTTCTGGCTAGACCCGACAAAGGGAGGCTCGTCCTCTCTAGCCCCATTTCAGTCCCATGTTAAAAGCCAGGGCTATTATCTGTATTTTAACAGACTTATCTTTTAAATTGAGGTGTATTTATTGTTCACTTCAAAGTTTATTTTTCTCTGACATTTTAGGGAGGATGGTCCTCCCTTTCCTCAATGGACGAGCCTCCACTGAGTAAAGTAGAGTTATTAACTGGGTAGCAGTGTTATTTAACATACTTTTATTCTGATAAGTATTGTCAAGTTTTGGGCATTTATTTGAGTGTTTGCCCACATTTGAGAGGCTTGAGGACGCATGGACAACTGGAATCCTTTTTCCTTTTCTTTATTTAAACTTTTCAAGGACACATTAGGATTCTTTCAGGTTGAAAACCTTTAAAAAATACCAAAGGACAAAATAAATAAATTACAGCATGTTTTGAATTGCAATTTATTTAATATATTATAACCTAAATTAATCAGTAACCAAGTATTTTACTCAAACTCAATGTATTTAATAGTTAAATAAGTACTCTAATTGACCTGGTTCCCCACAACCACACATATGTGACCCGCTCTATCGAAATCAGTCGGAAGTCGCAACGGCTCATTTCAAAATAAACGTGGATTTTCGGGGTTCGGGTGTTTTGTTTGATTTTAACTAAACAAAGTCTTGGCTTTCAGAATATGAAACTTTTATTTCCAAAATCACACGATAAATACATGTTTGAAGCTTGTAAAGGGATGATGACAGGCACCTCTCACTCCCTCCCTCCGCTGACATTATGAATGTAAGGCGTATAGTAATCATAGATAACACGGCAGGGTCCGTTACAGTTTGTTTTCATCTCGTTTCAAATTTAAAAAAAGGCTTGGCTTTCAGAATATTAAACTTGTTTCGGCAAATTCAGATGATAAATACAACTTTGAAGCTTGCAACGGCATAATTACAAGCGGAGAACGGAGTAACGTGACGTCACAGCAGGCATAACAACAGCCGGTGTTTCTCGTGAGTGTTTTCCCCGGGAAACAAACACAATACACACAAACGCAAAAATACACAAACACACACACACATACACTCGCGAGCTTCCCCCAGACCAGTAATCCAAAGCAGTAATGTCACTCATGTCACACACAGTTGACGGTGAAAACAGGGCATTTAAAGAGGACTGGACAGCGAACTATGCGTTCATCCTACCTGGTTTCATCAATGCAAAGCCGTTGTGTCTTATCTGCAATGAAGTTGTGGCTGCTTGCAAAGAATAAAATATTAAGCGGCACCACGAGACGAAGCATGACACCTTCAAAGTGACCTTTCCACCCAAGACAGAGGCACGAAAGCGCAAGATTGAAGCACTGACAGCAGGTTATGCGCACAGCAGCAGGATCCTGGTGCGAGGCCTCACAGCCCAACAGAAAGTGACAACTGCGTCCCTAAAGGCGTCGTGGGTGCTCGCAAAGCACAACCGGCCATTCACTGACGAAGAGGTTTTCAAGGAGGTGATGGTGACCGTTTTGGAGGAACTGGCCACTGACAAGTCCATGGATGGTGTCATTGCGTCAGTGAAACAGGTGTCCCTCTCTGCGAGGTCCGCTACACGCCGCATAGAAGCACTGTCGGACACTGTACAGGGGGTAATTATCAAGGGTCTCAGTCAAGCCAATTACTTTTCCTTAGCCATTGACGAGAGCACTGACAGTACAGATGTAGCCCAGTTGTGCGTCTATGTTAGATATTTTGATGGAAAGGAGTTCAGGGAAGAGCTACTGTCTCTTATTCCATTAGCACACCACTGGGGACGTTATATTTACGAAACTGGAAGAGTTGTTTAGGCTGCATTCATTGTAATTTGAGAGGGTTAACCTAATCGTGACAGACGGGGCTCCTGCTATGGTGAGAAAGCACAGAGGTCTGGTAAGCAGGTTGAAGGAGCACGCCCCCCAAATGCATGGACTGCACTGTCTCATCCACCAGAGTGTCCTTTGCGCCAAACTCAGTGGTGAGCTAAAGGATGTTATGGACAAAGTGATGCGTTGGACCGCTTCTGTGCGCTACTGGATGAGGTCAAGGCGTTTCTTAGATTGAGCAAGATTAGGGCAGCAGCTGACCACCTTGCCCTTCTGGGAGACGAAAGGTTCATGTCCAATGTAGCATTTTTAGCGGATATATTTGGCCACCTAAACCAGCTTAACCTGCAGCTACAGGGGAGAGGCAAAACCATAGTGGACATGGTTGAAAAGCTTGAATCCTTCACGAGGAAGCTGGAGTTGTTCGAGTCAGACATATCCACTGGCAGGCTCCTCCATTTCAGTACACTAACATCACAGGCACTGGGACAAGTGACAGAGCTTATGGTGGACTTCATCAAGCAGCTACGGGCCAACTTCACGTCAAGGTTTGAGGACTACTCCATCCCAAAAGACATCATTGCCTTTGTACGCGATCCTCTCACAGTCCGAAGTGGAGACTTCACCTCCCAGGCGAAACAAATTATCCCCTCCTTAGACGAGGCTGCATTAGAAATGGAGCTAATTGATTTTCAAACAAGCTCCCTGGTCAGCGATGCGCTCAGAAGTGCGGAGTCTGTGAGTGCCTTTTGGGTGGCAAGCTCAGAGGAGTATAGCACGATCAAGAGACTCACATGTTATGTGCTCACAATGTTCCCTTCCACCTATACATGCGAGTCGTCCTTTTCTTCAATGAATGCGATAAAGACGCACGAGAGGAATCGATTGACGCATAAAAACCTCGAGAACTGCCTGCGGATTAAAGTGACGATTTTTTATATTTTGAATTAATGGTTCATTGTAATTATTATTCCTAATGTAGCGTGTTTGTTCTGTCGTTTCAGGAGCATATGCACCACCACTCCTCGCCCTCCAATTTTGTTTTCAATGTTTTGACTGAACTTTGTTACTGTTCACATATACAAGTAAACATTACGTTTGAATGATTTAGTGAGCTGGTGTTATTTTTTTCAAACCACACACCGAATGTTGGCTATTTCAGCACCACGCGCTGTCCACCTATTGATCCACTATCAGCGTCAGTGCACCCCGCTGCCAGCTTGTGCCTGTGCTGTATGTCATTCACTCTCAACATGGATAAAAGTACAATAAGCATTCTTCAGGTGTAGGTAGATTCCCTATTCGGACATTATAGCCTATATGTGCGACTGTCGGTCCGATGTTGTAAAAAAAAAATCTCAAAATAATATTTTATTTTTTATTCTCAAAATTACGGGCCTGTTGCCGACCCATGCCCTAAGTGTTATTTATACAGGATCTGGCAGGTATAGGCTGCCAAGTCTACTTTTAAATGAGTGACATAATTAAAAATACTTGTTTGTCTTTATTTTGTCACCCTTTTGTAGTACGTTGTCATGGAACATCTACCAAAAAGACAACAATTCTTAGTTTTGTTTGAAATAGAAACATAGCTTTATATATTTTATTCAATTTCTGCTAACACATCCCCCTAAATACAGCAGCCTGTGTTCAGAGTGCGCAATTACATTTAGTGGATGTACATCTGGACCCTTCCAAAAACCAATACCATCACTTGAACTCAGAAAAAATGTGTCTATTAATTTTATCTCCCTTTCATGGAGTAATTCACAATGCAGACATACACAAAGACAAAGTCCTCATCAGTATTCTCCTTCCTTCGCTGTCCTCTGATCTTGCTCATTCTCATAACCCTTCACAAATGTGTATGGATAATTAATGTACTTTGTTTTTACCAAATACACCGTTGATGATTAAATTCAAATATAATATTCATATTTGCGTTTAGTTTTGCTCTTTAATTCCCATGTTTATGGGAGCATGGGAAACGGTACTGTTTGTTAGGATGAGGGTTAATTTGCTTGTGTAGGTTGTTTGTTAATCCTTATATTAACAGCCTGGACTTTACTCAATAAACTATGTGTAATTTTTAGAAGGTCTTCATGCTGTCTTCGTATAGGCTGGTCAGGGACAGAGGCTAGAATTACACAGAGGCTAGAATTACATTAAAGGTCCCATGTCATGGCCATTTCTACTGATCATATTTCCATTGTTGAGGTCCACTAGAATAGATTTATATTGTGCAATTTTCCAAACTGACATTGGTTTCTCATACAGCATCTCTGTATAGTATGTGTATTCACTCTCTGTCCTAAACGGCTTGTTGGAGCTCCTGCCCCCCCTCCCTGTGAGCCCAGTGGCCGTCTGCGAGACAGCAAGACACAGCGAAACCCAGCCCGAGCACACACACAGACTCACAGCCTCACCGCGTCCCGCCGTCTCAGGGAGGAGAAATCGGCAGAGCTGCAGCTGAGAAAAGATTGAGTGTGTGTGTGTGTGAGGAAGTCCGCGCATTGGTCCATTTGGACCAATTCACGGACTTAACGGAACGGCTCCGCGAACGGAACGGCTCCACGGATTGGTCAATTTGGACCAATGGGTCCATTTGGGTATGGGCACGTCACTGTACCCAGGAAGAAAACAATGGAAAAAGAGAAATCTCCAACGAGGCGTTCTGGGGCAGCATAGACAGTTCTTTTCTGTGTTAGAGTTTTACTCGCTACAGGGTGTACTTTGAGGGTTTGTGACTTTGCAGACCGTTTACATGCATACAAACCTTCATAACACACAAGGGGACGGGTAATAACCGGAAAAGCATGACATGGGACCTTTAAGCACTTTCCCCACGAGCGACTACATTTGGTGTCTAAAGTACATTTTTGGTGGCCCAAAGACCAATAAAAAGGATTAACATCATATTTTTAGGTACAAAATGGTAGGAGTTTTTGAAGATCTCAATCATTTTGTCCCACAGTCCACTTGACATCAGTTTCTGTATTTTCAGGTGGTGTAACTGCAATGTTAGTAGCGTCAACTTGACCCATGCATGAGTGATGTGGTTCTTCCTGAAGGGATTGGTTTGTATACAGAAAATGAGCTACAGTTCTTGCTTGGTTCACAAAACTAGAAGCACACAAAAAGGTACATCACGTTTGTTAGATGTCTGATATTTGATATGTTCTATGCATTACAATGATGCACACAATGCAAAAAATATCTTGTTGCACATTGTACACACGACTTTTCACTTGTCCTAGCAATACTGCGCATATTTAATTTAATTTGATTATAATTTATTTTCAGGTATATCTGTATTTCATCTATATTCCATGTAAATATTGCTATATTTTTATGTTATAATTTTCTTAAAATATATCACTCAACTGATTTTGGAGGATCACTACCTTGAAGGCATACAGCAGACTATGGAAGAGCTCGAAACCATCCTGACCTCTGACTGGCGGGTGGCATTTGAAGTGGCCATCAGGTGGTCCAGAGGAAGTTCAAAGGCAAGATAACAGATGAGACGATCGATAAAACAGAGTCCTTACCCAAACAAAAAACACCAAAATCACATACAGTGGAGAATTCAAAAACCGGACAAGACATGAACAACCACACTTCACTTAAACCCTTACAGAGTAGAACAGACGAAGAGGTATTCTCAATGTAGGCCTTTCTACACTAACTGTTAAGGAATTTGCAGCACTGTCCAAACAATCTCACACCATCTTCCCCAATGCAGATGTCTAGTTCTCCCTCCTCAACTTCTCCCCACATCTCACCTCAATACAGCAACAGACCCTCACAATAACCAACAACACCATAGTCAAACACTTTTAAGTGAACGACGGGAGCCGGCTCGCACCCGCGAACTAGCCGTTTTTTTTTTTGTTAAGTAATACAAGACAGAATGATATGATGATCTCTGCGCTACGGGTGCTCCGTGCATGCATGCAGTGACATGTAATATCCAAGGATTAGAGACTGTTGGATGCTGGCTGTTTTGAGCATTGCAATATATTTATTTTCATTATGTTATTTATCTATGATTATCCTTAGGCTCAGCAAAGATTTGATGTAAGCTGTAGCTGTCTTTTTTTCTTTGGTTAATACTGAAATAGAGCCCTGCTGTTTTGTTAGGGATTTTTCTTTAAATACAATTTTAAAATGTCAATACAGTAGCTGTCCTTTCTTAAAATGTCTATGCTTAAGTTTTTATAGGTGTTGCTATCTGCTTTGTTAAGCGTGGTTCTTAACAGTCAGTGCATTCATTGGGTGGTATCAGAGAGTTACAAGGGTCTGTCAATGCAATGAAAACAATTGAATACTTCAGTACAAAGGATGTATTGAATAATTTAAGTGTATATGTGTACACATATCATTAGTCAAAACAGGGCTAAATTTGATTGAATTATAAAAGGTATATGTTGTAAAAAAGAGCCGTTTGGGAGCCGAAAGAGCCGGCTCTTCTTGGTGAGCCGATCGAGCTGGAATTCCTATCACAAATAAACACACTCGTACCGTCCATAGTAGGGGTCTCCAACACGTCGATCGCGAGCTACCGGTAGCTCGCGGGCAGCTTTTCAGTAGCTCGCCGCTCGCGGTTCACAGACTGTAGAAAAAATCCGACGACAATAAATGCACCTGAATCAGTCCGTGTCGCTGCGGGTCAGACACACATGGATTTATGTTTTAAAAAATACTCGCGCCCCCTCCCTAAAAATAATGAGTGACAGGCTGATAGTAACCTGATAGAAACTTTATTATTCACTTAATCACTGATTGAGATGATGAAGCTAACTTAATCTCATACATTCATGGGATTTATGTAACAGTAAGACAGAGAATGTAAGTGTGCACCCACATGTACTATTTTTGTTTTTACATGCTGTTGTAAATACTCCTGTTGTCTGCTGTGTTCAGACTTAAGTCATGTGTGTGATGCCACATTCAGGATATTCAGTGTCCTTAACAGAAGACCGTTGCTAGAAGCTGCAGCTAGACTGCAGAAGTATTAGTTTTTTGTTTTTGAGGATGGAACAATTTCACACACAGATATAGGGAGGCTAGACCTATACAATTGATTTATTATGGTTTATCATTTCATGTCAAGAAGAAGAAGAAGATCTTTTAAAACAACTTTTATTTGCATTTGTTTTAAACATACACCCACCCTGCAAAAGAGTCGGAACAAACCTAATACATTATACAATCAAATAACTACCAAATAAATATCATTTGAAAGCGTTTTACCCATTTAAAAACATCCTCTTTTACACACTTTAAAAACAAAAACTACACCTTTAAAACTTCAATATTAGAGAGTCATTCTCCCCCAGTGACCACAGAACCTGCCCAACAGCCCACACATCCAGAAACCCCTGCAGATGATTGATCAGCATATAGTGCGCATGCTCCACCCTCAGACGCGCTGCCACCAGCCCCCTCAGACAGAGCACTGCATCCGTCCATCCCACTCCAGCAAGTTGGTTCTTCCTACTTTTCCAGATTGCTAATTTTGCATTAGCAAACAAGAAATGTATCAATAGTAGGGTTTCCTTCTGTATTTGGGGCCATGGACAAAAAGTGGTATGGAGAAAACCTCCCCGAACCCTTCCACCCACCCCTGTAACATATTTTTAAGACCAACCAATCTGGGACAGGACACCACTAAATGCTCCAATGTTTCTGCCATAAAACAGAACGGACAGCCCCCCCTTGTGCCTGGGTCAAAATCAGCTCTGTATTTGTTAGTGGCTATTGCACCGTGTATAATTCTCCATTGGATGTCAGCCATCCGTTTCTCAACCGGAGATTTATACAAGATCCGCCAGCTGCCCTTAGGGGAAAAGCCCAAGCCAAACACATCCGTCCACCTCGACTCTCTGACGCCTGCGAGCGAGCTGAGGTTTAGCACCTTTACGCAGCTAAGATATAGCTTCTTTCCATTGCAGGAGCTGAACTTTCCAGGTGTTAGAGTCCCCAGTGATAGCAGGAGACCATCCTCCTCTCTCCATTCCCCCACCGCAGGACCCACACTCAAGGCAGGAAAAACATAATCATGTCCCTTTCTCCACTGGTCAGCCAGATCTGCATCCAGAGCAAAAGTCCGGTGGGATGGCGACAGCGACTGCCACACCTCATCTACCAAGTTCTCCAGAACTCGGGTTGATTGAATGCCCGTCACCTCAGCCAGTTTTTTCTGTGGAGATCCCTGTCAAATGGCCAAGTTTTACCACTCCCGCTCCAATGAACGCATTTTTTAGGGTGGCTGAAGAGAAACTCAGAATCTTCCAGGCATTGATGACTGAGCAGTAAAAAGGTGCAAGTCCAGTTATCTTGTACGCAGGGGCCTTCAGCAGAAACAGGTGTTTATCAAAACCAAAGCCCCCTGCCCTCCAGAGCAACAGCCGGGCCATAAGCAGCCAGCAGGGAGAGGCACCATACAGCAGCCGCTGAGCTGCCTGCAGTCTAAAAGCAGCAGTCCTTGCAGTAATGTCCACAAGGCCCTGCCCCCCCTCCGCCACAGGTAGGTACAGGACCGATGCTGACACCCAGTGATGACCCGACCAGAAGAAATCCACGAGGAGCCGCTGCAGTTGTTTCATGAGGCCCGGCGGTGGGGTTAACACCTGGAGTCTGTGCCACAGAGACGGGGCAACCAGATTGTTGGCTACAAGAACTCTTCCCCTGTAGGACAGCTGGGGTAGCAGCCATTTCCATTTGGCTAATTTTGCTTGCACCTTTCCCAGCAATCCCTCCCAGTTCTGTGCCACCATGTCCTCAGACCCCAACCAAACTCCCAGGACCTTTAAACCCTTGTTTCCCCAGCTAAGGTTACCAGGAAGACTGGGCCTATTTTCTAGACTCCACTGACCTACCAAAACTGCCTCACTCTTCTCCCAGTTAACTTTGGCTGAAGCAGCCTTCCTATACAAAACTAAACTGTCCTGTAGCTCCTGGATATCTCGCTGACCCTGGACAAAAACACTGACATCATCAGCATAAGCTGATACAACCACCGGGGGGGCCTGAGCTGACTCTGGCAGACACAGGCCCCTCAGCCGGTTTCTAAGTCTGCACAAAAGCGGCTCGATGGCAATACTATATAATAGGCCTGAGATAGGGCAGCCCTGCCTGATCCCCCTTTTAACTGGCACAGGTCTGCTCAGCCCTCCCCCCACCTTCACAACACAACATGCATCACTGTACAAACACTTCACCCAGGACAAAAAATGCTCCCCAACACCAAAAGCCTGCAAAGTGGCAGCCAAAAAAGTGTGATCCACATGATCAAACGCCTTCTCCTGGTCAATAGAAATAATACCAACACTTATATTATACAGTTGGCAAACATCAAAAGTGTCTCATCAAAAACAAATTGTCCACAATTGATCTGCCAGGGATGCAATATGTCTGATCAGTACCAATAAGAAGTTCGATAAAACACTTCAGTCTGTTAGCTAAAACCTTTGACAGTATCTTATAGTCCGTACATAAGAGAGCCACAGGTCTCCAATTCTTCAGCAGGGTTAAATCTCCTTTCTTAAGCAACAGTGAAATCACTGCACGCCTACAGGAAGCTGGAAGAGTCCCTTACCCAAAGGACTCCATCAATACGTCTAGCAAGTAATGTCCTAAAATACTCCAGAAATGTTTAAAAAAGTCTGCAGGTAAACCGTCTATGCCCGGAGCCTTGCCGGAGGTCATCTGTGTCACCGCAGTGGTCAGTTCCTCCAGCGTAATGTCAGAGCCCAGGGTGTCACTTTCGGCTGGACTCAGCTGTGGAAGACCCTGAAGAAGTTCATCAGCAGCTTCCACGTCACAACCTTCGGCTTTGAACAGGTCCGTGTAGAAGGACACTGCATGCCTCCTCATCTCAGCAGGTTCAGAGGTTACCTGTCCATCGGGGAGACGCAGACATACCATATGCTTCCTTTGGCCCACAGACCTCTCCAGGTTGAAGAAAAAGGTGGTTGGTGCATCAATGTCTCTCATGGAAGTAAAACGGGCTCTGATCAGAGCTCCCTTGGCTTTCTCCTGAAGAAAACAGTTAAGCTGTTGTTGTTTTAGGAGGGACTGTTCTATATTTCGAGCAGACACACTCTCTAACTCTCTGATCTCCCTCTCTAACTGCTCTATAGCTCTCCTAATGTTGGCAGTGGAGTAGGCTGTATACTGTTGGCAGAACACTCTAATCTGAGCCTTTCCTACCTCCCACCACTGACTCAGGGAGGGAAAAGACTCTTTCTCTGATTTCCAGTTGATCCAAAACAATTTAAAATTCTCACAGAAAATCTAATCTTGTAAAATGTTAACATTAAACTGCCAGAACGATCTAGGTTTCTCTGTGTTGGATAAAACCAAATCTAAAGAAACTAGCTGATGATCTGTAAAACCAACAGGTTGGATGTGACAGTTCACTGCACGAGTAATAAAAGAAGCAGACATGTAAAATCTGTCTAGCCTGGCTGCACTGACGCCCCCATCTAGCATTCTCATCCAGGTGTATTGTTTAACAGAGGGGTGTTTCATCCTCCACACATCCACTAAGTCAGCCTCTCTTATCACCTGTAACAGTAAAAGGGACGACTGAGGATGCGGCCCCGTCCTATTCTGTCTAAAGTGACATTAGTGCAAACGTTCCAGTCCCCCCCCCAGTATAACACACTCCCCCTGTACACTAGTGTCTAGCTTGTCTTTTAATAACTGAAACACAGATACACGTGCAGGGCCCTGATTGGGTGCATAAACATTAATACAAGTGAAAATGAACTCTAACAGTTCCACTTTCACCATCAAGGCTCTACCTGCCACTATCTCTGTGCTGGATAAAATCTTAACATTTAGCAGCACTGAAAATGTCTGCTTTATTTGGCTCTACATACCTTTGTGAAGCAGCTTTTTCTGACATGAATGTCATGAAATCTAAATACAGAACAAGACTGACTGATGAACATTTAAATTACTCTATTAGAGTGAACCTAAGTGGGTACACTCCAGCATACACCTGTATGGTGGACTCAATGCAGTGCCATTCATCTCACTAACTGTAAAAAAGAGTGAATGCACTTATTTTACACATGTGCCATAAGATTTATTTATTTATTTAACAGGGACAGTGCACATTAATTAACATTTCTGTAAATGTGCCAGAGTTAGCCAAGAAGCTATTTTTCATCTGTAGTCCCTGGACAGATTGTAAAAGTCAACCTAAAACACATTTAATTTTAAACAAGTAAATACAATAAATATAAAACATGCAACACACATTACTGGAATACTTAAATAAATCAATTTAAAAGACAACAATAAAACAAAACAAAAGAACATGTTAAAACACAGGCAGTGGGTTTTAACCTGTTAAGCCCTGAGCCTGTTTTTCAGGTCTCAGGCTCGAAAATGACATTCCCAGAACAAATGACCATATCTTCCCTTCTAAAAGGGTTAAATTAATAATCTTTTTTCTCAAAGTAATGATGAACCTGTGAGTTGGATGTAGAAAAGTCAGAATCAATACAGATGTTTTTTATTTTAAAGAAAATTCAGATTTTACATCGTAAAAAACTGTAAATTATAGTGTCCGTCCAAAGATTATTTTTTACTTATAGTGAAAACCACCCTTGGATGATGGGTTAGTAGACTAAAAGCTTTAGGAATCCAAAGTACAACATATAATAAGTACCCTGTATCAAGATTGATGCAAAACAAGTGACATTTGACCTTTTTAGAGAGATTTAGCAAAAAGAAACCACTTCTGGGGTCATTTGGGTGGATTTTCCATATCTCTGGCCCCCTTTGCTCGATTTTGATGGTTGACACCTCTTTCTGACCGTTAGAGCCAATAGAATCGAAGGGGGAGTCCCCCACACACACACGTTGTGAAGAGAAAAGGTGGGGGCTTCGCGCATGTAATTTTCCATCAGAGTAAACCTATCTCTAGCTTTGACATCTGGAAACGGAAAAGCAGTTTTAATGCTTATGGATTATCAGAAATAATTTCAAAGGGACACAGACACATTAGATTAACCTATGGATTAACTTCAGCAGCGTTTTTATCATTTTAATGCCATTGAAGACCACTTTGGAGAGACTAAAGAGCCAAGGTAAAAATGTTAGCATTTTTAGCTACCTAGCGTCACCTGTTTTGATGTCAATCGATTCTGTGTCACCTCACGATGTGAAACGATGTGTTGGATGTGGTGAAAAGATAAATAATAAGGTTTTGTGAGTGATTTTTGGTGCAGTAAGGTGTTAGCATTTTTCGCTCGTTGCTAATTCAGAGGCTTAGTGTTAGCATTGTGGGTTTTCTTTTAAAAAAAAAAAAAAAATGATCAGTTAGATGAGTTTCTTCCCGTTACATGGATATAAAACATTCATAGTTTTATTAAATGAACATGCCCTCAGACACTGTTTACTGCAAGATGTTGCAGCAGTACCCCGGTACCGGGGTCTCTCGGGCTTAAAGCTCCCATGTCATGCTTTTCCGGTTATTACCCGTCCCCTTGTGTGTTATGAAGGTTTTTATGCATGTAAACGGTGTGCAGATTCAAAACCCTCAAAGTACACCCTGTAGCGAGTAAAACTCTAACACAGAAAATACCTCCCCAAAACGCCTCGTTGGAGATACGTCACTGCCCATTTGATTCTTCCGGGTACCGCCTGATGTCATGCGGTACCCGGAACGAAATGGACCAATCCCGAAGAGCTATGGCCACGCCAGCAGCGGCGTGTTCCTCCTCCAAAGGTTCGAAGAACCGGCATTTCACAGACTAAAGCTTCCAAAACATTGCCCAGTTTGAGGCCGGATATGCACAGCTTGTTTGGACCGTTTGGAGCAGGGGAAGATCTGGGTATACAACCTGTAAGTTTGCATTGTTATTTGTGTATTTATCAAACAAGACTGTTTAAATGTGTAAACTGTGTTGGACTGCTAAGCCATTGACACAGTGCTAACTGTGCTAACTAAGTTGCTAGAGTTTCCATATATCAACTCTAATATCAGCAGATGGCCTTGCATACATGTATCTCATAGCAGGAGAATGTCTGCATTCACACACAAAATACCTATTGACAGTATACTCCGGGTGATTTGCCGTGCGGTCAGTCGCGAAACGTAATTACATTATAGCTGGCGTAGCGTGTATGCAACCGATCTAACACACGGAGCTAGAGCTAGTTTTGGTCGGAAAAACATTTTTGTGATGCTACGTTGCTAGCGTTTAAATATATCAACTACAATGTCAGCAGATGGCCTTACATGTTTGTCATGGCAGGAGAATGTCTGCAGTCACACACACGGAATACTCATACAGTATACTCCGGGTGATTTACCGTACATTGTGACCGTACATATACTGCATGTAGCTAACGAGGCTAGCTGTATGCTAGCGCAAAACAATGTATTCATGCAAGTTACATTGTATGGTAGCAGAATACCCGTATACGATTGCAATTATAAACACGTTATTGCTAGCCTAATATGAACCACTAGCTTTTGTTCATAGTAGTTTTATTACACTGCATTATAGTTGCCTTTCCTCCAAGCTAACGTTCATATCGTGTTAGCTACCAAGGTAAACAAAGCTAGGTTAGCATATTAGCAGGCAAGCTGTTCATTACACAACTACTACTAACGAATCTAAAACAACTAAGTTTCTCTAATATTTTGTGATTTGCATTTGATTTCGTCCAGCCAGATCCTGGCGGACAATCCATGACTTCTACTACTACTGAGGCCTCGTGCTAAAAGGCACCGCACCGACTGTGCGCAGGCAAGATGCGAGGAGGAGGAATGGATGATATACCGTGTGTATATATGTATATTTATGTTCATTTTGTACATTTCTAAAAATAAAGTTTAATGGAAATACTTAGTAGGCCTATCCTTTCTTCCCTGAATTCATATATAGCAAACCATGATTTGATTTCTCATCAAACAGTAGTAGTTTATAACGGGTAAAAATAACTTACTCTTTGTTATGAGCCACAACGGAAAGACAAGGAGACATACACGAGTTTACAAAACCACGGCACATTTATTGTGGTAAATGCAGAGATAGGTGGTTGAGAGGATCGCAGAGTTAGTCTTCCTGCAGCCGCTTTGGAGAGAGACTGGGGCCGTCGTGTCCGGAGGTGTCCGTGATCGTGCTGATTAGCCTCTTCAGCTCCACCCCATCGTAAGACAAAGGCCCTGGGGCCGTCACACTCTTCTATAACAACAGTTAAAAATATATATGTATATAAAATATACGGCTGTACCGACGCCATGATAAGACTGATGTTACGCTGAGAGCAGCCGGGAAAAGCACTGTTAGACATGGGCGCAGCCTCTCTGGTGGTTGACTAATCAGAACGAGTGGCCGAGCTGACCAATCGGAGCACACTAGGCTCACAGGGAGGGGGGGACAAGAGCTCCAACGAGTCGTTTAGTGGAGAAAGTGAATACTGCTGAATACACATGCTTGACAGAGATGCTGTATGCGAAACCAATGTGAGTTTGGAAAATTGCACAGTATAAATCTATTTTAGTATACCTCAACAATGTAATTATGATCAGTGGAAATGGCCATGACATGGGCCCTTTAACAGGTTAAGGAGCAGGGGCCTCATTTATAACGCCTTGCGTAGGATTCACGTGGGAAGGTTGCTTACGTAGAACAAAGCAAAAAAATAGGTACAGACATTTTCCGACATTTTCCGATTCACAAAACATTGCGTACCGGCGAGGGAGGTGCGTAAGGCACTTCCTACGCCTGTTTCCCTTTATAAATCCCAATCAACTCGAAATGCGGCGCAGCTTTTGCGGGCTTCCCGTCACACCCATATTTGCCCATAAATAGTAATTGATACGCCCATAATGAATATTCACCAAACCAATTTCAGGCAAAAACGAACATGGCAAAGACAGAAAAAAGAGGCAAGAAAAGAAACTTCAATAACTGTGAAGTTGAAATCCTTGTCGGAGAAGTAGAGACAAGGCAAAACATTTTGTTTGGTGGCCATAGTATTGGCGTAACGAATGCCAAAAAGGCAACAGAGTGGCAGCATGTGGCAGATGCTGTAAACTCTGCATCAGCACAGGGTCGCACTGTCGCTGAAATAAAAAAGAAGTGGTCAGACATTAAGGTGGATGCCAAAAAACGCCTGGCCTCACACAGGCAGAGTGTGTGTGCCACGGGAGGGGGAAAGGGGGCACCGGAGCTCACCCCTATGGATGAAAGGCTGGCCGGTATAATCGGCGAATCCCTGCTGAGTGGAGTGGTGACGGAGGCAGATGGGGACACTGATGTTAAGGGTGCACCGGATGAACCAGGTAACCACATTTATATACCCGTGTTTGAAATGAGAGTAAACCAAATGCATTCAAGTTGTGTGATATCTGCTGGTATGTAAAGAAAACAATAAGTCTATTTAGAAAAACAAATCATAACTTTATTAACAAAATCATTTTCATAGATGCTGGTTCCAGCCAGTGTTAATTTTGGCAGCTGTTTTTGATTTAGTCTTAGTCTTTAGACGAAAATGGTTATTAGTTTTAGTCACATTTTAGTCATTCCTATCCTTCGTAGTTTTAGTCTAGTTTTAGTCGACGAAAACTCAAAACGTTTTAGTCAACTTTTAGTCGATGAAAAATTACTTTTAGTCAAAATGTTTTCTCTCTTTAAACTAATTCAGTTAGGCAAATACAGGTATCTGAAATTGGAATCAATGTGACAGCATCAAGTGTTGAAATTCGTAAAGCAACATTTCATTCTCTTAACACTTTACTTGTGTAATATATAGGGATGGGTATCGTTAAGGTTTTTAACGGTACTACTACTCTTATCGAAACTGCTTATCGATCCGGTACTTTAACGGTATTCTTGTAGGTACTTTTTGTTATTTTTTAAAGGGAAAAACTAAACAAATTGTTAACCGAATTAACATTGCTTTATTTACATGTGAAATAAATAAATAAAATATGTATAATTATGTTATTATATTGTACTGTACTTGAGTAAAATGTTGAGGTACTTTACATTTAAATGTTTTGCTACTTAGTACTTCTACTCCACTACAGTTCAGAGGTAAATGATGTACTTTTACTCCTACATTTATTATATACCTTTAGTTACTTTACAGATGTGGATGAATGATGTGAAATATAAACAATCCGTGTATCTACTGTCCAATTGTTTTTCTTTATTAAACACGTAAACGGAAGAGCGTCTGAGAGGCCTTTTTGCTTTTTGCTTTTTACCTTGACCGAAAACGGCCAAGACACATATTGAGCCCAGAAAATGGATGTTATTAAGGGCTGTAAATATAATAAGCCTATGTCTAAAATGGACAACATTGTTAGGAGATTTAAACTATACAGCGATTCTGCACTGCGGTCACTCAGCCGCGTCTCGAGTTTGTTTTTTCAAATCAGCTGCTCTTCATTATTCCTGCTATATTTGACGAGTGATACAAATATTTTTTACCACAAGTTCTTAAGGAAACTGACACTCTTGGACTCGGTACTAGTTTGACTTCTACCAGAAATAAAATGAAGTACTTTAACTGTGTACTTTGTGAGTAATCCTCTGTCAAAGTCCCCTCCATAATGCATGTTTTTCTGCTATCTTTGATGAATGATACAAATATAATTTTACCATTAGTTCTTAATGCAATTGATACTGTTTGACTTTGTATTAGTTAGCCTTCTACTAACAATACATTGAAGTACTTACTGTGTACTTTTCCAGTACTCCTCTGTCAATGTCCCCTCCTCAGAACAAGAATGCATGTTTCTCTGCTATTTTTTGAATAAGCGTTAAAAAACCTTTCTTCATGAGACTGATATTGTTGGACAGAGTATTTTAAGAGGATATGGTGGACATGATATCAGCAATACTTCCAGTCAGTACTCCGGCAGCAGCATTTTACACCTTGGAAAGTCTTTAGAGACTGGCCTGGAGGATTTTATTTTTAAACAACACACTAGAAGTACTTCATTGTATTGTGGTAGTACGTGTAAGACTACTGAGTCCAGCAGTATCAATATCATTAAGAACTAATGGTAAAATTGTCTTTTTATCACTCATCAAAGATAGCAGAAAACATGCATTATGTACTATGGAGGGGACTTTGACAGAGGATTACTCAAAAAATACACAGTAAAAGTACTTCAATGTATTGTTAGTAGCAGGTTTACTAATACAAAGTCAAACAGTATCAATATCATTAAGAACTAATGGTAACATTTTATTTGTATCACTCTTCAAAGATAGCAGAAAACATGCATAGGCTACTATGGAGGGGACTCTGACAGAGGATTACTCACCAAGTACAACGTAAAAGTACTTATTTCTGGTAGCAGTCAAACTAGTACCGACTCCAACAGTATCAGTTTTATTATGGTAACACATATTTCGTATCGATCATCAAATATAGCAGGACAGGCTGATTTGAAAAAACAACGCGAGAGACGGCTGAGGTGACTGCAGTGCAGAATCGCTGTATAGTTTAAATCTCCTAACAATGTTGTCCATTTCAGACATAGGCTTATTATATTTACAGCCCTTAACCTGTTCCACTCTGAGCCTGTTTTTCAGGTCTCAGGCTCGAAAATGACATTCCCAGAACAAATGACCATATCTTCCCTTCTAAAAGGGTTAAATTAATAATCTTTTCTCAAAGTAATGATAAACCTGTGAGTTGGATGTAGAAGTGTCAGAATCAATATAAATGTTTTTTATTTTAAAGAAAATTCAGATTTTACATAGTAAAAAACTGTAAATTATAGTGTCCGTCCAAAAATTATTTTTTACAGATAGTGAAAACTACCCTTGGATGATGGGTTAGTAGACTAAAAGCTTTAGGAATCCAAAGTACAACATATAATAAGTACCCTGTATCAAGATTGATGCAAAACAAGTGAAATTTGACCTTTTTAGAGAGATTTAGCCAAAAACTGGGCCATCTGGGGTCATTTGGGTGGATTTGACCTATCTCTGGCCCCCCTTGCTCGATCTGGTTGGTTGACATACCCTTGTGACCGTTAGAGCCAATAGAATCGAAGGAGGAGACTCGCATAGACACACATTATAAAGAAAAAATGTTGCCGCTTCGCGTGTGGAAAGCGAAACTAAACTGGAGGAATGTCTCCTTCTGGAGTTTGGAAACTAAAACGCAGTTGTATTGCTTATGGATTATCAGAAATAATTTCAAAGAAGGCACAGACACATAGGATGAACCTATGGATTAACTGCAGCATCGTTTTTTTATCGTTTTAATGCCATTGAAGACCACTTTTGACCAAGGTGAGCCATATTTACATGTTTAGCTTCTTGGCTCCACATGTGATGATGTACGCTTTCGTTGATAGCGTCGCGAATGTTTATCACTGAGTGTTGAGGTGGGCACCGTTAGATTCAGTGTCTCCAGGACACCAAAACATAGTGTTTGGTTGTGCATCTAGGATAAGTAATAAGGGAGTTCTGAGTGAGTTTATGTGCCTTTGTCGGTCCCGTTTTTTCGATCGAGGCTAATTCAGAGGCTGAGTGCTAGCATTGTGGGTTTCTTTTGAAAAAAAAAATTAAAAAGATCAGTTAGCTGAGTTTCTTCCCGTTACATGGATATAACACATTCATAGTTTTATTCAATATTAAGATTCCTTAGACGTTGTTTCCTGCAAATGACGCGTTTATCCGCCCGGTACCGGGGGGAAGGCGTGAAACAGGTTAATAACATTAGTTTTCTGCGCTCAATATGTGTCTTGGCCGTTTTCGTTGTGATCGCTAAATTCACCTTGTTTCCCTTTGTTTATAATATTATCACCGTTCCAGCACATGAGTGCTTTTGTTTTGAAATCACTTCCGTGAGTTTCGCCCCGCCCCTCGCTCCAATGACCATTAGACCTTTTAGTAAGGTAAAAAGCAAAAAGGCCTCTCAAACGCTCTTCCGTTTACCTGTTTAATAAAGAAAAACAATTGGACGGTAGTGTTGGAGTAGAACACTTCTGCTACGCGCCGTTCGTTGAATGAGGCTGGCCTCTATTAAATCAGAAAGGAATTGAAAACACCGGAATCAAAAGTTATAACAATTTTCTGAGTTTACTGGTAAGAAATAGAACAAGTATACAAGTTATACAGAGTACTCCGGGTACTCCGGGCTTTCAGATTTGTGATGCGATTCGGATAAATGCATCGGGATCAAACCAACTCATCAAACCAAAAAGAAATTGGACTTCAGGTTTGTGATGCGATTCGGACATGGATATCGGGATCAAACCAACTCACCAAACCCAAAAGCATTTTTACCCACACAAACATCAGTATTTCTATCTATTTTTGGGGCGGAGATTTGTCGAGTCTTCCTTCCCATTTTTCTCCCAAGCGAATTAGAGAGCCCCTGGGGAGGAGCTGTTTAAACTGACCACCTCCCCCAAGTGCCCTGACTGGCTGGATTCGCTTCTGGCCGGGTTCAATCAGAGGTCTGACCAGAGAGTGAGATCCCAAGCCACACCAGGTCAAAAGTCAATGTTTATCTTTACCTTATCTTACTCTACATTCCTTTCCCAGGGGATATTTTCACCTAAACTATCCTCCTTCAGACATTTAAACTCTTCTCCACCTATTTAACGATGTCTTTTAACGACTTAATGACGACATCTGCTTTTAGGGGTGAAACCCAGGCAAGGTGTGTGTATACACAGAATCTCTGGATCAGTGAGTTTGGAAAGTAAGAATAACATTCCTATTCTATATATAATTACCCAAAACCGTTGTGATTACATAAAACAGTTCAAACAATACATGTTCACTAAAATACAATTCAAAATAATACATGTTTACTTCAATACAGTGTAGAATCATATCTTTTTACTTCAGTAGATACACGGATTATAAACAAGTCTTAAATCAGACTTTATTTCCACCTGGAGTAAATTCACAAGCTACCCTGCAGTATACAAAGTCATTAAAACTAGCTGCACCTTTACCATCTTAGATAACACTTTAATGATCAATCATTATAAAATATATATATATATTATTCTGGAATGGACCAATCTGCACAATGACTACTTTTACTGTTGCTACTTTTATACTTTTACTTGAGGAACATTTTTTCAATGCAGGACTTTTACTGTAACAGAGTATTCATACACTATGGTATTTTTACTTAACTACAAGATCTGAGTACTTTTCCCACCTCTGCGCACCTGATGTGATAACGTTACTCGTAATTGGCGCAACAAAGCTACGAGTTAAGGAAGTCGAAAATTGTGCATTTCTCCGATTGAATATGACGCCTTTTGGCCGGCTGTTTGTACAGACTACTCTACTCGTGTCAACGCGCTTACGCCATAACACTAATGGCAAACAAGCTTTGTCCACATCAAGCCTTGTAGAGTATCTCTATACTTTTGAACGCTCCGTCCCCGGCAGATCTCTGTGTCCGCTGCAGCATGTCTGTTAGGCCCCGCCCCCCGCACACAGAGAGACACAGGGAGATCGCTCTTCTGGAGTGAAGAGAGCGGAAATAATGATATTGCAAGTTAGAAACGTAAGATGCATTTTGACAGACAAGATGGACACTTGGGGGAAAATATGCTGCATTTTGAATGTCCGATAGTCCACCATTAACACCTTAGTCCCGTCTCGTCTCGTCAACGAAAACGAAATATACATTTCGTCATAGTTTTCGTTATCAAGAATCTATTTTTAGCTCGTCTTCGTCTCGTCTTAGTCATGTAAAAAAGGTCGTTGACGAACATTTTTCGTCATAGTTTTCGTTGACGAAATGAACACTGGTTCCAGCGGGGTAGGGGGACAGTGTACCGAGGAACCTCGTGCCTCGAGCCCCGGCTTCTCCACTGCACCTCCTGCGTCGTGGCCCGGCGTCTCCACGGCACCTCCTGCGCAGCCCTCCGGCAGCGGCCGTGTCCTCATGGATGCAGTCCTGCAGATGCAGAGGGACACAATTGCTGCAATACACGAGGTTGCAAGAGAGCTGGGACAACTTTGTCATGTGTTGGCTGAAATAAGCACTTCTTTAAAAGATTTGGCCAATAAATAAGTTGTTTCCATACCTTGTTTTGTTTGTTTTACGCATGTGACGCATCACATCCAGACGCTGTTGCAGTCCACCAGTGTTTCACACCCTTGCCTGGGGAAGGGTGTCAGGCTCGTCTTGGGCACAAGCAGCCTCAGGGGGTAATGGGACATTGTTCAGCAGTGCCAAATTGTGAAGCACGGCACACGCCCTCACAATTTGGCACACCTTGTCAGGCTTGTAACAGAGTTTGCCTCCTGTGGCATCGAGGCAGCGCCATCTGCCCTTTAGCAGCCCTATGGTGCGCTCTACCACAGCTCGTGCCTGGCTGTGGCGAGTATTATACTGTCTCTCCTCTGCGCTCTGCGGGTTGTGGAATGGGGTGAGCAGCCACCGCTTGAGGGGATATCCACTGTCACCTGTAGGGTTGATAAATAGGTCATATAACGCAGCATATATGCATTATTATTTATTTAGGAGTTTTATATTAATCATTCTTACCTAAAAGCCAGCCATCACGCACAGCTCCGGCCTCAAGTCTGCGGCCAACACTGCTGTTACGCCAAATGAAGGCGTCATGGGTTGACCCAGGCCACCGAGCAACTACATTTGTTAACAGCATGTTCGCATCACATATGATTTGGACATTAATGGAATGAAAGTGCTTTCGATTAACGAATGCACTTCATTCACACTAGGTGCCCTTAAAGCAATGTGAGTGCAGTCAATGGCACCGATTACATTTGGGAAACCGGACATTGCTGCAAATTGCATTTTTTTATTTGCCTGCTCACCCACCGTGTAAGGAAACTTAATGTACAAATGCGACAACGCAATTATACCTCCCAACACATCTGGCATAACACGGCTGAGGGTTGGCTGGGATATCCCCGACCTGTCAGCCATTTCCCTCTGAAACGTGCTGGTTGCCAGAAAAGTGTTGTAAGCACTTGGATTGGAACCGGCACGGCTCGGTTTCTTAGTGTGCTTCTCTGCAAAGCCGGGCCCAACACAGCACAAAGCTCCAACAAAACGGCTCTTGGAAGTCGGAACCGACTCATGAGCCACTCATCATCATTGGCCAGCAAATCTTGCTGGTCTCTGAAATTTCGCTTCCTCCGCACTCTTCCATTCGCCAAGTCCTCTAGCAGTGCCAAATCATCCATTGTGCGTCATTACACAATGTGATGGCACGCATTTTTATACACACCCGGCCACCTGATTGTATCTGATAAGGTACAGGTGGTGAAATTACCCTGCTTTTATTGACTGGTCCATTTGCTAGCCATAATAAGATGAAGATTCGTCATAATCATAATGAATATTAATACTAGTTATATGGCTTCCTTTTTACTCTATATGGTATGTAAGGCACCTAAAGCTGAATCTGTGTTAACTCTTTTTGTAGCCTACTACTGTTAAAGTTATTATCGATAATTGATTTTAGACCATGCAAGCTTTTTTAATCACAGAAACGTATATAGTTGCACACAGAGGTGTGCCCGTCACCAGACGCACAGGATAGCCTACCTCAGATGTAACGTAATGTTCTTCCCTTTTTAGAAATTATAGTAAACCGAGTGCAATTAAGCTGGGTTTGCACATGTATGTACAAACAGTTGGGGCTTTGTTTACAAACGTGGTTTGTGTTCCAGCTGCCGATCAGCTGCCGATCAGCTGTGCGCAGCGGCTCCACTGCACCATTTGTGTCTCAACGCCACCGCAACAACTCTACCCACCACTTAAATGAAATATTGATCATAACGGGCTTCAAAATACATATATTTTTTAAATATTACCAAGTGGTTTCATGTACAACTTACAAAAGTATCATGCTAAATTAAGCTCTGTTGCTTGGATATCACTAGATCCTGTTACATCAGCGTAATATAAGTACATAATGATTGATGTATAAATTAGCATAATTACTAGCTAGCTGCTAGCTGCCGTGGCCGCCTCGTTAATATCAAAATCCATCATATAACAATCCAGTACCATGCTGTCATGAATGCGCGGTGCTGTTACGTGTACGAAAATTGACATGCTTGATGTGAACGAGCCTTTTGGGGGGCATGGTTAAAGTTGCACATGCTCTATGAAGCCACAAACAGGTACTTTTGTAACATACAGGTACTTTTGTGACGTTTCGCTCTCTCAAAAGTTGGGCCATATTGTCTTCATGCGCCAATGAGCAACTCTCATAGGAATGAACGAGGCCCCGCCTCCCAAACTGTATCCAGTTCTTATTATACATCCATGGGCAGACCCCTGTCGCATGAGCAGGCATAAGCTCCGCCCCCTCTTTTTTCTTCAAATATTTCTTTTTTTAAAGGGCCCATGTCATGGCCATTTCCACTGATCATAATTACATTGTTGAGGTATACTAAAATAGATTTATACTGTGCAATTTTCCAAACTCACATTGGTTTCGCATACAGCATCTCTGTCAAGCATGTGTATTCAGCAGTATTCACTTTCTCCACTAAACGACTCGTTGGAGCTCTTGCCCCCCCCTCCCTGTGACCCTAGTGTGCTCCGATTGGTCAGCTCGGCCACTCGTTCTGATTAGTCAACCACCAGAGAGGCTGCGCCCATGTCAGTGCTTTTCCCGGCTGCTCTCAGCGTAACATCAGTCTTATCATGGCGTCGGTACAGCGGTATATTTTATATACATATATATTTTTAACTGTTGTTATAGAAGAGTGTGACGGCCTCAGGGCCTTTGTCTTACGGTGGGGTGGAGCTGAAGAGGGTAATCAGCGCGATCACGGACACCTCCGTAGCCGGTGCTATTAATCCCAGCGGCCCGGAGTCTCTCTCCAAAGCGGCTGCAGAAGGACGAACTGAGCGACCCTCTCCCCTCGACCACCTGTCTCTGCATTTACCACAATAAATGTGCCGTGGTTTTGTAAACTCGTGTATGTCTCCTTGTCTTTCCGTTGTGGCCTACGAGCTACTCTTATAACAAAGAGTAAGTTATTTTTACCCGTTATAAACTACTACTGTTTGATGAGAAATCAAATCATGGTTTGCTATATATGAATTCAGGGAAGAAAGGATAGGCCTACTAAGTATTTCCATTAAACTTTATTTTTAGAAATGTACAAAATGAACATAAATATACATATATACACGGTATATCATCCATTCCTCCTCCTCGCATCTTGCCTGCGCACAGTCGGTGCGGTGCCTTTTAGCACCCTCAGTAGTAGTAGAATCCCTTCCCCGTCATGGATTGTCCGCCAGGATCTGGCTGGACGAAATCAAATGCAAATCACAAAATATTAGAGAAACTTAGTTGTTTTAGATTCGTTAGTAGTAGTTGTGTAATGAACAGCTTGCCTGCTAATATGCTAACTTAGCTTTGTTTACCTTGGTAGCTAACACGATATGAACGTTAGCTTGGAGGAAAGGCAACTATAATGCAGTGTAATAAAACTACTATGAACAAAAGCTAGTGGTTCATATTAGGCTAGCAGTAACGTGTTTATAATTGCAATCGTATACGGGTATTCTGCTACGTTCGGTCATACAATGTAACTTGCATGAATACATTGTTTTGCGCTAGCATACAGCTAGCCTCGTTAGCTACATGCAGTATATGTACGGTCACAATGTACGGTAAATCACAGTACAGTATACTGTATGAGTATTCCGTGTGTGTGACTGCAGACATTCTCCTGCCATGACAAACATGTAAGGCCATCTGCTGACATTGTAGTTGATATATTTAAACGCTAGCAACGTAGCATCACAAAAATGTTTTTCTGACCAAAACTAGCTCTAGCTCCGTGTTAGATCGCTACGCCAGCTATAATGTAATTACGTTTCGCGACTGACCGGCAAATCACCCGGAGTATACTGTCAATAGGTATTTTGTGTGTGAATGCAGACATTCTCCTGCTATGAGATACATGTATGCAAGGCCATCTGCTGATATTAGAGTTGATATATGGAAACTCTAGCAACTTAGTTAGCACAGTTAGCACTGTGTCAATGGCTTAGCAGTCCAACACAGTTTACACATTTAAACAGTCTTGTTTGATAAATACACAAATAACAATGCAAACTTACAGGTTGTATACCCAGATCTTCCCCTGCTCCAAACGGTCCAAACAAGCTGTGCATATCCGGCCTCAAACTGGGCAATGTTTTGGAAGCTTTCGTCTGTGAAATGCCGGTTCTTCGAACCTCTGGAGGAGGAACACGACGCTGCTGGTGTGGCCATAGCTCTTCGGGATTGGTCCATTTCGTTCCGGGTACCGCATGACATCAGGCGGTACCCGGAACTAAATGGAAGACTCAAATGGGCAGTGACGTATCTCCAACGAGGCGTTTTGGGGAGGTATTTTCTGTGTTAGAGTTTTACTCGCTACAGGGTGTACTTTGAGGGTTTTGACTCTGCACACCGTTTACATGCATAAAAACCTTCATAACACACAAGGGGACGGGTAATAACCGGAAAAGCATGACATGGGAGCTTTAAAGCTTTAAACCCCAAATCAGCACTTTAGTAACAGGGCTGAAATGGAGGGATATGAGGCATGGCTAGAATGTTTGTTTGGTATTTTGAGCAAAACACTTCATCGACATGTTTTTTATATATTTTTATTTATCTGAGACCTATGCTATTGCCTAAAAATAGCACGATAGGTAACCTTTAATATTAAAGTACCTCAGAATAAAGATATTTACTTAATAATAAAGTACCTCAACATTGTCTTTCAGGGTAGTTCTTGAGTAAATACTCCTACTTAGTTTCCACTAGTGTCAATGATGTATTAGGGGCATTTAGTGTCACATTGCCTGATACCTCCATGTTAGTCAGACAGGCTTATGTCCAGGGGTTTCCTGGAACAAATCCCCAAACAGCTGGCAAACCTTGGTGGAAAAATGAGTCAGCCTCCCTCAAGATTTAATGTTGTGGTTCCATTGCCCACGGCACTAAACACCAGCTGGTCAAAAGTAGAAAAACTGGTTGTTCTGGAAACCTCATAGATGTGTCTGAATATAAAGCAGGACATTGGAGGGGCAACAAATGAAGTTCATTCTATTTTCCCTCAGGTAAAACTAAACTTGTTCAATATAAAGCTCGAAATCTCAAATTAAAAAAGGGTGTAAGGACAGGATGTACAAAAACTCTCTGGAGGACATTTAATATACACATTTCTATTAAAACTTCCTGACAGCGCACCTATCAAAAGGGGGCCAAGTAAATGATGTTCAATTATTTTGCTTCCTATAAGCGAAAGAAACACTGACCTGTGTGGAAAACACAATAGCTGTCTGCTTGGCTGCCAACTGACAACCTTTAAAGGTCCCATGTCAGGCTTTTCCGGTTATTACCCGTCCCCTTGTGTGTTATGAAGGTTTTTATGCATGTAAACGGTCTGCAAAGTCACAAACCCTCAAATTACACCCTGTAGCGAGTAAAACTCTAACACAGAAAAGACCTGTCTATGCTGCCCCAGAATGCCTCTTTGGAGATTTCGCTTTTTCTTCCTGGGTACAGTGACGTGCCCATACCCAAATGGACCCATTGGTCCCAATCCGTGGAGCTCCTCACACATACACACTCTCTCTGCGGCAAAACTGTGACGCGCTGGGGGGGGGGGGGTTGCTAGTGCAGGGGCTCCAACAAGCCGTTTAGGACAGAGAGTGAATACACATACTATACAGAGATGCTGTATGAAAAACCAATGTGAGTTTGGAAAATTGCACAGTATAAATCTATTCTAGTAGACCTCAACAACGGAATTATGATCAGTAGAAATGGCCATGACATGGGACCTTTAAAGTATTATCAGTTTGTGATAGACAACAAACCTGATTAAAAGCTCCACTTAGGATGAAGAGAGAGGGAGATGTTAGGGGGGGGGGTGGTTGAAGGATGTGAGCACTGAGGTGAAGCAGGAAGGTTTTTATGAAAACGTGTCTGGGTTCAAATGTATATATTTGGGGGAAGTTTGATAATGATAGTTTCTGAAAATCTCTACACCAAAACACATTCATATGAAAAAAGTTTGCCGTCTATATATTAGCTTTGGATTAGTTTTATAGGAGAAATAAGTGATAAAGAAGTAAGTCGCCTAATTAGTAGGGTAATTACTAGTATTGTTGGAATTTACCCGAGAGCAATAAGAGAACTTAATCTGAACTAGCACTACAACGCATATGGTTAAAGACACAATGCAACTGCCCTAAATTGTCATCAACACATATTTATTACTGTATTTTTTTTTAGAATTATTTATAAAGTGGTCAACTCTGACGAACAAATTTCACTACGTCGGATTTTAAACACTGATTTTAACTTCATTTATCGTATGTTTGTATGTATTTCTGTACGTGTACAGATATGCATTGACAGGATTGCTTTTTTAAAACTTATTTTTTGCTTCTCCTATCATGCTATATTTAGGCATATATTATGGGACATCCCTCATATCCCTCTATTTCAGCCCTGTTATGTATCGTCCACAAGGTTCCGTTGCGTGCTTCAATGGAGACGCTTCCCATTCACTTTGAATGGGGTGACGTCAACCTTTGCCGAACTGCATTGTGGTTCCGTCACGTCGCTTTGCCTCCGTTGCTCGCTTCGAAAGTTGAGAAAAGTTCAACTTTTCAAGCGTCGACGGAAGCGCCAGCCAATCAAATCCCATTTATGCAAATCTGCCAGTACAAGCACTAGCCAATCAAACTGTGTATGTAAATATACTGGGAGAGCCATAGCGCGGGTCATTTCGTCATTTTCCAAAAAATGGAGGAGAAAGTAATTATAGCGGTAGGGAATCACCCGGTTTTATACGACCAGTCCCTGTATACATACCGGGATACAAACCGGAGGAACCAGGCATGGAGGGAGGTGGCAGAGACAGTGGGTGAAACTGGTATGTTTTCGATGTTACATTACCATAATTACTAGCTAGCTGCTAGCTGCCGTGGCCGCGTCTTTAATATCAAAAAGACAAATACACTACAAAAACAGAAACGTATTGACAAAGGTTATATCAAAAAGGCTTCAAATGTATTCAGTATTGTTTGAACATTTAAAAGTAAAATGCTTCAATCTGGTGCACTTTGAGCACACAATTACTAGAGACTAGATCTAGGGGGTACACCTCTAAAACACCCATATGAAAAAGATCGGTTTACATTTTAATAATCAAATAAGTATGTGAACATAACCAATAACCTACCATAGCCAATAACAAATAAATGTAACTTATTTTATTTTTGTTGTTCTTTCATATCTTATTTTACCTAGTTAACATTTATTTATGCATCTTTTTTTATCTCTCCAGTTTTAAACGATATGTTTGTTTTACTGTCCTACAGATGGAGCCTCTTATTTTGGACCCCAGCATACAGCTTCCTGCCTACTGCCAGCCAGTTACCTGCCTAAGACCTGCCAAAGACCAGTATTCAGGAATGTTAGGCCCTCCCACTATTCTCCAATTTCAGGGTTTAACCAGGAGATGGCGCTATATATTAAATAACTATGGCCAAACTAAGACTTAGTTTTTCACAAGAGACAATGCAGATATTATATAAAAAACTAAAGTTAAAATCTTGTTTTTAATGCCCCAAGAGCAATAACATCTTGTCACAAGCTTTTTGGAAGAAAAAGACTGACCCAAGAGACCTGTAGTTGACTAATTACAGGCCTCAATAAAGTTCTGCCATTGGTTGTGAAAAACAACGGTGGACATAGTGGAAAGTGAAATTGAGATTGTCAAATTTAATAAAAATACAAAATAATGTATCTGTGTACGTGTTTTACTATATGTGATCTGCATGCACTTATCAAACATCTAATTAAAGAATGGGGAGGAGCAAAAAACACACACTTCAAGTCAGATCATCACCCTTAGCTATTTCAATTACCTCTCAAACAACCTAAACTAGTTATAAATGTTTATTTTAAATAAAGTCTTTATGACTCAGAATATGAATAACATGGGGCCGTTACAGTTTGTTTTCATCTGATTTCAAATAAACAAAGTCTTGGCTTTCAGAATATTAAACTTGTTTCGGCAAATTTAGATGATAAATACAACTATGAAGCCGACCCCCCTCTGAGTGAATACCTGTTAACTTAATTGTTAACACAATAAAAATGATAACAAGAAAAGTTCATGTTTTATCAACATGATGGGTTTCCCTAACGCTCAGAGTCGCAACGACTAATTACAGGCCTCAATAAAGTTCTGCCATTGGTTGTGAAAAACAACGGTGGACATAGTGGAAAGTGAAATTGACATTGTCGAATTTAATAAAAATACAAAATAATGTATCTGTGTACGTGTTTTATGTGATCTGCATGCACTTATCAAACATCTAATTAAAGAATGGTAGCTGTACCTCTCAAACAACCTAAACTAGTTATAAATGTTTAGAATATGAATAGAACTTATATAGATCACTTTACATTTCTGCGAATGAATAGCTTAGCTACTTGGCACTAAGAGTACAGATATGTCTACCCTTTCTTTTCAGAGTGTAATATCTGCATTTTCTCTTTTGGTTTGAATAGGAGAAGGGCAATGGTTATCGATGGTGCTTTTAATGCCTATTGTATACGAACTGTGTGATTTATATTGCTTTTCAAATGCATATAAGCCCCCCATTTACACTGCACTTCCCCGTCAAGAAAATGAATAGCACTTAGTTAGATCACTTTACAGATCAGGTTGGACCAGCCCTGTCGCTACTCTCTGCATTTCCTACTGCAGATTAAAAAAAAAGCTACAAATATGTATTTCTTAATAAACTAAATAGGCCACCATTGGTAGCAGTTCTCATTATATACTTCTCAGTAACTGCTCCCCTTAAATTAAATGTATTCTGTAGATAAATGTAAACGTTCACCATCCCCCACCCGCCCACTGTTTGTTGCTTTTTGACATGTAAATGGGTAACTACCCCCCTCTGAGTGAATACCTGTTGTACCTGTCCGGGGCTAAGCCCATAGGACGATGCTCTGATGTCATCACCCTCGCACATTGGTCATATGTTTACAAAAAACGATGTTAACACTTTCTCGTTCTTAATATATGCTATATTTAGGGTCGATATGTGTTGAATTTACTTTAAAATAGCAGATCACTGTGATTCACTTCTCCGCGGCTCCTCCGTGCAGAGAGGCCCCCCCCCGTTGACAATTCACGAGCGTCTAACTCTCTCCCCCCTCCCCCCCCCCATATCTGGATTTGGCCCACAGACCTAGAGAGTAGCAAAATACAGTGAGTCCTAAACACAAGTAGTCAGGGTTCATTTATAACGCTTATTTTGATTTATTTTTCTCAAATGATGCTGTATGTTTCACTTTCTGAAAGCGTTAGAATCGCACATGAAAAATATTGAAAGCTGCCAGCTGCCCTCGGCCATGTCTTTGGCGGTGATCCAAGCTTCGGTACCACAGTGGATAAAGTTAGTAATACATTTATAGGCTACTGATCAAATGTCAATACATTACATAAGTCTTATTCTCATTCATACTTAATTTATTTCTTCTTCTGTCAGTATGAACACAAAAAACTAACCGGTATTACATTTCATTCTAAAGTTTACGGTCTAAAAAGGTATTTAAAACAGATAATTTGTCGTTGCTTTTGGCATAAGCAGACAGAGGAAACATAACGTTCTCAGTAAGATTCACGAGCGTCTAACTCTCTCCCCCCTCCCCCGTCGCACCACTTTAGACAGAATGGCAAGGGGCTGCTTTTGAACTTTTCGTGAAGATGGCCTTATTCATTTTTAATACAACTGAGATGTTGGGAATCTATTTATAGACAATTTATTGTGGCTCAGGTTAAGATTCCTCAAGTGAGAATCCAAACATAAATAGTCTTGCAATGGTCTTTGACAGAAGAGATTGACAGCTTCAAAGACTGGCGCATGGCTCCCTCTTTTCTGTCTTTTGAGGCGACTGCAACAAAGGCTCCCCACTGTTGTGTTCGCAACAAAGCATGACTCAGTACACATATTCCAGGAATGTAGCTCCTCAATTTCTATTTCATGTCCACAGTATTAGAAAAGATTATTATTCCACAAATGTATTCTCTCTAGTGATTACCTTGATGCCAAGGAAGTGCTCAGTGTATGTCTTATGACCATTTAAATAGTTAATGTGTTGTCTTGTGTTGACGTGCAACCGCATCTTTACACCTCCATGTTCACATTTCCATTACCTAGAGCAGGGGGTGTCAAACTCAATTTCATCGCGGGCCACATCAGCATTAAGGTTGCACTCAAAGGGCCGGTTGTAACTTTAAGACTATATATATAAATAATGTTTTATATAACATTATTGCCTCTGCATTGGATTATTATCGGATAAGGTAATAACTTAATAATTAACTATGTCTGAGAGCAGAAGTTTAGGGCAAATAATTTCAAATAATTGCAAGTCTCTTCAGTGCGCATGTCACAAGATGCATTATGGACATTGTGCCTTATTCTCATTCATACTTAATTTATTTCTTCTTCTGTCGGTACTGCGCATGTGCGAGATGGTCCGCCATATTGCTCAACTCCGTACGGCAACCCAACTAGGACACTTGACACAGTGGCTTTTGGCAAAGCACACAAAGAAAACAAAAAAAAACCGAGAGAGATGAGTTATTGTTATTACAACGTGACTTCACTATTATTTAACAACTATTTTTATTGGGTTCTTTTATTTGGGGTTAAGTACATTGTCAGAATAAGTGAGAAATGGATTTAACTTCTGTTAGACAGCTATCATACTGAATAAATATTTATGCAAAAATGTATGGCATTAATAATGTATATCTAATTACATTTAAAAATGTATGGCATTAATAATGTATATCTAATTACATTAACTGTGAATGTCTTTCATTTTATTTAAAATGAAATAAAATTACATAAAACATTTTCCATAAAAAAGTTGATTCAAGAACAAATCAGTACTTTTCTTATATGACTATTATTGCTAAATTTGAAAGGTCTTTACCAGCTTTGGAATTATATATATATATATAGCACCTTCTGCCATCCCATCTCTACTGACAATCATTAACACTTAGATTTTATGATATCGTAAGCATCTTCAGTGATTGACTTAAACATTGAGAATGTATTTATTAACTTCTGACATTTTCATATACAAATGTGATCATACACCAACACACTTTTTTTAATTGAGTTGTGCAACATGGCGGACCATCTCGCACATGCGCACATGCATAACATCTCGCACATGCGCATAACAACATGGTGATGTTTTGTAAATGATTACATGTCTTATTTAGCACAGACTATGATCCAGACTATGATCCTATCCGTGACATATGGATCTTAACAAAGATCCGCTATACATTAGTACCAGATATACTGTACACGGACATTTTAGTGAACCAGACCAGCTGTTTCCGCCGGGTCTTCGCTTCCCGGGCATCACGTTGTTTACAAGTGTGTTCAGATGCTAAATAAAAGTTTAGCTTGTACTTTTGATACCCCGCCTCTCGGCACCACAACATCCAGTTTACTGTATTTCACATGAGCGATGTCGAACATTGAAAAGTCCTTATAAGAAAAGTACTGATCTAATAACAGAGATTTTATATGACTATTATTGACTTGAACACTGAGAATGTATTTATTAACTTCAGACATTTGAAATATTTGAAATCAGATGAAAACAAACTGTAACGGAGCCTGCCGTGTTATCTATGATTACTATGCCTTACTGTACATTCATAATTTCAGCCGGAGGTAGGTGGTAGGCGTTGCGGAGGAGCAGATTGCGAGTGAGGTGCCTGTTCTAAACGAACTATTCCAGCTGTTATAAAGCATTAAATAAAAAGTAAGCAAGGAATACAGAATGTTTCGTTACGTTACTTTGTTGAGAATGTGGCCATGTACATGTAATACATGGGATCATTTGCAGCGACTTGGTCATTGTGGGGAAAAATAACACCCATCCTGATCGTTTCAATGAAGTTGAATACAGAATATTCATATTTGTCAGTGATTTCATGTCAATTCGGCGAACATAAACATCAATGATGATGATTAAATTAGGATTAAAAATCGGGAGAGCCGGCTCGTTCGTTTTTTCCGACTAAACAACATTATTTAAATGATTACATGTCTTATTTAGCACAGACTATGATCCTATCCGTGACATATGGATCTTAACAACAAAGAAGTTGATTTCACATGACTCCAGTGTGGAACCCCACTGCACCCCCTGGTGGATCAATGATCCATTGCAGCTGGCTTCACAATAATTAAATGTATTTATCACGGGGGCGGTATCAAGTCAGACTGGGGGCCGGCCGGCCATCACGGAACGTGCACGAACCGATCACGACCCTCGCATTTTAAACTGTCCAAAATAAGACGCTTCATCTGTATAGTATACATTGAAATGATTTCAAACCTGTTTATCCCAATAATTATAAAGGAGTGCCTTGGAAATATTTGGTAACATAAATTGTGATCAAAACGTTTGAGACCCACCGAGATAACTTAGACTAAAGTTAACTATCTAAACCAGTGGTTCCCAAACTTTTTGGGCCCAAGGCACACCAAAGGACAAAAAAAAATCTCAAGGCACACCTATTGTGCAAAATAGCCCGTATAACACGTGTTATCACTCATATCATGTAAAATATCTGTAAATGTGCATAATTATTTACTAATGCCAAATAAAATGTGACAAAGACAACTATATTACTCATGAAATATTTATTAACGAAATATTTCAATTAATTTGAAACTTTATGAAATTAGGCTTCATCAAAGCAGCAACACACTCATTTAAACCAGACAGGTCACACAATAAAAAATGAGGCAAAGGAAACTCAGCAGAAATTCAGCACAGAGAACTGTCAATGCAAGGAAGCTGCACTGTCCATGGTCCTGAACTACAAATTATAAATGTAACATTTCAGCAATCAGCATAGAAACATGTGCTATTGTAAATATTTTTGCCGACTTACAAATTAGTGAGATACATGTGCCTGTTGGGGCACGCAGATTTTTTTAATCCTTGGTGGCACTGAGGAGAGGGCCACTCGCAAGTCCTGTTCAACAGAGAGCTGTGACCTCCTGTTGTTCTTCATGCCGCTCGCATGCAGTTTCTCTGTCAATTGTTGCTCAATGTCTTCTGACATGTCGTCGATTCTTCTTTTGATGGTATTATCAGACAACGGCACTTTGGATAGCTCATTTGCGGCATCTGGACCCAGCATGATACCTACCATTTTTTTGCAAGCGGGGAGGATGAGTGTCTCCGCTATTGTGTGAGGTTTCTTCTGCTTTGCAATGAGCTCCGCTAGCATGTAACTAGCCTCCATTGCCTTTTCAGACACTTTCACACAATCCAACAAACGGTCTTGCTGCCTCTGGTTCAGATCCCGCGCTCTTATGAAGTAGGCCAAGTTTCTCTGAACATGGAAGGGATGTTTGGTTTCCAAGTGCCTCTTCAGCTTGCTTGGAACCATGTTCGCATTAGCTAACTTCTCCCGACAGACGACGCACTCGGGTTGAGGATTGTTGCCATCCCCGGTCCAACTGAAGCCATATGACAGGTAACTGTCATGATACTGTCTGCTGACAGTTTTTTTCCTCTTTTCTTTCGGTGGTGGGTTTTCTCCGCACAAGAAAGCGCTCCATTTTCCCTTTTGCGTGTTTCTTTGTTTTAATGTTGTCCTTCAGCCTTTGGTGTGTCACGGTCATATAATTCCCACCTGCAACTGCGTTACCTGCGAAATATGGGGTTCCGTGAGGATTTTTATTAAAAGAATTGTTTTTAGGTATAGAGTTTGCCTCTGTATTATGAAATGAGTGCATACAAAGTACTGATATAGTAAATTAAAAAATAATTATTTTTGTGTAGTTGTATATTGCAATAATCACGTATGGTTGTCACAAAATCCCACGGCACACCCGGACTTGCCTCACGGCACACCAGTGTGCCGCGGCACACAGTTTGGGAACCACTGATCTAAACACTCAGAGTCCTTTACCTCACTGAGCCTCTCAGCCTCCACCGTTGTTGTAGAAACATCTTCTTCTTATATCCGTTAGAGCAGCTAGCACCAGATGCTAATAACAACGGCGCCGGTGTAGGTACCATATGTGCACGGCCTACCAGATCAGCACGGGGTCCGTTACGCTTACTAATGACGTCACGCTTTGGCTGTACGGCAACCCAAGAGGACATTTTACACGGCCAAATTCCGCAAAGAATATTAAAAAATAACAATCGACAGTGAATGTATGTTAGTGGAACTGTGTCAGGAAAGTGAAGTATTAATTAAGTAATGTTATTGAAGAACTGAAATGCATAAAATTGAAAGTTAATATGTAGCATATCCCTCCGAAATATGGTCGTAGACTTTTCTGATGATTTAGAATTTATTGAAACTCCAGACTCAACGTAAGAGCTTGTGCCTCTTCGGGGGGTGCTAACATTTAAACATAAACTTTATTCTTTACTTTCTCCGTCTTTATATGTAGAAGATATCAGATACCGTCATGTTGTTTCCATAACAACAACAACTTCCTGTCAACAGCTCCTGTTTCACCTGCTTAATACAGTTATCATCACTGCTACTGTGGTCACATCGGGGACCCGTAACATTTACAATAGTTGAGATGTGAAGGGGGTTATGTTTTTTGTCTGTGTTCTGGGTTCCTGCAGTTTTTTGAACAGACAGTACACACGTTCAGAGGATGAACGTGTGTACTGTCTGTGGGAGTTTACGCTGTTGACAGGAAGTTGTTGTTGCTATGGAAACACCAGATACTGTTGATTGGCTGTACGGTATTCACACGCTGATTGGATGTAACTAGGGTATACCGGGGGTCTGAGCAAAGACGAATGAGTGTAGGTAGAGAGAGAGGGAGAAGAATAGGAAGGAGAATATAAGATATAATATTTTCGCGCCACATGTAAAGTAAAATATTTTTATTTTGTTCTTTTTTAATTAATTAAAGTTAATGCTAAAAAGTGCCAGTATAGCCCTAATACTTACTTCTACTTATTTCGTTTTGATTGTTATATTTGATTATATATTATCAAAAAAGTATATATTATATATTAATATGATATACTTTTATATATTATAAAAGATAATTTTTCCATCTTGAAATAACATAATATAATATATTATCAAAAATGTATGTATTATGTATATAATATAAGATATTTTCTTTTGATCTTAACTTTGACAGAAATGGAGAGTTTTTATACTGAGATAAAGCACTACGTGCTCAATGGTGGTTACCACCAACTCACCATCGCCGCTGAAAAGCCTGATACAAGGAAGAACGTAATTCGGAGGGCATCGAAGAAATACCTGATCAAAGGTAAGTAACAGAATAAGACCATGGTTAAGTCATGAACATAAGTTTTTATTATGAGGTATAAACCCCCTGTACATGTGACATCATCATAATTTTGCTCCTGTAGTGTAAGCACATATTCCTGCTACTTACTAACTGAAGTATTTTGTAGTTTTTTTTAGAACATTTAAATTATCCAGAATCTTTTATATTGTTGATATTGTTTATATCTCATATAATATGTTTCCCTTTACTTTTAGGGATCAATTAAGTATATATCTATATATCTATCTATCTATCTATCTATCTGATGGTGTTTTTTGGTGCAAAAGTGATCATACCTCTAATGGTTTATCATATTGCAATTCCAACATTTTTCAGTAAATCCCAAGGACTCCACAGCTTGTTTCTCCTTTCTCTTTACATTAGTAGGCTATACTATTACTGTAGTTGTTACGTCTAAACTAGGGCTGTCAGTCGATTAAAATATTTAATCGCGATTAATCGCATGAGTGTCCATAGTTAATCGCGATTAATCGCAAATGTTGTATCTGTTCTAAATGTACCTTAGAGGGATATTTTTCAAGTTTTTAATACTCTTATCAACATATGAGTGGACAAATATGCTTTATATGTTTGTTTATTATCATTTGAACAATGACAAATATTCTCATGAATATTAAACACAACAACCTCTGAACATTACAAATATTCGCCTCAATTCAACCTGGAACCTCTCATACAATAATACAATACAAAGTGTTTGCGTGTGTGTGTGTGAATGTGTGTGTGTGTGTGTGTGTGTGAGTGAATGTGGAGACACTGTGATGGATCGTTGGAGCTATGTGCAGCTCAAGGCATATATGCTCGAACGGGAGCTGCCTGGACGCTGCAATCATGTTGCGCGCACTATCCTTGCTGAGTGTGCTGACTTTTCGTACAATGTCCCACTGTCTGGCTACCTACATAAAGTCAAGTGCTCGGCGCAGTTGACGGCGAAATGTCGTTCCTCTGTTTTCATTGAAACAGCTCCTTATATCCGTTAGCGCAGCTAGCTAGCACCAGATGCTAACAACAACAACAACACGTAAAGTGTGCCTCGCTCGCGCCACACATACACACACCCTCCCGGTCCTCCCGATGGCCAGTCCGGGCCTGCCAGTGAGCGTGGAAGTGTGGTCTGCCACAAGCGGGCGGCAGGAGCGGGGCTGTCAGCATCAGCTTGTAGATGGTATTTTAAACTCGATGCGCTCTGAAACTACGGGGCGGCCGAGGACAAAAAATACACATGCTTTAATCGCGTTAAAATAATTAGTGGCATTAATTTTTTTTTCCGTTAACGTGTTATTAACACGTTAACTTGACAGCCCTAGTCTAAACCCTATTTGCAACTTGTCAAGGCCACCGGATTTCTTGAACAGCTTTTAGTCATAATGTAATCTACACACTTCTAAATTATTGTTTTTTTGTTCCTGATGTGCCAGCTGGAGATTTGTACTTCAAATGCAAGGACAGTGAAAGATTGGTAGTGTCTACCAAGGACCAAATTATCGATGTCCTGAAGGAGTGCCACGATAACCTGGGAACCGGAGGTCATGCAGAGGGAGAAGGCGCACCACGGAGAAGGTTTTGGCAACGTACCACTGGTCCACTATGCGGGAAGACGTGAAGAAATGGGTGGGAGTTTTTGACTGACTGATTATTGCATCTACAGAAATGTGTACATTGAAACAGAGTGAGGCAGTTTGAGCTCCATCAGAGCTGTCTAAAAACATATTTCAGAACTTGAACAGTTTAATTCTGTCTCCTCTGAGAGTTTTCTCTGTTCTATCATTTTTATACCTAAAGATTTTTGTTTTGCTGATTGACAATGTATGATATTTGCTAAGGTTGATGAGTGTCCCCACTGCCAGCAACATGAGGCCATTAAAACGGTTGCACCTGTAATGCATCCTATTCATGTTCCGGAGGCATGGACTGTCCTTGGTGTGGATCTCATTGGCCCACTTCCCTCCACTGCTAAGGGCAAAAGGTACTATCATGATGGGCTGAAGCATGTGTAACCTCCTTTAAAGGTTGTAAACGTGAAGATTCTGGTTAAAAAAAGAAAGGAAATAATTGACAGTGATTCAGAATCAGAATACCTTTATTAGTCGCACAGAGGGGAAATTTGCAGGAAGGCAGGAAAGAGCCACAGACAGCTTAATGTTACATATGTTAAAAAAAGTTATGATATAATAAAAAATAATAATAATAATAAAAGAAATACCTTTCAAATTACCAATCCTGTAACAGTTTTTAGGATTTAGCAGCCAGGTATAAATTACAGTTATTAACGGCATATATATATTGCACATATTGCACATAGTTGATTGGTATTTAGCAGCAAGGGGTGATATAGTCTGTTGTGGTGTGTGTGGGCAACACAGTCTCACGGCATTTCGTGTTATAGTCACGAAATTAATCTATTGATTCGTGTTCACCAACACGATTTCGCCATTTTTTTCGTGTCACACAGAACGATTTTAAAAGCAATGTAAATAATAACAAATTAGAAGGAAAAAGACATTTAAAAAAATACAGATTTAAGTATTCTGACACAGAACGATTTTAGAAGCAATGTATTTATATTGGTAGTATGTTTCGTGCCTGCACCAAATAATAACAAATTAGAAGGAAAAAAAGATGACATAAAATACAGATTTCAGTATTCTGAGGCTCTGAGCCCCATTTCTTTTCCTCACTGACGGCAAAAAAAACTCAGACATTATACAATTTAAAATAAAAGGGATAGGGTTAGGCTTAGGGTAAGATATTGAGTAAGAACATGTTTTTATGAACCACACAGCTTCTGGTCTTCCAAGACCCGACCGGACAAAAAGACGTGTTGCAGGCACGAAACATACTACCAATAGAAATACATTGCATTTAAAATCGTTCTGTGTGACACGAAAAAAATGTGAAAATCGTGTTGGTGAACACGAATCAATAGATTAATTTCGTGACTATAACACGAAATGCCGTGAGACTGTGTTGCCTACACACACCACAACACAGACTATATCACCCCTTGCTGCTAAATACCAATCAACTATGTGCTATATGTGCAATATATATATGCCGTTAATAACTGTGTAATTTATACCTGGCTGCTAAATCCTAAGAACTGTTACAGGATTTGTAATTTGAAAGGTATTTCTTTTATTATTATTATTATTTTTTATTATATCATAACTTTTTTTAACATATGTAACATTAAGCTGTCTGTGCGACCGGACAAAAAGACGTGTTGCAGGCACGAAACATACTACCAATAGAAATACATTGCATTTAAAATCGTTCTGTGTGACACGAAAAAAATGTGAAAATCGTGTTGGTGAACACGAATCAATAGATTAAATTAATTTCGTGACTAATGAAGTAAAAAGATATGATTGTACACTGTATTGAAGTAAACATGTATTATTTTGAATTGTATTTTAGTGAACATGTATTGGTTGAACTGTTTTATGTAATCACAACGGTTTTGGGTAATTATATATAGAAAGGATATTCTTACTTTCAAACTCACTGACCCAGAGATTCTGTTTTCACACACACACACTTGGCCTTTTTACCCCTAAAAACCAGATGTCGTCATTAAGGTCGTTAAAGACAACATTACATCGCTCCTTATCACCCCTAAGAACAGATGTTGTTTTTTAAGTCGTTAAAGACATCGTTAAATAGGTGCAGAAAAGTTTAAATGTCTGAAAAGGGATGGTTTATGTGAAGAACTCATGGGAAAGGAATGGAGTTAAGATTCGAATCGGAGATAGGGGTTGACTTTTGACCTTAGGGTACTTTGGAATTTCAAGTTCTGGTGAAGAACTATTGACCCCGACCAGAAGTGAATCCAGCCAGTCAGGACACTTGGGGGAGGTGATCAGCTTACACAGCTCCTCCTCACGGAACTCTGATTCGCTTGGGAGGAAAATGGGAAGGAAGAGTCGACAAATCTCCGCCCCAAAAATAGATATGAATACTGATGCTTTTGTATGTAAAAATGCTTCTGGTTTGCTGAGTGGCCGGTCCCGACATCTGTGTCCGCATCGCATCACAAACCTGAAGTCCGGAGTACTCGAGTACTCTGTATAACTTGTATATGTGTTTGGTTTCCTACCAGAAGTAAACTCAGATAATTTGTTATAACTTTGATTCCGGTGTTTTCAATTCCTTTCTTAATTTAATAGAGATCCAGCCTCATCCAACGAACGGCGCGTAGCAGAGGTGTTCTGCTCCAACAAGTGGTGACTTGCCCGACGTGATGAGTGCTTATCTCTAGAAAGGGACACCGATAGCCAGGGGACGGAATTCAGTCCAGGGGGAGGACACAGAGATACTGGTGACAACTAAACCAATGGCCATATACAAAAGGTGAGCAGACACCTGTTTTGACTATCAAAAATCTGTGATTGATTATACAAAAAATTTAGAGTTGTCAGCAGCGTTCTCAGTGTTCTTAGTCACGGTGGGAAATACAATACATATTCTAGTTAAATTAGATTAATAGTGCTTAGAGTCGGGTAGTTCAGTCCTTACCTAAGGCACAAAAGTGCTCATAAGAGGCGGGTAATTCAGTCCCGTCCTATGACCCACTAAAAACGAACGCTGCAACGCTGTAAAAGATGTATGGGTTAAATTCCCCGCAAGTCAAAATAACATTGATTAATGCGGTTAGCTTGCAGTGCGTCTATTAAAGGCTGCAAAAGGTGTAAAAAACAGATGGGTTAAATTCCCCGCAGATCATGATAAGATTGATTAATGCGGTTACCTTTCGTGGTGCTTTAAATGTATAACATTTCTGTAATTGTTATATGGTGGGTGATAGAGGAGGAGAGAGACGCGACCTCCAACTAATTATTTGGAACGACCGAATCTCATCACAAAACTGTTGTGGGGTTAATCAGGCTCATTAAACGTGACGATAAAGAGATTTTGTTGACTGAGTTTTAACTCCTGGCCTGAAGCCGCAATCGCCGTGAGGGGATTGTAGAAGCTTGCTTCTGGAAGTCACGCTATCTGTTGAAATATACATCGCACAATAGAAATTTGCCTGACCCCAGGAGATAAAATGTGTGTGAAAACAGTACGAAGTCATAGTCTGGAAGGCTGAATGTGGCGATAAAGGATTTTTGTGGTTTGAGATTAAAACTCCATGTAAGCGTCGCATCTCTAAGAGGGGTGTCGAAGCGCGCTTAAAAACCGCAATTATCTGTTGTAATAAACATCGTACAAAAATCCGGACAGACTGTATAAGGGAATAAGCTCTGTGTGATTTTTTAAGTCAAATCTGTGTAATAAGGGGACAAAAATCCAGTAGAAAGAACTGTGGAGATACATATGTTGAAGGCAGTGAGACAGAGGCACTTCATTCGTGGTCAGCTGCTGCCCTCTGGTGGCGAACAGGGAGTGCTACAACATTCTGAAAAATTACGTATTGAATATTTAGAATTAAAGCAATAATTGCCCAGTATATTAAATAAATACAAACGAACACGTATCAAAATAAGTCAGATAATATAAACGAGGTCAATCATGGAAGAAGGCTGACATTTAATGCCTAATATATAAGTAATAGTAATAATAAATATATAGCTGATATTAAATAACTGATGTATAAGGCTCGATATTTCTGAAAATAAGAACACCGTTAACGGCGTTCTATTTCAGAAAAAGGGGGAAAAGGATAGGATATACATCAGACAATATGTATGTGAGATTATTACGTTTTTAGGAGAAATTTATCAATTTAAAATACTAGTTTTGGTATTTTTTGTTTTGTTTGTTGCTTTTAAGAGAAATTGATACATTTAAAATAATCTAGCTTTGGTTATTTTTTGTTTTGTTAGTTTGTTCCTTTTTTGTTTTATTTTTATTTTTGTTCTATTTTTTATTTTTTATTTTTATTTTTTGTTTATTATTTTCTGCATAGTCTCTTGTCCACACTCCAGTCTAGTTGGTGCCGCCAATAAACACTAAAGAAGTAGAAGAGATGATTTCAAAACCATATTTCCAGCAACTTAAGGGCTTGGTATGAGACTTCTCCACACAGGTTGCTGACGCCAAAAGGGGGACCCGAGAAACACAAGGCCAACACAGCAGATTACGTCTGGTTGGAGGGGACCTCCCATGCCGTCCGCCTAGATGGAAAGGGAGACAACTGGTACCACTGGAGCCAGTGTGCGGTCGGGAAAAACAGCCGCGAGGACCCTAGACGACATCAGGACAGATTTGGCCCTCGTCGCGAGGACCCTAGACGACATCAGAACAGATCTGGCTCTCGTCAAGGCAGTCGACCCAGGAGGCGCCATCAGCAGACCGGAGGAGGAGGATCAGGACATCTCTCCAACAGTCGACCCGGAAGCCGCCATCAGCGGGCCGGAGGAGGAGGATCGGGACATCTCTCCAGCATCGACCCGGAGGCCGCCATCAGCGGGCGGGCGGAAGACAATCAGGCCACATCTCTCTAGCAGGCCCCCCAGAAGCCGCCGTCAGCGGGCTGGGGGGACGAAGATATGGCAAACCAAGACGGCACAGGGAACTCCATTTCCCGCTGAAACAGGTTGATATAGCCGGTGTGGAACTTTGTCTGAACAATCCATTTTTTGGAGGAACTTTCAACTTTATTTTTATATCCCATAATTTAAGGGATTTGTATTTTTTACCCCACAGAACTATGTGTTACCAAAAGAGGGAAAAGTTTAATAATGTCTTTTCTAATTAATGTGGCTACTTTTATTGCCATTTTAGTGACATGTGGTTGTTGTTGTGTGCCTTGTATCCGCTCATTGTGTGTTAGACTCATCAGTTCCACCATTGAGGGAAAAGCTGCCCCTTCCCCTTCGTACCAGATGCCCTTGTTGGCCTATGCGTCGGAGGGGGAAGCGTACTATGACCCAGCTGACAAGGACTTTGCTTTTTAGACATATTTTATTCTCCCTCCACTGTCATAATAAGTTGTTGTTGTGGACTGTTCCTAAAGGTTTAAAGTGCTCTATATCCCAACTTCTGATGGGTTTATATAAATGTTGGGACAGACACAGTAAGAAAAAAATTGACAGTGGTAATGTTTCTAATGCTATATGTTGATCTCGAGAGGTGAGATCAAAAGAGGGATTGAAGTAAAAAGATATGATTCTACACTGTATTGAAGTAAACATGTATTATTTTGAATTGTATTTTAGTGAACATGTATTGGTTGAACTGTTTTATGTAATCACAACGGTTTTGGGTAATTATATATAGAAAGGATATTCTTACTTTCAAACTCACTGACCCAGAGATTCTGTTTTCACACACACACACTTGGCCTTTTCACCCCTAAAAACCAGATGTCGTCATTAAGGTCGTTAAAGACAACATTACATCGCTCCTTATCACCCCTAAGAACAGATGTTGTTTTTTAAGTCGTTAAAGACATCGTTAAATAGGTGCAGAAAAGTTTAAATGTCTGAAAAGGGATGGTTTATGTGAAGAACTCATGGGAAAGGAATGGAGTTAAGATTCGAATCGGAGATAGGGGTTGACTTTTGACCTTAGGGTACTTTGGAATTTCAAGTTCTGGTGAAGAACTATTGACCCCGACCAGAAGTGAATCCAGCCAGTCAGGACACTTGGGGGAGGTGATCAGCTTACACAGCTCCTCCTCACGGAACTCTGATTCGCTTGGGAGGAAAATGGGAAGGAAGAGTCGACACATCTCCGCCCCAAAAATAGATATGAATACTGATGCTTTTGTATGTAAAAATGCTTCTGGTTTGCTAAGTGGCCGGTCCCGACATCTGTGTCCGCATCGCATCACAAACTTGAAGTCACTTTCATCTCGTTTGACGAGTTGGCGGGTCCCGACGCATTTATCTGCATCGCATCACAAACCTGAAAGTCCGGAGTGCTCGAGTACTCTGTATAACTTGTATATGTGTTTGGTTTCCTACTAGAAGTAAACTCAGATAATTTGTTATAACTTTGATTCCGGTGTTTTCAATTCCTTTCTTAATTTAATAGAGATCCAGCCTCATCCAACGAACGGCGCGTAGCAGAGGTGTTCTGCTCCAACACTATCCTGTATACTTGCTAAAGGGTAGGTAGATGGACTGGGGTACGTTGTAATGTGATTTTACATGTTATAAAGAGAGTAGCGAGTGACGCAATTTATAGTTTTAATTTGTACGTCACACCAAGTGTGGGACTCAAGGACTCGGGTTAATGGAGAGGGGAGACTCGTCACGACCAGCTCATTTCTAGGATCCGGGTTAATGATCCGGATGAATCAGGACTCGCCCATCTCTAGTACCTACACCGGTACCGGTGCACTCTCCCTCGCTCGCTCCCACGCTCACTCGCACTTTGGCTGTGAGCTGCGGGCGCCTGATAAGCCAACATCCCCCACTTTCATCACTTACAGCGCCCATCGTTCAGGGCAAATGAAAAGTGTAACCGGGGTGAAAAGGGTGTTACGTTTACTTAATTATGAATGTTGTTACATCTAGGCCGAAAATTAGGATGAGCACCAACGGTCAAAAATGTTTTTTTCCCTCCCAGAGCTACCAGCGCAGTGCCCCCCCAGATCTAGCGCCCTAGGCGACCGCCTATGTTGCCTATGCCAAAAACCGGCCCTGCATACGGGTACTTTTGTGACGTTTCGCTCTCTCAAAAGTTGGGCCATTTTGTCTTCATGCGCCAATGAGCATCTCTCATAGGAATGAACAAGGCCCCGCCTCCCACACTGTATCCAGTTCTTATTATACATCCATGGGCAGACCCCTGTTTGGGGAGTTTATATCCAGTGTACTTCGTTTTAACATTGAATGGACAGCTAGCAGGCATAGACAGTATATTAAGCCAGCATGGAATGTTGCATAAAATAGCACATTAGACATTAATGTCATAAATGTTCATTATATAAAGTGTGACATGTAAAACCTTTTATGCAAGTGACAGTGATAAAGGGATTTGGTTTTCATTAATGGATATCAGGGGGATATCAGCCCTGGCGTTTCATGGCAGTGATGGGTTTTTTAACCCCATTTATCACTGACCGTGAGACGTCCAGCAATGTCCCCCGGCGAACCCTGCCTCCATCCCCCTGCACTATACGCCTGACCCTCAACCGCCCAGCCCGGTGCCAGAGGAAGAGAGCCAGCTAGCCAGCATCCAGCAAGCAGAGGCAGGGCAGACAGAACAGGAGGAGAATGTTGAGGACCGGGGAAAAAAGAGAAGGGGATGGGAGATGTCTGCATTTGAGAGAGGGTTGCTGTCAGCCATCAGTCCTTTGTCCATGCCACCACCTCAACCTCGTCGAGGACGAGATATTTTTCAGGAGCCTCTTGCCTTCAATGAGAGGGTCCGTAGCAAAGAGGCCAACAGTCAGATTTGCTATACACAAAGTTGTTTTTGAGGCTGAGCAGGAGGTGGAAGAAAATAGAAAAAAAAATGTTTCATTTGTTTTGTTATTCAAACACATACTGACCCACACTACATGTTTTTACACTCATCACTGCACACACTTCACTCACAATATTACATCAATGAAAGATATTTAACCTGTTAAGCCCGATTGCCCCCGCCGGCAATATTCACAAAACTGTGTCTCAGGGCTTCTTAACATTTAACAACCTATTAATGTGTCATACCCACTTAACGGGAAGAAACTCAGCTAACTGACGATGTGAACCATTTTTAGCTAAACGAAACACAAGGGTAACACCAAGCCTCTGAATTAGCACTAAGCGAAAGAGTGCTAACGCACTTAGCACATAACTCACGGTAGCGATATTTTATACTTCATGCTATCTGCACAAACTAAATATCATATGAAAGCCGAGATTCCACAGATTCCATTGGTATAAGTACCATCACTGTGCGACCAAAACTCACGGCAGCGAAAGCCAGGAAAGACAACACACAACTTCAGTTTACGGGGCCAAAACGGCAAATACTTCTTACCTTTGCTGTTTTCTGATCAAAAGTTGTGTTCAATGGCATTAAAACGCATATAAACGTAGCTGAAGGTTAATCCAATGTCTCTGTGTCACTTTGAAATGATTACTAATAATCCATCATAACATTTATGATGTAACGGAGCTTTCGGTTTTGGGCAAACTGCGTGCGCATCACTCTCACTCCTCAATGGTAATGTTTAGGTGGATTTAGGAACCCCCCCTCGATTCTATTGCCTCTAACGGTTAAAAACTGGCGTCAATCATCAAAATCGACCAATATGTTCCAGAGATACGGCAAATACACCCAAATGTACCCAGAGGTGGGTTTTCTTTTCTAAACATTACATGTTACTTGTTAGACACTTTTATCCAAAGCGACTTACATACTCAATACTGTGGGCAATCCCCACAGGAGCCATTTGGGGTGAAGTGTCTTGCCCAGGGACACAACGACATGCCGACTGCAGTGGGGTTTGAACCAGTGCTCCCCTGATCCGAACACCAACGCACTAGTCCACTGCGCCACCGCCTCCATAAACCTCTCTAAAAAGGTCAAATGTCACTTGTTTTGCATCAATCATGATACAGGGTACTTATTATAAGTTATAGTTTGGATTCCTAAAGCTTTTAGTCTACTATCCCATCATTCAAGGGTGGTTGTCACTATAAGTAATTGGTTTTTTTTGGACGGACACTTGATTTACATTTTTTTATTATGTTCAATCTGAATTGACTTTAAAATAAAACAAATTCTATATTGATTCTGACTTTTCTACATCCAACTCACAGGTTTATCATTGCTTTGAGAAAAAAGATTATTAATTTACCCCTTTTAGAAGTGAAGAAATAGTCATTTGTTCTGGGAATGTCATTTTCGAGCCTCTGGCCTGAAAAACAGGCTCGGGGGCTTAACTGGTTAAGCAGCTACTTTGGCGTTTTGCTCCCGGCTAAAGATCTTCGGACTTTCTTGGACTGGTTGTACTGGGTGCTGGCCGAGCCGGTCAGGCCATAACCGACGGACCTGAGAAGCTTTACAGGAAGCAGAGACTTACCCCTAGATTCCACCGGGTCCGTCTGCGCCGCATTACGGCTGCGCCACGGTTTTGCTCCGGCCTCCTCCGGCGTCATACCCTACCAGGCGCATTTCAGAAGCGGAGCGTCTTGCCTGCCGGCTCGCAGTTTTTGTTGATTTGGGCATATTTCCTGGACAGGCTACTTTGTACAGACAAAGTTAATAATAACTGTAATATTCCAGTTATAAACGACATGAATCAAAGATGTGTTGCTGTATTTTAGTGGTAAAAAAATGCATTCATCATCATAATTATTCTATATATATAATTTACACAGTGCCTGTAAACCGGAGGAGAACGCTTTCTCCTCCTACTTGAAAGACTACGGAGAGATAGGGTCTGCGAAATTAGTTTGTGTGTGTGTATATATCTATATTTATATATATGCTATATATGATCTGAACGTTCCACTTCCTGCCTGCCCGACATTACCTTACGGCTGCGTCGCGTCAAAAATAAGATTCATCCTAATTTTAGAGGAGCCCTGCGCCGAGACGCTTCTGGGACGTTTCTGGGACGCTTCTGAGCCGTAACGCGCCGCGTGTGGTGGAATAGCACCCTAGAGTGGCCGCGATCGCAGTGAGCGCCGCGGCGCAGCCGAAACGCGGCCGTAACGCGCCGCAGACGGACCCGGTGGAATCTAGGGGTCAGATCACTGAATGACAGAGTTGGTCGCCGTGTGCACAGATAGGGCTGCTGTTAACGTCAGTATGAACAACATAATTGTACCAAAACTACGTCAACTGGCTGCGGAGGGAGACTCCCCTGTGCACATTCTGTGCCCCGCGCACACACTGGAGAACTGTGCAAAATCAGCTGATCACAACGTTCGTGCTCTGTGGTCAAGCTGCTGCAGTTTTATTTACAACAAGGTGGAGCAAAACCAAACACACAGGTGCAAACTTACTCAGGGGGTTAATGGAAGAGTTTGAAATCAGACAGAGGTGTAAGAAGTACTCAGCTCTTGTGTAGGAATTCAAAATGTTACTCAAGTAAAGGAGAAAAGTATTATCATCAAAATATAGTTAAAGTAGCGACAGTAAAAGTAGTCATTGTGCAGATTGGTCCATTTCAGAATAATATGAGATGTTTTATAATGATTGATCATTAAAGTGTTCTCAAAGCTGGTAAAGGTGCAGCTAGTTTTAATGATTTGTATACTGCAGGGTAGCTTGTGAATTTACTCCAGGTGGAACTAAAGTCTGATTTAACACTTGATTATATTTCACATCATTAATCCAAATTTTAAACTTTTAAATGTTAAACTTTAATTAAATGCGTTACATCAACAGATGAGCTTCAACTTAATATCATTGCATTCAACTAACCTAATACAGTTATGTGAAATCACAATATATTTAATTAAAGTCAACGATTCAGTTTGTTCAGTGAGGGAAGGGGCCACGTCACTTCACTGACTGATTAACTACCCGTATAGTTTTTTTCCAATCTAGAGTAGACGTGATATTACTTCAGCGTTGCTAACATGGGACCGTTGTCTTTATACGTCCATGACGCAGTCACTCAGAGCTATGTTAATGCTGAAGTGGGTGCTAATAATTTTACTTAAAGGGGACCTATCATGCAAAATGCACTTTTGTACGTCTTTTATACATGAATATGTGTCCCCGGTGTTCCAGGGAACTCACCAAGTGTCAGAAAACACAACCCTCTCTATTTTCCTCCATACCCAAATCTCTAAAAAAGGGGCTGCAACGGATCTGATAAAAACTGATCCAGATTTGAACACTGTCCTGACGTCAGGACAGTGGCGCTACGGCTATTGGGCCAACTCCACCAATCAGGAGGAGACAGCCACGGCCATTGCCGTTCGAAAGCGCTGGAGACGCTGTAGTACATATGCCAGGCCTGTAGGTGGTGCTGTTCTCACAGAAACAGCCCTTGCAAAAACAGAGCTACATTTTTTCAAATTGAGCGAAATGAGGCATGGCTAAAATGCATGATCTGTTTGGTATTTTGAAAAAAAAGGCATAAATATGCCCTATGGGCCCTGGGTGTATGGTCCTACACTATATTATTCAAATATAGCATGATAGGTCCACTTTAAGTATGATTTTGAATGCATAACTTTTATTAAAAACTGAGTATTTGTACAATGAAGTAACGCTACTTTTTCTTAAAGTGGACCTATCATGCTATATTTGAATAATATAGTGTAGGACCATACCTATATAAGGCATATTTATACTATACCAAACAGATCATGCATTTTAGCCATGCCTCATTTTGCTCAATTTGACAATTTCTAGCTCTGGGCAGATTCAGTGAGAACAGCACCATCTACTGGCCTGGCATATGTACTACAGCGTCTCCAGCGCTTTCGAACGGCAATGGCCGTGGCTGTCTCCTCCTGATTGGTGGAGTTGGCCCAATAGCCGTAGCGCCACTGTCCTGACGTCAGGACAGTGTTCAAATCTGGATCAGATCCGTTGCAGCCCCTTTTTTAGAGATTTGGGTATGGAGGAAAATAGAGAGGGTTGTGTTTTCTGACACTTGGTGAGTTCCCTGGAACACCGGGGACACATTTTCATGTATAAAAGACGTACAAAAGTGCATTTAGCATGATAGGTCCCCTTTAAATAAACTTTCTGAGTACTTATTTTACCTTTGCTTAATGTCAAACAGGATAACAAATATGAAATATGTCACTTTCTTTAACATGTCTGTCATTCTTTAATAACTTCCAAGAAGTTTCATGGACAGAACTGTGTAATGTGGTGCTAAAAATAGAGGAAAATAAGGGCAGCGTTTAATTAGTACACCTCTAATTGATTCCATTTAATTGTTCACGTAACCTAGAGAGTCATTTTTGTCAGTGCCCATCTATATAATTCCAAAATCTTAAATTTGGTCCAAAGGCAAGCATACAATTAAAAATATATGCAAATAAAAGCCAATAATGAAACATTCGCCCATGTGTGCTTTTTGTAGATGTTTTGTAACTTTTGATCATTTTGCATGATAGTCATTAGCAGATGGACCCAAACTCAATTTACCAAATGAACCTCAACTTTTTAAGCTGTGTCAACAAACACTGAACAAGTGCTGGGGGAAATGGAAATTCGAACATGTACAATTCGAGGCAACTCCATCTGCTGATGAGATTGTTTTGTCAGCTGCTGTTATTGGGGGACATCAAAGGAATATTTGTGGTTGTTTACTGGAATCATTTAAAAGGAAACAGCCTCATAATAACACAGTTCCGTAGAAAAAAACTTAAAAGATGAGGAAAAATGTCTGGGAAAAAACAAATCTCTACCAGGTTGCTTCTGTGTTCAATAACTTGTGTTTGTGTTGGAGTCAGCATCACAGTGTCTTTAAAGGCTAACATCTCTCTCATTAATCAATATGCTGCTTTTCCTTTAGGATGTTTCTGCTCTTTGTCTGTTTGGCCATGTAGTCTGTTAGTACTCATGCTTTCCTCAGCAAACACATTATAGCCAGTGCAAAAAAGAAAGGACCTAAGGTGAAAAATATACGGTTGGGAGGGTAACTTAATTACCTGAAAAATACATTTAATCAGTAACCTAATCTGAGTATCAAAATATAAGTAATGTAACTTGATTACTTTGCGTTCCTGCGTTAAGGTGGAGGGATTCACAGATGCTGGATTCACAGCCACCCCTTCGCTGGAGCCGAGCCTGACGGCGTTTTTTGGGGTGAGGCAGGCCAAAATGATCGCCGGACGGCGCCCTACATTGGCCTTCCACAGGGACCAGTATGTCGCCCGCCAGGCCGACCGGGTGCACCAGTGTGCCTTTCACGGCGTCGGCGGCGGCGAACAACATCGCGCTGCTCTCCAACTCGGTGGTGACGCTGGTGGAGCGGTCCACCACCTTGGCCGCTGATGAAGCGGAGGAGATCGGCAAGGCGGCCAGCACGGCGCTCACACTGTGTGCGTCCGTCGCTGTCTCCCAGGCAAGGATCGCCGCGTGGGTGACGCGCCTCTGGCTGCAGCAGGCGTCTGTTACGGAGACGGCCAGGAAGGTGCTACTGGATGCTCCAATCAGCCCGGACGGGCTGTTTGGACCTCAGTTCCACGCCATGGTGGAGTCCATGAAGGCGGCTGAAGAACAGGCGGACGACATCCGCCAGCACGTCAGCTGGCTCCAGCCTGCTGGGCGGCCACAGCGGCACCAACGCCCGCAGCAGCCGCAGCGTCCAACCCGGCCACAGCGGCAGGCGGAGAGACACACACAGCAACCGCAGCCGCGGCGTCAGCGCCCGTCGGCGGCGGCAGGGGCTCCGCCCTGCGTCTCCGCTCCCCCGCCACCCCAGAGACGAAGGGGTCTCCCGGCGGTGAGTCAACGGGGAGTGACTCTGCTCCACGAGAGCCTCCAAGGAAGCAGAGCCGCTTTTGACGTGTTGGGGGGGGATTGTGAGAGAAATAAAATGGGTTCATTTTCCAACTTTTTGTCTGAGTCATCAGTATCAAGTGTTTCTCACATATCCTCCACTCTGTGTAAACCAGCTGTCTATAATCGGTTAGTAGCCAGCAGGGCTCATTGCAAAAGCCTGTTTTTAACCTATCGGTTAATAAACCGCAGAGCTCGCGGCATTCCTCTGTCCGAGATACGTCTCCTACACACGGTCATAATAAACCCATGAGCACCGTTATAACGCCTCATGTGAACAACACTGCATACATCTCCATTCATCCCCTGAGCGTGTACACGCCTCATGATGAGAGCCGGAGTGAAACGCAGCGTGTGGAGGCTCCCTCACAGCCCTTTCGCTCCAGGCCCACCTTGGGTTGCCTCACAGCAGCGGCGGCGAGGGCTCTGATGTGGCTCGTCGCCATGACGACCACAACACATCTTGAGCATGTGCGCCCGCTCTCAGAGTATTTCTCAGAGTCGCAGCGTGTGTCTGATGGACAGATGGATGAGCAGGCTGATCAGCAGAGGGTTCACCCTGCAGTTCGCCTCTCCCCCCCCACAGTTCAATGGGATACAGGAAACACTCCTGTCATCCCAGGAACAGTGTCTTGCGCTCCAGGCAGAGCTGCGGGAACTCCTGTTGAAAGAGGCTATTTCCAGGGTTCCTCAAGGGGAAGAAAATCAGGGGTATTACTCCCGCTATTTTCTTGTCCCGAAAAAGACAGGGGGAATGAGACCCATCCTCGATCTGTCAGTTTTCAACAAGGTAATAATGAAAAGGCCTTTTCACATGCTGACGATCAGACAGGTGCTGGAGACTGGTTCACATCGATAGACCTGAAGGATGCATACTTCCACGTACCCATCATCCCAAAACACAGGAAATACCTGCGTTTCTCATTCCAGGGAATATCGTACCAGTACAACCGTCTGCCGTTCGGATATTCCCTGGCTCCTCGCACTTTTTCAAAGTGTGTAGAGGCGGCGCTGCAGCCGCTACACAGAGAAGGGATGAGAGTACTATTTTACCTGGACGACCTGCTATTGCTGGCTCGCTCCAGGGAGGAAGTTGCTTTACAGACTGTACAGCTGCCAAAGCTGGGTTTCGTAATAAACTGGAAGAAGAGCTGCCCTCTTCCCTCCCAGAGTATTATTTACCTGGGTGTGGAATTGAACTCAGCCCGCATGAGAGCGCGACTCTCACTGCAGAGAGTGGAGGCACTGACAGCTCTTCTCCGACGCGTCACACCTCGCAGCGTGGTGACAGCCCTCTCCGTGATGCTGCTGCTTGGCATGATGGCAGCTGGTCACGTGGTGATTCCCCTGGGTCTCCTTCACATGAGGAAATTCCAGAGGTGGTTTATTCGCCTGCGCATCGACCCTGTGCGACAGAAGAGGCGCATGGTGGCCATCCCTCCTTCCGTGGGTTCAGACTTAACCTATTGGAAAAGTCCCCACGTCCTGTCAGCGGGTGTGCCCCTGGGCAGAGTTACGTGACACATCTCGCTGTTCACAGACGCATCTCTCTCAGGGTGGGGAGGAACGTGTATGTCGCAGGCAGTGGGGGGACAGTGGCCGGCTCACATGTCCCTCCACATAAACGTGCTGGTATTGCTCTCCGTACGGAGAGTAATCCAGCATTTTACCCCGTTGCTGCGGAATCAGCATGTGTTGATTCGCACAGACAACAAAGCCGCGGCAGCCTACATCAATCGCCAGGGCGGAGTACGCTCAGCGCAGCTTCTGAACACAGCCAGGCCGCTGTTGATCTGGGCGCGCGCACACTTGCTCTCCATCAGAGCAATGTATGTTCCCGGCGAACTGAACAAAGGGGCAGACCTCATGTCCAGAGGAGGTCCTCGCCAGGGGGACTGGAGCCTCCATCCCGAGCTGGTCTCCCAGGTATGGAGCCGGTTCGGGAGAGCAGAGGTGGATCTGTTCGCCGCACGCGGGAACGCGCAATGCGCCCTCTGGTTCTCCCTGAAAGCGCAGGACCACCCCCCCCACCGTGGCCCAGGGGACTGTTGTACGCTTTCCCACCAGTCCCGCTGATTCCTGGACCGAGTGCAGGAGGAGCGACTGTCAGCGATCCTAATTGCCCCGGAGCGCACGGGCGCTTCCTGGTTTCCATGCCTACAGCGTACGCTGTCAGGCAGACCGTGGGAAATTCCGTGACACGGGGACGCTCTCTCGCAGGTGGAGGGAGCGATCAACAGTCACCCTGTGATAGGTCAGCACTTATGAGCATGGCCCCTGAACGGGAACACTTAGAGGGGCTGGGCCTCTCTCAAGATGTTGTATGTACCATTCAGGGAGCCAGGGCCGCGTCTACCAGAGCGTCCTACACAGCCAAGTGGACAGCGTTCCAGCGTTGGTGTGTAGGAAAAAGCCTGGACCCCATTACGTGCCCCCTGCCTCACGTGCTGTCATTCCTCCAGCTGTTGTTGGACAGGAATTTGGCTTTCAACACAATCAAGGTATATGCTGCTGCCATATCATCTTGTCATGTGGGTTTCGGGGTCGGGACGGTGTTTAGTCACCCCCTGACGAAACGTTTTCTGCGAGGAGTACGGAGACTCAGACCTGTGTCACGCGCACTGGCGCCTCAGTGGGATTTGGCTTTGGTGTTACGCGCACTAAGCAAAGCCCCATTTGAACCTTTAGACCAGGTTCCCCTTAAACTGTTATCAGCCAAAGTAGTACTACTTTTGGCTCTAACATCAGCAAAAAGGGTGAGTGATTTGTCTGCTCTCTCTGTGGCTCCGTCATGCCTCCGGATCCAAGGAGATGGCAGTTCAGCTGTTTTACGCCCTAACCCGGCTTTTATGCCAAAGGTCATCACAAGCTCTTTTAGGTCAAGAGTAATCACCCTGGATGGCTTCTTTCCCCCTCCTCACAGGTCGGAGGAAGAAGCCACGTCTCATCTCCTCTGTCCTGTGCGCGCGCTGTCCTGCTATGTGGCGCGCACGGCTGCCTTGCGCCGTTCTCAGCGCCTGTTTGTGCATTACAGAGAGCGCTCGATCTGGCAGCCTCTGTCTGCACAACGGCTGTCACTGTGTGAGGCTGTGTCACAGGCATATGTCTCCTCTGGGGTGGATCCCCCGGAGAACTTCAATGCGCACTCCACCAGAGGAATTTCCTCCTCCACGGCTTTGCACGAAGGAATGTCAGTGGAAGACATTTGCACTGCTGCTTCTTGGTCTTCTCCCTGTTCATTTATTCAATTTTATTTGAGGGATGTCTCCCATTCCTCTCTGACACACCCTGTGCTGAGTGTCCTGTCAGAGTGAGTGACGTCAGGGATCCAGCTGTGCGCCTCTCTCCTGCCTCTCGGCACACGGAGAGTGGCCTGTATTTCCCTCTTATGAGAGGGACGTCCCCCTTTTTCCCCTGACACATTTCGTACAGAATGTCTTGTCAGAGTGAGTGATGTTGGGGACCCAGCTGTGCGTTCTCCTGCCTGTCTATCTACACGCAGAGAGCTGCTATTCCCCCTCCTTTCTGTCACTGGGCAAAGTGTGACCTTCGTCTCTACTTTCTCACAGCGGCAGGTATGTATTATTCCCAGCCTTCGTCCCCTCATGGTAAATATTCATGTTATGCTATATTCCAGGGACTGTGATGCGCCATTCGCATGGCGCAATAGGCATGGGTTATTATCTGAGCAGGTGTGTCTGCTTCTAGTACCGGGGGGACCCAGTGGGGCGCAGACTACATCTTGCTTCGCCCTTAACGAAGCAAGATGTAGAGATAGCCTTAGAGGGCAAAGCCATATACGAAATAGAACTGAAGTTACCTACTGTAACTCCAGCTTCTATGAGTATTGGCGTAGCCCTCTAAGTTCTGGGCCCCACTGGCTCCACGAATAGCTGAAGAAAAGTTGTTTTGTGTGGGAGCAGATTGTCGGGCCTCCTTCCTATTTATACCGGAAGGGAGCCCGAGGGTGGGGCCCACCTTGCGGGCGGGCGTGTGTTTCAGTGCTGCGCGGGTGCGCAGGGGGATTACCCAATAGCGATAGCCTTAGAGGGCTACGCCAATACTGATCCCGGATCTTTTTACTGGGGGGACGCTATTTTAATTAGCTCATCCCAAACAATGCCACACAAGTGCGCAAGCGCGCAGTGCACTCACAAAACAGGCAGACAGGTCCACAGAAACTACCGGTATGCTTAGTCCTACATTAGTTACTGTACTGCAAAAAGCAGACGGCGCTGCGCTCAACACACACAGACTCAAACCATGAACACACTGGCACATAAACAATTTAAGTTGCATAAACTACAGTATTGCAACTAAGCAGACAGCGCTGCTTTTTTTTCTTTTCTTTTTTTTCTCTCTCTCTCTATTTAAAACTCATAACAAACAAACAAAATTCCCAAAGTTGTCCTGAAATTAACTTATTAAACTACTTGTTATGCAAACAACATTGAATCTGGACTTGAAATTATTCTGATTAGGCCTAGCCTACATTGCAAATAAGCAGACAGCGCTGCTTCACAAACAAACACACACACACACACACACACACACACCGATTGAAGACTGATCAATCCGAAATGGATGAACAAACTTTGCAGCCCAGTTTCCCAGCTTTGCAGTCTATCCACGGGTATGCCTCTTGTTTCCTCCGCCACATCTCCTCCGTCCATACCTCTGGGAAAGGTGAGCTTGAGCTAGCCAGGGGAACGTTGCTAGCGCAGCTAACGTTAACGTTAGTGCTAGCATTATCCACGTCTTTAGGCGGCTCCTCTGATGATGTAGTACTAGTAGCAGCTTCACTTGTAGCTTCGGTGCTGCTAGCCTCTTTCTTCTTGTGAATTATATTCTTTTTAGAAAAGAAGTCAAGTAAAAAATGTTTGCCTGCCATTATAGAGCTTTTTCGTTAGCGTTATTGAGGGAAAGAGCTGCCGCAAAATCGGCGGGCGGCGAGCTGGCTCGCCGTGGGTGTGTCACTGACACACCCCCAGCTCGCCGCGGGGTCACGAGCGTGATGACGAATCATAATTATTTAAGGAAATCGTTTTTATTTGTTATTATAATTACTGTGAAATGTATTATGTTGTTGTCATTATTACAACAAATACACACTTGCAACTGATAACACTGGCAATGATTTTATATTTATTAGACTATTAAAAAAAAGATCATGCTCCAAATAAGTGGGGGTACGGCGTAAACCACTGGTTGCATGGTTAAAATCCCCAGAGATTGCTATGAGGGCACTGGGGTGCAGAGTCTGTAGTCTTGCGGTCGAAGCGTTGATGACGTCAGCAGCCCGTGACGCGTTAGCCGCCGGAGGAATGTAAACAACAATGAAGATGCCATGGGAAAACTCTCTGGGTAAGTAATATGGACGTAGACTGAAGTAAACAGATATGGTTCTAAACTGTATTGAAGTAAACATGTATTATTTTGAATTGTATTTTAGTGAACATGTATTGTTTGAACTGTTTTAAGTAATCACATATATAGATATTGTATTCTCACTTACAACTCACTGACCCAGAGATCCTGTTACACACACATGCACCTCCTCCCACCAGCACACACACACATATTCTTTTCAAGGTTCTTTCTGGGCATCATTATATCTGTGCACAATGTTTAATTGTCTGAGAAAGAATAGTTTATGTAAAATATTCCATGGGAAAGTAAGGGAGTGAATATCGGTGCAGAGATAAGATTGACTTTGCCCCTGTTGAACTTCAGAATCTCACGTTCTGCTCAGAACTCTGATTCGCTGTATTGGACCCGACCAGAAGTGAATCCAACCAGTAGAAACACCTGGGGGAGTGAGCAGCTCACACAGCTCCTCCCCACGGACTCTCTGATTCGCTTCGGAGTAAAATGGGAAGGAAGAAGTGAACACATCTCCGCCCCAAAATATGAATATGAATACTGTTGTTTTTGCATGTAAAATGCTTCCTGTTGCTGACTGGCTGGTCCCGATACCTGTATCGCACAGCAGTAGAACCTGAAGTCCGGAGTACTCTGTAAAACTTGTATACGTGTTTTGTTTCTTACCAGTAAAATCAGATTATTGTTATAACCTTTAATTCCGGTGTTTTCAATTCCTTTCTTTATTAAATAGAATCAGCCTCATCTAACGAACGGCGCGTAGCGGAGGGGGGGGGGCTTTCAGCCACCACCTAGGTGTTTTGCTACAACAAGACTTACTGCTAACAGTTAGATGTCTGGGGTACACACACGTTCTTTCACTGTGATGTGTCCAGGGTTGCACCACTGTCACGATTTTAGTTTTGTCTGTCTTGTCATGGTTTTATTGAGAAATTCTGTTCTCCCTGTGTCTTGTCTTCCTTCCTGTGTCTGATTATCTGATTGTGTTCACCTGTTGCCCTTGTGTTTCTGCCTAAATTTAAGTTTAGATTGACTGTATTTAGTGTTCTTCTGACATGTTTGCAAGTGTATATATTCTTTCTATCTAGGTTAACGGCTGACACACAGAACAACGTAACAAATAAACAAATCTAAGCTTTTTTATTGGTTGTAATTTACATGGATACATTTGAATGGTGTGACAATGTCCTATTTGATTGGGTTAAAATGTACATATTCTTCCTGTTATGTCTGCCTGCTTTATTTTACCTAATGCAAAGTGACCTGCTCCATCGAAATCAGTCGCATTGACCCGAAGACACATTTTGAGTTGTATACACTGTTGGAAAAAGGAGATTCCTAGCTTTCTAATGATATCAGGATTGTTTTTGTACTCCAAATATTAAGCAAAATATGTCACATTATATAATGACTGTTACAGAGTCATCATTTTGAGAAAAAGGCCTTTAAAGTTTCCTCTTCTCTGGATCGATCTGATTGATTATTAGCGGAGCAAATGATCAAAATAGTACGAAGGGAAGATATTTTCGTTTGGATTACTGGTCTGGGGAAGCCCGCGAGTGTGTATACGTGTGTGTGTTTGTGTATTTTTGCGTTTGTGTGTATTGTGTTTGTTTCCCGGGGAAAACACTCACGAGAAACACCGGCTGTTGTTATGCCTGCAGTGACGTAAAGTTACTCCGTTCTCCGCTTGTAATTATGCTGTTACAAGCTTCAAAGTTGTATTTATCATCTGAATTTGCCGAAACAAGTTTAATATTCTGAAAGCCAAGACTTTGTTTATTTAAAATCAGATAAAAACAAACTGTAACGGACCCTGTCGTGTTATCCATGATTACTACTATAAGCCTTACATTCATAATTTCAGCGGAGGGAGGGGAAGCGGCGCTGTGGAAGAGCAGAGTGGTGAGTGAGAGCTGTCATCTTCCCTTTACAAGCTTCAAAAATGCATGTAGCTAATGAGATTGAATATAACAATAAAAAATAACAAAATATACACAGCTAGATCAGATCGCGTTTTAGATGCCTTTAGAGTAGAGGGGAATTATTGAAACGGGATTTGTACAGTGTTCCGCGGCATCCGCCGCTGCGAAAATGTGGGGCAGGGCTGAAAAGTGGGGGGGCCAATGGCCCCCTGGCCCCCCCGCTTCCGGCGCCCTTGCGTCAGGACAGTGGCGCTACGGCTATTGGCCCAACTCCACCAATCAGGAGGAGACAGCCACGGCCATTGCCGTTCGAAAGCGCTGGAGACGCTGTAGTACATATGCCAGGCCTATAGATGGTGCTGTTCTCACTGAATCTGCCCTTGCTAAAACAGGGATAAAAAATGTCAAATTGAGCAAAATGAGGCATGGCTAAAATGCATGATCTGTTTGGTATTTTCAACAAAAAAAAGTATAAATATGCCTTATATAGGTATGGTCCTACACTATATTATTCAAATATAGCATGATAGGTCCACTTTAAGTTTCGTTGCCTTGCTCCGTTCTGGGAGGGGGGGGGGGGGGGGGAAGGGGAAAGAGTGTGTTGGGGCGCCACTGATGGGGATCAAAGCTGTCCGGTCCCACATGCTAAGTGCTAGCCAGAAAATCGCGGCGTTTAAGTCCCGACTCTCCCGATGGCCAATCCGTGCCTCCCCTGACTGCACGTTGCTGACACACACCGCTGCAGTGCAGACTCTCTGCACGGAGGAGCCGCGGAGTCCGGGTGATGCTGCTCTTCCAAGGAAGAGACACATGTTCACTAAGCCAAAAAAACTATCCGGTCACAGAGATCTGCTATTTTAAAGTAAAGTCAACACATATCAACCCTAAATATAGTCTATATAACATATATATCATTTTTTGTAAACATATGACAAATGTGCGAGGGTGATGACGTCAGAGCATCGTCCTATGTGCCGGGGTTTAGCGCCGGACAGCCCCAGCCCAATTTAAACCCTGGGTATTTGTGAGGGAGCTCCTATCTGGCATTACCCCGCTGAAGCTCACCAAAGTTTAATATATTTCATAGTTCAAAGTTTTGTCAATTGTTTTGTTTATTGGTCAAATTTTAGTTTGAGGAGTTTTACTGGAATGAAAGAGCACAAAGTGTGTCTACAGAAGCAAAAAAGCAGCATACTGCATTAAACCTGACCTTGACAGAGAGGCTTCAGTAGTCTGTCTGTTGTATCTCTTGGGAACAATGCCTAAATCATGGTTTCTTTTTCTAATAAACCTTGCATTGGGTTGGTCACACAATTTATTCTCTTGTGCTTTGTTTTATCTGAATTATGAGAAGGAGTTATCACAAACTGTTTAGTTGTGCTATCTTACAATAAATACTGTATAGTAAATGTGAGGTAAAGTGTGTTGCCAATGTAACCGGTTAGAACTCAAAGTTGCGATGAGGTCTTAAAATGTATGGAAAGGGTCTTAAAAGGTATTCAATTTGACTTCAGGATTCCTGCATATATCCTGCACTCACGAAACACACTGTCGCTCCTTGTGAGTGATGTTAGTTCATCCATTCTAATCGCCAGCGATCTTACGTTTCCCATAACGATCGAGGGAATATACGGTCGGTATCTCCTCCTCAGCTCTTCGGGGATGTTAGGTCTCTCGCCGGGCACGCCGCAGCTTCGGAGTCCCAGCTGCTGTTCCCTGGTTCAAGGTTCAAGGTTCTTTATTGTCAAACTAACATAGCTACAGAGTAATTATGTCGTTGAAAATATTAGGTCACAGGCTTCTCGAACAATGCAACATAATAATACAGATAGTAAAAGTAATACAAAAAGAAAAATAGTTCGAAAATAAAGTGGAATAGTGCAGTACGAGTCTATACAAGTTATAGGAATGATATATATTAGATAGTAGATATATATTACTAAGTAGCAGATGAATGTTATGAAATTGTTTCAGCAGCTCAATTGTTTAACAATCTCACTGCCCACGGGAAGAAACTGTCTCAGAATCTTTTTGTTTTTGCCAGGATGCTGCGGTAACGTCTGCCAGACAGCAAGAGAAAGAACAGTTTGTGGCTGGGGTGAAGGGGGGCTTTGATAATCCATAGGGATTTCTTCCTGAGCCGCTGGGAGTAAAGGTCCTCCATGGATGGCAGCTCCGTCGTGGTGATGTGCTGTGCAGTTTTCACCACCCTCTGTAAAGCCTTACGATTGAGGTCGGTGCAGCTGCCGTACCAGGCCGTGATGCAGCCAGTCAGGATACTCTCTATGGTGCACCTGTAGAAGTTGCAGAGTATCCTGGAATCCATTTTGAACCTCCTCAGCCTGCGGAGGAAGAAGAGCCGCTGTCGAGCTTTCTTGGTGATGGTGGTGGTGTGAAGAGTCCATGTCAGGTCCTCAGTGATGTGGACCCCAAGGAACCTGAAGCTGCTGACTCTCTCCACCGTAGTCCCATTGATGGCGATGGGGGCGTGTCCCTCTCCCTGCTGCTTCCTGTAATCCACAATCAGCTCCTTTGTTTTGCTGATGTTGAGATGGAGGTTGTTATCCTGGCACCAAGATGTCAGGTTTTCGACCTCCTCTCTGTACGCCGTCTCGTCGTCGTCTGTGATCTGGCCGATGACGGTCGTGTCATCAGCAAACTTCACGATGGTGTTGGAGCTGTGTGTGGCCACGCAGTCGTGAGTGAACAGGGAGTAGAGGAGAGGGCTGAGCACGCAGCCTTGAGGGGCACCGGTGTTGAGAATCAGGGTGGAGGATGTAATGTTTCCCACCCGCACTGCCTGGGGTCTGCCCGTCAGGAAGTTCAGGATCCAGTCACAGAGGGCGCTGTTGAGCCCGAGCTCTCTGAGCTTGATGGCCAGCTTGGAGGGCACAATGGTATTGAATGCTGAACTGTAGTTAATGAACAGCATTCTCACATATGCGTTCCTGTTCTTTGGGTCCAGATGTGAGAGGGCAGTGTGGATGGTGAGGGCTGTGGCGTCGTCTGTGGACCTGTTTGCTCTGTAGGCAAACTGCAGGGGGTCCAGAGAGTCAGGGAGGGAGGAGGTGATGAATGATTTGACTAACCACTCAAAGCACTTCATTATGATGGAGGTGAGTACTACTGGGCGGTAGTCGTTGGGGCAGGTGATTATTGTCTTTTTGGGGACAGGAACGATAGTGGAGTGTTTAAGACATGTGGGGACTACAGACTGCAGCAGGGACCTGTTGAAGATGTCTGTGAACACCTCTGCCAGCTGAACTGCACACACCCTGAGAACACGGCCAGGGATGCCATCAGGTCCAGGAGCCTTGTGTGGGTTAACCCTTTTAAAGGATTTACACACATCTGCCCTGTTTAAAACAAAAGGGCAGGGCTCTGGCTCCTGGTCCCTCTGTACCTCCACAGCCCGGCTGCTCTCAAAGCGTGCAAAAAAACTGTTCAGCTCATCTGGGAGAGATGCGCACACAGACACTCCCGCAGCACCCCCCGCTGCTCCTTTGTAGTCTGTCATTGTTCTTAGTCCCGCCCACATGTTCCGGGTGTTACAGCCTTTGAAGTCAGATTCCACCTTCTCTTTGTACTGTCTCTTTGCATTGCTAATTGCTCTCCGGAGATCAAACCTAGATTTCCTGTACTCCTCCAAATCTCCAGCTCTGTGCGCGATAGTGCGCGCTTTCAGCTTGTCGCGCACCTCGCCGTTTATCCAGGGCTTTTGATTTGGGAATGTTCGCACAGTAACCTTCGGTACCACGTCATCGATGCATTTCCCAATGTAGCAGATGACAGTGTCCGTGTGTGTGTTGATGTTATTGTCCTCAAACACACTCCAATCCGTAGATGCAAAGCAATCCTGCAGTGCTGAATCTGACTCCTCGCTCCATCGCTGTACTGTCCTTGTTACCGGTCTGTCCCTTTTAAGTTTCTGCTTGTAAGCAGGCAGCAGCAGCAGTGAGATGTGGTCTGATTTGCCGAAGGGAGGGCGAGGGAGAGCCTTATATCCATGTCGAAAAGGGGAATAAACATGGTCCAGTATGTTTCCCCCGCGCGTCGGGCAGCTGATGTGTTGATAATATTTTGGCAAGACCTTCTTCATGTTGGCGGTGTTGAAATCTCCGGCCACAACGAACGCCGCATCTGGCCGTGAAGTCTCGGTCTTATCAATAATCCCAAACAGCTGATCGAGTGCCGTGTTGTTGTCGGCGAGCGACTGCGGCGGGATATACACTGCTGTTATCACAACAGATGTGAATTCCCTCGGCAGGTGAAAAGCCCGGCATGAGATCATGAGGTGCTCTAGATGAGCGGAACAGTCCGAAGAAATAATCTTCACATCTGTGCACCAGTTGTTATTAGTCATTACACACACACCTGGTGAAAACAATGTAGCCCCGGCTCGTCTCAGCCAGGACGGGGATCCGACACGATAAAAGTACTCCAACGGTGATAAGAACGAGATCAAACGTGCGAAACCACATCGTTACTATAAATAAGTATAAGAGCTAGAGAAAGTAAATAAATATATAGATAAAAGTAGATAAAAGACAAAAACTACGAGGAGCAACTCTAGCACGCAGCCGCCCGAGACGGCGCCGGAAGTAACCTAAATGTGTAATTGCTTATGCCTTAAATGTTAAAAAGTGTAAACAACTAAACAAATTCACATTTTAATATAGAAGGCTGGGGTAGCCAGTTGAAGTCTGTATCATAATATCTACAAACACTAACCCACTACAGTGCCCAGCCATGTGATTTGCTTTACCTAGTATTTTGTTTTCAGGTTGTCACATTTTTTTTATGCCTGTGGACCAGTTACCTGGTCATCCAGAACCATCTCTTTAACAACCTGCATTTAGTTACAAATTATCTAAAACATGTGGCGCTAGGTAGCTAAAAACGCTAACATGGTTTACCTGTGTCGTAGTCTGGTCAAAAGTGGTCTTCAATGGCATTAAAACGATAAAAACGCTGCTGAAGTTAATCCATAGGTTAATCCAATGTGTCTGTGTCCCTTTGAAATGATTTCTGATAATCCATGAGCAATAAACCTGCTTTTCCGTTTCCAGATGTCAGAGCTAGAGTATAGGTTCGCTCTGATGCAAAACTGCATGCGCGAAGCCCCCACCTTTGTTTTGTACCATGTTAGTGAGTGGGGAGATTCCCCTTCGATTCTATTGGCTCTAACGGTCAGAAAGAGATGTCAATCACCAAAATCGACCAATGGGTTCCAGAGAAACGGTAAAACCCCCATTTCCACCCAAATTACCTCAGAGGTGGAGTTTTTTGTGCTAAACCTCTCTAAAAAGGTCAAATGTCACTTGTTTTGCATCAATCTTGATACAGGGTACTTATTATATGTTGTACTTTGGATTCCTAAAGCTTTTAGTCTACTAACCCATCATCCAAGGGTAGTTTTCACTATAAGTAAAAAAGAATTTTTGGACGGACACTATAATTTACAGTTTTTTTACTATGTTCAATCTGAATTTTCTTTAAAATAAAAAACATCTATTGTTCTGACTTTTCTACATCCAACTCACAGGTTTATCATTACTTTGAGAAAAAAGATTATTAATTTAACCCTTTTAGAAGGGAAGATATGGTCATTTGTTCTGGGAATGTCATTTTCGAGCCTGAGACCTGAAAAACAGGCTCAGGGCTAAACAGGTTAAAAGGATAGTCATTGTTGCAAATCATTAGAGAGGAACGCTCCTTTTGGAAAATGTCACGCATTAAAGTTTTGTTAATGCTGCCCTTATTCTGAAGTGCTTTCCCCACCACCAATCTAAAGATCAACAGCCTTGCAAGTAGTAGTTTCTTAGCAACAGCTCCAGGACCCAGGGATTTACAGGCAACGGTGCTGCCATTCAGGAGTGGAGAGGCTGAACCCTTTCTGTGGCACGGCACTTCACACAACAGCAGCCTGTGGAAAGTGATCTCTTCAAATTATACAACAGCAGATTTATTTCAGTGCAATAACCCTGAGTGTGTCAGTGTTTTCACTTTGCTCTGCCAACAATACCAGCTAAATACACACACGAAAAAAAAACGAAAAAAAAAACAGTGCACACAAAGGAAGCTTTTGGCAGTTGCAGGCTTTATGGTGCAAACACTCTGATCCAGAGGCCTGAACACTCATTAAACCCCAGCTCGACCTCTCTAACACCAAGACAATGACACACAGGAAGTGCACATGCGCGCGCGCGCGCACACACACACACACACACACACACACACACACACACACACACACACACACACACACACACACACACACACACACACACACACAAAGCTACTCAAGCACAGCTCAGCTCGGTGGTATTTGAAGCTGAGAGCTAAAGCAGATATCGATCTGAAAGGCTGATTTCTTTCTCTCTTTCTATCCGTCTTCCTCTCGCTCCCTGCCTGCATTTATCTTTCTTTCTCTTCGAGTCTCCCTCCCTATCTCTGTTCCTGCTTCTTTACACCTGTCTGTCAAACAATCCTTCAGCTAATGAGAGCTTCGGGGGTTGTTTGATCAATGAGATTGTTCTTCAAATTCCCAGTGTTCGTATTTATCACACCAAAGCCGTGGATTGTTTTTTTATGTCGCGTTTTCTTCAAGAAAATAGACCTTCTCCGGAGCTTTACTAAATAGTATTAATGATGTTCTATTCCAGACCTGAGTGATAAGAATGTTTAACCTCTCCCTCAGCACAAATGCAATTCCAAAAGTATGGAAGTCAGCTTATGTCTTGCCTTTACTAAAAGGAGGGGAGGCAACTATTTAAAATAACTATAGGCCAATCTCTAAATTGTCAGTTCTGGCGAAGGTGCTCGAACGCCTTGTGAGTGAACAAGTAAAGGAGTTTTTATGTAAAAATTATATCCTGTCTAAACATCAGTCAGGTTTCAGAAAGAAACATAGCACCATCACTGCGACAATGAAAGTGGTGAATGATATGGCGAGTATTGTAGATAATAAGCAGAGTTGTGCAGCTCTATTTATTGACCTTTCCAAAGCGTTTGACACCGTCGATCATCGCATCTTAAAGCAGAGGCTACTCAGTATTGGCATATCCAGCCATGCAGTGGGGTGGTTTGTGAACTACCTCTCTGAAAGGTCCCAATGTGTTTACTTTGATGGGCTCACTTCTGAGTGGTTGAATATTGCTAATGGTGTTCCCCAAGGTTCTGTTTTAGGTCCACTTTTATTCTCCATCTATATCAACAGTTTAGGTGAAAATGTCGATCGAGCAACCTTACATTTTTATGCGGATGATACCGTGATGTACTGTGCAGGTCCCTCCATTAAGGAGGCTGTTGTTGAATTGCAGGCTGTTTTTAACATTATTCAGACTCAGCTCTCTAAACTAAAGCTTTTTTTAAATGTTGAGAAAACCAAGGTAATGCTCTTTTCAAAAGCTAAAAAGACACCAGAGACTGCTTTGGATATTGTAACCAAGTGGTTGCCTGTTACAAATACCTAGGTATCTGGCTTGATGATTGTCTCACTTTTAAACTTCAGGTCAATAACCTGCTTAAAAAGCTGAGGGTTAGACTAGGTTTCTTTTTCAGAAACAAGTCCTGTTCACAACGATGATCCCGTCACAAACAGACAAACCTGAATAATAATGTGAAAGGGTTTGTACTTTAGATGGGCATTAAATAACTGAAACAGCAATGTCTTTCAGCCGATAACATTAGTGGGCACGGCGTGTACACGGCAAGTCGTTATGACGAAGATTGACCTCGTTGTAGCAAGTCCATGGTGTCAAAGCCTCTGTTTAGCTAAACGTTCTAGTTTGGCACTGGCGTGGGCCTGGCGTCCTTCTGTAGCTTTTGGACAAACTTCTCTGCGTCGGGGACCGCGTTGAAGGAGTGTCGGTGTCCGTTGTGTGTTACTACCAAGATAGCCGGGTAGAACATCCTGTAGCGGAGCCCCATGGATTGTAGCTGCTTTTTCACATTTTCCTGGTCTTCCACCTTCATTTCCAATGTGGCGCATTTATCCTGTAGCTTTTTGATAGCGCTGTGCATGGAATTTAAGTCGTCCTCGGTCTTTCCAATTCTTTCCTCTGCTTCTGTGATCCTGTTAGCTTGGTGTTGCAGCTCACCCTTGAGTCCGCTTATTCCCTCAAGCACATCGTCAAGTTTCTTTGAAAAGTCGCTTTGCATAGCATGTATGGTGCCGAGGACTTCCAGATTCTCGGCCATTGCCTCTGTGTTTTGGCTAGTGGCAGCTGAGCTAACTTTAGCTTGCGACGTTGACGTTTTCGATGCTGCAGGGGTCTGTGGACCTGTTTTCGGAGGTCTTCCTGGCATAGTGTTGACAGGTAATCTATTATTTAAGATAATGTGTATTTAAAGGGAGTTGTGGTCTTCTGAATCATTAGTTCAATATATTAGCTTCGGAGCCTCACGGAGATGCGTCTCACCAGCACTGCGCCATAACCGGAAGTCTGATGATGTTCCTTTAATAAAAAAAATACTATTTACCCATTTGAAGTAGTTTATTTATTTATTTATATTGTTGATGTCCATCAAGTGGTTTTAAATTATTATTTAATTTTTATTTGAAGAAAAAATTATACAAATATGCAAAGGGAAAACAATTCTACAATAAAAACAAAAGGCTTTGAGGTTTTGAAGTTGAATAACATTATTTTTTATTACAAAGTAACATTCATTAGGTATAATAGTAGCAAAGGGAGGCATATAACCAAAAAAAACATTCAAAAAAGATAAATAGGGTCGAGCAGCACAACGGTTTTGACAACACGCGCAATGATCAGTCCTGCTGTTCCTCTGTTGTGGTGTTGTCCTTCTCCACCCACTGTAGGGGCCACTTCTTCCCACTGTAATACATTGTAAAGATATTTTGACATGAAAATAATTCAAAATATGGCAATATATGTTACACCTCTGTCAGATAAAAATGGTAATCAAATGCTTAGACTAATTAGTTATTGGTAAATTTGCAGTCCAATTTAAAATACCTTAATAATAAAATGCTACATACCACGTGGAACAAGGTTCCCACTCCACCAATTGCATTTGCTTCCCCTAAAAAATGATCGAAAATATTTTTACCATTTCAAGCAAAAATATTTAAGTTATGTTGCATTCAAATCCAAAAAGTGCGTCTGTAGCATGCTTTAGATGTACATTATATTAACTGACACAGTGACCTCTATTTATGACGAACAAACCTTTTGCCTTTTACTAGTCTTCACTGGATAATACTGCTCTCCTCCCACGATCTTATGGCTGCATTCTGAAAGAGCAAAAATAATGTACACTCGTTTTTTGACCTTATAGATGTTAATGATGTCAACTGTTTATATAAAACTGCAAAAACTTTACACAAAAGGACAATCATAACATATATTGTTTAAAATATATATATTTTACTGTTGTGGGTCGTTCTTCCACCACCGTTAAACAAATTATGAATTGGTTTTTTTAAAGGGTTTCTTTATTGATAAATAGTTGTAAAACAAAAATGCCCTAGAAAGTATTTGTTTAGAAAAGACAACAGTTGACATTTTTAAAACTTTTCTATACAGAGCAAATATACTAGAGCTAGTATCTTTACTGTCTAATCCCAATTATAATTGAAGCTAAATAACCTTCAAAGTCTTGGGGGTTCTTCTTCTTGAGCTTCTTCCTTGGAGACACGTCTGTTGAGATGAAAGAAAACCTTTTGTGAAGAGCTGTTATTATACTGTACACTTGATGTTACTGTTTAAAATATATAGTTGTTTAAAAAAACAGCACTGTTCATTTGGCTAATTGTCAAGACTTACCAGAAGTGTTTCTTATTTGTAATATTCATATCATAACAGCAATAAAAAGTAATCAATAATTCATTTCACCTGGCTCCAAAACAGCTAGAGTGTGCTACGCATGCTTGGCACCCCTATTTAAAGAGTCATTACCGCTCACCATTTTGCTTATGGTTATTGTTGTTGGTGTAGATGGCTCTTAAGGGTTTATTTTTAACCTTTAGTAATATTTACTTAATTGTACAACACCTTAGAAGTAGCTTTACTGTTATCATCAGGGTTAGGAAGTTACTAGTTAATAGGAACTAGTAATTTGTAACCCGTTACCTTTTAAAAGTGTCCAACACTGGTCATCATCTAACATCAACATGTTTTGAGCGCAGTGAAAATCTTGCTTAGATAAAACATGTGATTTTTTTTAAATAAATAAATCTTGACTTCTGGGCTTTACAACACTCTGGAGTTATTAAAAGTGAATGGTTGAAACGAGTCAAAAACGATACTACGCAGCCAACAGTGGAATGTTATTGTTTCAAACCTTTATTTATCCAGGTGTATCCCATTGAGATCATTGATCTCTTTTTCAAGGGAGACCTGCTCAAGTAGGTTCCACATGAAACATAAAAACATAAAACAACAACAATAAAAAGGACATCATTCAGCATCATTACAGGGATTACAATTTACAATAACTATCCACATGAACAGGTACCAACAGCATCCGATTGAGTAGTGTAAGAAATTAAAATCAATGTTTAATGATGTAATTTAGTTTAAACATAGAGTAAGCTTAAAACTGTTTTATTGTGAAAACATTTGCGGTTAGCATTCTCCTGTGGCTAACGTTGATGCTAACGTTTATTTTGAAAAGCTATTCCGGAAGAAGTCTCCGGAATACCAACAGTGAGCTTAACATCCGGTTTTACGTGAATAAAGATTAGAGCCGTTAAAATGCATTAAATAAAAAGTCATGAAAGAGAGTATGAGGAGAAGAGGCGTGTGGAGTTATACAATGAAGAACACGTCTAAATCCTCTGTTTTACGCGATATCGGACACAGAAGACCGAGGAGGGAGGTCCCCCTACGTCACCACAGCCGCCATTGAAGAGGAGGAGCCAAATTATGAGATATATAGTTAGGTGACGGAGCTTTGTTCGCTCTCTTGAACACGGCCGCGACTGCGGGAACACAGCTGCAGCTGCACTCCTCCACACCACCTTCTGTTTGTTCCATTACTGCGTTACTTATATGTGAGAATGCTGTTCATTGACTACAGTTCAGCATTCAATACCATTGTGCCCTCCAAGCTGGCCATCAAGCTCAGAGACCTCGGGCTCAACAGCGCCCTCTGTGACTGGATCCTGAACTTCTTGACGGGCAGACCCCAGGCAGTGCGGGTGGGAAACATCACATCCTCCACCCTGATTCTCAACACCGGTGCCCCTCAAGGCTGCGTGCTCAGCCCTCTCCTCTACTCCCTGTTCACTCACGACTGCGTGGCCACACACAGCTCCAACACCATCGTGAAGTTTGCTGATGACACGACCGTCATCGGCCAGATCACAGACGATGACGAGACGGCGTACAGAGAGGAGGTCGAAAACCTGACATCTTGGTGCCAGGATAACAACCTCCATCTCAACATCAGCAAAACAAAGGAGCTGATTGTGGATTACAGGAAGCAGCAGGGAGAGGGACACGCCCCCATCGCCATCAATGGGACTACGGTGGAGAGAGTCAGCAGCTTCAGGTTCCTTGGGGTCCACATCACTGAGGACCTGACATGGTTTCTTCACACCACCACCATCACCAAGAAAGCTTGACAGCGGCTCTTCTTCCTCCGCAGCTTGAGGAGGTTCAAAATGGATTCCAGGATACTCTGCAACTTCTACAGGTGCACGATAGAGAGTATCCTCACTGGCAGCATGACGGCCTGGTACGGCAGCTGCACCGACCTCGATCGTAAGGCTTTACAGAGGGTGGTGAAAACTGCACAGCACATCACCAGGACGGAGCTGCCATCCATGGAGGACCTTTACTCCCAGCGGCTCAGGAAGAAATCACTACGGATTATCAAAGACCCCCATCACCCCAGCCACAAACTGTTCTTTCTGTTGCCGTCTGGCAGACGTTACCGCAGCATCCTGGCAAGGACAAGAAGATTCGGAGACAGTTGCTTCCGGCGGGCAGTGAGACTGTTAAACAATTGAACTGTTGAAACAACTTCAAAACATTCTTCTGCTACTCAGTAATATGTATCTAATATCTAATATATATCATTCCAATAACTTGTATATAGACTCGTACTGCACTATTCCACATCACTTTATTTTATAACTATTTTTCTTTTTGTATTGCTCTTGCTATCTGTATTGTTGTTATTATGTTATTATGTTGCATTGTTGGAGAAGCCTGTGACATAAGGTTTTCAACTACATAATTACTCTGTAGCTATGTCAGATTGACAATAAAGAACCTTGAACCTTGAATTTAATTAAAGTACCCATTTGAACCTTTTCAGAGACTCCATTAGTCTCTTTATTTTTAAGCTTCTCTCCTGGACGCGAGAACAACGAATACTTCTAATAGTAGCATCCAACCGAGCTTTAAAAACATTTAGTGGCACCAGATTGCTCAGTTTCCATTTCAATTGGAGACTATTCCAAGACAGAGGAGCTGCGCATCTAAAAGCTATCTTCCCTAATACCCCTTTCACACCAACGGTGTTTCAGGGCCGGTTCGGTGCTGGTGCTTGAAAAGCACCGGGTTTTCCTGTTCACACCGCAGCGGAGCAGCGTCATAGCTCCGGAATCCGGTTCGTTTCGAGCACCAAAAAGTTGTCCGTCTAGAAGCAAGAACCGCATACGTCACACTTACGTCGGAGGGGGGCGAGATTAACCTGAGCTAACACTTAAGGCGAGTACGGCAAATAAAAGTTGTAACAAGCAGTAGTGCTGAGCAAAGTGACTAGAACGCAACCACACACTTGTTAAAAAAAACACGCTTTATAAAGTCAGGCAACACTAACCAGGCTTCGTGTGATTCTGTTTATTTGTACCTTACTTTGACCATCCGTTCGCTGTTATTGATCATTGTGGAGAGCAGGCAGACGTTTTGTTTGTTATTATAGCAGCTATCGGATGGAATCAATACATGGGCTGCACAGGTTGTCATGTCCGACTATCACAAGTAGAATCATAATGAAAAATACGTCGGTAAAAAGTGCCTGTAGAAAACTGCTTAGCAAGTAGTCAGTTTAGCTTCGGTTGCTATGCTAACATCACCCATGTTATACCAGAGAAACTTTCATAACAGCGTTGTGATGCCAAACAGCGTCAATTCAGACTGACACCAAACAGCGTCAATTCAGACTGACACACATTCACTTAAGGGGAACTGGGGATATGTATCAGCTGCTTGTGTGACAGTCAGACAGTGAATACTTTAGAGCCGTGTGAGCTAACCCGGAGCTAACGGGAGAATACACTCCCGTTGAAGAGCAGCCGGCCAGCACTGCAGCGGTCGGTAAATGCCGCTGAAACACATTAATAAACAATGAACCACGGCACTCTGGAGAAAAGTATAAGGTTGGAGAAGTCGTTATTTAATTTAATCTGGCTTCGTATGATTAAAAGCAACGCAGTCCCCGGCCCGTTGTTGTTGTGAGGTGAGCTCCGGCGTTGGGGAGAAACTCAGCAACGTAAACTGTGAAGTCATGACGCAGCAGCGGCAGCACCAGTCGGGCTCTGATCGGTGTGAAAAGAGCCGGCGCTAAACCGAAGAACCGGTTCTGAACCAGAAAAGCTCTAGCACGGAGCTTGAACCGGAGTTGCGTTGGTGTGAAAGGGGCATTAGACAGTCCTAGCAGTTGGCACATTTAATAAAACCACAGCATGCGATCTCAGGCAGTAGCCACTTACAATTCGCCGTGAGATCAGGGAGCAGATGTAGGATGGAAGTTTCCCTAACATGGCTTTGTATATAAAAATGTACCAGTGACTGAGCCTCTGTACGGTTAGTGAAGGCAAACCTGCCCTTGCATACAGGGTACAGTGATGGGTTAATACTTTACAGTTTGTCACAAATCTCAGTGCACTGTGATACGCGGCATCTAACTTGACCAGGTAATGGGCAGGAGCATTCATATAAATCAAATCACCATAGTCCAGCACAGGTCAAAAGGTCACAGAGCCTTTTTCTGGCCTCAAGTGAGAAACAGGACTTGTTCCTGTAAAAGAAACCTAGCCTAACCCTCAGTTTTTTAAGCAGGTTATTGACTTGAAGTTTAAAAGAGACACAATCATCAAGCCAGATACCAAGGTATTTTGTAACAGGTAACCACTTCAAGTTTTATTCCTTGCGTAGTTATATCTAAAAACAGGCTCTGGTGTCTTTTTAGCTTTTGAAAAGAGCATTACCTTGGTTTTATCAACATTTAAAAGAAGCTTTAGTTCAGAGAGCCGAGTCTGAATAATGTTAAAGGAGAGGTGTCATGGCCATTATATACTAAAATAGATTTATACTGTGCATTTTTCCAAACTCACATTGGTTTCTCATACAGCATCTCTGTAAACTACTTGTATTCACTGAATTTCACTCTCTGCCTTTTACGGCTCGTTGTAGCTCCCAAAGCTCCAGCCCCACCCTCCCTGTGAGCACAGTGTGCTCTGATTGGTCGGGACGTTGTGAATCGCGCTGAGCTCCGTGGAGGTGTTGTTTCCTTGTTTAGGATACATAGCGAAACACAGCCAAACTCATCCTGAGCACACACAAACTCACATCCGAAGTAAAAACAATAAGTGTGGCTTGATATTGAGTAAGAAAAAGGTTGATAAACGCTGTGAGAATGGGTCTGCAGAGAGAATTTCGCCACGATCCCAACTGTCTGTTATCAGCCTGCAGCCAGGGAGGAGAAATCAGCTGAGCTGCCTGCTCCCTGCACACAGATGTGTGTGTGTGAGGAAGTCCGTGGATTGGTCAATTTGGACCAATCAGCGGGGGCTTAACGTAACGGCTTCGCGGACGTAACGTAACGGCTCCACGGATTGGTCTATTTCGTTCCGGGTACGGCTTGACATCATGCCGTCCCGGAAGAATCAAATGGACAATGACGTATCTCCAACGAGGCGTTTTGGGGAGGTATTTTCTGTGTTAGAGTTTTACTCGCTATCGGGTGTACTTTGAGGGTTTTGACTTTGCACACCGTTTACATGCATAAAAACCTTCATAACACACAAGGGGACGGGTAATAACCGGAAAAGCATGACACCTCTCCTTTAAAAACAGCTTGCAATTCAACAACAGCCTCCTTAATGGAGGGACCTGCACAATACATCACGGTATCGTCCGCATAAAAATGTAAGGTTGCTCCATCGACATTTTCACCTAAACTATTGATGTAGATGGAAAATAAAAGTGGACCTAAAACAGAACCTTGTGGTACACCATTAGTAATGTTTAACCACTCAGAAGTGAGCCCATCAAACTGAACACATTGGGACCTTTCAGAGAGGTAGTTCACAAACCACCCCCAATTATATACTGGTAATGCCTCCATACCTTGTCTAGGTTGTCGACAGCTCCCTTGCAGTGGTTGTTGTCTGCAATGATCACAGGTTTCCTTTTCTCCTCCTCTGTCACAGCTGGGTCCCTGTGTTTGCTGCTGAGGAGGAGCACGTTTCTCCCCCGTTTGGGAATGTAGCTCACCGCTGTGGTGTTCTTGGTAAAACCAAAAAGAGAGGAGAGGGCAGCTCTCTGACTCACCTGCAGGAGTTTGGATGGAAGCTCAGGCTTATTTCTTCGGATCGTTCCGACCAGGGCCACTTTCCTCTTTAGTAGCTCCTGCACAAGTGCATATGACGTGAACAAATTTCACAAGTCACAGTGATCCCTTGGAGCCCCTCTGTCATTTCCAGGACGACACGCTTTCCCTGGCCCACCTCGGCAGCACTGCCAGCAGTTTTACCAGTGTAAATCTGGCACTTCCATGCATAGGAGGTTTCAACGTCAGCGGTGACCCAGATTTTTAGCCCATACTTTGCTGGCTTGCTTGGTATGTATTGCCGGAATTTGCAGCGGCCTCTGAAGGGGACAAGCTGCTCATCCACACACACATCTTCACCAGGGTTGAAAAGCATCGGAAGGCGATGTGTCCACTTCTCCCAGAGAGAGCGGATGGGGGCAAGCTTGTCCTCTCTGTGACGGGAAGGTCTCATCAGCTTGTCGTCAAACCGGAGGGTGGTATTCATCAACCGGAATTTGGTGTGGGTCATTGTGGCACGGAAGATGGCACGTCCACTGTGGTCATCCCAGAGGCTGCGGGTGGATTCGCCCTTGCACGAATATCTGTGGCATCCACATCACTCCAGTTTGCCACCGAACGTCCCCCCTGCAAGTTTGTCATGTCGACAATACTACTGATGATCTCAGCAGTGAAAAATAAATTGAAGGAGGATTCCACGTCATCAATTCTTGTAATGGCATAACGCGTGGGCCCTGGAACCAAACCTCTGGCAGCAGGAATGTAGCGCAGCGTGTCGTTAGAAGGAGACCAGATTTCACAATTTTTTGATGTCCACCCACTGCCAGAATCTTCTGTTTCCTCTGCAGTTTCAGTGGATGGGTCAGAAGAAGAAGGATCAGACTCCACTACAAACTCCACATCAGATTCTTCTTCTGAGGTTGTTTCTGATTCAGAAAAAGAGTCAAGCAGCTCGCTGGAGGTTGCAGGCTGCATCACCATATCCCTAGCTTCTTCCACAGAGAAGCGCTTCTTCCACAGAGAAGCGCCTCTTCATCTTACTCGCTTGTTGCGTAATCTGTAAACCAAGACATGACAAGCATGTAATTCAATGTAAAATGTCACATCTGGTGATATACAGTAAAAAGGACAAATTGAACTATTTTCCTCCAATATAAAACCCTGACATTACAAAATGCATGATTATATACCGGTAGGCGGAGAGATCAAATCAAATCAAATCAAATCAGGTTTCATTTATATAGCACATTTAAAAGCGATTTTTGGTCGAGCCAAAGTGCTGTACATGTAATAAAAACACATTACTACAATCACAATAAACGACAATAAGTTACAACAGATATATATAAAAAACAAAATTAAAATAAAAACACAAGGAAAAGTCAGGAGTCGTGCTCCGCTCTAACTAGAAAGCCAGAGAGAAGAAGTGTGTTTTTAGAGTGGATTTAAAAACCCCTAGGGTCTGGGCCGACCTCACATGGAGGGGCAGAGTGTTCCAGAGCCTAGGGCCAGCTGCTGCGAAGGCTCGGTGCCCTCTGGTTTTAAGCCTGGTCTTGGGCACTACCAGCAGCAGCTGGTCAGCAGACCTTAAAGGTCTGGCTGGGGTGTAGCGCTCGAGGAGTTCAGCTATATAGGCCGGAGCCAGCCCATTTAGTGCTTTAAAAACAAATAAAAGGATTTTAAAATCAATTCTGAACCGAACCGGAAGCCAGTGCAGTGAGGCCAGAATAGGGGTGATGTGGTCACGCTTTTTGTGGCCAGTCAGCAAACGTGCAGCTGCATTTTGGACTAGCTGCAGGCGTTTAATTGAGGCCTGGTCCATACCCACATACAGAGCGTTGCAATAGTCCAGTCTCGAGGTTACAAAGGCGTTAATAACCCTTTCTAAGTCATTAAAAGATAAATACGACTTGGTTTTGGCCAATAGTCTTATTTAAAAAAAGCAGGATTTGACTACAGTGCTGATCTGCTTGTCGAATTTAAAAGTTGTTGGAGTAGAATACCTCTGCTACGCGCCGTTCGTTGGATGAGGCTGGATCTCTATTAAATTAAGAAAGGAATTGAAAACACCGGAATCAAAGTTATAACAAATTATCTGAGTTTACTTCTAGTAGGAAACCAAACACATATACAAGTTATACAGAGTACTCGAGTACCCCGGACTTTTTAGATTCGTGATGCGATGCGGCCAAAATGTATCGGGATCAAACCACCCATCGAACGAGAAGAGAGTGCCTTCTGTCAATGGTGCGATGCGGATACAGATTAACGGAGTCAACCAACTCACCAAACCCAAAAAGCAATTTTACACACACAAACGTCAGTATTTCTATCTGTCTTTGGGGCGGAGATTTGTCGATTCTTCCTTCCCACTTTTCTCCCAAGCGAATCAGAGAAGCCCTGGGGAGGAGCTGTTTAAACTGACCACCTCCCCCAAGTGCCCTGACTGGCTGGATTCGCTTCTGGCCGGGTTCAATAGTTCTCTCCAGGACTTGAAATTCCAAAGTCCCCTAAGGTCAAAAGTCAATTCTTATCTCCGTCCCGATCTCCCCTCCCTACCTTTTCCAGGGGATCTTTTCCTATTTTACGATGTCTTTAACGACTTAGAAACAGCATCTGGCTCTTAGTGGTGATAAGGATCAATGTTGGTGTGTGAAACACATAATCTCTAAGTCAGTGAATTTAAAAGTGAGAATAACATTCTTTTTCTAAGTGATTATCAAAACCCGTTCAAACAATATATGTTTACTTCAATACAGTGTAGAATCATATCTTCTTACTTCAAAGTGCTGGTGAAGGTCACTCCAAGGTTCATGACCGAGGGGAGGATGTTTTTTTTGAGAGACCCCAGAATATCAACCGGAGAGGCTGGAGGTTGCGGTCCAAAAAAGATGACCTCAGTCTTGCTCTCGTTGAGGTCGAGAACGTTTTTGCTCAGCCAGGATTTTATCTCTGCTAAGCAGTCCATCAGCTGCTGTAGTGAGTGTTTGACATTTGCTTTTAAAGGCAGATATATCTGTACATCGTCGGCGTAGCAGTGGAAGGGAATATTATGTTTTGTGAGAATTGAACCTCGGGGCAGTATGTACAGTAGAAAAAGGATGGGGCCCAGAATCGAGCCTTGGGGAACCCCACAGGTAAGAGGGGCTTTGGCAGAGGAGAAGGCACCTAGCTGTACCGAGAAGCTACGGTCTGTCAGGTAGGACCTGAACCATGCAAGGGCAGAGCCTGTGATGCCAGCAGACTGTTCAAGCCGTGACAGCAGGATGCTATGGTCCACAGTGTCAAAGGCAGCTGTCAGGTCTAACAGCACCAAGACAGCTGGGCTACCTGAGTCGGCGGCTAGGAGCAGATCATTAAAAACTCTTAAAAGGGCTGTTTCAGTGCTGTGCATGGGTTTGAAGCCAGACTGAAACTTTTCATGGATTGCATGGATGGTTTAAAAAAGACTGCAGCTGGGCGTAGACTACTCGCTCCAGGGCTTTTGATAAAAAAGGTAGCTGGGAGATGGGCCTAAAATTTGCGAGAATGGAGGGGTCGAGATTTTTCTTTTTAAGTAGTGGCTTAACCACGGCATGTTTGAAGGCAGCTGGGACACATCCTGAGCTAAGAGAGGTGTTTAAAAGTAATAAAATGCTTGCTCCAACTGAATCAAAAACATCTCTGAGAAGGCGAGAGGGAATGCTGTCTGAGGTGCAGTTTGTCGGCCGCAGGTGCTTGACTACATCCGAGAGAGAAGAGAGGGATACAGGCTCAAAGTGGTCGAGGACAGCAGGGCACAGAAAAGTAGCAGGATCTGGGGTAGCACTAGTGTGGGCTAGCCTAAGAGCAGATACTTTTTCAATAAAAAAATGTAAGAAACTTATCACAGAGAGTAGTCGATGGGACAATAGAAGAAACATCACAGGGATTAATGATAGAGTTGAGGACATTAAAAAGAACCTGAGGTTTATGGCTGTTTTTGGAGATGAACAGAGAAATGTGCTCTGTTTTGGCTGCTTTGACTGCCGTCTGGTAGTCAGAAAGGCAAGCACGAAGGATTTCTAGGGAGACATGGAGTTTATCCTTTTTCCATTTTCTCTCTGCACGCCTGCAAGCGCGTCTGAGCGCACGAGTACAGTCATTGAGCCACGGCTCTGAGAGAACTTTGGTGCGTCTAAGCGTAAAAGGAGCAACAGAATCCAGTATTAGTGTGCATGTCGAGTCAAACATGGAGATAAGCTCATCAGCATTGAAAGCACAGTTCACATCTAATTTACAGATCGGAGAAGCATTAAAAACATCAGAGAACTGTGAGGCAGTCAAGGGGTTAATCGAACACAGACGACGCGCCGGGGCACGTGATTCGACTCCTGCGGAAGGGATGGAGGTTGTAAACAGAACCGGTAAATGGTCTGAGATACGCGTTGCTGCACATATTTCATCCACAGATGCAGACAGTCCAAACGATAATACTAAGTGTCCTTTTTCGTGTGTTGGGCCAGCCACGGACTGAACGAGACCAAAAGAATCAAGGAGATTTAAAAAGTCCCTAACCAGAGGTTTGGACTCGCAACACACATGGACATTGAAGTCTCCGGAGATCAAAACACGATCATATTTCACCATGATCCCGGACAGAAAGTCAGAAAAGTCATTTATGAAATCCTTATTGCACTTTGGCGGACGATACACGACTGCGCAGAGTATCGGCGAAGCCGGGTTCAGTTCAAAAAGCTGCAACTCAAAGCTAGCATAGCTAGTTACAGGGTGAAGCAATCGGCATTGGAGGTTAGCTCTAAACACTGATGCTATGCCCCCACCATGGCCGGTGGCACGGGGGGAGCTGAAGAATGTACAGTCAGGAGGAAGAAGTTCAGAGAACGGTGTATACTCGCCAGCGTGGACCCAGGTCTCCGTCAGGAACATAAAATCCAGTTCACGAGAGGTGAAGAAGTCGTTTAGCAGGAACGTTTTGTTTGCTATCGACATAGCATTTAGCAAAGCCATGCAAAGTTTTCGCTCCGGGCTTGCCGAAGGTGTAGTGCGTCTCAGCTGACGAAGATGTGCGTGTTGAACGCCGCGCGGGCCGAGAGCAGTCAGTCGGGCAGGAGGAGCTGCCAGTGGCCACAGCAGAGTCCGCAGCTCCGGAAAAACGGGGCGAATCCACCGATCCCTCACATGGCGTGCAGCGGGAGGGCCATGACATCCGAGGCGTGGATAAGTCCCAGAAGAAGCCGTCAGGTATGCCTTAAGATGGACCAGTGCACCACCACGCTTTCCCCGTCGTCTAAAGCGCTTTCGGCGAGGCAGGATGCAGGGCAATCGGCGCAGGTATGTGGGGATATTCGACAGTAGAGAGAGAGGGGGGGGGGAGGGGGGGAGAGGGGGGAGAGGGGGGGGGGATTTATGGTTGCCAGATGTAGGTTTGGGCAGTAATATCAACTCCAGTGAGGGTCTGAGGTGGAGGAGAGCTTGGCGATCATAAACGAGCAGAGCAGAGACATTCTGACAAACATAAAACAAAAACAGGATAGCTAAAGGTAGAGAGCTGAGCGAGCGGCGAGCCGACACAGGCGCCATCTTGAATCACGTCAGATCAAAAGATGTGGTTATAATGGGAGTGGATGGGACATTTTTGTCTAATTCTGTGCAAAAACTAATAATCCACCAAAATAAATGTTGTTGCCAATCTTTGACATATCCAAGACTGTGATAAAAAGAAAAAAAGCTGACCCCCCCCCCCCCCAACATTTATTATATGGAAAATAACTGCCTTTTTGTGCATGTTTTTCATAGAAAACGCGAATTCATGTTTTCAAACTGGCATTTAAAGGGTTAAAATCCTGAAAATAATTTAATATTTGGTATTTTTGATCAGGGCTGAAGTTGATCGAAAGATTTAACTCCAAAAACTTTAAACAAATATTAATCTGTTATCATTTTATAGCAGTTTTTGGAAATGGACATTTTTGTCCCGAATGACTAATGTGTGACTTTTTTTGTTTAATCTGATTCTGTGCAAAAACTAATAATCCACCAAAATGAATGTTGTTGCCAATCTTTGACATATCCAAGACTGTGATAAAAAAAAAAAAAGCCGACCCCCCCAACATTTATTATATGGAAAATAACTGCCTTTTTGTGCATGTTTTTCATAGAAAATGCGTATTCATGTTTTCAAACTGGCAGTGAAAGGGTTAAATCATGAAAATAATTAGATTTTTGATCAGGACTGAAGTTGATTGAAAGATTTAACCACAAAAAGTTTTTAAAAAATATTAATCTGTTGTCATTTTAGAGCAGTTTTTGGAAGTGGACATTTTTGTCTCGAATGACTAATGTGTGACTTTTTTGTTCAATCTGATTTTGTGCAAAAACTAATAATGCAAAAAAATCAATTTTGTTGCTAATCTTTGACATATCCAAGACTTATAAAAAAAAAAGAGCCAGTCCCCAGATATGTATTTTATGGAAAATAACTCATTTTCTCTGTTTTCATCATGAAAAAAAACAGCGGTTTCATGTATTCAAAATGGCATTTAAAGGGTTAAAATCCTGAAAATGATTACATTCTTAGTATTTTCTATTAGGGCGGAAGTTGCTTTAAAGATTGAACCCAAAAAGGTTGTGAAAAAAACCTTTTAATATAATGTTTTTATCAAAGTCTTTTGCAGTGGACATTTTTGTCTCGAATGACTAATTTGCGTAGTCGATTTGTTACACAGTGAATTAAAGACCGATTTGAAAATTCCAAAATAGATCGAGAAAATAGCCTTGTTACAAAAAATCAGGCCGTTTGCACCAACACAACCAAAGTTATTGCAAAATGAAAAGTGAAAAATGACCCATATGGACAAAAACGTCCACAGTGATACCGGAGGGTTAAGTGAACCTGCTCATGGCTAGTTGGAAAAACCCTGGGTTTATTTGCCAAGTTGATAACTACTGTTATGTGACAATTTAGCTTGATTGCGGCTATTAAGGTTAGTGAAGTAAGATAATGCGAAAATACCCCAAGTATGTGAATTTGCTTTGTAGTATTGTCCTCTGGATGTATAAGCTATTTAAAATTGCCACTAAAACCTACCCTGTTTCTTTTTTGCTGCTGCAGTCCTTTTTGTTTGTGTTGTGTTGGAGTAGAATACCTCTGCTACGCGCCGTTCGTTGGATGAGGCTGGATCTCTATTAAATTAAGAAAGGAATTGAAAACACCGGAATCAAAGTTATAACAAATTATCTGAGTTTACTTCTAGTAGGAAACCAAACACATATACAAGTTATACAGAGTACTCGAGTACTCCGGACTTTTAGATTTGTGATGCGATGCGGATAAAAGCGTCAGGACCAGACAAACTCATCAAACGAGAAGAAATTGGACTTCAAGTTTGTGATTCGATGCGGACACAGATATCAGGACCAACAAACTCACCAAACCCAAAAGCAATTTTACACACACAAACGTCAGTATTTCTATCTGTCTTTGGGGCGGAGATTTGTCGATTCTTCCTTCCCACTTTTCTCCCAAGCGAATCAGAGAACCCCTGGGGAGGAGCTGTTTAAGCTGACCACCTCCCCCAAGTGTCCTGACTGGCTGGATTCGCTTCTGGCCGGGTTCAATCAGAGGTGTGCCCAGCATGTGAGATCCCAAGCCACCCCAGGTCAAAAGTCAATGTTTATCTTTACCTTATCTTACTCTACATTCCTTTCCCAGGGGATCTTTTCCTATTTTACGATGTCTTTAACGACTTAGAAACAGCATCTGGCTCTTAGAGATGATAACAGCCAATGTTGGTGTGTGAAACACAGAATCTCTGGATCAGTGAGTTTAAAAGTGAGAATAACATTCTTTTTCTAAGTGATTATCAAAACCCGTTCAAACAATACATGTTTACTTCAATACAGTGTAGAATCATATCTTTTTCCTTCAGTTGCAGGACCTGTAGAGGGTTGTATGGCAGGACTAGTAGGGAGCAGGACTGCACAAGTACTGCTGGAGGGTCGGTCTTCTGGACTGGATGAGGGAATGGTGGTAGGAGCACTAGTTAAGGGTTTGGCGTTAGGACTGGGTGAGGGGATGGTAGTAGGAGCACTTGTGGAGGGTTCAACGTCGAGACTGGGTGAGGGTTGTAGTCCAACCTCAATGACACAAAACTATCAGTAAGAGTAATGTTGATTTGTTTTGCATTCATCAGCTCAATTTCTACTTTGAATATATAATTATACAACATATTAACACAATTGTTTCTGATGTCAGCTTCTTCTTAATTACACATTTATTTTACCTAGACTGTGTGTGTAAAATTAAATTAATTGTTGAATCATTAAGTATTTTTTCCATAAATTGTTCGTGAGCATTTTAGAATAGACTGAGCTATATGGTAACATTTGAAATTACCACAAATATAATTGCTTACCATCTACTAACACCTCATATAAAGCCTTCATCCGGTCAAGGCATTTTGCAGCCTGGTCCGACAGATGCCATCCCAGCTAGACATTTTTGGTTCTAAAAACATTCTGAGAATGTTACCATTCACTGTTCTAGGAATGTTTTCAGCGGGAAGTTTTCTTTTGGTTCCCAGAATGTTCTTCTGACAGGTAGGATAACGATCTCTAAAAACATTCTTAAAATATTTTGTGATGACCTTCTTCAAATGTTTTTGATAACATTGTTCGAACATTATGCCCTACTATTCTTAAAACGTTTTCAGCTGGACGTTTTAATTTGGTTCCCAGAATGTTCTTCTGAAAGGTAGGATAATGTTCTCTAAAATCCTTTCACGGCGACAATCAGGCAGGGAATGAGTGCAGGCTGCAGTCTTTCATAGTGTGGCTGATGAGCAGGTTGCAGGTGTGGTTGATTGGAGATTGCTCCCAGCCGTGTAGAGCACCGGCAGGTATACCAAACAGATCATTGTAGCATGCCATAAACCTCTGTGTTTCAGCCCTGTTTTAAAAGTGCTGATTCTGTGTCTGTAGCTTTAAATGCAAATGAGCTGCTGCTGGCCATGCCCCACTGCAGACTGTTTGGTTTAAAAAACACAATGGTGCTCTAGGAGTTTCAGGTGATAAGGTGGGCGGGTGTTACCTTGGTTGGTTATTGGCTAATGGTTGCACAACCAAAAAACATTATGACATAAAGTGGCCAAAATCTGATCAGTTCATTTTCAGACAGGTTTTTATATAGATTATTTAGGACAAAAAGAGAGAGGATATTTTTTCCTCACACTTCCCCAAACTCTTTATACACAGGGGACACATATTTATCTATAAAAAACATTAAAAAGTTGATTTTGCATAATAGGGGACCTTTAAGGTTAGAGTGCTCTAGGGTGTTAACATGTTAACGCTGACAGCCCTTAAATACATATTTCATGATTTAAAGCAGTTAATCTGCCAAAACCCTGAAGAGAATTGCAAGGTAGAATTCAATTTAAAAACATGTATTGTATATTAATGTATTCAATGCAGTTAAGCATTCATTTTATGTATAGCTACAATCTCAAAATCAGCAGTATTGGTCCAGTTCAGCACATTTGCAGAGCATAGGCCAGAGGAAATGTACTTGTTATAGAAAGTGGGATAATTTGGACTGACTAACTCTCTGCCCTTTGACGCTGGGATGATGAAATAAGCGCTATTGAACGCATCACGCCCCTGTGAGCTACCCTGAGCTCAATAGGGGATGTTTTAAAGGTCAGGGTGCAGCACTTAATCTGGAGAGAGCTGCAAAAGAGCCAGCATGAAGGCCAAGGAGAGTTTATACTATTTTGTTCCCTTCTCGCTTTACTCTGAATGACATGTTGTGGACAGAGTGTTTGTGGAAAGCCATGGCCCTGGTTTAATCTGTGCATCTGAAATAGAGAATTGTCTCCTTCGCCAGTAGGCAGTTTGTCAGTCTGGGAGACAGACAGACAGAAAGAATAAAAAAAGGAGGAATGAGGAGGATATAGTGGGATTAGACTGTCACCAGCATGACTAACTAGACACAATGTGAAATATCCTGACAGTTAATTCTCCACCCCCACCCTATCCAGCCCACACCAGGAAAGAATAGGCTGAAACTTTATTGATGACGGAGGGTGGAATTGTAAAGGAAAGGTGACCATAAGAAGTTCCAGAAAGTAATGATGACACTGATTGTCAGACTTTAGCTTCGGGCTATCTTTTCTGTAGCTTTTTGTTGTTGACATATAATGTATATTATTTTAATCACTTTCATCTTATCCTTTGCTGCTTGCTTTTTTGTTCTGAACGATAGGAAGAAGCTAAGTAGGCTAGCTACTGTTTACACTCAAACAATTTGCATGTCTGGATCATGGACAAGGCATTTAGATAATATAAATAAATGTCCACGAAAAGTAATGAGTATAATAAAAAGTATAAACATAGGCCTACTCTTGAGTCAATTTACATTTCTGTTATCTGTTAGTATGCTCTGCTGGTTTTTACTGTTGTTCTAAGTAACAGTGGGATTTAAACGGGGAATATATGATGTTTGTAACATGTGATTATTTCAATTTATAGGAGAAAATGGTTTACTGAAAGAGTTACTTTGAGTAAATATGGTACAATTGTTGAACACATTTTTAAAAGGAGTTCTGTAATATCATTAGGAGACATTCATTTTGTTGTTAAGATGGCATTTAACAACCAAGACGGATAGTATGATTAGAAAAAGACAGAGTGGAAAGGGTTGGATTTATTTAACCTCAGTGTGCTAGAATTTCTATAGGTAATTTCTGTCCCTCTGCCTGTCAGACGGCTAAAACCCCGATCCGCCTGAGCAAACAAAGACCTAACCCAAGCAGGAGACTCCTCCTTCTCCATCGAACAGACAGAGAACCAGAGCTGAACTAATCACGGGGTTTTTGAATCAAAGCACATGGTGTAGTCCCAAACGATAGCTGAGGATTCTGTCTGGCTCCTTTTCATCGTCTGTGCTTGCTGGGGCAACGCAGGACTGGTGAGGAGGGAGGGGGGCTGTGGGTCAGTGGGCATCTGACCCACTCCCCGGGCGTAATGCGTTTACGTTTTTCGGGAGTCCAGTAGAGGGCGGCCTGAAGAGAAGTGTAGGATGACGGGAACGGGAGGCGTGGCCGCCTTATATACGGTGGGCTTGTGCACGCATTCAGGTAGGCCCGCCCCGGGGCCGGCTACGTCTATAGAATTCTCAGTAGGTGAATGCTCGCATGATAAGTTAGTACCCATAGAGTCCAGTAGAGGGCTCCGCCTGTGTTTATATAACAAGGGTTACCATACGTAACCCCTCGTTTTGAATTAATATTCCTCTGTCCCACAATCAACAAGAATGTGGATGGGGTGAACTATATCTACTATAACCAGCAAAGATTCATAAATTACACCAGAGACGCAGTAAAAAGAAAAATAGACGTAGACTAGATTCATACCTTAAAAGGTGTGAAAGGAGGGACTTGTGGAGGCTATTTTTTATATAACATTAGAAAGACTGATTCTTATTATTACATTATAAGCTTATTGTGCTCATTTTATGTTGATGTGACTTTGGAATAAATAGACGTCTTTAGCCTGCAATACAGAGTAGCAAGGTCAGGTGCAGACACTGGAAGAATACAAAGAGTTATTCATAAACAGGACATCGCTCCGGCCTTGAGTTGTATGGGAGCTTCACTCCCACGTATAGCTAGGAAGCAGCATTATGAAGGTTTTCCACTATAACTGTAGATACGTTAGCGAAAACAAATTACGTATGATGGCGACAGAGTAGAGAGGGACTTCCACAGGCCGGCCGAATGCTGATTGGAAGGTCGTGTTGCCAAGAGACTCTGTCTGAGTCTGCGCACCAACGAAAGAGAGCCAAAGTCTAAACCAAGGTTACTCTCCATCTAGTCTCAACCAATCATAAATATACGGGCAACGCCCTGTGTAATAAAAATGTATTGTCGCACGAGGTTCGAGGCTCTTTCCGGAAATAGTGGTTACAGATTACAGCCTGTAATTTCTATGACGTGACGGAGTCCCTGGCCAAGTGAATATATATATTTTGCTCTCTTATAATAAATAGTTAAACTTAGAAGTTACATTACATTACATTACATGTCACTTGTTAGATGCTTTTATCCAAAGCGACTTACATACTCAATACTGTGGGCAATCCCCACAGGAGCAATTTGGGGTGAAGTGTCTTGCCCAGGGACACAACGACATGCTGACTGCAGTGGGGTTTGAACCTGTGACCCCCTGATCCGAACACCAACGCACAATCCACTGCACCACACGCCACCACAAGTTGTCTGTCTTTCCTGGAATTTTGAACACAACACTACTATGAAACTACTTTGGATTTCCTTCCTGGCTAATAAGTAAGTTAGCTAAGCGTAAGCTAGCAAAGAACTAAGCCCAAAGGGGAAACTAAAAAGGATCTTACTCTATTGTTATATTAAAACACACACTCCTAAAAGTAAACCCATTGAAAGTAATACATTATTTTGTCATCTAAATCAATGTAATTTAAGAATTGAGTGCATACTCCTGTGTAATACAATTATTTGACAACTTCCTGGTCTCCTCTGCCAGAGACTTTTTTTTAGGATCAGTCAGCACACACACACACACACACAGGTATTTGAGGCCATTTCAAAGTATAGAATAGATAGAATCGGAGGGATGAAACCCTCTTTAATGGTCACATGCAGAGCACACAGCACACACAGTGAAATTTGGCCTCTGCATTTAACCCAGCATTTCTGAAAGTGTGGGGCGCAGAGATGGGATAGTATGGACGCGATGAATGGGAGATTATAATTTTTTTTTTTAACCTCAGGCCGGAATCGAACCTGGGTCCTCGCGGGTACAACCGGAGACTCGCAACAACGGTGGACTTTCACAGCGCCGGAGCCGCCGGATGCGGTACCGGCGCAGCGGCGCTGTGAAAGTCCACCGCCCACGTATGCCAGAGCCAGCGGCCCACCGAAGTAGTGTTAATTTAGTTGACTAAAACTATGACGAAATATGTTCTTCAACGACCTTTTTTTCCATGACTAAAACGAGACGATGACAAGACGGCACCGACGGCAGTAAACAATAACTGTAACGAAATCATCATGCAATATCGTTGACGAAAAGTGACGAGACGAAAATGTAGTTTACTAAATAAAAACTATGCCAAAATCTCTCTTTACTTTCGTTGACGAAAAATGAGGAGACGAAATATTATCAAAGATAACGTTACATCTCTTAGTCAGTTTTTCTCCCAGCAGTTCCATTTCCGGTGCTGCGGCTGGGCAGCAGCTGTGTGTCTGTGCTGCGCGCGGCGGTACATTTGAATTACACCGGGCAGCGGCACAATATGAACTGTCAGGAAGACTCGGGTCTAACTCATGGTCTAACTAACCTTATTTAACAGAAAATAAAATGGCAACAACAGGGCTTGGGAGCAGTGGTCGCACTCGCGTTAATCGAATACCCCCCCGTCAGCGCGAGTGAGTGATAAGTTGTGTACTCGACGGGTAATAATGGATTATGACGGAAATGTTACAATCCTGTCCGTCAAAATGACTGACAACGAAAAAGTCTAACGCCACCACTGCTTGGGAGAAAGAAACAATGTGATATTTGGGCCCATTTTCGCTACAATGAGGCGGAGAAAAAAAGCGAATGCATTGTTTTATCAGAAGGGAAGCAATGTGGCCATAACACAGCTGGTAAAAACACCACAAACCTGACCAGATACTCTCTGCAAAGCTGCATTCTTAATCATTCAACCTGTATTTTTCATCAAATAAGGACAAGATATAATCTTATTGTGAAATAAGTTTGACTAAAATGACAAATTATTGGTTTTGGCTAGACTAGTTTGACTGAAATGTTCTATATAATCTGATGGCTAAAAAGACAGTTTTCATTAACAAAAAGTAGACTAAAATAATTAGTTTTCTTTGACTAAAATAAAACTAAAATGCTCAGACTTTTAGTCGACTAAAACTTAACTAAATAAAAACAGGATGAAGGTGACTAAATATGACTAAAACTAAAAAGGAAATTTAACACAGGACTAAGACTAAAACTAAATAAAAAAATAGCTGACGAAATTAACACTACACCGAAGGCAGCAGCCCACCAATGGCAGCGGCCCACCGGGAAAAGTCCCGAATCTTCTGATGGCCAATCCGAGCCTGCTCACACACACACACAACTGAAACCAAAATAATTTACAGACATATGAGAACAACAGCGAGCAGCACCTCACCACTTCATAAGGAGTTTAACCGTGACACTTTTTGAAATCCCGTTTGTGTCCCCCCACTTTACAAATGGGCCTATGTTTATTTTGTTTTTTTAACGCAAGCCGTCATCGCCACGGAGGAGCACACAGCCTCTGTGAGCGAGCGAGACAGAGAGAGCACACCTTTATCTATTTAATATAGCCTAGATGTAAAAAATAAAGTAAGAAATCATTCCAATGTGTACTATAGGACAGTAAAAAAAAAAAACAGTTTAAAAGGGGAGTGATTAGTAAAATATGCATAAATAAAAAGAAAGAATGCTATAGGTAACATAAGATAAGAATAAACAAGTTTAAATGATTTGTTATTGGTTGTGATCATATTCTAAAGATGTTTGGATTATTGAAAAGTATACAGCTCCCTTTCATCTGAGTGTTGAGAGCTGTATCCATCAATTCATTTTGTGCTCAAAGTGCACCAGATTGATGCATTTAACTTCAACGTTTAAAAAAAATCTTCCTGGGGGAGTAGGCCCCCGGACCCCCCTAAAGGAGGTGAGGTCCACCCCCAAATAAAGCAGGTTAAGATAATTAAATTGCATACATTTTCTTTTAGTAAACACTGAAAACGGGTCCCACAGACCAAAACAGCACACAAAGGTTACTTCTATGCTATAAACAACCAAATGTGTTTCATAATAGCATTCTACATGAGGATGAAAAATTAAAATTTTTAGAAAAGAAAACTAAGTTTAATATTTCAAAATGAGTGACCCATCTGTACGTAGACTGGGCATCCCATATAACCTGGCTGAGCCAATATAAAACAATCAGCCAAATAACTTTTCAATACATTATTGATTACTATTTTTGAGGTACTTTTAGGTTGGCAGTAAACATAAGTCAGAGGTAAATGGTGTACTTTTACTCCACTACATGTATTTAATACCTTTAGTTACTTTACAGATGTGGATGAATGATGTGAAATATAATCAAGTGTCAAATCAGACTTTAGTTCCACCTGGAGTAAATTCACAAGCTACCCTGCAGTATACAAAGTCATTCAAACTAGCTGCACCTTTACCAGCTTTGATAACACTTTAATGATCAATCATTATAAAACATATCATATACAATTATTAGGGATGCTCCGATCGCCAATTTTGGGGCCGATCGCCGGAATCAGTATCGGCCGATACCGATCGCCGATCCGATCGAGTGGGCGGGGCCTATGGGGATCTTCCATTTAAAGTGATGTTTAAAACTCAGTTAATGGGGCTCATTCACTGGCGCTTCCACAAACCAACATCATTATTACATTCAAATGAAGTACATTATTCAAGTTTACATTAACTTGGGATAATAACACGGGAGAAATTAGTGGAAGCGCTCTCTTTTCCTCTCTCTCCCTCTCTCTCTCCTGACAGCCCTTCAGTATCTCCTGCAGCTCACTGATCCAGTAATGAGTGACCCGACAGTGAAGAATAAATATATTTATAACTAGTTTAGCTTGTTCCAAAGGTAGATCAAATAGCTAAGTGTGTTAGGTCTAACTCTTAATGTGTGTTCTGCTCCGCTCACCGGTCCGTCACAGCGGGTGGGAGCTGCAGGATTTCTGCTTCACACACGTTGCATACCGCTATTTTATTGTCATTTTCGGACACTTAAAATACTGCCAGACTAGTGAAGCCATTTTGGCGAGCTTGTTTTGCCGCGCACAGAGAAAAGTGTCATGTATTTTACATGCAACGATAGCCTAATCTAAAATGCTCTACGATGGCGTACCTTTCGTGTGGTGTGTGGCTCGTCAGCGCAGAATCTCGCATCGTTATTGTTGCACACTTTGCAGGAGGCTACTCTTGGGCTTCGCTTGACCCTCGTCTTAGCCATGGCTTGTATTTGTCTTCTGCTAGCCAACGCTCGTTGAAACGGCAACCTCCTGGCATACTGTCATCTATCACTCTCATCAGAATGCCCAGGTCACACACGTAACAAAAACACTTGCCGGTCACGCGCATTGCGCGGGAAGGCCGGAGCGGAGCTGTTTTATGTAAAAGCGAAGCAATTAAGCGCGCTCAGACTTTTTTTATTTTCTTTTAACCTAAAAAGCAAAGTAAAGCATTTACAATTTCAAGCACTTTATCCCAAATTCAAGCACCATTCCCAAAATTCAAGCACTTTTCAAACCTTGAAAACACCTCGTACAATTTCAAGCATTTTCAAGGATTTCCAGCACCCGTACGCACCCTGCATAATCCACATTTTGATTCCTCTTTTTATACATTTTTGGTGCAAAACATGGCACACACAAGCCAGTGTTTACCAAACTCCCAAACATGTATTTCGATTTTACTTGCTGAATTTTTAGGTAAAATTGTTTTTTAGGCAAGGCAAGTTTATTTATATAGCACATTTCAACACAAGGCAATTCAAAGTGCTTTACAAAAATGAACGACATCAAGAGCATTAAGAAACATATTATGAAATGACATTTAAAAACAGTAATTTAAAAGCAAAGATACATTAATAAAAGTTACAGTGCAGTGCGAGATACACACATCTGAAATGTTTAGGTCTGACTCACAATCATTGCTAACTTTTTAGCAGAAATAGTTTTCTATCACCTCCCTTTCTTTCTACTTTCTTGTTTAACTTGTCCTTTAGTTATTTCAAGTGTTTCATGCTAAACGAACCCCCCTTTGGAAAATTATAAACTGACCCCATGTTACCTTTTAGTTTTCGCCGAAACTATTCCTCTTTTTTATTTTGAAATGCACATAGTTAAGTTTACCTTGTCTTTCTAGGACTTTTTTTGGTATCCTCCGTGAACCAGGGTCTGTCAAGAGTAAATTCAGATGGAACATAGTAAAAAAAAAAGGTAAATTCTTACCTCCGCCTAAAAAAAACCCATTACTTATAGTGAAAACCACCCTTGAATGATGGGATGGTAGACTAAAAGCTTTAGGAATCCAAAGTATAACATATAAGTAACCTGTATCAAGATTGATATGGTACACTGTACAAATAATTTTATTTTCACTATAGGTAATCATTCCATCCAAATACAAGTGTTTTTCTAAAAAAAGATTTTTTTTAATTTTTTTTAAATTACATTTCTTTTTTTTTATGTAAATGGTGTGTGTGTGTCTGTGTGTGGACTTTGCCACAGTCCTTACATGTTTATCACCCGACTAACACTTCTAGGAAGGTTTACTTACACAATAAAAATTAGGAAACATAGGATAAATTTGTCTCCAACAGGAGCAGATTTATTTAAAAAATAACACACTAAAAAACTACACTAAAACCGAAATAACACCACAAGCATTATTTCTGTAAACACTGGCAAAAAAAAATGTACACAAAAGCTGAATGTGTTTAGTCACATTCTTTGAAATGAGGCACAGAGGGACCAGCCACTTAGTGCAGTAGATAGGTGTCTTCACCGTTTTGTTGCCAGCATCAGAGCACCTCCTGCAGTACCTCCTGAGCGCGGTGGCATCTTCCCCATAATACTTGGGAATGCATACCTGTGATGATGGGGGGAGTGGTGGTGGTGCTGCAGGGACTTCACCCCTCATGTCTGCAGCAAGCTGCTCCCTGAAGGACTTCTGGGTGTGTGGCTTCGTCCTGCCGGGGTCACCTCTCATCTTGTGCAGCTCCTTGTGGAGAAGGAAGCTGTTCACCACTGCAATGTAACATTGAGGGACCATGGTTCAGAATCAGAAGATGCAGAGGGAGGCTGAGTTAGTACTGGTGCAGACGTCCGGCAGCGTAGCTTGGATGTTGATGGCTCTGGGGCAACTGTATGCTGATCTGATGCATGTCATAGCTCGGATGAGGCAGATGTTGATGGCTGTGATCCAGAAGCCATTTGATACTCGTCTTCATCACTGTGAAAACAAATGTGGAAAAAACATATCGATTACTTCACTGGCTTATTCTTTCAAAAATGTAACTCAAACCAGAAATAATTCCTCCATTTAGCGTGTGTGAAATAACAGTATACACACACACACACACACACACACACATATATATATATATATATATATAGATAGATAGATAGATAGATAGATAGATAGATAGATAGATAGATAGATATATATAGATATAGATATAGATATAGATATAGATATATATATATAGATATATATATATATATATATATATATATATATATATATATATAGATATATATATATTAGGGCTGTCAGTCGATTAAAATATTTAATCGCGATTAATCGCATGATTGTCCATAATCGCGTTAAAATAATTAGTGGCGTTAATTTTTTTTTGCGTTAACGCGTTATTAACGCGTTAACTTGACAGCCCTAATATATATAGATATATATATATAGATACATATATATTAGGGCTGTCAGTCGATTAAAATATTTAATCGCGATTAATCGCATGATTGTCCATAGTTAATCGCGATTAATCGCAAATTAATCGCACATTTTTTATCTGTTCTAAATGTACCTTAGAGGGATATCTTTCAAGTTTTTAATACTCTTATCAACATATGAGTGGACAAATATGCTTTATATGTTTGTTTATTATCATTTGAACAATGACAAATATTCTCATGAATATTAAACACAACAACCTGAACATTACAAATATTCGCCTCAATTCAACCTGGAACCTCTCTCATACAATAATACTGTGTGTGTGTGTGTGTGTGTGTGTGTGTGTGTGTGTGTGTGTGTGTGTGTGTGTGTGTGTGTGTGTGTGTGTGTGTGTGTGTGTGTGTGTGTGTGTGTGTGTGTGTGTGTGTGTGTGTGTGTGTGTGTGTGTGTGTGTGTGTGTGTGTGTGTGTGTGTGTGTGAGATCGTTGGAGCTATGTGCAGCTCAAGGCATATATGCTCGAATGGGAGCTGCCTGGACGCTGCAATCATGTTGCGCGCACTATCCGTGCTGAGTGTGCTGACTTTTCGTACAATGTCCCACTGTCTGGCTACCTGCATAAAGTCAAGTGCTCGGCGCAGTTGTCGGCGAAATGTCATTGAAACAGCTCCTTATATCCGTTAGCGCAGCTAGCTAGCACCAGATGCTAACAACAACACGTAAGGTGTGCATCGCTCGCGCGAGTCGCGCCACACATACACACTCCCTCCCGGTCCTCCCGATGGCCAGTCCGGGCCTGCCAGTGAGCGTGGAAGTGTGGTCTGCCACAAGCGGGCAGCAGGAGCGGGGCTGTCAGCATCAGCTTGTCGATGGTATTTTACACTCGATGCGCTCTGAAACTACGGCGGCCGAGGACAAAAAATACACATGCGTTAATCGCGTTAAAATAATTAGTGGCGTTAATTTTTTTTTGCGTTAACGCGTTATTAACGCGTTATTAACGCGTTAACTTGACAGCCCTAATATATATATATAGACTGGGTTGATATATACAATACAGCTTTATTTATATACTGCCGTGTTATAGTCACGAAATACAATTAATCTATTGAAACGTGTTCACCAACACGCATCTTCCCATTGTTTTTCGTCTCTCAGAACCATTACGCGAGAACAACAAAGCGGCGTCCATTTTGTATTTTGCGAGTGTGGAATTACTATAGATTACACCAAATACATAACTAATAGATACAAACAGAGAGAGTACATACCTTTCCCGAAGTTCATAATCAGGGTCTGATTGTGGCTGAAGTAGATCCTCATCTTCTGACGGAGAGTCAGTGAACACCATTTCCACGGCGTCTTCAAGCTTATACAGCCTCTTTCTGGGTGCCATTATTTGCTCAAATAAGTCCTAAAAGCAAATAAATCCTTGTCTTTGTCCTTGTAATATTATGTTCTGTTGCCTGCTGTTGTCTCTGTGTTCTCTGTTCGCTGTGTTCGTCGCTGCGGTGCTGCTGCGTCATGTGTGTAAAATAGCCGCTGCTGGCATTATTTATACTACGCAGGATCCTATCTCTGGAACCCATTAGTCGATTTGGGTGATTCACACCTTTTTTGAAACTTTAGAGCCAATAGAATCGAGGGGCAGTTAGTATATCCGGCTAAACATTTACGTCAAGGAGAGAGAGGTCTGCGTAAACAGCACGTGAGACAGCATTAGCCCTGGACTGCAAAACGTTATACCTACTCTGCTGCCATGAATGTAATGATGGATTATCAGGAACAATTCTAAAGTGACTAAGAGACATTGGATTAACCTTGAGCAGCGTTTTTATTCCCTTGAACACGACTTTTGATCACAAAACAGCAACGGTAAGACATAATTATTGTTATGGTTTAGAAAACTGTTGTTGTTTTCTTGCTCTGTTCTGGATGCTAGCTGAAGTAAACAGATATGGTTCTAAACTGTATTGAAGTAAACATGTATTTTGAATTGTATTTTAGTGAACATGTATTGTTTGAACTGTTTTAAGTAATCACATATATAGATATTGTATTCTCACTTACAACTCACTGACCCAGCGATCCTGTTACACACACATGCACCTCCTCCCACCAGCACACACACACATATTTTTTTCAAGGTTCTTTCTGGGCATCATTATATCTGTGCACAATGTTTAATTGTCTGAGAAAGAATAGTTTATGTGAAATATTCCATGGGAAAGTAAGGGAGTGAATATCGGTGCAGAGATAAGATTGACTCTGCCCTTGTGAAACTTCCGAATCTCACGCTGTGGTCAGAAGACAACATACTTTTTCTCAGAACTCTGATTCGCTGTATTGGACCCGACCAGAAGTGAATCCAACCAGTAAAAACACCTGGGGGAGTGAGCAGCTCACACAGCTCCTCCCCACGGACTCTCTGATTCGCTTCGGAGTAAAATGGGAAAGAAGAAGTTAACACATCTCCGCCCCAAAATATGAATATGAATACTGTTGTTTTTGCATGTAAAATGCTTCCTGTTTGCTGACTGGCTGGTCCCGATACCTGTATCGCACCGCAGTAGAAACCTGAAGTCCGGAGTACTCTGTAAAACTTGTATACGTGTTTTGTTTCTTACTAGTCAAATCAGATTATTGTTATAACCTTTAATTCCGGTGTTTTCAATTCCTTTCTTTATTAAATAGAACCAGCCTCATCTAACGAACGGCGCGTAGCGGAGGGGGGGGGCTTTCAGCCACCACCTAGGTGTTTTGCTACAACATAGCTCAGTGAGTTCTTGTCGTCCAGTGATGATACTTATATCAAAATAATCTGTGGAGTATCAGCTTTCAGGTGATATGTAGTTTGTGCAGAACATATTACGTTTTAAAGATCGTTTTTGCTAGTTAGCACCGGAAGTAGTATCTGCCCGTTTTCGCTAAGGGCTAATGCTAACGCTTCTTGTGAGACTTGTGTTTTGTTTCGGTAAAAATGGCTCGTATCGTCAGGTAGCTGAGTTCTTTCCCGTTATTTGAGTATAAGACATTCATAGGTTTTTAAATATTAAGAAGCCCTGAGACACAGTTTTGTGAAAAAAAAACCCGCTGCCCCGGTACCGGGGTCTCTCGGGTTAAATTTAAGTTGTCTTTTCTAGGACTTTTTTGGTGTCCTCCGCGAACCAGGGTCTTGAAACCAAAACGGCACACGTAGGGGACTTTAACCACCTACGAGGGGACTTTAACCCCAATAATGACTTTAACTACCTACGGGGGGACTTTAACCCCAATACACGTAGGGGACTTTAACCCCAAAAATAATAAGCCTGAATATATCAATTAACCTGTTAAGCCCTGAGCCTGTTTTTCAGGTCTCAGGCTCGAAAATGACATTCCCAGAACAAATGACCATATCTTCACTTCTAAAAGGGGTAAATTAATAATCATTTTTCTCAAAGCAAGGTTACACCTGTGAGTTGGATGTAGAAGTGTCCGAATCAATATAGATGTTTTTATTTTAAAGTAAATTCAGATTGAACATAGTAAAAAAATATAAATGATTGTGTCCGTCCAAAAGAAAAAAAATTACTTATAGTGAAAACCACCCTTGAATGATGGGATAGTAGACTAAAAGCTTTAGGAATCCAAACTATAACATATAATAAGTACCCTGTATCAAGATTGATGCAAAACAAGTTAAATTTGACCTTTTTAGAGAGATTTAGAAGACAAAAAAACACTTCTTGGGTCATTTGGGTGGATTTTCCATACAGATGTCGCAGCTTATTTCAGACTCCAGTTTACAGCTTCCTGCCTGCTACCTGCCTGCTACCTGCCTAAGACCAGTATCTGGGAATGTTAAGCCCTCCCACTATTTTCCAAGAGGGCGTTGCCAGATTTTCAATTTCAGGATTTAACCAGGAGATGGCGCTTCATTCACAAATACAGAAAGACAACTTTTCATGGACTTTCAGTTTTGTTTAGAAGAGCATTTGAACACATCAATATTTTAGATCAAATAAAGTATATCTAATCTTGTAATTCAATAATATATAGTCTTTATATATTAAATAATCATAATAATTATGTAAATGTTTACATTACACTTCTTTATTTGTCATGCGGTCAACCTACGCTGTAAAATGTATTATCTCTTCGATTTACACACGGCATCTATTGCACTTCTGTCCATCCTGGGAGAAGGATCCCTCCTCTGTTGCTCTCCCCGAGGTTTCTCCCATTTTTCCCTTTGAAATGTGGGTTTTTCTCTGGAAGTGTTTCCTTGTACGATGTGAGGGTCTAAGGACAGAGGGTGTCGTTTTCTCATACTGATATTCTGAACAAACTGTGCCGTTGTATTTGCTGTAAAGTGTCTTTACTGTAGGGTATTTTTATTATATGTACAGCACTTTGGCTCGACCAAAAATCGTTTAAAAATGTGCTATATAAATAAAACTTGATTTGATTTGATGCTCATACTTTTACCTTTACAATCGTTTGCTTTAATATGCAGTATATTTTTTGTATATTTTTGTGTTTGCTTCCTCCTGCTCCCTTTCGGACACATACTGTATGATTTATTATTATTATTAATATGAAGATATTATTAAGATAAGATAAGATGTTACTTTATTGATTGAACATTTTAGTTTAGAATGTGCTATCCCACAGTAATTCAGAAGGCTCACAGGTCACATTCCGACCATTATTTAAAACAATGGGTGCTTTCATAATAATGATGAGAAACTATGAAATAAGAAATGAATCAAATTAAAATGTAATTATCATATCATATATTATATAGTGTATTGTATTATTAAGTAATATCATACATTAACCCCATTATAGCAGATGCCACATTGAATGGATGAACACATTTATGCATCAATAATTACAACAGAGTATTTCTAAATACAAGTTGTAATCTAATCCTCTTATTTTACACAATTGAAAGACAGTGTTATTTGTACATCAATAGTCATATATTGTCATAACCTTTTTGTGTGAAATAATTAATTAGGGCCTGAGCACGAAGTGTGCGAAGACCTATTGAAATCCTTGGTATTATTAGGGCCTGAGCACGAAGTGTGCGAAGACCTATTGAAATCCTTGTTATTATTAGGGCCTGAGCACGAAGTGCAAAGACCTATTGTTATTCGTGGTATTCTTATTCTTATTAGGGCCTGAGCACGAAGTGTGCGAAGACCTATTGAAATCGTGGGTGTTATTATTCTCATTTTCCTTGATCTGCGCTTTGGACCTGTTTTTGAGGGGGTTCCCACACTGTTCACGTAGCGACATTTGGCAACGCCGGCAGGACGGGTGAAAATGTTAACATTCTGGATTCGATGGTTGCCAAATTTCCGACATGCTCTCTAGCGCCACCTATGAAAATTCAGTTTTAGAAAAATTTACATACATTCACCGCGTAACTCGGATGGACCTGAAATTTTGCACACTTACCCGGGTGGAGCAGCCCTACATATTATCCTCTCATATCCCTAAGCTCCGCCTACTTTATTTTTTTTTAAATTAGCATAATGTGAAAAACAGTGAAATATTAACTACAATTTCAATTTTTTGCTTTTCAACACCAAACTTAGTGTACAGCATCAGTGGAGGGTCAGACACACTACCGTAGAACATGAGCACGACGTGTGGAAAAATGTGCCCGACATCAATCGCAACGTATTAGCAAAAAGGTGTGGCTTAGACATAAATGCTCCTAATTCATCCGCAATGTATCCAAATATCACAGATTTCGGTGGAAAGGTTCAGTCTGTCTTGGGGAATAGGCACAAAAAAGCATGTTCATTTTGGACAATAGGGGGCTCCAAAAGCACAACAAATTTATACCTGAAGATCCGATAGACGAAATAAATATATTTTGTCATACACATACTGGCAGGATGAGTATCAACTGAGATTTAAAGGGGCGCAACCAATGACGGAAGTGGGCGTGACCTATTCAGCTTTATGTCGAAATCGAAGGGTTAAAAACCATTACCGACCCATAAGTGGCGGGGAAATACAGTTACGGCCTTTAAACTCGGAACACACGTCACAGCCCACGGCCTCCTCCAGACTGTCCAAAAACATCGTGCGTTTTTGCAAATACGGCTCAGTAGCGCCCCCTATTGTGCGGTAGTGACATATAGTTTCTTTGAGCGACCCGAGTCTTGGCACAGACATGCCTCATGGAATTGCCAACATATTTCAAAATGGCTTCCATTAGCCCCTCCCCCCATAAAGTCGGCCATTTTGGAAAATGTGCGTTTTAGGCGCTTTTGCAAACTATTGTCGTTGGGAAATGACCGGAAAAATTCCAATCCAGCACAAGTTCAGCCCATATCCAATGTGATGCTAAATTCAGAAGCGCATTGTCGACCGCACACACGGGGTGCTCGTAAGCTAACGGAGAATGTGGCATGTTCGACGTTTTAAATAGCACAAATTCGCTAAAATGACCTTCGGACGTGAAACTTGGGACAGACGTCACAGCCCAGGACCTTTTCCAGAATGTACAATAAAATCGTGCGTTTTGTGAAATCAGCTCAGTAGCGCCCCCTATTGTGCGGTAGTCACATATAGTTTCTCCCAGCGACCCGAGTCTTGGCGCAGACATGCCTCATGGAATTGTCGACATATTTCAAAATGGCTTCCATTAGCCCCTCCCCCCAAAAAGTCGGCCATTTTGGAAAATGTGCGTTTTAAGCGCGTTTTTGCGAACTCCTCCTAGGGAAATGATCGGAAAAATTCAATTCCAGCACAAGTTCAGCCCATATCCAATGTGATGCTAAATTGCGTATGAATAGTCGACCGCTCAAAAGGGGTGCTCGTAAGCTAACGGAGAATGTGCCATTTTCGACGATTTCAATGGCACAAATTCCCTAAAATGAGCTTCGGACGTGAAACTTGGGACACACATCACCGCCCACGACCTTTTCCAGACTGTACAATAAAATCGTGCGTTTTGTGAAATCAGCTCAGTAGCGCCCCCTATTGTGCGGTATTCACATATAGTTTCTCCCAACTACCCGAATGTTGGCACAGACGTTCCTCATGGAATTGCGGATATATTTCAAAATGGCTTCCATTAGCCCCTCCCCCCAAAAACTCGGCCATTTTGGAAAATGTGCGTTTTAAGCGCGTTTTTGGGAACTCCTCCTAGGGAAATGATCGGAAAAATTCAATTCCAGCACAAGTTCAGCCCATATCCAATGTGATGCTAAATTGCGTATGAATAGTCGACCGCTCAAACGGGGTGCTCGTAAGCTAACGGAGAATGTGCCATGTTCGACGATTTCAATGGCACAAATTCGCTAAAATGAGCTTCGGACGTGAAACTTGGGACACCCGTCACCGCCCACCACCTTTTCCAGAATGTACAATAAAATCGTACGTTTGGTGAAATCAGCTCAGTAGCGCCCCCTATTGTGCGGTATTCACATATAGTTTCTCCCAACTACGCGAATGTTGGCACAGACGTTCCTCATGGAATTGCGGACATATTTCCAAATGGCTTCCATTAGCCCCGCCCCCCAGAAAGTCGCCCATTTTGAGAAGTGGCCGTTATTCATGCATTTTAACCACATTTTTGCTCACACCTCCTAGGGAAATGATCGGGAAAATTCCACTCCAGGACACGTTCAGCCCATATCCAACATCATGCTAAATGGCGAATAAAATAGTTGCTAGCTCAATCGGGGCGGACGTTAGCTAACAGAGAATGTACCATTTTGGACGAGGGTTAGGGTTAGGGTTAGGGGTTACTCCAAACTACTCGCATATAGTTTTCCCAATATTCACCACACGCTGTATACACATTGCTCTTATGATTGCACACATATTTCAAATTGCTTTTCATTAGCCCCGCCCCCCAGAAAAATGGCCATTTGGAAAGATGGCCGTTTTTCATGCATTTTCTGCACATTTATGCACACTGCTCTTGGGAAAATTATCGTAAAAATTCCACTCCAGGACCAGTTGAGCCCATATCCAAAGCCATGCTAAATTGGGAATAAAAAAGTTGCTAACTCAATCGGGGCGGTCGTAAACGAACAGAGAATGTACCATTTTTGACGAGGGTTAGGGTTAGGGTTAGGGGTTAGTCACTCATCGCATATAGTTTTCCCCATATTCATGACACGCTGTATACACATTGCTATTATCATGGCACACATTTTTCAAAAGCCGTTTCATTAGCCCCGCCCCCCAGAAAAATGGCAATTTGGAAAGATGGCCGTTTGTCATGCATTTTGCGCACATTTTTGCACACTGCTCTTAGGGAAATGATCGGACAAATTCCAGTCAAGGACAAATTATGCCCATATCCAACATCATGCTGAATTGGGAATGAAGTAGTTGCTAGCTGAATCGGGGCGGTCGTAAGCTAACAGAGAAGATACCATTTTTGACCATTTACACTATTTGGTTTCATGCAAAATATCAACTGTTTATTTGGAGATGTCTACTAAAGCATACAAATACAGTGTGTCATGTCGGCCTGTTACTTATATTACTGAGTGATATATATTATACGCACTCTTCTGTTTTCCGCACTGGCCTCGGCAGCTGTTGTCGCTGTAAATGTCGGCTCACAATTAAAGCAGTTGAATTAAAAATATACATGGCCTAATATCCGGAGGAGGTGCGTTTCTTGAGTAAATAAACGGTAAAGGCCAGAAAGTCTGCACAACCCACTGCACCACGCGTCACGGTTACTGCTCCTCCAGACAGCCTCGGCGATAATCGATCCTCGACGAGCCTTTACGGAAATTCCATTTCCTTCCAGGCGGCGCGCCCACATCCGTTTCCGGGTCGCTGCCGGAGGACCTGGGACTCCGGGCCGCAAACGTTTGACAAACGGCTCATTTCGGCGGACTCGCGCGCTACCGCCGGACGCCGGGACGACCGGCGACACTCCCCTGCGGGCGCTCGGAGGCGAAGGCCCGCCCACAACTGCGTGCACGTCTGTGACCGCAGTTTTAATATTATTATTATTTCCGCCCACTGTTTGGCGAGCTGCATGAGAAACTGACGGGCTGTCAGGAGAGGGAGAGAGGAAAAGAGAGGATCCGTTTCTCTCGTGTTATTATCCAAAGTTAATGTAAACTTTTGAATAATGTACTTATTATTATAGTGATGAACATTAAAAACAAAGCACGTTGGCTGATTTTGGACCCCCTCACTATTTGTTTTCACTACTTTAATTAAATGTTTGATAAGTGCATGCAGATCACAGTACAGTATGCTCGTTCAGTAAAACACGTACACAGATAAATAATTTTGTATTCCAAAAATCAGGAAGTAAAGTCCCCTGGTTTGTGACAAGATGTGAAGTCAACAGATAGTCACTCAGAGGGGGGTACTATTTCTTTTCAAATGCATATAGGCAATGCCATTCATTTACATCAGGGGTCTCCAACCTTTCTTCATCTGAGAGCTACTTTCAAAAAATGAAAGTGGCCAAGAGCTACTTGCATCACATCGCTTACATTTATTCACATAGCCCTCATCAGTTGAATTAAGCTATACTTTTGTACACGTGTGAAATTGCAATACCTAAAGCTTATCAAAAATAAGGTCCAAGAAAACGAAGATTTCTCACATATTATTATGGCCCACATAATAAGTACATCACTGAACATTCACATAAGTGTCCTTAATCACCACCTTACAAGCATTTCACTCTTTTGTTAGTGAGATGAATGGCACTGCATGCAGTCCACCATAGAGGTGTATGCTGGAGTCATAGAATAGAGTCATTTAAATGTTCATCAGTTGGTCTTGTTCTGTATTTAGATTTCATTCATGTCAGAAAAAGCTGCTTCACAAAGGTATGTAGAACAGAACCAAATAAAGCAGACATTTTCAGTGCTGCTTGGTGAATGTTCTATAGTTTTCGGGGTCTACAAGGCTCCAGAAATGTTGTGAGTTTTGCTGAGACTTAAGCGGAACATTATTTTGGAGATCTCCACAGGATTGACACTGAACAGTTGTTCAGCCATCTTTTTCTTCTTCGTCTTGACATTAAATTATAAACCATAATAAATTAATTGTATAGGTCTAGCCTCCCTATATCTGTGTGTGAAAATGGTTCCATCCTCAAAAACAAAAAACTAATACTTCTGCAGTCTAGCTGCAGCTTCTAGCTACAGTCTTCTGTTAAAAAAAAAGACACTGAATGTCTTGAATGCATCACACACAGGACTTGAGTCTGAAAACAGCAGGAGTATTTACAATAGCATTATAAAAACAAAAATAGTGCATGTGGGTGCACACTTACATTATCTGTCTTACTGTTACATAAATCCCATGAATGTATGAGATTAAGTTAGCTTCATCATATCTCAATCAGTGATTAAGTGAATAATAAAGTTTCTATCGGGTCACTATCAGCCTGTCACTCATTATTTTCAGGGAGGGGGCGGGGTTTGGAGGAACGGAGAGGAGACGGTGATCGCGGAAGCTTTCCTCCTGCCTTCACAAACTTTACACAAGTATTTATCAACTGAAAATAGCAAGAGGACATTCATACTCTGCAATCCAAGACTTGATTAAATCCACCAAAAACCTGACATGACGATAACGAGTGTTTTTCAAAAAACACAAATCCCTCCCTGTGTGTCTCTGACGCGCAGCGACAGGGCCTGATTCAGAGCGGGTCATTCTGCTGTTAGTTCTGGACTGGTGTTGGTGGAGAAAGCAGACTGCTCCGTGTGTGTTGTCGCTGTGCTGCTGTCACGTCTGTTCCTTGATCTCTGCGTCACCGACCATTTGATATTCGTGTGACAGAAAAAATTCTAAAATAAAAAAAACGTTATTGTCCACCCGCGGCCGAAAAATCAATAAGCAACCTTACTACGCTATAATCAATAATCGAGCGGCGAGCTACTGAAAAGCTGCCCGCGAGCTACCGGTAGCTCGCGATCGACGTGTTGGAGAGCCCTGATTTACATGTAGGCAACACTGCCCTTCCAGTCAAGAATTTGAATTTGAATGGGATGGGGAGACGTGTGTGATTAAAAATGAGTGGCCAAACTAGGACTTCGTTTTTCAAAAGAGAAAATGCAGATATTACACTCAGAAAAGAAATGGTAGACATATCAGTACTCTTAGTGCCAAGTTGTCTCAGACAATCTGCATTTCCTAATGTGGGACAGTTCTGTGCAAAATGTGGGACACTGAAAAGTCTATGTTAAAAAGCCTCAGTCACCTTAATTCATGTAATGAAAATATCGCAGGTCAGTAACACTGAAAGCTAAATGTGCAATACCATGTTCAGCTATGTTACTATTTATAATGTTATTGTTGTTACAACAGAAGATGTTTTTCTTTATATTGAAGTTAAATGCATCAATCTGTGACACTTTTATTTTGTAAGATAGCAAGGGGGGGCATATTGTGATAACCAGGCCTGTCATAAAATGCACCCCACCCAAAAAGATGTTTGTATTAATCCCACCCTCAAGCATTTTTTAGGGTATAGTTGTAGGACTAGTACCAATGAATGGAGCAAGTTTCATGAATGAATTTCGACACTACTACCATCAAATACGGAGCGAAAGGTTTAACCACAAGAATCAAGACTATATGAGCTAACACTAAACAACTCACAGTCTGAAAATTACCATTTATAAAAACCCTGAACGTTTTAAACATCGTTTTAAGGTGTAAACGTGTCATTTAGGAACTGCGTCAGCATTAATATGCAAACACAAACCTACAGACTGCTGGAGAAGAGATATCACAGGGGGGGGTTGGGACACACACATTCCGATGGCCCATTAGTTTTAAACAAAGAGTATACTCAACATAGGCCTACAGTAGGCAGGGGGGTGGGGGCTGGTGAACGGTATGGTCAATGTTTGTAAACACTGACATTTTGACTTTATTTGATCATTTCAGTTAAAAACTAACGTTCGTATTTCTCTTTTTGAGAAGAGCAATATGAATATGTTAGTGGCTGACCCAGCCCCATGGTCTGTCACAGTAGTGCGGGAAAGAGAAGTGCACTGTTTTGCCTGGCTGGACCTGTAATTTACAGGAAAGGAGTGCGTGCTACTAAAGAGACGCGCTACCATGGAAACCAAACAATGGTGTAGCTGTATTGAAGTCTGAGTGGAAACAGTAGCATTTGGAGCGTTATGTTTGAATGAAACAGCCAGGTTGTGACTCACAAAAAAAACCTACAGTTAATTTAACTGCTGGAGAAGAAAGATCAGGGGGGGGGGGAGAGAGCTGTGGTTGATGGGCCATTAGGTGTGTAAACACACAGCATTCAGACTGTTTAAAAAACAGTAACAACGGACTATTTTTCTTAGTGGATGCATGTCAATTTAAATCAATACATACAACTATTTTTTAAATCAATAAAAACATTTTCTAAATCCACAAAAGCATTTCAATTAATATTGGGAGTCATGTCGTTACTTTGTTGAGAATGTGGCCATGTAATAAGCGGGATAATTTGCAGCGACTTGGTCATTATGGGGAAAATAACACCCAGGGATCAAGATCCCTCCGCTACGCGTCGGGATCCTGATCTGCCTGACAAGGCTCCATTAAAATATAAATATTTTTAGTGAATTACTGAGTTTAGGCACGTTAACCTGTTAAGCACCAAGCCTGTTTTTCATGTTTCAGGCTCGAAAATGACATGCCCAAAACGACAAAAATGACTACAACTTAACTTCTAAAAGGGTTATATGAATAATTTCTTTTATCAAAGCAAGGTTACATCTGTGAGTTGGATGTAGAAGTGTCAGAATCAATATAGATGTTTTTTATTTTAAAGAAAATTCAGATTTTACATAGTAAAAAACTGTAAATTATAGTGTCCGTCCAAAAATTCTTTTTTACAGATAGTGAAAACTACCCTTGGATGATGGGTCAGTAGACTAAAAGCTTTAGGAATCCAAAGTACAACATATAATAAGTACCCTGTATCAAGATTGATGCAAAACAAGTGACATTTGACCTTTTTAGAGAGGTTTAGCCAAAACCACCCCACCTCTGAGGTGATTTGGGTGAAAATGTTTTTTTTTTCCATATCTCTGGCCCCCCTTGGTCGATTTTGATGGTTGACACCTCTTTCTGACCGTTAGAGCCAATAGAATCGAAGGGGGGGGGGGGGCCCACACACACACGTTGTGAAGAGAAAAGGTGGGGGCTGCGTGCATGTACATTTGCAGCAGAGTGGACCTATCTCTAGCTCATTTGGAAACGAAAAAGCAGTTTTATTGCTTATGGATTATCAGAAATAATTTCAAAGAGGACACAGACACATTGGATTAACCTATGGATTAACTGCAGCATCGTTTTTTTTATCGTTTTAATGCCATTGAAGACCAGTTTTGACCAAGGTAAGCCATGTTAGCGTTTCTAGCTACCTAGCTCCACATGTTATGATGTACGCTTTCGTTTATAGCGTCGCAAATGTTTATCACTGAGTGTTGAGGTGGGCACCAAACGATTCTGTGTCTCCAGCTGATGCAAAACGAGTGGTTGGCTGTGCATCTAGGATAAGTAATAAGGGAGTTATTGTGAGTTTAGGTGCCGTTTTAGGTTACATTTTTTCGCTCGTGGCTAATTCAGAGGCTGAGTGTTAGCATTGTGGGTTTTTTTTATTTTTTTTTTAAAAAGATCAGTTAGCTGAGTTTCTTCCCGTTACATGGATATAAAACATTCATAGTTTATTAAATATTAAGATTCCTTAGACGTTGTTTCCTGCAAATGACACGTTTATCCGCCCGGTACCGGGGGGGCCGTGCGTAACAGGTTTTAATAACGTTTAGATGAAGTTGAATACAGAATATTCATATTTGTCAGTGATTTCATGTCAATTCGGCGAACATAAACATAAATGATCGTGGTGAAGATGATGATTAAATTAGGATTACAAATCGAGAGCCGGCTGCATTTCCTCTCGTTCGTTTTTTTCGACTAAACAACATGGTGATGTTTTGTAAATTATTACATGTCTCTTATTTAGCACAGACTATGATCCTATCCGTGACATATGGATCTTAACAAAGATCCGCTATGCAGTAGTACCAGACATACTGTACATCCAGTTTACTGTATCGAAGTTGATTTCACATGAGCTCCAGTGTGGAACCCCACTGCACCCCCTGGTGGATCAATGATCCATTGCAGCTGGCTTCACAATAATTACATTTATTTATTACGGGGGCGGTCTCAAGTCAGACTGGGGGCAGTCTCTTGATTACGGGCCGTTCACGGGCCGACCACGACCCTCGCGTTTCAAACTGTCCTAAATTAGCTGCTACATCTGTATCTCTGGCCCCCCTCGTTCGATTTTGATGATTGACATCTCTTTTTAACCGTTAGAGCCAATAGAATCGAGGGGAGGTTCCTAAAATCCATCTAAACATTACCCATTGGTGAATGAGTGCTGCACAGCCAGAATGCCCCTGGACCTGAAGCTGCGATACACTCTGGTGGCTACCATTAGCAGCTAATTTAAAATCTCCGATTTTTACATAAAAATTGCTGAAACCCACCATCTATTTACGAAGAATAACTGTCCCAGTGATAAGTTAATGTCCAGGAGCCGCTGCTCGAAGTTTTCAGAAAAGAAAAATAGGAAAATCAGCATAAAGAAGTAAGCAGAGGCAAGAGCAAGCAAAAAAGCGTCTGCACTGTAAGAAAGCAGGAAGCAGGCAGTCTATCTTCCCCAGAGAAAGTTATTTTTCATTAAGTATTGAAATTTCCAGTTTCCACAGAACCATGAGAGAAGTCAACAACCAATGGTGTAAACTACTGTTATCTTCACTATTTTCTGTGTGTCATATGGTTGCCAAGTAAATCTCTTCTAAACTCCACTTTATGAACAGTCGAGTATTGGCCTACAGTATATAAACAGCTGCGCAGCAATACCACCCTGAAAGAAAACCGATAAAGTTAGATGGTAAAGTTCGCTAATTGTGGTTCTGAAGAGATCTTTTGGAGCAATTTGGACTCTTTTTTTGTGCAATTGTGCTTCAGAAGTACCCAAGGAAAATGTCTTTAAAAGTAGAAACCTAAAGATAAAGAATGTAAGTGCCATTATAAAGTTTCACCCAAAGGCTACAGATGTATTTTGGTAACAGCTGTATTTCTTCAACTACCTTATCTAAAAAATGTCAGTGGTTTTATTGGAGCCACTTGAAATAAGATATTTTCGACACTAAGAGTCCAAACTTGTCCAAAAAAGAAGGGTAGGAATGAGAAAAAAGGACAGGCAGGAAGTGCCACGACTGAAGTGAAAAAAAGGGCAGACAGTTAATAAATATGGCAGTAATGAATGTGCCTTTTGCTTTCGAGGCAGTGGATGACAGAGATAGAGAGAGTGAAAGAAAATGACATGATCAGGAAGCTGATAGTAGTGACAGTATTTTTTTGCTCAGTCTCAAAACTTCAACCCTGTGCAGTGTTTGCCCAGAGGAGGCAAATGACAGCGACAAGGACAGCGACAAAGGAAAATGGAAACCGACAGAGAATGAGAGGCGGAGTGGTGAAAAGTGATACAGGACTCTGCTTTAATTTGCTTTCGATTAAAATGGAAGACTTAAATGCGACTGCTGGCTCACTACATGGATGTTTTAATACACATTGGGAAAAAGAGATGCACATTAATGCACCTTAAAATACATTGTGTTTTATTCATGCAGCAACATGACAGTTGTAAAGTTACAGTACATATAGTTAAAGCAACACATCTCCACATTTCTAACGAAAAATGTAAAGCTTTATTCCAAAACATTTTCATGAAATCCAACCCTGTTCCTGAGAGCCATGCATTGTATTTACATTCTGTAATTGCCTTTCTATATGTATTTTTTTGGGATATATATTTTTTAAATCCTCTGGAGCAGAGAGAGGAGCTGTGGATTATTGTTATTGATTAATGCATCAGTGTTTCTTAGGGTCAAAAACACTAAACTCACAACTTAAAATGAAAGTGTTTAGTTTATTTAATAAAAGAGCACATGTTCAATGTGAAAAGTGACAGTAGATATAGATTAGTTGCAATTTGGTGCTATAAATATATATATATAAAAAAACAAAAATAATAATATTATAATTTCTTTCTTTTTTTAAACACCTTGAATTTGAGGGGGGGTGCGGGGCTCCGTTGGCGGGGCGCAGCGCCCCTCCAATACAATGGTAGGGGAAACACTAATATAGGTCAGGGTTGCCAACTTTGGGTACCTGGCTGGAGTGAGATTTTGATATCATGGGTTTAATTCGGTTTAATTACACATATGCACACAAAATGACTGCTATCGTGTCAGCAGCGGGACCTTAGCATATAGGATATATATACAATATATACAAATACACAATAATGGACACAGACTATAAAGGGCACACAGTTTCATTCACTAATGAAAGTCAAACATGTTTGTTTCCACTGTTTTATTGTGTGCCTGTCGCGATAAGCAATTAATTGACTTATCGTACGATAAATAAAAATGAACTCGATAACTTTTCTGACCTCGATAAATTGCCATTTACATGAGGATGTGACTAGCAGTTTGAAAGGATGTACTTGAATTATTATTATATATTATCATTATGTCAGTGGTCTAAAATGGTCATACAACGGTGCCGACAATATTATCGTTTATCGCAATAATTTCCGGGAAAATGTATCCAACAAAATTAATTATCGTGAGAGGCCTATACATGAAACACACACAAACAAATCTACAGACTTACTCCAAACTGCCAAATATATTAATTAACACACTCTCACTCTCATATACTCTTTGACTCTATTTTGGCCTAGTAGAACAATAAGCAGCAGACTTTTACTTTTTTATCATTTCTACTGGATCTTAGATCTGCGCATGCGCAATACGGGTCCGCAGTTGCGGCTCCAGAGTATTTTTGTTGGGTAATCTATGGTAGGGCTAACCCATACAGTGGTGGGGCTCAAGTCAGTATTTGCAATGTAATTACATACACGCTCCCCCCGACAGTGAAACGCCACGCGTGAGGTTTAGATTATTTCCCTGTCTCAATCCAAATTGAACTGTATGAAATAAAAACGCACATTTGTCTTGTAGTAAATAAAAAGGGCGACCTGGAGCCAATCCTGCAATTTCCCCACAGGTGAAAGAGTTAACATGCTGAAAACCCAACCCCTGGGGTCTGGGGGGGAATTCTCCCCCAGGAGATTTTTTTAAATACTAACATAAAATACACATTCTGGTACTCTCTTGAGAAGAAAAATAAATAAATCTATTACTACACGACATATTTAAAAAAATTAATGCCATTTTTGTTTTTTGTTACTTTGTTCTGAAAGCTGAACCTGCTGCTCCTCACAGAGAGAAGAGGGAAGAGGCTGTGTGAATTACTTTACATTGTGGATAAGGGTGGATAGCCCCCATTGTTCTGTGTGTCAAAATGAAAGACAGCCCACACACCTATCAATCATCAAACCGTGGGGTCTTATTTCATTACGTGTTGATGATTTCTATCAACACGTAATGTTGTATCGATGTATAGAGATGTACTACCGCAAAAGTATTCTCCGTCGGGACTTCCTGCAACAACACCATGCCGTTATCGTGATTATGATTGGCCAGAAGACATTATCAAAGAGGTTCTATTGAGAAGACGATCACTACGTGACAAAAGTTTTCAAAACCGTTTCTAGTCTTCGGTATTCTTGTTTTTGGCGTGAGAATAGTTTGGGCAGCCTGAGAGCGTGAGATTGAGAGTGAAAGCGTGCGTCACACGCCAGATGCGTGAGAGTTGGCAACCCTGATATAGGTAATGCCATCGGCTGCAACTCGGCTGCAACTCTTCTCAACCTATCCTAAGGGAGTGCATGTACGTAGACACGTTAGTTTAGCTGCTATAGGCTTGGACTGTCGGGGGACATCTTACTTCTTCCTTCTGTCTGTCTGTACCTGTGTACTCTCATGTTCCGATTAACCCAGCTTCCCCCAAATTTATTTTTTGTGTCTATATCTACGCCGGGATCCTGAGTCGAGGCTGATCCTGCTGCTGTGGTCCTGTGTCCTGGATCCTCTATCCTGAGTTCTGGATTTGAGTCCTGGACTTCGAGTCGTGGCTGAGCCTGTCTCTGCGGTCCTGCCTGACTCTCATCATACTACTTCCCTGATGGCTCCCACAGGATTGTTGACATCCTCGTGGATTCATCTTCTTATTATAGACACATGCATTTCCAAACATTTGGTCTACCTACGCTGTAAAATGTATTATCTCTTCGATTTACACACGGCATCTATTGCACGTCTGTCCGTCCTGGGAGAGGGATCCCTCCTCTGTTGCTCTCCCTGAGGTTTCTCCCATTTTCCCCTTTAAACTGTGGGTTTTTCTCTGGAAGTTTTTCCTTTTACGATGTGAGGGTCTAAGGACAGAGGGTGTCGTATTGTCATACTGATATTCTGTACAAACTGTCCACTGAGACAAATGTAACATTTGTGATATTGGGCTATATAAATAAACATTGATTGATTGATTGATTGATTGATTGAACTCCCTATGGCATGGCCGATGTGTGTGGATGTTAGTTTTTCTGAGAAGTTGGCTCCTAGCCCTCACCCGAGCAGCGGAGATCCACACACCGCTGGCTGGCTTCAGAGGAGGCCGGATAGCTTCCACACCATCGGAGAACTGCGGGTCCTCGCCGAGGGCTAGCGGCGGAGATTCTCGCACCACCGGACACCACCGGACTGGCTTCAGAAGAGGCCGGCTAGCTGAACAGCTAGCTCTGCCGGCGGGTCTTTGTGGTCTCGCGCTGACAGCTGCTGGCCTAGCAGCAGGACCAACATCCACACCATCGGAGGACTGGGGGCCCGCACCGAGGGCTAAAAACACAGCAGCGGAGAACCATGCATCACCGGCTGGCTTCAAACGAGGCCAGCTAGCTCTGCCGGAGGATCTCTGTGGGCTCGCGCCGGCGGCTGCTGGCCTAGCATCTGGACCAACATCCACACCATCGGAGGACTGCAGGACCGCGCCGATGGCTAGCAGCCTAGCGGCAGAGATCCATAACACACCAGCTAGGTCTGTCTGCTCCACTGTCAACAACGGCACCGAGGTAAAGCCTAGAAACCCTGTATTTAAAAAACACCGTTGCACAAAAATGTTTCAAACAGTGAATCAAGCTAAAATAGTGTGGGATCCTCGGTGCAAGCCGAGGGGACTATTCAGTGGACAATTACATTTCAGCAGCATCTGCAATAAACATGAACAACTAGAACAGGGATCACCAACTACATTTGTCCAAGGGCCAAAATGTATCCAATAGACACTATCGCGGGCCAGCAATTTTTATATAGCCCATCATTTTGAAGTTGTTGACCGGGGGGGTGCTAGTGGAGCACGCTCAGGTACTGCGGACCGCATAAAGCTTAGCAGACTCTTCACGCTAACGAAGGATCCCTTCTAGGCAGGGTTGGGAGGGTTACTTTGTAAATGTAATCAGTTACTGAATACTGAATACATGCTCTGAAAGTAATCAGAATACAGTTACAGTTACATGTTTTAAAAAAGTAACGTATTTGGAATACTTTCTTTTTCCATAACAGATGGGTATGTTTTGGTGCACAGGAAACACTTATTTTACTGTTTTAATGGCTTATCAAGAGCACAAACACAACATCTTGGTGTCATTCTGGACAGCTCCCTCTCATCTGCACCCCACATTAAAAACATCACCCGGGCTGCATTCTTTGTACTGTCTTAAAACCTTTCCTTGGAATATGTTATGAATTGTAAGGTGTCCTTGGGTGCTTTGAAAGGCGCCCCTAAATAGAATGAATTATCATTATTATTTATTATCTGAAACGATGTAATAACTTTTAAAACTGTTTCCAGTCACTTGCCCCATGCATTCAGCAGCAGGCCATTCACTTTGATTTTATCCCGTTATGAAATGTCATCATTTCGACAATAAATAAATGCTACATAAACGTTATCTTGCACATTTTATCTAACCATCTCCGTTTCTAACTTTCAATATATTTTAAAAGAGATCTCTCTCTCTCATCTGCGTGCGGGGGCAGGGCCTCACAGACACGCTGCATCTCTCTCTCGCTCACAGACATGCTGTGCAGTGTGCATACAGTTCTGCCGGTAATGAATATTACATTTTGTGAGGAAACTTTTCCACCAATAATTCCAATAAGTATTCCAAAATGTATTCACTTCAGGTTTACGAAAGTAACTGTAATCAGATTACTCGTTTTTCAAATGTAACGCCAGCTGAATACAGTTAGCCTACTTGATTTTTGTATTCTGATTACGTAACGCCTCTACATGTATTCCGTTACAACCCAACCCTGCTTCTAGGCTACTGTCCCGCAGCTCCTGCCTCTCTGTTGGACTCTGTCGCAGCGGGGCTACTGCTGTGGTGCGGAGCGCACAAAGCAGACTCTTCACAACGAAGGATCACTTCTTCTTCAAGGCAGGGAAGGTTTCGCAGTACGCAGCCTACTGTCTGAAAAGAGGGATGTAACTACCCCCATGTTACCAGCAGAGGGAGCGGGAGCAAGAGCACTGCCTTCACCTAGCTGGATTAATAAACAAGGCAGTTTAGTGTCTACCAGGAGCGGGGGCGAGAACACTGCCTTCACTCTCTCTAGGTCGTCCTCAGACGAGCCCTCCATCGTCACTTCCAGTCATCCCGGTTCTCCATACATCTGGCCAGTTCATTGGTACTTTGTGCTCCTGCGTCATTCTTGAGTACGTCCACGTATGTTAGTGTGCGACGTCCTCGTGACCGATGCCCGTGTGTTGGTTCCCACAGCACCAATTTGCTGGCTGGCAGCTCTTGACATTTTTGGTAATGTCCTGCTAGTCTCATTCAGCAATTTTCTCGCTCACCCTTGGTATTCCCTCGTACAGGATCTTGTTGGTTACATGTACACTCTTGCTGATGTTAAGTACTGCTCGCAACATTCTGGTGTAGCATCCGTCTAGAGACTTTTGCAGGGTTGGCTTCAGGGTCCAGCATTCACTGCCATAGAGCAGAACAGACTCTACCGTTGCATAGAAGAAGCTGATTTTGATTTGTCGGGGGAGGTTGGAGTTCCATACACTGGTCATGCCGTTCAGGGCCCGCCATGCAAGTGCCTTCCTCACCTTAAGATCTTGCTCGGTTGAGTTGACCCATGAGCCCAGGTACTTGAAGTCCTTGACTTCTTTAAGCACAGTGCCTTCTGTTGTTGTCACTGGTTGAGTCAGAAACGAATGCCAGATGCAGCGTAACCGGGAGCGGGTGCGGGAACACAGCCTTCACCAGCTACCTGCTGAACGGAAAGAGTAGAGCCTAACTAATAAAGCAGTTAGCGTCTACCAGGAGACTGGTCAAGTTCGAGACGAATGCCAGATGCAGCGTAACCGGGAGCGGGTGCGGGAACACAGCCTTCACCAGCTACCTGCTGAACGGAAAGAGTAGAGTAATGCTCCTACTCGCTGAACACAAAGAGGGATGTAACTACCCCCACGTTACCAGCAGAGGGAGCGGGAGCGAGAACACTGCCTTCACCTAGCTGGATTAAATAAAGAAGTTTAACAGGACAGCTAAGCCGGGCGGCTGCTGCTAGAATCAAGTACACGTCTACCAGGAGCGGGGGCGAGAACACTGCCTTCACTGGTTGAGTCAGAGACAAATGCCAGATGCAGCGTAACCGGGAGCGGCTAACAATCAAGCGAAATCAAGTCAAATAATACAAATGTTTAAGACCAGATAACTAGCTTCCAAAGAAGAGAACAGCACAGAGCCGTAGTTACAGTAGTAACCATGGCCAGTGCCTACACGGCCTAGAACCGTAGTTACAGTAGTAACTATGGACAGTATCTACACGGCGTAGAACCGTAGTTACAGTAGTAACTATGGCCAATACTTAAACGGCTTAGAACCGTAGTTACAGTAGTAACTATGGCCAGTATCTACACGGTGTAGAACCGTAGTTACAGTAGTAACTATGGCCAATACTTAAACGGCTTAGAACCGTAGCTACAGTAGTAACTATGGCAAAAGTAACCATGGCCGGTGCATGAAAGTGTCAGCCAAACGGCTGCACACTAGATAATATAATCTTGGGAGGATAAAATCCTCTTAATGGCCACACATGCAGAGCACACAGCACACACAGTGAAGATTGTTCTCCGCATCTACCCATCCTAGTGCTAGGAGTCTAGTACTAGGAGCGGTAAATACAACAATATAGCGCTACTGCAATCAAAACCATACGTTACCGGGAGCGGGAGTGAGAGTACTGCCCTCACCGGCTGAGTTAATAATGAAGCTTAACAGTACATGCAAGGTGTTAGCCCAGCGGCTGCTGCTAACAATCCAGCGAGACCAAGTCAAAACACAAATGTTAATACCAATAATTAGCTTCTAAGGAATAGAACAGCCCGCATAGAACCATAGGCCATGGTTACAGTAGTAACCATGCCGTAATTACATGGCCTAGGACCGTAGTTACAGTAGTAACTATGGCCAGTACTTACCTTACTCTCTGCACCTAAACAAAAAACGGGCAAAATATGGCACCGTGGGCTTTCCATACTAAATTGAACGCAGCTAAGCTGGGAACCCAAATGCTAATGATAGCTCGGGCACAACGCCACAAGCAGAACTTTCAAAAGAGCATAATAAGGGCAACTTTATGGGAGAGGAAGCAGGAACACTGTCGTCACCAGAAAGTAGCCAAACAAGACAGCAATCAGGACAACTTAGCTGGAAGAGGGTGCGGGAACACAGCCATCACCACAAGTTGACACGAACCTGTCCGTCGAGGCTCTGCACAGCGCACAGCCGCCCACAGCTCCTGGAGGATGCGTTAACAACCCGTAGCTCCGACTATCAGTCGCGAAGCTGCACGCGGCCAGCTGTATGCAGAGAAATCCCTCAGATCAAACGTTCAAACCTGAACGCTGTAGGCTACAAGAATGTAGCCACGGTACTCTCACGCACCGAGAAGATGAAAAGGAACAGATCCTCTGACGACACCGGCTGCTATAGCCGGTGTCACAGGTGACTTTGTTGGTATTGGTACTCGAGCTGCGCATGCGCGCGATGGATATATCCAGTGCTAAAGCACCGCCTCTGGCGGTCAGTAGGGACGAAATAGAACTAAGTGCTCACAGCTCCGTGGGAATTATTATGTGCAATTCATTTCTTAACCTCTTAAGCCCTGAGCCTGTTTTTCAGGTCTCAGGCTCGAAAATGACATTCCCAGAACAAATGACCATATCTTCCCTTCTAAAAGGGTTAAATTAATAATCTTTTTTCTCAAAGTAATGATAAACCTGTGAGTTGGATGTAGAAAAGTCAGAATCAATATAGATGTTTTTTATTTTAAAGAAAATTCAGATTTTACATAGTAAAAATTATAGTGTCCGTCCAAAAATTATTTTTTACTTATAGTGAAAACTACCCTTGGTTAGTAGACTTGGGTTAGTAGACTAAAAGCTTTAGGAATCCAAAATACAACATATAATAAGTACCCTGTATCAAGATTGATGCAAAACAAGTTAAATTTGACCTTTTTAGAGAGATTTAGCCAAAACCCCCCACTTCTAGGGTCATTTGGGTGGATTTGACCTATCTCTGGCCCCCCTTGCTCGATTTTGATGAATGAAATCTCTTTATAACCGCTAGAGCCAATGGAATCGAGGGAAAGTTATATACACACCAAAACGTTAACAAATAAGGAGTGAGAGTGACGCGTTACCAAAACCGGAAGCTGCATACACTCTGGTGGCTACCATTAGCAGCTAACTTTTCCGCTCCGATTTTTACATAAAAAATTGAATTATGGATTATAAATAATTTCTTCAAAGGCACAGGTACATTATCAACCTATGGATCAACAGTTGTAGCATTTTTATTTTTCGTTTTAATGCCATTGAACACGTCTTTTGACCTAATTGACAGCTACGGTGAGACGATCTGCCGTAAAAGCTCCGTAAAGGTACGTGTTGTGATGTCTGTGTTTGCTTCCCCTGTCGCAAGTTCGGATCGCTCAGTGATGAAACTAGTACCTAAATAATCAGTGGAGTCTCAGCTTTAATAGGCTATATTGTATGTGCAGCTACGATAAGTAATAAGGGTATTTTTATCTTGAATTGTGTGCCGCAGTGCGTTAGAATCTTTTCGCTCAGGGGTCATTTAGACGCTTCTTATGAGACTTGTGTTTTGTTTTGGTAAAAATGGTTCATATCTTCAGTTAGCTGAGATTCTTCCCGTTAATCTGGTGCTACACATTAATAGTTTCATAAATGTTAAGAAGCCCTGAGACATTATCCAGAAGAAAAAAACGGTGGGAGGGGTCCAATGGGGGGACCGCCGTGCTTCAGAGGTTAAGGAGAGAGATTAGCGTACATACAGTAGTTGCTTGAAATATAACAGTAAAAGTATATCTAGGCATTTGATGGACTTTGACTGCTTAGATGACCAACATGTCCCAGATCTGAATTCATATTTTCAATCATTCTGGGTCAAACTGAACTTGTATCTAAAAAGGGACACAAAATAGCTGCAGAACAACCTGAGCATAATTTTTCATCTCAAATGGGAATATGAGTCAATACATCCTCCTGGGTTATATTAGTTTCCTGGAAAGTATGTGGTGTCTGAGTTCTCATCAACTTTTGTGAAAAAGAGCAAGAACAAAGAAGAGGGAAGCATTGTGGGGGAGATGATTTAATGCTTTGGACTTTAACTGGTATTTGGGTGACAGCTCAGTGTGGAAACGGACGCAAACACAATTATTGTGTGTGTGAATGTGTGTAGTCGCGTAATGAATCATTCATGATTAATCTATCACGGAAACTTTCCTAGAACAAAAGCAAAAGTGTTAATTGTGTTTCTTACCACATTCATACATTAAAATAAATCCAGCACATCAAACAGGAAGATGATGGTTATTAAATGTCAAAAAAAGTCTGTAAACAATTATGCCAAGACGACAAGGTTTCTGTGGCTATTGAAATAACTTATGCGATACCCTGACTGAGAAGTACAAAGAGAATAAAAAATGGGACAGCCGGCCCCAGTTTCCCTTAACTTAAAATTGTGTGTCAGCATCAATAGCTCTACTATGTGTTGCAGTAACTTCAGGCTGACAAGGAAAGGATGCTGAAAGGAGCTGATGGATGTTCCCATTGCATGGAGCAGACTTTTACTTAATAAGTATCAACATTTGAGAGCCTTATACTTCTTCTCAGTACTATAGAATAGAATCGGGAGGGATGAAACCCTCTTTTAATGGTCACACATGCAGAGCACACACAGTGAAATTTGTCCTCTGCATTTAACCCATCCTAGTACCAGGAGTCTAGTACTAGGAGCAGTGGGCAGCTATTGTACAGTGCCCGGGGAGTACTACTGTACTGCTTTGACCAGTTTTTATGATTATAAACTCTTTTCAACATCTTAGAAACAGAACAAAGTAAAGTGTGTACTGTAGGGTGTGTTTAAAAGAAAAACAAGTTTTAGGAGTACCTTGAATGACACTTCTGATCCTTGCCACAAGCAGTGTTCCTGTTTTAGTTTTTTAATTAAAGACATATTTTGCTCTATTGCAGGTTCATATTTGTATTTTGTGATATGTTACATGCTTTAACCTGTTCCACTCTGAGCCTGTTTTTCAGGTCTCAGGCTCGAAAATGACATTCCCAGAACAAATGACCATATCTTCCCTTCTAAAAGGGTTAAATTAATAATCTTTTTTCTCAAAGTAATGATAAACCTGTGAGTTGGATGTAGAAGTGTCAGAATCAATATAAATGTTTTTTATTTTAAAGAAAATTCAGATTTTACATAGTAAAAAACTGTAAATTATAGTGTCCGTCCAAAAATTATTTTTTACAGATAGTGAAAACTACCCTTGGATGATGGGTTAGTAGACTAAAAGCTTTAGGAATCCAAAGTACAACATATAATAAGTACCCTGTATCAAGATTGATGCAAAACAAGTGAAATTTGACCTTTTTAGAGAGATTTAGCCAAAAACTGGGCCATCTGGGGTCATTTGGGTGGATTTGACCTATCTCTGGCCCCCCTTGCTCGATCTGGTTGGTTGACATACCCTTGTGACCGTTAGAGCCAATATAATCGAAGGAGGAGACTCACATACACATACATTGTAAAGAAAAAATGTTGCCGCTTCGCGTGTGGAAAGCGAAACTAAACTGGAGGAATGTCTCCTTCTGGAGTTTGGAAACTAAAACGCAGTTGTATTGCTTATGGATTATCAGAAATAATTTCAAAGAAGGCACAGACACATAGGATGAACCTATGGATTAACTGCAGCATCGTTTTTTTATCGTTTTAATGCCATTGAAGACCACTTTTGACCAAGGTAAGCCATATTTACATGTTTAGCTTCTTGGCTCCACATGTGATGATGTACGCTTTCGTTGATAGCGTCGCGAATGTTTATCACTGAGTGTTGAGGTGGGCACCGTTAGATTCAGTGTCTCCAGGACACCAAAAAAGAGTGTTTGGTTGTGCATCTAGGATAAGTAATAAGGGAGTTCTGAGTGAGTTTATGTGCCTTTGTAGGTTACGTTTTTTCGTCGAGGCTAATTCAGAGGCTGAGTGCTAGCATTGTGGGTTTTTTTTGAAAAAAAAAATTAAAAAGATCAGTTAGCTGAGTTTCTTCCCGTTACATGGATATAACACATTCATAGTTTTATTCAATATTAAGATTCCTTAGACGTTGTTTCCTGCAAATGACGCGTTTATCCGCCCGGTACCGGGGGGAAGGCGTGAAACAGGTTAATGAAACCAGAGCCCAGTCTGCTCTGATTGGTTAGCTGGCGAGCTCTGTTGTGATTGGTCAACCGTTTAGAGATGTCCTGCCCATAGCATATCACGTACAATGTGTTCGAGCGCTGGGCCAATAGAAGCAAGAGTGTTACATAGTGATGTCACTTTGTTTCTAAAGTACACAAAGGAAGCCAATGGAGGCGTTTCAGGCGGGGGGAGAGTTTGGGAGAGAAACTCCCTCGGTAGGGAACTTTGGGATTTTAGTCTTTGCAGACCATTTACATGCACAGCCTCCTACAACACTACAGGAAAGGGTAAAACCCCAAAAACATAGAAGGGCCTCTTCAAATGTGCCCCGCCCTATCGAAATCAGTCGGATATTGCGATGCTGCATTCCGAAACAAATGTGGATTTATGCCAAAAAGGTGTATTTCGGTCATTTACGGATTTTGGCTGATTTTAAACATTCTTGGCTTTCAGAACATTACACTTTTACTGCCATACTCAGAGGATAAATACATTTTTTAAGTCTGTAAAGACAGGGCGACCACTTCTCTGAATCTGAGCAGCCCCGCTCCTCCCCCCTAACCCTTACATCCCCCCTGACATAATGAATGAACAGCCGATAGTAACATGGCAAGCTTCCGGGACAGGGGTTTTTGTTAAAAACCAGGCCTTAACTTATACTGTTAACAGTCCAAAATAGAACGACAGTTGTCAGCTATGACATTTATCTTGTTGAACACTTGAACTCATTTACAAGAAGTTTGCTTCCCCAGAGTTTGACATTTGCAACGCAGCTGCATTAACAGCAGCTCACAGAAGAAGCTCTGACAGTACGCTCTGACCCTGATGAACACCAACTCCCAATGCAAAAGTCACCCATCTGACAGCGGATCTTAGGTTGAAAAGGTTAACAGAGTGTAATTGACAGTGGTATTTGTACTTTGTCTTTTAAAAGTGAAAAAATGTGCTGCAGAGCTCGAGCTTTTGGCATTTTAAGCTGTTTCTTCCAAAGAAATACTACTATAATAATGATTTGTTTTCAAATATAGAGAGGGTGTGTTCATTTGCACAACTTGTGTCACGACAAATTTGAATAAAAGTTCAAAAATGTTTTCACTGTAGAAATGCATCTAAAAAGGTGCAATACAAAGTGCTTCAAACATGGTCAGTAGCCAGAGTAATGTAATGTACTGTGATTATCATCCTTATGGAAACAACCACCAAAGTCGTTTTTTTTTTTTGTGTCTGAAAGACATAGTGTTTTGGACATGCACATTTTTCTAATAAATGAATTTAAAGTTCCTTATTATGCAAAATGCACTTTTTAATGTCTTAAATACATATATGTCTCCCGTGTGTTGAGGGACTATGTGAAAGCCGTAAAAAGACAGCCGAGTTTTTGGTTCATAAATTACGTAAAAGTTCATCTTTGACGTCATTTGTGGGTTGTATAGATTTAGCAACAACTAACCACGGTAAACCCACGAGAGAGATAGCTTTTGATCTCCATACTGTTTCAGACATAATGCTTGATGTGGTTTGGAACATAATATGGCGCTTAATCATGGCAGCGTTTAGCTGAGTTTCTGCTGGTAGACAGCCTTCTCTTCACATAGCTCACTGCTTGCATGAGGATGATCCAAAGGGGCGTGGCCAGCAGCAGCTCCAAAGGGGCGGGGCCAGCAGCAGCTCTGTTACATTTAAAGGGCAAGACCTTAATTAGTGTGAATGCTGTTTACAGCAAGTCTTTATTCCCCTTATTTCAGCCAATACTTTGGCTCTCCATAACTTCAGCTTATTTTCAGCTACAGAAACCATTCAAATATTAAACTATTCAGCCTTTTCAGGAATCGATGGGAAACCTTCAACTTTTTAAAAATATGTTATACTTTTTGAAATATTCAGCTTTTTAAACTCTTTTTTTAACATGGAAGTCAATGGGAGGAGCCTTCAAATCCTCTTTTCCTACACCTTGCGCCAAATGCTACTGCTTCCACATACTTTCAGCTAGACACTTCATTCCAACTTTAAAATGATCACAAGACCTTCAGCTATAAAACTTGTTCTTCAGATTTTTGATATCTTTTACACTTGAGATATTTAACTTAGTTTGGAGCTTGGTAGAGAGGCCTTTTTCAGATTTTAACATTAGTGTGGATGGAGCAGCTCGTTAAGTGCTTTGATCTCAAAACAGAGTGCAGGAGTGCTTGAAATTCTCCACAAAAAATGTTTTAAACTTGCCATAATTCCCAAACCCTACACTCAGACATATTTTCTCATGAAAAACGTAGGAAAACCTCTCCTAGATTGGAAAATAAAAATAAATTAAGAAAAAATATTAAACAAAATGCCTCTTGAGGGCATGAAGAGACAGAAAATCCACCTAGCTCCCAATTGATTCCCATGTTAAATTTTTCCGGAACTTTCTTCAGAACAGAGAGAAGTACACTTTAGACAAACTGCTCCCATCTCCACATTTTACACACAAAACCAAAAAAACAAACATATCAGTTCATTGGGGTTCCCTGATGCTCACGGTCTGGTAATTTTTGTATAGGAGCCATAGTTTTTTAACAGGTGGCAAAATTGTCAGATATAATCCTCAATGCATTCTTAATGGGACTCAGTGCTGCAGTTGGTAAATCGTCATAAGTCGTCACCATGGTAACCTTTGATCTCTGGGTTTACACACACAGGTGTTTGTAAACATTCATTCACTACTACTTACATTTAATATCTTTATTTAACTCCTTCAGCCTAATTTCAGCTGCAGGAACCATTCAAATATCAAACTATTCAGCCTTTTCAGCACATGATGGGAAACTTTCAACTTTTTCCAAATATGTTATACTTTTTAAAACATTCAGCTTTTTAAAGTCTTTTTTTTAACATGGAAGTCATTGCAATGCATTTGAGCTGTAACAATTCACACACACACCGATGATGATGAATGATCAAGAGAAGAGAGAGAGGGCGATCAAGAGAAGAGAGAGAGGGTGATAGAAGAGAAGAGAGAGGGCGATCAAGAGAAGAGAGAGAGGGCGATCAAGAGAAGAGAGAGAGGGCGATCAAGAGAAGAGAGAGGGTGATCAAGAGAAGTGAGAGGGCGATCAAGAGAAGAGAGTGAGTAATTTAACCTAATGTAATGTATAACTCCTATGAAAATGTTCAAAAAGTGCTCAAACTTCACATGTGTGCTAACAGTCCAGCCGTGAAGACATCTACGGGACAGTTTTGAGATTTCTTCAAATGCCGTTGCCATGGCAACACAATGCTCACCATGAAACACGGTTTTCTCATAACTTCAGTGAAAATGCTCGAAATGGCCCAAAACTTCACAGGTTTGGTAACGATGCAGCCATCAACACATCTAAGCGTATTATGGGGTGTCATCAAATCCCGTTGCCATGGCAACACAATGCTCACCATGAAACACGGTTTTCTCATAACTTCAGTGAAAATGCTCGAAATGGCCCAAAACTTCACAGGTTTGGTAACGATGCAGCCATCAACACATCTAAGCGTATTATGGGGTGTCATCAAATGCCGTTGCCATGGCGACAGATCATTCACCATCAAGTTAGTTAAAAAGTTTGCAGTTCAAATATTCTGCTGCTTTCCCAAGCCCTTTTACTTTCTTTTCTCATCTTAATACAAATTCATTCACTACTACTTACATCTGATATTTAACTCCTTCAGCCTATTTTCAGCTGCAGAAACCATTCAATTACATCAAGGCCATACATGTTTATACCTTTTATTAAAACCTTTTCTTTTAAATATTAAGCTTTTTCTTCATTTTTGTAGCTAAAAGCAGCTACCATTCAGCCAATAACATATTCAGCTTTTTCAGCTAAATTCAGCCACAAATGTTCACAGTTTACAGCATTCGCACGCATTTTCTGCAGGAAATGCATTTTCTAGTTCTGTATAAAAGTACAAACTTCCCCACCCGTTGTCATCTTTAAATATTATTTTGTCAGTCCCCACTCTTATTTGGCTCTGCTGAAAGTGTCAACCTGTTTAATTTATATGTTTCAAGATAGAATTGTGCAGTTATTTCCCACTACGCTTCTTTAGAGAGGCTTCAGTCCTCCAACTGGGAGAGCAAGGCGCTCTGAGAAGTGAAAATGTTCCAGCAAAGTGAAATATTGCTTTAAGCCTTAGAGAAAGATAGAGTGACAGGCAAAAAGTAGCACTGGGCCGCTGTGTATGCTGGTATCTACATGAAAAGCAGAGGAAATAAAGAGTTCCCTGTGGCTCGGCAAAAATTACACAGAAGATGGTGAGGAGCTGCAAAACAGAGTGATTTTTTATTCACTCCAGTGCTGCAGAGAACAACCACGTGGAAGCAGTAAGGAGGCAAACATTTGGTATAGCATTTCCCTGTTACAGTATTTGTAACCAAAAAGGAGAGCAATTATCCTGGTTTCACTTCAACCACACAGTTTATTGTCTATTTTCAATACTTTTACCTTTTTCCTGGCTGCTTTCAGGAGTTGTTTGTTTGTGTGGAGTTTCCCGTACAAAAGAAGACACTTTCTGTATGTCCATCGCTACATGGGATAGAAAAGATGTAAGTACTGACCCATAACACGGCTTTCTAATGTGCTATGTAAAGGCTGAATTGTAACCTGACAAAGTTGGCTTTTGCACCCTAAAACTGTTCACATACTAACAATGCTGCTATATCAAATACTCACTCTGATCCCTGTCAAGTTATGATTTGGTTTGCTAGATTGACTCCTGCCTAAACTTGAAAATGGCTTGATTCACTCCAAAAGGACAACTCAAATTTGAATCCTTCCTCTTTATTTGAGTTATTGTAGATTTATTTTTGCTTCATTCAGCCTTCATTCAGCTTCCTGTCGCATCATTTAGGTTGAAAACCTTTAACACAAAACATACTTTCATTCACTTTAGGCAAATAAACATTTCAATTAAAAACATGCCATACTTAAAACAAGCACTTTCATTTCTGCTCTATGGTTTTAAATGTAATCAAGTTACAATTAAACTTAACATTTAATCAAAAGTAAATGCATCTCAACAAAGTAAATTATATTCCAGCATCTTATATTTCAGCTTAATACCTCATAAGACTAGAAATAATAATTAATTTAATCAAACATGTCTTCAAACAGATAAATACATTTACAAATATATCACCAGCAGCGTCTTTGGTCGAATCTTTGAGTCTCCTCTCCTCTCTCACAGTGAATTGTTTGTCCTCTGCTGAGAGTGTGCATTCCCAGGTGCATTGCATCAAGCTCATTAAATAGGAGACTCACACTCTTCTTTGAGCCACATCTCCAGTGGAACCACAGATGTTAGGCTCCCTGTCACCACCTGCTGGACTGGAGCCAGATTTTGAATTGCCCTTCTCTGGTTCAGACAAAACAATACCTCCTGTCTGCAATCTGTTGGGGCCATCCCACCTGACCGCTGTATCCACCCCAGTACACCAACCTTGGGGCGGTCAACACTTCCAGTAAAAAAGTAATTAGTAAAAGGTTCTCAACCTTGAACCCTAAACCCTAGCCCAGGTTTACACACCAACATGCACATACACCCCATGCAACACTCTTGTGTTCAAAATTCAAGTTCAACTTCTAAGTTTAACCTGTTTAGCCCGAGAGACCCCGGTACCGGGGCCCTCCCGCAACATCTTGCAGGAAACAGTGTCTGAGGGCATGTTCATTTAATAAACTATGAATGTTTTATATCCATGTAACGGGAAGAAACTCATCTAACTGATCATTTTTATTTATTTTTCAAAATAAAACCCACAATGCTAACGCTGAGCCTCTGAATTAGCAACGAGCGAAAAATGCTAACATTACTGCACCGAAAATCACTCATAAAACCTTATTATTTATCTTTTCTGCACATCCAACACACCGATTCACATCGCGAGATGACACAGAATCGATGGGTACATACATTATCACTCTATGATACGAACTTGCGACTTTATAAACAAAAACAGACATCAAAACATGTGGCGCGAGGTAGCTAAAAACGCTAACATGGCTTACCTGTGTCGTAGTCTGGTCAAAAGTGGTCTTCAATGGCATTAAAACGATAAAAACGCTGCTGAAGTTAATCCATAGGTTAATCCAATGTGTCTGTGTCCCTTTGAAATGATTTCTGATAATCCATAAGCAATAAAACTGCTTTTCCGTTTCCAGATGTCAGAGCTAGAGTATAGGTTCGCTCTGATGCAAAACTGCATGCGCGAAGCCCCCACCTTTTTATTATTACCATGTGTGTGTGTGTGGGGAAATCCCCCTTCGATTCTATTGGCTCTAACTGTCAGAAAGAGGTGTCAACCATCAAAATCGACCAAGGGGGGCCAGAGATATGGAAAATCCACCCAAATGACCCCAGAAGTGTTTTGTTTTTGCTAAATCTCTCTAAAAAGGTCAAATGTCACTTGTTTTGCATCAATCTTAATACAGGGTACTTATTATATGTTGTACTTTGGATTCCTAAAGCTTTTAGTCTACTAACCCATCATCCAAGGGTAGTTTTCACTATAAGTAAAAAATAATGTTTGGACGGACACTATAATTTACAGTTTTTTACTATGTTCAATCTGAATTTTCTTTAAAATAAAAAACATCTATATTGATTCTGACTTTTTTACATCCAACTCACAGGTTTATCATTACTTTGAGAAAAAAGATTATTAATTTAACCCTTTTAGAAGGGAAGATATGGTCATTTGTTCTGGGAATGTCATTTTCTAGCCTGAGACCTGAAAAACAGGCTCAGGGCTTAACAGGTTAAGTTATCACTCAGGTGAACAAAACATATTACCCGTGCGCAGCAGCTAACCTGCCTGCGAGCCTTCGCTCAGGTCACATTTACACACGGCGCGGCTGAAGCCCGCGAAAACGGCATCTATAGTTGTCGACAGTTTAGCATTTTCAAAGTACCGTTACTATGTCAAACATGCTCAAAACGTTCTGACACACTCTCTTAAACATCTCTAACATTATATCTCATTTACACAAGTTACATCATTTTCATCATGTATTGACCTGTAGAAAACAGAAAAGTGCAGCAGCAAGAATTAGACACAGGATCCGGTTGATCGTCTGGATCCCCTAAGAGATAACCCAGGTGTCACCGCTCACCTGCCAAAGGTTCCACCTTGGCGCTACTTACTCTTACTGTTTCTCAAACAGTACAGATAAACCATAAAATTATATCAAACCTTGGGATTGGTGATTTTGTCTATTTATTTCAAAGTCATAGCAACATAAAATGAGCACAATAAGCAAATAATGTAATAATAAGAATCTTTCTAATGTTATATAAAAATAGACTCCACAACACCCATCATACAACAACATGTAGGTTCCAAGATGGAGCAAGTGTGTGTGGCCTGCCGTCTGTCGCTGCCAACGCTGTGTGTTTTTGTATTGTTTGTGTAATTTGTAATGCTAAATGTCAACACTCTCCTGGTGTACGATTGCCAAACACTACTGGACCTTCGGTTTTCTGCCATTAATCTAGCAAAGTCTAATCATGGTGGACATAAAACGCTGCCTCCGTTTTTATCAGGGGGACTAGTTTACCTGTGGCTAAATGACATGATAAATCATCGAGTCACACCTCTTTCACAAAACACCTGCAACAAATTTCTAATCCAAGCAATTAACGAATCATGAGGGACCTGACAGGCTATATAAGGTCCAGGCACACCTCTGATTTAAATCTCAACAACGAAAGAGATAGTTAGTGAGAACATCAAAAAGTCGACTCATGAAACCTGCAATACCGTGTGCCTTATGGCAGTGGCAACAACTGCTGACCAACAAGAGGAATCAGGAGAGACGCCGATCCCAGGGCTGGAAAGCTTGAATGCGCAAAGCCATCCTGCTTCATCTTGAGGTATTTATGAGTGTTTGTTTAAAATTGTTTTAAATAGTTGAAAAATAGCTGGCTTTTTTCATTGGAATACAAAAATTGATTAATTTGTTATGACAGAATATTTATGTGCAGTTTAGTTTGCTGGATAAAGGAGTTTAGTTTGCTGGATAAAGGTATTGACCTCTGTACATTTTATTCTTCCTGTAGGTTCAACACCCACACTCTCCATACTACAAACGTTTGAACAGCAGTGTCCCAGTGCTGAAGCTGTACTTCGAGGGTGATGGGTGCCTGCTGAAGGACTTCAGGATAAGCAGAGACTCCCTGGAGGCCTTGATTCGGTGTCTGGGGCCTAAGAGGAGACAGGCCTGGGGACACCACATTACTGTCTTGATAACAGTGTACTGGCTGGCACACGGTTTGTCATACAGTGTGGTGTCCCGAGCCTTTCAGGTACCCCTCTCTACGGTCCACAGATTGGTCCACCAGGGAGTGGAGGACATTGCTGCTCTCCGGCAATCTGTGATCAGGCTGCCTGCTGGTCCAGAGCTGGAGGAGGTCGGGCAGGGCTTCCAGCAGTTGACCAACAGCCCAGCATTCAGTTCATGTGTGGGTGCAATTGACGGGTGCCACATACGGATCAAGACCCCATCCGGACCCAGTGGCCAGGACTACATAAATCGGACGCTCTTTCCATCCATACAGCTGCAGGCTGTGTGTGATGGGAAGGGCTGATTTCTACAAACTTTCGTAGGATTTCCGGGCTCAGTCCACGACACCCGTGTCCTGAAAAACAGTGCCCTTTATAAAGAGGCTCTGTACCCTCCTCCATTGTGGGGTACAGAGCACGACCACGATTACTGTCCTGTGGATTTGTAGGAAGTGTTGTCATTGAAGGTGAAGTTGTTATTGTTGAGGCAGATGAAGAGTAATTGGAGGATGTGGTGATCTGGTCTGAGGTGGTCCGGATAGTGGGTGAAGGTTGAAGAGACTGCCTGAAGGCCTGGAAGGTTTCCCATTTCTCTAATTTCCCCTCCTCGACTCATCGGTCCTTCGGTAGTGACCCGGAAATGGATTTCAGCGCGCCATGTTGAAGGACATCTAATTTCTCTAAATATACATCGAGGACCGAGGATCAAGCATCGAGGAGGCTCTCTGGAGGAGCTATAATCGAGGATACACTGATGGGTCCTCCGCGGATGTATTTCCGGCAACAGTGGAGTATAAAAGAGGCATGACACACAGCTGGAATCATTTAAAACCATGGCGGGAGCAGTGCACAAATGTAAGTGTTGATAATGATACATTGTATTAGTTATTTAAGAAGATCAGATGCGCGATCAAACTCTGGCCGTCTGTATGCAGTTAGAGCCTTCTAACCGCATTCCTTATTGACATTTTACCTGATATTCTTTATGTTTTTATCCACATTTTAATTTATTTATATCATTGCTTTTAAATGAGTGTTTCTAGATATCATTTTATAATATGTTTCTTAATGCTCTTAATGTCTTTCATTTTTGTAAAGCACTTTGAATTGCCTTGTGTTGAAAGGTGCTATATAAATAAACTTGCCTTGCCTTACACCCAATCCTGCTATAATCATGCCATGATGTTTAAAAGTGCAAACGTTTATTTATTTTTAAAGGCCCCATGTCATGCTTTTCCGGTTATTACCCGTCCCCTTGTGTGTTATGCAGCTTTTTCTGCATGTAAATGGTCTGCAAAGTCACTAACCCTCAAAGTACACCCTGTAGCGAGTAAAACTCTAACACAGAAAAGACCTGTCTATGCTGCCCCAGAACACCTCGTTGGAGATTTTTATTTTTACATTTTTTTTCTTCCTGAAAATTCATTCAGCACTATCATTTGATTTGGGCTATGTTGTTATATATACACTAGAATCAATCACACATTACAAAGTCTGTTTTAAGCTACACCTTTTACTTTGTCTTTTCACAGGGACAGAGGAGGAAACTCTGACCCTCATTAAAGTGAGGGCAGATAATGATGCGCTTTTTACAGCCCGAAGGCACACTGCCAAGAAAGCCTGGGAGTGAGTGACATTTTCCTGGATTGGGAACATATGATCGTTACGTATTGGTGGTTACAAGTGGTATTTTAATATTGTCTGCTGAACCTGTGTGTTTAAATATCGATTGCTTTGTTAGATGACACCTGTTGCTGCAGACCTTATTAATTGCTGACCAGCTTGAAACTTACATTTACACACAGCTTACATTTTAGGTAAGCTTCCACTGTACATATGTGCCAGATTTGCTCCAGTTTGTGACTCTTACAACCTCAGATCCAGTGCCTGGATACGGTTCCAGGTACCTGCTGTGCGGACTGAGGCTGGAAAAAGGAGTCTTTTTCATTATGGTCCTTGGTCTTGGAATGACCTTCAATCACGCCTTAAACTGACGGCACTTGTCCCTATAGCCTGTTTTAAAATGAAGTTGTCTGAGGTCCTTATCACCAGCTGCTCTTGCAGTAATAAGTACTACCTTTCTTACTGTCCCAAATGTGCACAATGTAGTGTCTGCTTTTCGTTTTTTTTACTTAGTTGTGTTCTCTGTATTTTATATGTCTGTGTTATGTGTAAAAATGTGTAACGTTGCTGCCTTCTTGGCCAGGTCAGCATTGTAAATGAGATTTTATCTCAATGCTTTTTATCTGGTTGAATAAAGGTTAAAAAAATAATAAAATAGCTCTTGTATCACTCAGGGAAATTCTAAAGGCCCTTCATTTATTCGGCGCTGTAACCCCCACACAGATAGCAAAAAAGTGGGACAACCTGAAACGAAAATATAAGGTAATATGTTATCATTTTTACGTTTACTCATGTGTGTCTGTGAAACCATGGTTGTGTCTGCTCAGCATAGCTGCTGTTGTATAACTTTACCTCTTGTTTGTGTTTTTGTAGGAGTTGAGATGCCCCCCCAACCGGGACAGGGACCGACAGGGGAGAGGCCACAGCATCCACATGGCCGTGGGAGGCCACCCATCGACCCTCCAACCCTGATGGACATATGCCAACATATACATGAGCGAGTGGGAGCGGGAGGGCCTGGCATAATGCACACTCCTACCTTCCCGTTACCTTGACGATATCATGGGCATCTGGCCCCATCCCATCACATCCTTTCCCCAGTTCCTCGATACCCTCAACAACCACCACTCCATAAAACGACCATACATGCAGAATAAATAAATGTTTTGGTACACCCCTATTTTCTTTCAACCTCTCAACAACACACACAAGAAAATCTTCAGTAAAGTCCACTTTAAGGCCACAGATACACACTCTCTCTTCCATAAATCCAGCTACCACCTCAAACATACATTCAACGGTAACATCAAGTCAAAAATTATTAGATTCCACCACATTTCATCAAAATCTTCTGACTTTCAACACTCCACACAAACACTCTTCAATAGCCTCCGCACCAGAGGCTATTGAAAACGGTTCCTACGCCAAATCAAGACCACCACCTTGGCCTCTCTTGCCCTCACTCGCTCCACCACCTCTCAGCCTTGAAGTAAGAAGATATGATTCTACACTATATTGAAGTAAACATGTATTATTTTGAACTGTTTTAGATAATCACTTAGAAAAAGAATGTTATTCTCACTTTTAAATTCACTGGCTCAGAGATTCTGTGTTTCAACACACCAACATCCTTATCATCCCTAAAAGCCAGATGCGGTCATTAAGTCGTTAAAGACACATCATTAAATAGGTGAGGAAGAGTTTAAATGTCGGAAGGAGGGAAGGTTAGGTGAAAATATCCCCTGGGAAAGGAATGTAGAGTAAGATAAGGTAAAGATAAACATTGACTTTTGACCTTATGGAACTTTATGGTCCGAACTCTGATTGAACCAGACCAGAAGGGAATCCAGCCAGTCAGGACACTTGGGGGAGGTGGTCAGCTTAAACAGCTCCTCCCCAGGGGTTCTCTGATTCGCTTGGGAGAAAAGTGGGAAGGAAGAATCGACAAATCTCCGCCCCAAAGACAGATAGAAATACTGACGTTTGTGTGTGTAAAATTGCTTTTGGGTTTGGTGAGTTTGTTGGTCCTGATATCTGTGTCCGCATCGAATCACAAACTTGAAGTCCAATTTCTTCTCGTTTGATGAGTTTGTCTGGTCCTGACGCTTTTATCCGCATCGCATCACAAATCTAAAAGTCCGGAGTACTCGAGTACTCTGTATAACTTGTATATGTGTTTGGTTTCCTACTAGAAGTAAACTCAGATAATTTGTTATAACTTTGATTCCGGTGTTTTCAATTCCTTTCTTAATTTAATAGAGATCCAGCCTCATCCAACGAACGGCGCGTAGCAGAGGTATTCTACTCCTACAGCCTCCATCCGGGACAGTCCACACCCCCAGTACTCCCTACTCCTAACCTAACCAGGGTCTGTATCCTTACCCCAATCCCATTATCCCTTACCAGGGTTTGCATCCCCAACTACCTTACCCTCACCTTTACCAAACCCCCACTGGATTGGGGACCTCCCAGACCCACCTACCCTCGCCCAAACAAACCCACCTGACCTAGACCCCCACTTGACTGACCCCCCAGACCCACCTACCCTCGCCCAAACAAACCCACCTGACCTAGACCCCCACTTGACAGACCCCCCAAGACTTATCCCCCTAGTTTCCACTTTCTCACACACGACAACCAGACTACATTGCACCCTCAAACACAACTTCAGGACATTACATCACCCACAGTTCACCACAGAATCATTGTAGTGCATAGGAAAAAAACAGTAGCCTCCATAACATACTGATCCGTTCTAAATTTTCCAGACCCATAGCAACCCCACAGCCACCACTTCAGCCACATAAAATTCATACAAAACCAATACAGTAACACAGGTTTCCCAACACTCGGTTCCTTCTCACTCGATAGCAGTAACATCATAACCTGCACCACTTGCAATAAACTTTACATTGGAGAAACCCAACACACCATTCTCACAAGACTTGAACAGCATCTCTACAACATCAGGAAGGGTCGTCTCACGACACCCCTTGTCAATCACTTCCAATCCCATCCCTCTGCCAGTCTCACCATCTGGAGTCCAATGACCGTTGGACCAAGGAAAAGGGCGGAAAAAATCTGGATAGAGAAACTGGGCACCACTCACTGTTTGAGGCAACTGTATTTGATATTGTTCACAGAATGTGTGACATAATTCTATTTCTTTTGGAGAAAGTAATCAATTTCCCCACAGTGACACAGTGTGCTGAAGTTGGCCATGGCTTTCATCGCCTTGCCAACAGCCCAGGCTTCAGCTACTGTGTGGGAGCTTATAGATAGGTGCCACGTCCGCATCAAGGCAGAGGGGTAGAGTGGAGGCGCACTATAACCGCCACCACGCCAGATGGTGAAGGCACGGTGGCGAGGGATCTTCTTCAAGGCCCTGGAAGTCGATCACACGTTTTCCTCCAAGGTTGCAGGAGTGTGTGCAGTGCTCCACACTAAGTGCATCACTGCTGGGGACATCCTGGAGCCGACTGAGGAAGAGGATTCAGTGCAGACGGATGAACGTGGTGGTCAACATTATAAGGACAGACTGGCCGCACAAGTTTCAGCCCCACATCAGTGTCCTTCACCCCTACATGACCATGATTATTTCCTTTTATAGTAAGTATATTAATGGCTGTTTCCATCATTCCCTTTTTTATATAAATTCATTCCCCATAAATACATGTTACTAATGCAAGTTTTTGTGTCTCTTGTGTTGCAGTTTGCCATGTTTATTTGCTGGGCTCGGATTGTTGATACTCCGGCTGCCAGGTTCCTGTTGGAACTGCAACTACTAAAGCTCCATCTTTTTCATTTATGTTCACCCATTTTTTTCTTCCAACTCGACCCTGAAATCGATTGACACTCAGCATGTTGAAGGATGCCCGTATTGCTTAATTGCATAGGGGAGAGAGGAGGGAGGAGCCTTATAGAGGAAAGAGGATAGAGGAAACATGAGTGCAGGAAGAAGCGTTATCGCTACCCACTGCTCCACAATCGTCTGCATACTGCGGTTTTCTTGGACCGTTCAAAATAATTATCTTGAAAATAATTAAAAGATGTATGAATTAATTTCATTACTAAATCACACAGGTTATCAATGATTTATTCTGATTGAATTTCAGGGACAAGTGACTAGTGTTAATTTCGTCAGCTATTATTTAATTTAGTTTTAGTCCTGTGTTAAATTTCCTTTTTAGTTTTAGTCATATTTAGTCACCTTCATCCTGTTTTTATTTAGTCACGTTTTAGTCGACTAAAAGTCTGAGCATTTTAGTCTTATTTTAGTGAAAGAAAACAGTAACTATTTTAGTTAAGATTTAGTCGACTAAAAGTCTGAGCATTTTAGTCTTATTTTAGTCAAAGAAAACTAATTATTTTAGTCTACTTTTTGTCAATGAAAACTGTTGAGTATTTTTTATTCATCAGATTATATAGAACATTTCAGTCAAACTAGTCTAGCCAAAACCAATAATTTGTAATTTTAGTCAAACTTATTTCACAATAAGATTATATCTTGTCCTTATTTGATGAAAAACACAGGTTGAATGATTAAGAATGCAGCTTTGCAGAGAGTATCTCGTCAGGTTTGTGGTGTTTTTACCACCTGTGTTATGGCCACATTGCTTCCCTTCTGATAAAACAATGCATTCGCTTTTTTTCTCCGCCTCATTGTAGGGAAAATGGGCCCAAATATCACATTGTTTCTTTCTCCCAAGCAGTGGTGGCGTTAGACTTTTTCGTTGTCAGTCATTTTGACGGACAGGATCGTAACATTTCCGTCATAATCCATTATTACCCGTCGAGTCTGTACACAACTCGTCACTCACTCGCGCTGACGGACAGACGGGGGGGTATTCGGTTAACGCGACCACTGTTCCCAAGCCCTGTTGTTGCCATTTTATTTTCTGTTAAGTATGGTTAGTTAGACCATGAGTTAGACCCGAGTCTTCCTGACAGTTCACAGTGTGCCTGTGGCCCGGTGTAATTCAAATGTACCGCCACGCGCAGCACAGACACACAGCTTCTGCCCTGCCGCAGCACCTGAAATGGAACTGCTGGGAGAAAAACTGACTATCAGAGATGTAACGTTATCTTTGATAATATTTAGTCTCCTCATTTTTCGTCAACGAAAGTAAAGAGAGATTTTGGCATAGTTTTTATTTAGTAAACTACATTTTCGTCTCGTCACTTTTCGTCAACGATATTGCATGTTGATTTCGTTACAGTTATTGTTTACTGCCGTCGGTGCCGCCTCGTTTTAGTCATGGAAAAAAAGGTTGTTGACGAACATATTTCGTCATAGTTTTAGTCAACGAAATTAACACTACAAGTGACATGGCAATGCACTTTCCAGCAGTAAAGGACGTTGTTTAAAAGTGACTCTTGAGTAAACGAGGATATCTCAATTCATACCTGAGAAAGTCCAAAGACCCATGTCAGCAACTTCACCAACACGTGTTGAGGTCAGCATTTACATCTTAGATCTAATCTTCGATCAAATGTTGCTCACAGCATTTGTCACATTAAAGCAACCTCGACTTTCCTGTCACTATTAGCCCTGGGAGGAAGGAATGCCATAAACATAATCTTTTGGAAAGTAAATAGTTTGTGTACTTTCAAAGCGACGAGCCAAACGGCTGACGGCAAGCATTAATCACACAGATGAGACTCAAAGGTTCAGAATTACTCATGTTTACCCCTAAGACTTGGCGACTTTTCATACATCTCTTCATCCCTCTGACACACACACACACACACACACACACACACACACACACACACACACACACACACACACACACACACACACACACACACACACACACACACACACACACACACACACACACACACACACACACACACACACACACACACACACACACACACACACACACACACACACACACACACACACACACACACACGGGATCAATTGTATTTTTATTTGTATTCCAAATCAATACATGAAAAAGGCTTCAAACTGCTGCACCAATATGAACCCCTATGGCAATCATAGATAAAAACACAAAGACACACACACAAACAGGGCCCAGTGTGTATCCCAGCACACACACTATACCCAATTAGTGTCAGTTTCTGCTTTGGTCTGCCTTCAGTACAACATGAGCCTCTGCTGTTGAGGTCCTATTGGTCCCACCGAGCTAGACAAAATCATCAATTTACCAACTCTACTGAATCAATTTCGCTCTCTCTGACTCTCATTCAATCCCTTTCATGTCTGAACAGTTAAGGGGCTTTAAACTTTTTTTTAAAGATATTCTAGATGAGTGTTTAGTGCCACAAAAGGTCACAGACCCGCTACTTTTGAGCTGCTGGTTAGAAATAGTGCAAGATGTTTTTATCACATTTTAATTCCCTGGTGGAGAGTGAACATTGTTTTGGTTCTGTGTATGACCCGAGCAAAAAACGGGAAAGTACTTTTCAAAACATTATTCAGCAGCAAGTTATCCTCAGTTTGCTCAATACTGAGTGCACATATATGTGATTCGAAGAAGAAATGACACAACAAAAAAAAAGATGGTCGAACCCATCTTTCGCCTGGTTCTAGATTCTGAAAATAATGCCTTGAGGGTTGGAAAATGTCCAGTTGGGGGACTGATCGCATCTCTACTGTATGCAGTGGATATGGTTGTGTTGTTGCTTTCAGGCCATGGCCAGCACTTTGAACTGCAGACCAGTGAGAAGCAATTCTCTCAAAGAAAAGCTCTGAAGGCCTTTTCGTCAATGGAAAGTCCCTCAGGGAATTTTTTCACAGGTAGGCGTTACCAGTGTTGTAGTCAAGTCACCAATTCACGAGTCCAAGTCACTCTCGAGTCACCACTCTTCGAGTCCGAGTCCAAGTCTGAGTCACCTAGGGAGAGTCGTAGTCGAGTCCGAGTCCAAGTCCGAGTCACCCAAGGAGTGTCCGAGTCATCATTACCTGTGTTCGAGTCCAAGTCCGAGTCACCCAAGGAGTGTCCGAGTCCAAGTCCGAGTCACCTAAGAAGAGTCCAAGTCAAGTCCGAGTCACAAGTCTTCATGTATTAATCTTCATGGATATATGTGTTGAAATGTAGCTGCTCCTCTACATTGCTTTTATCCTGTCATGTTATACTAATGTGTCTATTGAACTGCTGTGAAGCCAGTTTGGCTACAATTCTTGTAATAGGTGCTATACAAATATTTAAAGCTTATTACTGATATTAATATTAATATATATAAATAAACTATATTTAAAATGAGTTACCTTTTAGAGAAGTGATTATATTTGCATGCCAATATTTTCCTATGGTAAAGTTTTCATTTTGCACTTTTATTTTGATAGTAATAAGATTTAGCCCCAGAAAGCACATGGCTACTTAGCATGCAAAATGACATAATTCTGCATGTTAAGTAGCCATGTGCTTTCGTGTTATCGGCTGAATCTTTATTTATTGATTAGATCACGTTACTCTGATGATAGTGTTCAAGACAGCCTATATGTCTGAACTCGATCCTTAGAGTAATGTGTTACGGAGCCTTCTCTTCAATATTTTTTCCACATAACGAGCATTTTGCGCTGCTCTTTTCCAATGTGGAAGCAGAATGTGTGAAAGCATACAGCACGATGCGGGGTGTGTCTCTAGACATCTTTAGACTGGAATAGCGGGGCCCAGTACGTGAACTCGCCTCGCAGGTGCACACGCCAGGATAGAGGACATCAGACTCCAGAGAAAATGTGCTCGAGTCCAAGTCGGAGCGTCAATGTACAAGTCGAGTCCGAGTCATCGTGGGGGGGAAAATTCACGAGTCCGAGTCCGAGTCCAAGTCAGCGTACGCGATAATGCTCGAGTCCGAGTCCGAGTCCAAGTCATCGTGCGCGAGAATTCTCGAGTCCGAGTCCAAGTCAGCGTACGCGATAATTCTCGAGTCCGAGTCTGAGTCCAAGTCATCGTGCGCGAGAATTCACGAGTCCAAGTCCGAGTCGCGTCAATCAGTGCGCGAGTCCGAGTCGAGTCACGAGTCCCGAAAATCGACACTCGAGTACTCCATCTCTGCGATGCGGGGTGTGTCTCTAGTAGGGTTGGGTATCGTTTGAATTTCCACGATTCTGATTCCGATTCTACTTTTTGATTCCGGTTCTTAACCTGTTACGCACCTTCCGCCCGGTACCGGGCGGATAAACGCGTCATTTGCAGGAAACAACGTTTAAGGAATCTTAATATTGAATAAAACTATGAATGTGTTATATCCATGTAACGGGAAGAAACTCAGCTAACTGATCTTTTTAATTTTTTTTTTCAAAAAAAACCCACAATGCTAGCACTCAGCCTCTGAATTAGCCTCGACGAAAAACGTAACCTACAAAGGCACTTAAACTCACTCACAACTCCCTTATTACTTATCCTAGATGCAAAACCAACCACTCGTTTTTGGTGTCCTGGAGACACTGAATCTACCGGTGCCCACCTCAACACTCAGTGATAAACATTCGCGACGCTATAAACGAAAGCGTACATCACAACATGTGGAGCTAAGTAGCTAAAAACGCCAATATGGCTTACCTTGGTCAAAACTGGTCTTCAATGGCATTCAAACGATACAAAAACGATACTGCAGTTAATCCATAGGTTCATCCTATGTATCTGTGCCTTCTTTGAAATTATTTCTGATAATCCATGAGCAATAAAACGGATTTTTAGTTTCCAAACTCCAGAAGGAGAAAATCTGCAAATCCAGTTTCAGTTCTAGACGCGTAGCCCCCACCTTTTCTATTTACAACGAGTGTGTGAGTGGGCCTCCCCCTTCGATTCTATTGGCTCTAACGGTCACAAGGGTGTGTCAACCAACCAAATCGACCAAGGGGGGCCAGAGATAGGTCAAATCCACCCAAATGACCCCAGAGGTGGGGGTTTTTGGCTAAATCTCTCTAAAAAGGTCAAATTTCACTTGTTTTGCATCAATCTTGATACAGGGTACTTATTATATGTTGTACTTTGGATTCCTAAAGCTTTTAGTCTACTAACCCATCATCCAAGGGTAGTTTTCACTATCTGTAAAAAATAATTTTTGGACGGACACTATAATTTACAGTTTTTTACTATGTAAAATCTGAATTTTCTTTAAAATAAAAAACATTTATATTGATTCTGACACTTCTACATCCAACTCACAGGTTTATCATTACTTTGAGAACAAAGATTATTAATTTAACCCTTTTAGAAGGGAAGATATGGTCATTTGTTCTGGGAATGTCATTTTCGAGCCTGAGACCTGAAAAACAGGCTCAGAGTGGAACAGGTTAACGGTTCTCAATTCCGATTCTTTGAGGGGTAGGGTAAAACATTTTTACACCAAAAAAACAACATTTATTCGAGAAACTTTTACACAGGTTAGTTTACAGTAATATTCACATGAATCTGTCTGTTTATATCCACTGCTATGTAACTGTAACCTGAGAACCACTGAAGCTACAACACAGCAACAGTCCTGTCTTTGCGTACCGAAATGTAGGTGCTTCTACTTCTGAGAAGGGATGCAGCATTTTCACCACAAAAGCGGTGACTTTTCTGTGGCACTCCTCACGTTTCTCTACTGTCATCTTTCCCTTTGCTGCTAAGGTGAATGGGTTGACACGGGCTGGGACGGGCTTGTTAGCTTGAGCCGTTGTAGCCGCGCAACTACGCGACCGCAAACTTTCATTTACAAAAATATAGAATATCCACACATTTTACACACAGCCTCTCAAACAAAACAACCATCCTTTAGTTTTGAGTGATGTTAACTTAACATACCTGATTGCGAGGGCTCCGCTGAGGAAGCGCTCGGTGTTGGTTGAGCCGGGACGACAGCGGAAGACGACGGTGGTTGTGAGGCGGACGGAGACTGGCGCAACAGGTTGAAAACGGTACACTCCTTGATCTGTATACCGTGCAGGCGAAGGTGTTTTGTCATATTGGTCGTGGTCCCTCCTTTGCAGGAAATAAGTTTGGAACAGGTGTTGCACTCTGCCGACCCATTGTCTTTCCTAACAAAGTGAATCCACACTTTAGAGCGTCTACCGCCATTCATGATCGGTGGTCCCAGGTTACGCTGTAGGAAGTGTAGGTACAACGCTACATTTCCCGCCCCGCCGCAGTCATACAGTAGGCTACGGAGAGCGGCGAGAAACATTTCCTCAGGCATCGAAAAGCGGAGCCGAAATTCACATTGTTGGAACCGGTTCCGAACCGGAACCGGTTCTCTGTACCCAACCCTAGTCTCTAGAAATCTTTAGACTAGAATAAGATAAGATAAGATAAGATGGTACTTTATTGTACCTGAATAGCTGAATAGCGGGGCCCAGTACGTGAACTCGCCTCGCAGGTGCACACGCCAGGATAGAGGACATCAGACTCCAGAGAAAACTTGCTCGAGTCCAAGTCGGAGCGTCAATGTACAAGTCGAGTCCGAGTCATTGTGGGGGGAAAAATTCACCAGTCAGAGTCCAAGTCATCGTACGCGAGAATTCACGAGTCCGCGTCCAAGTCATCGTGCGCGAGAATTCACGAGTCCAAGTCCGAGTCGCGTCAATCAGTGCGCGAGTCCGAGTCGAGTCACGAAAATCGGCACTCGAGTCCGAGTCCTGGGGCCTCATTTATAAAGGGATATACGCTCAAAAAATGGCGTACGCCAGTTTCTACACAATGTTTGCGATTTATAAAATACTAACTTGACGGGAAAATGTGCGGTCCTCCACGCAAACTCTAACCCATGCGTACGCACTAAGCACAACAACGGGAGAGACGAGAAACTGCGACACCGTTGGCAGAAGGAAGAATGGAGAGAAATATGTGGAAATAATACCATAAATAAAATGTTACCTCTCATTTATCATATATGAAGAATTCATTTTCAAACATTGATTAAAGCTAATCTTAAAATGATTAAACAAACGCCTGTTTGCGACTCCTCAGTGCACACAAAAACATAACTTGGAGAAATAAATAAATACGGATATGTTATTTAAAACCACCTCGAATATGTTGTGTTAATGTTATGAAATGTTTTCTCATAAATGATGTGGTAAGCAGGAGGACAGAATTACGTCTAAACTGACGCCGTTTTGCATTTCTATAGGTTGTAGATACGAGCATGGTTTTATATAGGCTGCTATCATGTTTAATCGTGTTTGATGCCGTTTGCCAAGACTTGATAAGTCGCTCGTAAAACACAGGAGGTATGGAAACTAAGAACACCATATGTGGTAAATTGTACAGCTAATATAACACAACACATTAGTTGTATTTCCTTTAACTGGTGGATTATGGATATATAGTTGCTGATCGAAAGCTGGAACACAAACCACCAAATACCAGTCGTCATGACTCCACTCCGGAGGGATTCCCCGATCATTTCTTAGAGTTTCTCATCAAGGGGGTGTCTCCTGTCCCCGGTACAAACACACTGCCTGAGGAAGGTTATGTGTATTTTTTTGTCATTAACCTTTTTCGGACCACTTATTTATTTATTTTGGTGACGATCCGACCTCCATGCTGCTACTTTGGTTCAAACTGCATCCACCAAACAATATGATTTATCTCGACCTCCCCAAAATAACCTAAATCTGACACGGTGTGAGATGTCTTTTTTAGCTGTTCTGTCCTCATTTCCTGCGATCTTCTTCATGCAGTCAGTCAAAATGAATGAATGAATGGGCATTTCTTTGACTATTTATAGGCAAATATGGGCGTTACGTGAAGCCCGCAAAAGCTGTGCCGCATTTCGAGTCGATTGTGATTTATAAAGGGAAACAGGCGTAGGAAGTGCCGTACGCACTTCCCTCGCCGGTACGCAATGTTTTGTGAATCGGAAAATGTCGGAACATTTCTGTACCTATTTTTTTTGCTTTGTACTACGTAAGCAACCTTCCCACGTGAATCCTACGCAAGGCGTTATAAATGAGGCCCCAGGACTCAAGTACTCCATCTCTGCGTTACACAAAGCATGACATCAATATGAAATGTAGTCAGTTACAAATTCGGAATGGTGGTATTGGGTAAGCTGAAAGTGTTGCTCTCAATTAACCAGTACGTTTTATTTCCCGCCTCTTGTCATGAGGTCTGGGTGACCAAAGGGTTGTGCCTCCAAGCAGCTGAAATAAGTTTCCTTCTCAGAATACCTGGGCCCTCCCCTCAGGGACAGACCCGAAAGAGCCCACAAACCTGGTAGTAGTGATATTCCATGTCCAATTTATAGTGTGGCAGACACAGAACACAGTTGGAGAAATCATTTATCTCATCTTGCCAAGGAACACTTTGTGATCTCCAACGGGGAGTTGCTTCCCCAGGTTTAGGCTGCACAAGCAAGCTGAGGAACAGCAAAAAAGATGGATGGATAGTGTATAACATGCAAACTTTGTACAATTAATTTAGGGAGGGGTATATACATTTGTTTCAAAATATGAAAGGATTTTGCATATTTTGAATCATATTGGCTTCAAACACCCAAGAGACGGAGTTCATTTTAACACTAGAACCGCCAACGGGTACATTTTACCCGCAGCTGTTTTTTGATTGTATGTAACTTTTTTTCAATAAAATATTAAAGTCTCCCAGTCCGTGACTTTTCCTGAAAGTGTGTTATGTAGCACCCTATGTTGTTAAAAATGGTCAATATGAAGTCAGATTGAAAAAATTGCCATTTATACCTATATCCGCCAGCGGGTAATATTTACCTCATAGAAAATGCAGCGTAAACATGACGTGTTGCTATAGCAACGCCTTTTGTCTACTGCGGTTCCTTATCGATAGAGAGATAGATTGAGAGAGAAAGAGAGAGATAGATAGAGAGAGAGATAGACAGATAGAGCGTTATAGATAGTGTAACATCTTGGAGAATACAAGATCTTGGATGACTGAGCTCACGTTGATGACGTAATGCATGTGTACAGGTTACGTGCCAGTTGAATAAAGATGGACACTTGGAATGAGAGAAATAGTCCGCGTCGTCTGTTTATGTAGACAATTATATGTCCATAGAACAGAACATTACAGATAGATAGTTATAGATGGATAGAGAGAGAGATAGAGAGATTTGTACCCAAACAAAACACCAGTCTAACACCAAGCGTTTAAATCAGCACTGGTAGCGATATTTTATACTTCATGCTATCTGCACAAACTATCATATTAAAAGCTGAGAGTCCACAGATTATATTGCTATAGGTTTCATCCCTGTGCGATCAAAACTCACTGTTCTGTATGATAAATAAAAGAACATTGTACCTTGAAAATCAAAAGCGGGTAAATTTGACCCGTTGGCGGTTTTAGGTATACAGCGACCTCTGGCGGTTCTAGTGTTAATCACATTTGAAAATAACATTTAAGCGTAGGATTTACTCTTACACATTTCCTTTTCATTTGAGTTTTCCACAACTGGAAGACTTTTCTCTCATCACAGAGATAGCTCAGTTGCCATCACGTTCATTACAAGCATCCACTGGGACTTAAAAGACTGGGCTGTTGGTACAGTTGGTCAGTTTTCATGTCACAAGACATCAGCACTTTTCACAAACCGTTTAACACCACTATAGCTTTGCCTAAAGACAATATCCCATCCGTAAAGGAACATCTGATGTCTGACATCTGTAAGAAATTAAAATCAATGTTTAATGATGTAATTTAGTTTAAACAGAGTAAGTTTAAAACTCTTTTATTGTGAAAACATTTCCGGTTAGCATCCGCCTGTGGCTAACGTTGATTCTAAAGTTTATTTTGAAAAGCTATTCCGGAAGAAGTCATCCGGAATACCAACAGTAAGCTTGACTTCCGGTTTTACGCAAGTAACGTTTTGAGCCGTTAAAATGCATTAAATAAAAAGTCATGAAAGAGAGTATGAGGAGAAGAGGCGTGTGGAGTTATGCAATGAATATACAACGTCTAAATCCTCTGTTATGCGCGATATCGGACACAGAAGACCGAGGAGGGAGGTCCCCCTACGTCACCACAGCCGCCATTGAAGAGGAGGAGCCAAATGATGAGATATATAGTTAGGTGACGGAGCTTTGTTAGCTCTCTTTTCCACTAGTGATAGGAATTATGGCTCTTTGAAGGGAGCCGGATCTTATGACTCCGTTCCTTTCAAAGAGCCGTTCAAAAGAGCCGTTTTTTTTAAGGTTACTAGGTTTATCTGCAAAATAATCACCAGGATAATGATTGACTGTATTGCCAGACCTAATGTCAATAATCGGCATTGTAAACATGACACAAGGTGGCGCCATATCCATGTCATCATGTCAGTGAATGTACTTTGAATTTACCCTCTGTATGTGTTAAGTAAATAAAGTTGCCTTGCCTTGAATGAAATTCATGCAACTCTTAATATTAGATACTGTGTTTTTAAGTGGCGATGGAGATTATTTGTTGACCCTGCTTTAAAGGATATTTTGCCTTTACAAATGGTGCGCTTTATCACTGCCTGGGTTTTGGTTGAAGTGCATCCAAATGCTGCTGCGTTTTCGCGTTTGGCTTATTTTCCATCCGAAAAACACGTCGTCTACCTGTCCTGTACCACTTGTTATGACTTCTCTCTCTCGCGTATTCCGTTAAGACTCACCCCATCTCACTCCTCGTGCTGAAACCTACCAATCAGAGTACGTTTGGGGAACAAAATCAAGCTTTTCAAAAGGCGAGTGGATTTTGGCAGGCAGTGAGTGCGGACCAACGATTGAACGATAACAAGAACGGCTCTCACCAAGTAGGACTCGGTTCCCCTCGTTCGTACCAAAGAGCCGTTCAAAAGAATCGGCTCGTTCGCGACCGACACATCACTATTTTCCACGGCCCGGACTGCGAGAGGGAGCTGCAGCCTCTCTCTCCCACTACCTCCTGTCTGTTTCATTACCACGCCATTTAATTAAAGTACTCATTTGAACCTTTTCAGAGACTCCATTAGTCTCTTTATTTTAAGTTTCTCTCCTGGACGCGAGAACAACGAATACTTCTAACACATCACCTGTAACAAATGTAAGGGAAACTACAAGGAGGACTGTGGACAGGAAACTGAATGAACATAGAACACAGACACCAGCTTTCTGTGAAAACCAGACCAAACGGTCTGCATTTAACCTGTTAAGCCCCAAGCCTGTTTTTCAGGTCTCCGGCTCGAAAATGACATGCCCAGAATCAATGACTATACCTTCACTTCTAAAAGGGGTAAATTAATAATCTTTTTTCTCAAAGCAATGATACACCTGTGAGTTGGATGTAGAAAAGTCAGAATCAATATAGATGTTTTTATTTTAAAGTAAATTCAGATTGAACATGGTAAAAAAAAATGTGAGTTTCCGTCCAAAAAAAAACCCATTACTTATAGTGAAAACCACCCTTGAATGATGGGATAGTAGACAACAAGCTTTAGGAATCCAAACTATGACATATAATAAGTACCCTGTATCAAGATTGATGCAAAACAAGTGAAACACCTCTGGGGTATTTGCCATATCTCTGGAACTGATCGGTCGATTTTGGTGATTGACCCCTCACATATCTCTACCGTGAGCTATGTGCTAAGTGCGTTAGCACCCATTCAGAGGCTTGGCGTTAGACTTGTGTTTTGTTTCGTTAAAAAATGTTCATATCGTCAGTTAGCTGAGTTTCTTCCCGTTAAGTGGGGATGACACATTAATAGGTTGTTAAATGTTAAAGCTCCCATGTCATGCTTTTCCGGTTATTACCCGTCCCCTTGTGTGTTATGAAGGTTTTTATGCATGTAAACGGTGTGCAGAGTCAAAACCCTCAAAGTACACCCTGTAGCGAGTAAAACTCTAACACAGAAAATACCTCCCCAAAACGCCTCGTTGGAGATACGTCACTGCCCATTTGAGTCTTCCATTTAGTTCCGGGTACGGCCTGATGTCATGCGGTACCCGGAACGAAATGGACCAATCCCGAAGAGCTATGGCCACACCCAGCGGCGCTGGCCGCACCCTCTGCCAGCCTAACATTTACTGTTGGAAGCTCTGGTTCAGTTCACAATCGATCCAGTCATGCCACTGCCAAGGACCTGTTTCCTGAAATGTGAGGAGAAATCTGAGCTGTTTGTCCTACCGACGGAAGAACCACGACGAAGTCAGTGGTTGAAATGTCTTTTTAACACTGTTCCTTCAGAGGTTCGAAGAACCGGCATTTCACAGACGAAAGCTTCCAAAACATTGCCCAGTTTGAGGCCGGATATGCACAGCTTGTTTGGACCGTTTGGAGCAGGGGAAGATTCGGGTACACAACCTGTAAGTTTGCATTGTTATTTGTGTATTTATCAAACAAGACTGTTTAAATGTATAAACTGTGTCGGACTGCTAAGCTATTGACACAGTGCTAACTGTGCTAACGTTTCCATATATCAACTCTAATATAAGCAGATGGCCTTGCATACAGTACATGTATCTCATAGCAGGAGAATGTCTGCATTCACACACGAAATACTCATAGACAGTATACTCCGGGTGATTTGCCGTACGGTCAGTCGCGAAACGTAATTACATTATAGCTGGCGTAGGGTGTATGCTACCGAGCTAACCAACGGAGCTACATGGGTTTGCTCTGGAAAACACGTTCTTGCTAGCCTAATATGAATCACTAGCTTTTGTTCATAGTGGTTTTATTACACTAAACAAGCCCAGCTCATACAGTATACTCCGGGTGATTTGCCGTGCATTGTGACAGTACATGTACATACTGCATGTATAGCTAACGAGGCTAGCTATACATGCTAGCGCAAAAACAATGTATTCATGACCGTTACAATGTATGACCGAACGTAGCAGACTACCCGTATAACATTGCAATTATAAACACGTTATTGCTAGCCTAATATGAACCACTAGCTTTTGTTCATAGTAGTTTTATTACTCTACATTATAGTTGCCGTTCCTCCGAGCTAACGTTAGCTACCAAGGTAAACAAAGCTAGGTTAGCATATTAGCTGGCAAGCTGTTCATTAGATTGATTAGATAGATCCACACTCCTACCACAACTACTACTAACGAATCTAAAACAACTAAGTTTCTCTAATATTTTGTGATTTGCATTTGATTTCGTCCAGCCAGATCCTGCCGGACAATACATGACGGGGACCGGACTACCACACTGAGACCTCGTCCTAAAAAGCCCCGGCTGCTATAGGCAAGATGCCGACAACGGGGAGTAATTGACGATATACCGTGTATATATGTATATTTACGTTCATTTTGTACATTTCTAAAAATAAAGTTTAATGGAAATACTATATATAGCAAACCATGATTTGATTTCTCATCAAACAGTAGTAGTTTATAACGGGTAAAAATAACTTACTCTTTGTTATGACCGGCTCGTAGGCCACAACGGAAAGACAAGGAGACATACACGAGTTTACAAAACCACGGCACATTTATTGTGGTAAATGCAGAGATACGTGGTCAGGGAAGAGGATTGCTGTGCTGCTTGGAGGGAGAGAGAGAGGCTGCTGTGTGACTCCCGGCAGCTGGCTAGCACCTCGGCTCCGGCCAGGTGTCCGTGATCGCGCTGATTAGCCTCTTCAGCTCCACCCCATCGTAAGACAAAGGCCCTGGGGCCGTCACACTCTTCTATAACAACAGTTAAAAATATATATATGTATATAAAATATACGGCTGTACCGACGCCATGATAAGACTGATGTTCGGCTGAGAGCAGCCGTTTAGACATGGGCGCAGCCTCTCTGGTGGTTGACTAATCAGAACAGAGTGGCCGAGCTGACCAATCGGAGCACACTAGGCTCACAGGGAGGGGGGGGCAAGAGCTCCAACGAGTCGTTTAGTGGAGAGAGTGAATACTGCTGAATACACATGCTTGACAGAGATGCTGTATGCGAAACCAATGTGAGTTTGGAAAATTGCACAGTATAAATCTATTTTAGTATACCTCAACAATGTAATTATGATCAGTGGAAATGGCCATGACATGGGCCCTTTAAGAAGCCCTGAGACACAGTTTCGTGAAAATTGTTCCGATGCTTAACAGGGAATGGGTCAAAGTAATTGACCAGGAGTCACTGGACAGATGGAGGAAGATTAATTAGGGCATCAACATCCAACACCAGACCATCTTTAAAAAGAGACAAGGGTTACCTCCTTCCAGCCCATTTACGACCTAATGTAATCACTTGACTAGGGTCACTGATGAAATTCTCTCTGTTGCACAACATGAGATTGGAATCTCCCAAAAAACTAGTAATGGATGTTGTACCAAGCATTTTTTGGTAAAAAAAAGGGTATATTTTGTAATGAGATACAGTTTTTGTAGTTTGTCTAGGAACGTATACACTGCTCCCTTAGATCTGGAAGAGTTTAACTTCTACGGAGTTACAGCATGACATGCTAAAAGGCCTTGGATCCCCCTACTTTTACTGCATGGTCTCATATTCAGTCCCCAGCTGTGACGCTGTCATCGACTGTCTCTCCTTTGTTTCCACTTGTCAGCTCTCAGGAGAGAAACCAGAGGGAAACAGATTCAGGATGGAAGAGACAAGTGAAACTGAGTGCAGTCTGTCCAAGCTAAAGATATCCCTGCGTCAGTCTCCTCCTCCCTCTCACTGTCACTTTGGCTTTCCATCTCTGTCTCTCTCACCTTTTCTCCCCAATGTTTCTTTAACTGCGTAAAGTTTAGCAGAAGTTTCAGTTTAAAACAAAAGTCAGAGAAGGGACAGATGACAAACACAGCTCACTCAATTATATCCTGACTACTTGTATAAAGTAGAATGTAGACGAGCTCCAAAGTGAATAATTCCAAGCCCATAAGAGGATGTTTTATGATTGCTATCCTGTGATCCAGGCAAAGGTTTTGGTGTATTGTTTGAATAGAGTTATGTTCTCGAATGAAAACACTGAATATTGATATTGAATATGATTTAAATCTGTCACTCGATGTTGGTATACATCATCCTACTTCATGCTTTTACAAGTTGGAATTGTATTAACAAAGACAAATACTTTTAAGTTAAATATGTTTTAAACTGTTGGAAACGTTTTCAATGTTTATTTGAACATTAAAACCTAAAGTAAACACCATTTAACCAGCAGCATAACTCCATGGATGGCAATGGTGGACAACGTTTTCCCTTTTACAGAATATGATAATCACACTGTATATCGCTGCATCTACTAGATCAGTGGTTCCCAAACGGTGTGCCGTGGGATTTTGTGACAACCATACGTTATTATTGCAATATACAACTACACAAAAATAATTATTTTTTAATTTACTATATCAGTACTTTGTATGCACTCATTTCATAATACAGAGGCAAACTCTATACCTAAAAACAATTATTTAAAAAAAAATCCTCACAGAACCCCATATTTCGCTGTTAACGCAGTTGCAGGTGGGAATTATAAGACCGTGACACATCGAAGGCTGAAGGACAACATTAAAACAAAGAAACACGCAAGAGGGAAAATGGAGCGCTTTCTTGTGCGGAGCAAACCACCAACCACCAGTGCAGACTGCCGACAACCCACCACCGAAAGAAAAGAGGAAAAAAACTGTCAGCAGACAGTATCATGAAAGTTACCTGTCTTATGGCACTGCAGGCGAGCGGCAGATTTTCCCTACAAATAGACGAATCTACTGACATAAGTGGGGCTGCCCAACTTCTGGCAAACGTCAGATATGTTGATGCTGACTCTATCAAAGAGACGTTTTTCTTCTGCAAAGAAATGGAAAGCCATACTACGGGAGAAGATGGTGAATTACATCAAATCAAGGCCCCTGAAATCTCGCCTCTTCTCCCAGCTGTGCGCCGAGATGGGAGCCGACCACCAAAGCCTGATCCTCCACACAGAGGTACGTTGGCTGTCACGGGGGAAAGTCCTATCCCGTCTTTATGAGCTTCTGGAGTTTTCACGTGAACACGCTGTCCCACATAAAGACAAGCTCGCGGATGAGAGGTGGTGCGCCAGGTTGGCTTACCTCGCAGACATATTTGGGCATCTCAACGAGTTAAACGCCAAGCTTCAGGGCAGGAATGAAAACATTTTATCATCCACAGACAAGATTCGGGGGTTTATGGGCAAACCGTTCTCTACTCTGGTTTACATTAAGAACAACAGGAGGTCACGGCTCTCTGTTGAACAGGACTTGCGAGTGGCCCTCTCAGTGCCACCAAGGATTAAAAAAATCTGCGCGCCCCGACAGGCACATGTATCTCACTAATTTGTAAGTCGGCAAAAATATTTACAATAGCACATGTTTCAATGCTGATTGCTGAAATGTTACATTTATAATTTGTAGTTCAGGCCCATGGACAGTGCAGCTTCCTTGCATTGACAGTTCTCTGTGCTGAATTTCTGCTGAGTCTGCCTCATTTTTTATTTTGTGACCTGTCTGGTTTAAATGAGTGTGTTGCTGCTTTGATGAAGCCTAATTTGATAAAGTTTCAAATTAATTTCTGAAACATTTCGTTAATAAATATTTCATGAGTAATATAGTTGTCTTTGTCACATTTTATTTGGCATTAGTAAATAATTATGCACATTTACAGATATTTTACATGATATGAGTGATGACACGTGTTATAAGGGCTATTTTGCACAATAGGTGTGCCTTGAGATTTTTACTTGTCCTTTGGTGTGCCTTGGGCACAAAAAGTTTGGGAACCACTGTACTAGATGGATTGGCAAAGACAAATTGGTACACACCTTCATAGTGTCAAGAAAATGTTTTTGTTTATCTCCTGACTTTTCCTCTTGTACCACCATGAGGTTAGGGTAAGTGTGAGGGTAAGGGTTTGGAATTTGGTACATGCATTTTTCTTTTCCCTCAAGATTAATCTCATAAACTGGTCTACTTTGACTTTTAGTGTGACCAAAGGCCTGCAAAACTAGATGATGTTCCCATGAGACTCAGCTGTACTTCAGACGCATGGTAACATGCTAAATCAAGATGGATAAAGGAAAATGCTGACTTGGTTAACCTAATAAAAAATCAATAGTATATGCCCCATAGTGCTAATCTATTTTTTTTCCCCAAATTCACAAGCTTTTTGAGCCAGTACATTGTTGTCCTATATATGAGACCCTTTCATATCTTCATAAACCATTGCCAACAGTTACCAAACATAAGACTAGAAAACCAGCTTGTTGACTATCCATGTGCCTTCTTTCTTCTGTGTTTCCTTATAGAAAGTAAACATTTCTATTTAAGTGTTGAATTGAAAAAATGCTAAATGAAATGTTATTTCTCTCACTTGAAAGTATGTAAGGCGTGCAGGCTTGTAACCGTTAGGCCAGATGAACTCATTACTGAAATCAGCGGGTTGTTGAAATGCCTGCAGACACAGCAGCTGTAAAGCAGATTCCATATAGGGAGAAGAACAGAAACATTAAAATATCATTACAGTGTTTAGGCAAAGGCCAATTCTTTCCATTTGGTAATTCCACTTTCTTAGAATGTTTTGTTGTGTAATATAATTGAGAGCAGGGTTCAGGTACCATACAGTTTCAATTAGTGAATTCCAGGGGGGTGGACCCCAAAATGAGGAATACTTAACCCTCTGAGACCCACATAGGACATTTCCGTTTTTGTATATTTTTGTGATTTGCCTCATAAATTGTAATTTCTTTACAGTATAATCAAGTTTTACACATCCCAGAAATCAGCACAACCTCAGCTAATGATATATGTCACTCATTAGAGACTTATATACACTATAATAGGGGATATTTGCCCATAAATAAAAAACGGAGCTTGAATTTTTTACTTATTTCATTAAAAAGAACTGCTTTCTTTCATAACATTGAAAGAAACATTCAATGCAGAAAGTTGCACACATTTATTAGGGCCCGAGCACGGAGCGCTAGGACCCAACGGCGTCCTAGCACGAAGTGCGAGGAACCTATTGTTTTCCTACGTATTATTCTTACGCCAACTTTTGTTTCCTGTTTTTGAGGGCTTTAGGATGCTTCAAAAGTTGTATAATTTTGCACGGATTCCAGTATCGGTGAAAAATTCAATATTCTGGAGTCAATGTGTTCAAATTGTCCAACATGCTCTCTAGCGCCACCTATGGCCATTTCTATTTTTGGAAACATTTACAAAGTCGCACCGTAAGTCGGAATGACCTGAAATTTTGCACACTTATCCGTCTTGACCTGCTCTACAAATAATCCTGTTGGAGCCCTAAGCTCCGCCTACCTTTTTTTAATTTAAATTAGCATAATGTTAAAAACAGTGAAATATTCACTTAAATTTCAATTATTTGTTTTTCGACACAAAACTTAGTATACAGCATCGGTGAAGGGTAACACACTTTACCATAGAAAATGAGCATGTTCAGAAGATAAATATTGCCGCCATGAATCAAAACGTACTCGCAAAAGGCGGGGCTTAGAAAGAAATGCTCATAACTCATCAACAATATATCCATATATCACAGATTTTGGTGGCTAGGTTCAGTCTGTCCTGGGGAATACGCACACCAAAGCATTTTCAGTTTGGACTATAGGGGGCGCCAAAAACGCCACCAATTTATAACTCAAGAACAGATGGACGAATCTTTTTTTTTTTCTTTACACATACTCTCGGGGTGACTACGAACTGAGATTTAAAGTGTCGCAACAAATTCAGAATGTGGGCGTGGCCTATACATTTTTTTTAAATTGCGATAGCATAAAATGAGCATCGGACGCAAAACTTGGGACACACGTCAGAGCCCACGACCTTTTCGAGAATGTAAAAACAAAACGTAATTTTTCAAAAAGACTTCTCACTAGCGCCCCCTATTGTGTGGTAGTCACATATAGTTTCTCAGAACTTCATGGAATTGGGGACATATTTGTATATGGCTTCCATTAGCCCCGCCCCCCAGGAAGTCTGCCATTTTCAAAAATGTGCGTTTTTCATGCATTTTAAGCACATTCTTGCGAACTCCTCCTAGGGGAATGATCGGAAAAATTCCAGTCCAGGACAAGTTCAGCCCCTATCCAATATGATAATTAATTGTGGAGCACATTTTTGAAAAATCACTCGTGGAGGTCGTAAGCTAACAGCGAATACACCATTTTTGACGATTTACATGTCGCAAATTGCTCCACACTGCTCGCATATAGTTTTTCCGATATTCACGAAACGCTGTATACACATTGCTATTATGATTACACACATATTTCAAATTGCTTTTCATTAGCCCCACCCCCCAAAAAGTTGGCCATTTTGAAAAATGTGCATTTTTCATGCATTTTAAGCACATTCTTGCAAACTCCTCCTAGGGGAATGATCGGAAAAATTCCAATGCAGGACAGGTTCAGCCCCTAGCCAATGTCATGAAGAATTGCGGAGTACATTTTTGATATCTCAATCGGGGACGTCGTAAGCTAACAGCGAATACACCATTTTTGACGATTTACATTACTCCAAACTACTCGCATATAGTTTTTCAGATATTCACGAAACGCTGAATCCACATTGCTATTATGATTGCACACATATTTCAAATTACTTTTCATTAGCCCCGCCCCCCATAAAGTCGGCCATTTTGAAAAATGTGCGTTTTTCATGCATTTTAAGCACATTTTTGCTAATTCCTCATAGGGAAATGATCGGAAAAATTCCAATCTAGGACAACTTAAGCGCATATCTAATGTGATGCTACATTGAAAAGGAATAGTCATTCGCTCGAACTGGGAGCTCGTAAGCTAACGGAGAATGTACAATTTTTGACGATTACATTAATCCAAACTACTACATTGCCATTATGGAAACATTTACAAAGTCGCACCGTTAACTCCGAATGACCTGACATTTTGCACACTTATTCGGGTGGACCTACTCTACATATTATCTCCTTGAACCCCTAAGCTCCGCCTACTTCATTTTTAAAATTAGCATAATGTTAAAAACAGTGAAATATTACCTTAAATTTCCATTTTTTGTTTTTCAACGCCACACTTAGTATACAGCATCGGTGGAGGGTCAGACATATTACCGTTGAAAATTAGAGATGGGCGAGTCCTGATTCATCCGGATCATTAACCCGGATCCTAGAAATGAGCTGGTCATGACGAGTCTCCCCTCTCCATTAACCCGAGTCCTTGAGTCCCACACTTGGTGTGACGTACAAATTAAAACTATAAATTGCGTCACTCGCTACTGTCTTTATAACATGTAAAATCACATTACAACGTACCCCAGTCCATCTACCTACCCTTTAGCAAGTATACAGGATAGCTGCCAGAAGTGATCGTTTGGCTCAGGGGAGGGGACGCGGATCAGTGAAACTTCCTGCAGACTCGTGGGGACTCAGAGGAGCCGACGGCTCCAACAGCAGACTCGCAGATTCGCAAATCCTGACTCGCTGCAACACACAGCGGATCAGACTCGTGCGGACTCGGAGCCGTAACCGTATAGCAGCAGATCCAGAGATCCAGCAGACTCGTCGTCATGCACGAGTCCACACAGCAGACTCGGATTCGCAGATTCGCAAATCCTGACTCGCTGCAACACACAGCGGATCAGACTCGTGCGGACTCGGAGCCGTAACCATATAGCAGCAGATCCAGAGATCCAGCAGACTCGTCGTCATGCACGAGTCCACAGCAGACTCGGATTCGCAAATCCTGACTCACTGTGTGTGCAACACACAGCAGAGCAGACTCGTGCGGACTCGGAGCCGTATATAGCAGCAGATCCAGAGATCCAGCAGACTCGTCCTCATGCACGAGTCAACAGCAGACTCAAAATAACCCTTTTTTTTGTGATCAACATTTTTTATTAAAGCAAAATACACTGTGTAGCGGAGGTTAATTATAACGTCAGTTTAATAGATAGATAGTACTTTATTGATCCCAAATTGGGAAATTGTTGTTGTTACAGCAGCATAAAAGGCATTTTACAATAAAACAAAACTACAAAATATACAAGAATAGAAATAAAAATAAAATATAAAATATACATGTCGAAATAGAAAATATACATGCAGATATTATATATATATATATATATACAAATATATATATTCAAAATATATGGAATAATAATATGCTCGTGAAATGCAACAACTTTTCGGTTTCACCAATAGGATTTCTACGGTCTTGGTCATGCTGACTCATATGACTCAAATGACTCATATGATCCGGATCTCTTCAATGACTGACTCAGAAGACCCTGAGTCCGTAAAATGATCCGGATTTGCCATCTCTATTGAAAATGAGCATGTTCAGTCGGTAAATATGGCCGTCATTAATCTAAACCTGTTTGCAAAAAGGCGGGGCTTACAAAGAAATGCTCATAACTGGTTAGGGTTAGCCCTAACCCCTAACCCACACCGCCTCTGCTGGCGGCAAATTCAATTACAACAGACACTCATACACTCCACAACACACACCTACTCACTGTACAACACACACATACAGCTCTTAAAGCATATAATGTATATCAGGCTACAGCCCTTGTATATTTTATTATGTTAAGCACTATATGATTTCATGAATAATATCTACTCTTTACTTGTAGATATCTACTAAAGCATACAAATAATGTGTGCAATGTAGGCCTGTTACATATATTATTGCTGTTCTCACTGTAAACATCGCATCTGAATGAAAGCAGTTGTATCAAAAACAAATAGCCTAACATCCAGGGGAGATGTGATTAGTGAGTAAACAAACGGTAAAGGGCAGAAAGTCTGATGCACATTTGATCATCTTAAATAACTTATAATCACAACGGGAAAAGTTTGCAGAGCTGTGCTTCGTTGACATAAGTCAAAAATTCTAGAAATGACAAACTGCTCATTTCCGAGGACTCGCACGCGTCTGCTTGACGCCAGGACCGCCGGCCGCCCTCCCCAACAGGCGCACGGACGCAAGGGCCCGCTCATCACTGCGCGCACTTCTGCGACCACAGTTTTAATTATCATTGTATCAGAACTGATTAGAAGATTCTAACTTATTCTGTTCATTAGTTATTCCCATTCTTTTGGGCAGTGTCCATGGGCGTTCTTTTTGCGAGGAATTGTCATTTTTTGTCCTGCCAATTTTGAAGACTACACATGATATATATCATGGCAGTTCCTGTCCATAATCACTCATGGCATGCTGAGCAGATTCGTCTGAATTTTCATCGACATCGTCACCTTGAAATATCAGTAAACTTCTTTGCCATACCTCATGTAAGAAATTAAAATCAATGTTTAATGACGTAATTTAGTTTAAACATACAGTAAGTTTAAAACTGTTTTATTCTGAAAACATTTCCGGTTAGCATTCGTCTGTGGCTAACGTTGTTGCTAAAGTTTATTTTGAAAAGCTTTACTGGAAGGAGTCTCCGGATATCAACAGTGACGCCACTTCCAGTTTTACGTTAACAACGATTACAGCCGTTAAAATGCATTAAATAAAAAGTCATGAAAGAGTGTATGAGGAGAAAAGGCGTGTGGAGTTATACAATGATGCGATATCGGACATAGAAGAAAGCGGTGGGAGGACCCCCGACATCACGGGAGCCATGAGAGGAGGAGTCATGGAGGAGATATATAGATAGGTGGGGAAGCTTTGTTCGCTCTCTTCTTCACGGTACCAACTTCGAGACAACATTTGCTGATGTCTCCACTACTCCTCTGTTTGTTTCATTACCACGCTACTTAATTAAAGTACCAAATTGAACCTTTTCAGAGATTCCATTAGTCTCTTTATTTTAACTTCTCTCCTGAACGTGAGAACAACGAACACAATTCAACACTCAGTCTACTTTTAAGACACTAAAAGAACGTATTCCAACTTTTATTTTCGCGCGTCGAATTATACCGGCTCTCGTTTCAGTACACACGGAACTGACAGGCAACCCTCTGAATCAGACTCCGATTGGCTTTGACTGCATCCACTCAGAGTGTTCGATACAGAAACGTGACTCTTACACTCTTTACGTCACAAACAAAGATGGTGGATGAGAATAGATCTATAAAACGATATGCGCCAGAATCAAGGTGAGACTATCCGCATCTTTTAAAACTCTACGCACATTCGTTTCACCGAAATAAGTAAACGCCTCTCAATGAAAAACGTAATAGAGTTGTTTATAGCCGTTTCTGTATAGTTTAAGAGGAAACACACGGCATGTCTCTGGCTGAAACAGCTGAGAAGTTATGACGCTTTGAACACAACGTGATATTTGGGATCGTATACGGCCCCGTGGGTCTCAGAGGGTTAATGTAATGGTAATTTCCTTCAGTAGCCATTATCACTGTTTCCCATGCTACACTATGCATACACTATACACAGTTATAGTTCATTACAGAACAACTACAAGAAAAACCCATATGGCATGAGAAAATGTAATGGGGTCTACAGCCTAATAGGGGACTGTTAGGAGTTCGGAGACAAGAAAACGTTTAGAGGAGGGAATGTCAGACCAAGCTTAAACTAGCAAATTTGTCTTAAAATGTGAGTTTTGTAAACCAAACTGCTGGTAAATTGCATAGAAAAAGGTAGAAAATGAAATGTAATTTGTTGACGCAAAGTCAAATCCTTACGCATCACTCTAAAATACTTTATCTTGTAGGCATCTATCCATACAAACCTATTACATGCACAGCTTAGTTGAATACTCAATTCTGATTGGACAATTGGGACATTCCAGAGTTCTGCTATTTTTCCAAAGGAGGATGCTGTGATCAAGGGACTATAGTATGTCAGTCATATCAATCCACAGAAAGAAGTCCGGACAGTTTAACACAAATACCATTTTTATTCTATCAGAAAACACAGTGGAATACTTTTTGACTATTCATTTTTATATATTTGTGTAAAGCAAGAAACTTTGGCCCCAGTATAGAAAATAAAATGTGCGCAATATAAGGAAAGATGTTTAAAGACGGAGCACTTGACTTCATAGATCAACAGAAGACAGACAGGAAGTAAACACCAACAGGAACTCGGTATGGGCTCTGGCAGTGATTAGAGACTGGTTAATGGAAAATAAAATGTGACTTTCGGTGTTCATTAATGACCGCCCCGCTGCATATTATCCTTTACTTGGTATACTGTATTATTTATTATTGATGTTCTAATGTTTCATTAGAGTCACTTGGCCTACAAGGCCCCCTTAACACTGGTATCACCTACAAGACGTAGGCCAGGGCTAAGGGCACAAGGGCTAGAAAAAGTAGTCACGTTCTTTAAAACCAGCACAACAGCAAAAGAGAAGCTCAGAGAAGTGCAGGAGCAGATGAATCGCCCTGTGCTGAAGCTTATTCAGGAAGTGGACACCCGCTGGAACAGCACCTACCTAATGCTACAACGCCTTTTCAAAGAGAGGCAGTCAGTGGGGGCAGCTCTTGCGACGCTGAAAACAGATGTGAGACCTCTGTCCTCTGAGGACTATGAAACAGCAGATGCATGCCTGCAATTGCTCTCCCCTTTTTTCCAGGCAACAGTGGAACTCTCCGAGGAGAAGAGAGTCTCAGGGTCCAAGATCATCCCAATGACGAAAATGTTAATGCTATACTTGTATGACACAATTGGAAAAACAAGCCACGACACAGCAAAACTACTGGGACAGAACATGGTGTCAAATATGCAAAACAAGTTTGACACCACGGAGAGCCAAACTGCATTGACCCTGTCAACACTGCTGGATCCTAGATTCAAAACTTTTGGATTCTACAATCAAGTACAGGCAGTTAAACGACTGACAGCATTTTGCACACAACTGAGGAAAAACTCTGGACAGAGATGCTTCTGAAGCGAGGACGGCAAGGAATGCCACAGCAGATGCTACAGTGGAGGTGCAGCGGTACATGACTGATCCACCGCTGGAAAGATCAAAAGACCCACTGGCATACTGGGTGGACCATCAAAATGTGTATCCCAATCTGTTCAAACTGGCGAAACAATTGTCATGTATGCCAGCATCATCAGTTCCATCTGAGCGAGTGTTTTCAAAATGCGGGGAAATTGTAAGTAAGAAAAGAAATCGGCTCAATCCAAAAACTGTTGAAAAAATAATGTTCCTGAATAAAAATCTTTGAGTGTTCCCCATCCCACATGAACACCCCCTGCCAAAGTTACACAAGCACACCATAACCTATGCCATATTTTCCCAGAACCCTCTCCTCAATAACACAATACACGCATTCATCCATCTTTATTTGTAAATGATATTCATGATATATTTATATATATACATATTAATATACCTATTTCCGACACAATTGTCCAAGTGGTTCGACTGCTTCAAATCACGTGACATGTGATGGTCGAAGCAGCAACTACTTCATTTCCTGAATGAATCACTTGACTGGTTCGCGGTCCAATCACGCGATTCAATGCACTGACTCGTCTCTATTCTGACAGGTGACAGGTTGAAACATTTTCGAATTTGAGTGCTTCAACACTTTATAACCGCTCTAAACAATGAGCAATGTGTGGGTTGTTGTCGTAGTTTGGGGTGATGCTGTTGAGTTGTTGTTGGTATTGCATTTTAATTGGATCATTATAGAGCAAGCCAGGAAGAACGATAGGTCGTTCTGGCTCGGGAAACACTTCGAAATGTGGAGAAGTTGTGAACAAAAAGACAATGAGTAATATAAAAACAGTTCAATAGTTAAAGGAATAGATAGCCCAGTGGATAGAGCCGGCGGCCCAAATGCGGCGATGTCCTCCGCGCAGCGCAACTTTAATACTTTAATAACTGATAAAAGGCCCTCTCCGCCCAAAAAAATGTCCAGCACTCTCTAGTCTCTTCTCAATAACCCAATACACACAATTATCAATCTTTAATTGCAAATAGAACATGATATTCAGTCTTAGTGTGTGTGCATCGAATATTTTTCAAGGCAAAGATATGTTAAACCCACTGCAGCCTTGCACTTCGCCAGGAGAGGTCGCTGTAACTGAAGCTTCGAGAAATTAACCTATTTCCGACACAATTGTCCAAGTGGTTCGATGCTTCATTCAAAGCTTAATTTTGCCCTCACTAGAGTAGGGAGAAGATGTTGGTTGGTATTGGCTATTCATGGTTGCTGAAGTTCCGGATGGCTCGAGTGTACAGGCTGGTTTTGGGAAGTGCAGCAGGTATGGGATTTTGGAGGACATGAAAAATAAGCCCTAGGCAAGGACTGGCAAACTGGCAAAAAACTTGCTAACTAGAGAGGCACACGGAAATCTGTTCAGGCGACAACCCAAAGAGGAATGAAGGCAGTCAGCAGGCTTTTGTAGTGTGGCTGATGAGGAGGGAACTGGCAGGTGGGCTTGATTGGAGATTGCTCCCAGCCATGGGGAGCAGACCAGCAGGCAGTGCAGGAAATAAAGACACATACACACTAACAGAAGTTTCACATCAAAAACAGTAATGATATCAAAAAGTCAAAGTAGAATTGCTGTAATTGTGGATTTCAGATATGGTTTAAACAGTACAACAATAAGGTTTGGTCAATTTATAGTGGCTGACAATGTTGCAAAGGTAACCACAGAGCTTTAATATAATTGGCTTTTAATCAACCTCAGATTGCTTTACTGAGACTACCTGCTTTATCCCCTCCGTCTGAACCCTCACTTCATTTAAATGTGATCTTTATGTGCTCTCACTCAGCTGCCTTGAGGAGTTTTCCAAGATGTCGTTGTTTGTGATGTGTTTTTCCGAAAAACTATCCAGGCACCCTTCTCGTGATTTGTAGGAAAAAAGAGGTGAGAATGCCAGTCGTGGCTGAAGTCAGTGTTTTGCTGTGAGATCCGTGAGATATAACACCAGTTTGGAGAAACAGATAAGAGATCAAAGCAATGCTCAGCCAAACTTATTTTATGGGATGCCATATTTAGAATATTTTTGCCTTTTTTACCCTGCTGTCAGACAGACCTTTCAAAGCTGTTATCTAGGCTTATTTCAAAGCCACCAGACTAATTTGACCTTGCAGAACATGGAAGATGCCAGTCTACTGCTTCTTTGAACCCTAACCATAATAAACGGGTGATCCAAAAGCACATACAGAGACAAATAATTAGGAATAAATACATCCAATGTTGATGTACTATCCAATGTGCAGGACGCTCAGTATTGATCTTGGGAGATCAGTTGAGACTTAAATAATAAATACATTTGACTCAACCTATTGATAGCATTTTACATACCTCTTGAAAGATATATCATACCTTTGTTATTTAAATAATCAGTAAAGCCTATTTTGTCTTCTACATTTATGATCAATAGCCATGTCCTTAGTTATATTTAAAGAAAAATGCACTTGTTCAGGGTTTTGATACAGGAATTGTTCACAGAACTGGCAATTTGTTGAGCCGCAGCATACAGCCTGCTGTGGTATGAGGGGGTTCATGAACTTCATGCTACATTGTACATTATGTCAGGTTGCTTACCTGATCAAAAATCAATTTCATGAGTTTGCTCAGTTGAGCAGATGTGTCATCTCTGGGCCAGTGCGCTGCCAGAGCAAATAACCAACTGCGTTGATGTCTCAGTGCTGGTGTTGTCGTACTTTCCCAGAATACCTCGCTGTTTCTCTAACAGCCAAGATCAATGTTGACCTTGACCCCTTTCCACCAAAGGTTCTGTCACACAAAAATGATTCCTCACCAAAATAGTTAATCAAAAGGAAATACACATGTGACAGGAGTTCTGTTTTTGGCATGTATTTACACTGAGCTGTGGTAAAACAGAAAGGCAAGAAGCTTAGGTTCCAGCTGTCAGATTACTGCTTGATCTAAGGGCTTCCAAGTTAATTTGTTTTAACGTATCAAACAAAAACACCTTGAGCCATTAAAATGAGTGCTACTAAATGGCAAAGCAATGCAGTGCAACTGGCATGCCTAGATATACTTTGTCAAAACGCTTTTCCCTCAAAATGAAGTTACATGGTTGTTGGACTGCAGATAGTCTTGTAGGATGATCCCCTACAAGTATCCCCTTTTTATAGACGCAAGTTTGACACATAAATACCGACTTTTCCATAGACATTCACAGTCCCAGTCAGAGACAAGATATAAATATGAGAGTCATTAGAAGAAAAAGCGTAGGTGTGTGCTTGGAAAAGACGGATAACAAGAGAGAGGAACAGACAGGAGGAAAAAGACGGAGTCAGACGAATGGAAAGATGCAGCGGGAGAACTCCAGGCAGGCTCATGTGGGAAAAAGTCATAAGGTTAAAATACTCACACACATGAGGATCCATGTTAATTTAGGAAGGTCATTAATCCGCATTGGGAACGGCTAATTCAATAGCGCACAGTGGTTACTGTGGAAAGTTAAAGGATTCACAGACACACAATTAATATCTGTACTTGGTTTACATACAAGGTGTGGAGCTCATATTCTTGAGTAACACGTTTGACCCAACCAAAACCAAAATAATAATTGATGGATTTGCACAACGTAGCTTTTGTCACAAACTTCTTGACTACTTGGGTCAGTTGTAAAATATAATGTATGATCTTTATGACCAATCAGGAACCATGATTTCAGTTGTGATTTTTTAATGTATTCAACACTATTTAGGATCCCTGCAATACAGTTTATTTGGATTCTTTGGTATTCTTTTTTCTGTTCCGTTCTGTTCTGTTTTCTAAGCTACACATAAATATAATTTCCGTTATACATCCCTGTCCACGGCTTTGATAGGTTTCATCATGTGACCCAAAAAATGGATGGATGATACCTGTCCGTTTCACATAGCATGTTTTAGAAAGCTTGGACACAAAGTACAGATTGTGGCTTTACCCCAAATTATCCTAAATCCCATTATCCACACTTCCATTCCGTGAACATAATGCCCTGAATTTTAAAAAACATCGTATATAAGGAATCAACATCCTTAGCAGGGGTCCATGAATCATTGACCAACATCAGCCTTCACAGTAAGCATTAGTGGAGACCCTGATCTCATTGCTCAATAGTCTGAAAACACATCTAACAAGTACAGAATATGTTGGAAAATGTACCAAATATACTCTCCAGGGGGTGAATGGGAGCTAAGAGCGTGTGTGTGAGGGGGAGAAAGAATGCTAGGAAAATGCTGGGAGACATGTTGATTCAAATCTGAGAGAATCCTGTGTTACCCAGTGGGAAACTCCCAGTTGTCACATTGCATACGCTTTCAGGTGCTAAAAACAGCTAGCATGCTAACAATAAACTAACACTCTTATGCAAAGCCATTAACAGTTGCATGTGTGCCAATATCGTTATATCTTCACATAAAATGCAACCTTTGGAGTATGCCATGCATGCTAACCTGCTACAGAACACACACACACACACACACACACACACACACACACACACACACACACACACACACACACACACACACACACACACACACACACACACACACACACACACACACACACACACACACACACACACACACACACACACACACACACACACACACACACACACACACACACACACACACACACACACACACACACACACACACACACACACACACACACACACACACACACACACTCTTCACGCGACACTACACAATGTTCCAGTGACAAAAAGAGACATTTGAGAAGCTACTGGAAGCCATGTTGTCATGACGGATAAATCATAGAGAGCAAAGCCTGTATTTTACTCAGTGTGTGTGTGTGAATAATATTAAGTTGGCACATTAAGATATACACAGGACATAAAGTAACATAATAGTGTTGTGTGTTCAAGGCCAAAGTGCGGTCAACTGTCAGCAGATTAAAGATCAAATTCACTTACATAATAAAGGCAAAACTTGTTGGGGCAGACCATCATACACACACTGTGACAGAGACTAAACACACACACACCTAGAAATAATAAAAAAACGATTTAATGTAACGGTGCTGTTTGCGTGTTTCTTTCAGTATTGTGCTTAATCCATGAGGGTTGATCAATAATACAGCACACGCATCTTTCAAGCACCTTAGATAAAAACTCCCACGGTACATTAAGCCTACATTAGTCTCTTGAATACATTTTTTATTTATCTGTCCTTCCCTTTCAATTTCCACATTTGTGTTTATATTTATTTTCAGTCAGCAGTATCTGTATTGTTGGAGTCTGTCCTTCGCTCAATTTCCCCCAGTTCAACAGAGCATTTCTGTGACACTGCTGTCTTGCCCTTCTACGTTGTACAGTTTCCAGAGCATCCTTGTCTTTATCAGTGTGGGATCCCAGACTCATGACGTTAGCTTTAGCCTACTTTCTTCTTGCTTCTGCTTTTTGTTACGCGTTAAGTTTCCAGATTAATCACACAAGCGTTAACCTGTTAATGTTGACAGCCCTAATAATATGTTGCTGTATCTTTGATTGACAAATGTTGGCATTGGTTGCTTTATCTAATATACTACATGGTTTTGATCCAATGGTTAAAGCATACATCTGCAGAGTTCTAATGATCTCTAATGGGTTGAAAGTTTGCATCTGACACTTACAGTATATAAACAATATGTAAGTCTTCAGCAACAATCCCCTCAGTCTCATTAGCAGGACCCGCACTGAGTTTGCATGTATTCAACCGTGAAAGAGTTTCCTCATGCTAACACAAGTCACATTAATGCAATGCCAGTAGGTAAGGTGTAAATTCATACTCAACGACATGTATTCCCTTTTTGTGACATTGACTTGAAATTAATGACTATATACACATTAAAAAACCATCACCCCATAGAAAATACATACATTATGCATTCAATCATACATCTAAGAACCTTAACACTTACAAGGTCACTGAACTACATGTACTAATAAGCAGAACATGTCATGTGATGCTGCATGTTACATAGCGGCAAGGTCAGTGAATTGATGTTGAATCGAATCAGAAGTGGGCGAGATGTTGCGGTTAACTTTAACTACATCTTGTCATCGGTTTACAGCGTGTTATACAGCACCCTGGAAATGAATGCATCACATTGTGCCCTCATAAAATCTGACAATGGACCCAAAGATGCAGTGTCAATGACATGTACTCTACTGTAATGCAATCCCACCATTTAATCATTTATTTCTGAAACTAAACCCTTCCGTGATGATGAAAAACTAAGATGGGTGTCCAGCATTTTCATTAACTTTTCACACAATTACCAAGTGTTAATTTTTAGGATTTCAGAATAGATTTAAACACCTACATGCTCATTTGTGTTACATTGAAAATTAAGATTTCTTTAGTTATGAATGATGTCAGACTCAGCAAGGGGGAGATGTCCAAATGGACATACCCAGAGCCGTATAATAGAAGAGTTACGACATCTCCGTTCACTCCAATGGACCAGTTTCTTTACAGCAATGGCGGATCGTGGAGCCGTCAATAGTTCCCCGGAAGTTAGCTTGCCGCTGACTTCCGGGGGACTATTTACTCGAGAGGCTCCACGATCTGCGGCTAGCAGCAGAGTTGCAGCGTTCGTGATGGACTTTTAAAGGTAAGAAGACGTTTAAAGATTTATATTGCGGATATTATCAGCACATCTGAGTCAAATGAACATGTGTATTAAAGGATGTTAGTGGATTATCCCTAAATCAGTAGATTTAGGGAACGTTTACAGATAACAGATTAGGCTAGGATACCGGATAAAGTTAGCAACACACGGTAACCATGAACAGCCTATTAATCTGTTCTCCTAATGTTATTTCATCCAACGTTGTGGAATTAGAGAAAAAGGGCTTCTAAACGTGATTTTTTTGTGGGGTGGAGGAATATAATATTAGTTAAATATAACATTGGGGCACATGTGATTGTAATGAGTGGAGGTGGAGAAATCACGATCTCCATTTTGGAGTAGGCCTACAAACTAGTATAATAAAGTTAACATTACACAATAATAAGGAAGAGAGCTATTTGTGTGATACATCGCTATTGATATTAATTTAGAGTGCATATTTGAGACTTCCAAACAGTAAACAAAAACGTAATTTATGGGGTGAGTGTTTTTAGTGTATTCTGTTGATTATTACCTGTCTGTGTTGTTGCATCTCAGCTGATTTTGAAATGATGGCAAAGTGAGAGTGAAAACACAAGGTAAGTTTAATACTACTGTTGTATATAAGTAAGCATACTAAACATGTATTCTATCACTGTATCATATAAGTAATCTTGTTAGTGTATATTAGTAACCTACTGTATGGCAGGTGGAGGGGCAGTGATGTTACAGGTGGAGGAGCAGGGATGTTGGCTGGGTGCTGGCAGGTGGAGGAGCAGTGGTGCTGGCAGGTGGAGGAGCAGTGGTGCTGGCAGGTGGAGGAGCAGTGGTGCTGGCAGGTGGAGGAGCAGTGGTGCTGGCAGGTGGAGGAGCAGTGGTGCTGGCAGGTGGAGGAGCAGTGGTGCTGGCAGGTGGAGGAGCAATGGTTAGTCCAAATATTTCCATTGCAACGACTAATGGGTTTGATAGCAGCTGTGGATTTTTTTGGGGGTTGCTGGATGTTGAAGCTTGGCTGCTGTTGTTCCTCTTCACCTTTTTGGATTGGCTCTTGCTTCCAAGATGTCCATCTTTTAAGGGTTTTTTTTCCCTGTCAATTCGGATTTGTTTTGCTTCGATTCTCAGCCTCAGCCGTATGAATCTTCTAATGATTTTGTCTTGTACTCCACAGCATGATGGAAGCCTGCTGGAGAGTGCCTGAGCTTCTTTCTCCAAGACACCCACTGCGTTGGGGAGCTGCATGAGGGAGGAACCAGTCTTGGTCCTAAATAGTTCCTCAATCTGGTGAATGAAATCAAAGGCTTCTTGGGAGGGACGACAAAGAGCACCTGCCTTGAAGTCTTTTAAGTTCACTAAAATGCTGTTTTCACCAGAAGGACTCTCATCGTTGTGCTCTGTTGCAATTTTGCATTTTTCACAGATGCTGGCAAACTTGATGACTTTGTGGACGATGTAGCCTGCAAGATGGAAGAGAATACATTTCTCAGTTTTTGTGAGGTGAGGTGCTGCTCTGTTCACCGCCATCAGCGGTTCCACTCTGACTGATGGAGTGATATTTTGCTCCACTGTGTCCAGGAAGTCTGCCAAAAAGCTACTGTGGTCTTCCTGGTAGCTCCCAGAGCTGATGGTGGTGAGGAACTGCCCCACAGATATGATTCTCAGTGCATGATGGAATTCCACTGGAGTTGGGACAGGATTTTTAGACCTCACACAGCTGAAGGTATTTTCAAGGCAGTCTTGTGTGAACCTTGACGTTAACACAAACCTGTGTCCTCGTATTAGCATATCCTCCTGTATGGCCAAAATTGATGTTGTTGCCATTATCACCCCTGTTTGAACAGGCTTACAACCTCCCTTTTGACCAATCTTCATCCCACGAAACAGATGGACGATGTTCTGGAGGAAGGTGATGGCCTTTTGGTACTCCTCCATCTTGAGCCTGCTCAGGGCTGTAATTGGATGGCGAGATGACATGAGATCAAACCAACGATCAACCTGCTCCAGGAACCATGCTGTCGTCAATTAGGACAGAGGGCGGTTTTCTTGCTGCACCATGTATTTCAGCCCAGCACTTGTAGCCTTACTGAATACATTTAGAGCAAGACCAACATCGGGCATGAAATAAAGCTGCCTGTCTGGTGTTGCTGGATGTGGCACCGATGTTTTATTTTGGTCGACCCCAAAGGATTTCCACATGGCTCGGTTAGGGCTACCCATGTCTGTGGTGACATCAAGCACATGTAGCCCTATGGATGCTGCCCTCTGTATTACCTCAATAATGATTGGCCTGTACTCTGCTCCATTGGTAGAATTGCCAGTGTAATGATATGCCACTACTTGCTTCCACCGTGTTGTGTTTCCAGCCAACATAAACACACAAGCATGTGTTGCCACTCCTGTGTGACCTGGTAAAGTTACATCACCGTACAGTTTGCCTGTAATCATGTCCAACTCCACACTTGGTGTGATTGCCATTTCATCCAAGGTCAACACACACTCCCTTTCAAGGTCAGTCAATCTATCTGCCTTCAATTTTAGGAAATCAAAGACCTCTGTCAACACACCAGGCTCAAACTTAACACATTGCATTCTTCTTTGCAGTGTTCTTATTCCTGGCAGGGGAATCTGCAATTCCTGCAGAGTTTTGTAACCGGTTGGTCCGGCAGCAAAGCACATTTTTAAAGCCTTCTTAATTGTCTCATTGCTCCATTTCATTCCCTTTGTAAGTCTGCCCAATGCCTTAAAGGTGGGGTAGGTAATTTTGGAGAAACCAGCTCGAGATCGCTAGAATTTGAAAATACACAGCCGGAAAAAATCTGCCACTTCCTTACAGAGCCCCTCCTCCAACACACACGAACGTGCACAAGACCAATGAGGGCACGAGATAAGTTTGTGCACAGATGGAAGGCTGACAGGCAGGTAGGCCATCCAGTTATTTTAGCCGGGCCGGCTAAAATGATTGGTCGTGCTTTTTACAGTACTACGGCTTCCACAGATGACATTTTTGTATGGATTTTTTGTCAAAGCACTTAAAATATTCATTGCTATCGGGGTGTTAAGAGCATTCCATGGAATATAACAAAAAGTGTATCTCGAGCCGGTTTCTCAAACTTACCTACCCCACCTTTAAGAAAAAGTTTTCTTAAATTTGTTGTCCCTAATTTTCATTGTTTTCTTGAGAGCTGCATTTTACTTCCTTATTTTTCTTAGTGCAGCCTTTGCTTTTTTGGTGATTCCTTCTTGTCTCTTTAATTTTTTTAATAGATCTGTTTGACTGGCTGCTGGTTCCCTGGTATGCTGACTGGCTGCTGGTTCCCTGGTATGCTGACTGGCTGCTGGTTCCCTGGTATGCTGACTGGCTGCTGGTTCCCTGGTATGCTGACTGGCTGCTGGTTCCCTGGTATGCTGACTGGGTGGTGTCCGCTCTCCCTGTCTCTCCTCACTAGCCATGTCCTCTCTTTCTTCACCCTCACTTTCCCTTCTCTCAGTCTCCTCATCCCTTCTTCCCTCAATCTTTGAGACTAATGTAAGTAGAAGACATGGCACTGTTAATTTTCGAACATTCAAAATATTATACCACTTAAAAATAAGAAATATTACTTTTATTATTAAGAGTTCAGACTTATTATACCTGTGTCACCTTTCACACTATAGCTGTGATCATCAGCTATGGGCTCTGTATTTACAGGTCCCGGGGTGCATCGTGGTGCAGGGGCCCTCCTCTTTTTGACCACAGGGCGATGCACAAAGATGGTGGGAATAGCATCTGCTCTCAGCCTAGTCTTGCCCTTTTTGGTCTTGACAAACTGGTCTGCATCAAAATGTGCCTGCAGAGTGACACACACACACACACACACACACACACACACACACACACACACACACACACACACACACACACACACACACACACACACACACACACACACACACACACACACACACACACACACACACACACACACACACACACACACACACACACACAACACACACACACACACACACACACACACACACACACACACACACACACACACACACACACACACACACACACACACACCACACACACACACACACACACACACACACACACACACACACACACACACACACACACACACAGTTTTGTCTGCCCACATACATATCCCATAGTAGTTGAATGCACAGTATTGGGAAACACTTCATACTTACTGGACATGTATACACTCATTACATACTGTACGTAAAATACGACCAAGAATGTGAGACAACTTTATAAAAATTCATATCACATCCATTACTGATGCCATTTGTCATACTTTAAACTTGTTGTTAAACTCACAAATAATAAAGTTCCATAACTTCAGTTGGAAACAAAGACCACACCTTATCTCCCCAAGGCAATTTCCCATCCAATAGGTGTGCTATATAGGTGTGTGTATAACCCTTTCTCCTGTCTGTTTCTCCCTCTTTCAGCACAAGAACCAGAGGGGGATTCAATAGAGCCTGAATACCTGCACTGAGACCCTCACCCTGCACCCTGAGTCTCAACTCTCAGAGTTTTTCAAGCCTTTCCCTGTTATTTGTATTAAACCAAACATTAAGCTTCCCAATGGTGTGGTCTTCGTTTTGTGAAAAAGTGCAAATGCCGTGTTTGAATATGATTACCTCACATATTTTGTTGCGGTTGTCTGTTTTGATGGTTAAATTGCTCCTGCTGACTTGAGCTAGCCATTTTTTCCTCCTCTCTGTGTCAGTGGGGAAGCCGTACATTCTGATTCTTACTCCTTTTTCGGAACGATTGGAGCATCCCCAGGCAGTACAGCAAACTATGGTGGAGACTATATGCCAGGACAACACGGAGGAAAAGGCACAGACAAACTGCATGACATGCTATTCAATGTTTATTGAATTCCATGTATTTACAATGGATGTTCCTAAAACAACACATTTAACGTCATAATCATGTTGCTGCTAGTCCATTGATAGTCACCTGTTGGTCTCCTGTCCTTTCTGAAAGTCATACAAATTACATTAGTCATTTAGATTACTTATGTCCTCAAGTACCATGGGATTACTGAAACCACCATGAATTAAAAAAAATGGTAGAAATGAATCTAATCTAAATTTTGAAGCATTTCTTGCCATCCCCTCCCTCTAAATATATCAATAAACATTAGGAAGTGATGCTCCTGACTACCATACCTGTTTAAGAAGATAATATTAGTTTTAAATAATTCAAAGCAATACACAACAGCAACAGGCTCTTTAACCAAGGCAACGTTAGCCTAACATGTATATGTTAACAAGTAAACTAGCTGTTAACTATTCCTAATATTACCCATAAATATGAGCAGATTCTATTTTATTTTTAAAACATATTGATGTAAATACATACACATATTGGTATGTTGTATAAATATTGCAAATCAAAACCTTTATTCACTACTTATTACCAAAAATCGTAGTTCTATCTCCGGTAATAATGCATTCAAATGTCCCGCCACAAACTTCCGGGGAACTATTGATTCTCCCTGAACCACGTGACGATCAAGCATTTTGGACTTCCGTTGTCATAACTCTCTCTCTATATGGCGCTGGACATACCACAGTACAAAAAGGCCAGGTGTATAATACAATTAAACAATGGCTAATTCCATTTAGCTGCTTCTGTTTCAGGGTCCTGTCGCACAGTTTGTACCTTGGAAGGTCTAATCATTAACCTCTTAAGCACGGCGGTCCCCCCATTGGACCCCTCCCACCTTTTTGTTTTCGAGATAATGTCTCAGGGCTTCTTAACATTTATGAAACTATTAATGTGTAGCACCAGATTAACGGGAAGAATCTCAGCTAACTGAAGATATGAACCATTTTTACCAAAACAAAACACAAGTCTCATAAGAAGGGTCTAAATGACCCGAGCGAAAAAAATCTAACGCACTGCGGCACACAATTCAAGATAAAGATACCCTTATTACTTATCGTAGCTGCACATACAATATAGCCTATTAAAGCTGAGACTCCACTGATTATTTAGGTATAGTATCATCACTGAGCGATCCGAACTTGCGACAGGGGAAGCAAACACAGACATCACAACACGTACCTTTACGGAGCTTTTACGGCAGATCATCTCACCGTAGCTGTCAATTAGGTCAAAAGACGTGTTCAATGGCATTAAAACGAAAAATAAAATGTCTACAACTGTTGATCCATAGGTTGATAATGTACCTGTACCTTTTAAAACATTATTTATAATCCATAATTCCATTTTTTATGTAAAAATCGGAGCGGAAAAGTTAGCTGCTAATGGTAGCCACCAGAGTGTATGCAGCTTCCGGTTTTGGTAACGCGTCACTCTCACTCCTTATTTGTTAACGTTTTGGTGTGTATATAACTGTCCCTCGATTCCATTGGCTCTAGCGGTTATAAAGAGATTTCATTCATCAAAATCGACCAAGGGGGGCCAGAGATAGGTCAAATCCACCCAAATGACCCCAGAAGTGGGGTTTTTTGGCTAAATCTCTCTAAAAAGGTCAAATTTCACTTGTTTTGCATCAATCTTGATACAGGGTACTTATATGTTGTACTTTGGATTCCTAAAGCTTTTAGTCTACTAACCCATCATCCAAGGGTAGTTTTCACTATAAGTAAAAAATAATTTTTGGACGGACACTATAATTTACAGTTTTTTACTATGTAAAATCTGAATTTTCTTTAAAATAAAAAACATCTATATTGATTCTGACTTTTCTACATCCAACTCACAGGTTTATCATTACTTTGAGAATAAAGATTATTAATTTAACCCTTTTAGAAGGGAAGATATGGTCATTTGTTCTGGGAATGTCATTTTCGAGCCTGAGACCTGAAAAACAGGCTCAGGGCTTAAGAGGTTAATAAATATAATGGGTGTGCCAGGTCTTTAAGGCACACAATACATGATATTTCACTTACGAAATTGGTCATGTATGGAATTTTTTCCCCTCACATTTTTATTGAGGCTTCCGTAGACATAACGGTGGGTTACGTATTGTAACCCTAGTTCTATAAGCACAGGCGGAGCCCTCTACTGGACTCTATGGGTACTACTCTCATCAATGATATGCGAGCGTTCACACACTGAAGTTGTATAAACGTAGCTGGCCAATCAGGGCGAGCCTACCTGAATGTGCGCGCAGCTCACAGTATATAAGGCGGTTACGCCTCCTGACTGTCATCCTACACCCTCTTCAGCGGGCGGCATAGGAAAGACAGGGCTCCTAGGTAGAGGGCTCCGCCTGTGCTTATAGAACTAGGGTTACAAAACGTAACCCACCATTATATCTCACACAGGCTCCGCCCTCTACTGGACTCTATGGGTAGTGTGTGGAGCCCCGATGGATAAACGCCCTGTCGTCCCACAACATTGACCCACCACACTGCCCCTGACCGGCCTTTGGTTAACGGCCACTGCACCCCAACTTCCTATCACCCGGTTGAGACCGTGGAGAAGTCGGGGCCACAGCTTACTTGGCTGGGTAGAGCCTAATTGGTCTGAATAAGCCCATAGCTGCAGGTGCCAGCGCAAGTGACTACACACTGCGCACCACGTTTCCCAGGTCCCTAACGAGCATGGGGAAAACGTAAGTGTACTATGTCCTCCACACTCACACGCTTACCTCGTGTAGTGTGTGCACGGACCCTAGTGGGGAAGGCTACCAACAAGTCCTCGAGCCCTGTATGGGCTTACTGCGCACCACGTTTCCCAGGTCCCTAAGGAGCATGGGACAACATAAGTGCATTATGTCCAAGGGAGTCAGATACAGCTTGCTGACCCACAGCCCTCCTCCTTTCACCAGTCCTGTGTTGCCCCAGCAAGCACCGACGATGAAAAAGCAGCCAGATATGTCTAAGAGATACTTACCTTATGAACGGGCCTGGCGTAGACGAAGACGCCGCCGTGCATAGGTGGACGACTAAAGCCGTCTAGCTGTATAACCCTCGACCTGGAAAAACTCCTTAGGTTCTTGGGAACAGAGGAGGGGTTCGGTCTGTGTGTCGCCCTGCTACGGTGCACCGATAGAGCGGTCAGTTCGCATACTCTCTTGGAAGAAGTCAAAGCAAGCAGCAAAGCTGTTTCTTTTTGCTTCTCTCTCTCTCAATGATAGCGCCTACAGGGAGGTGAGCTCCAGAGGCCCAACGGTTCTGTAACCAAAGCCTCGAGCACCAATGGCAGTTCCCATTGCGGGGTGGAGACATGCACCACTGAGCGCTGTCTCCTGATCCCCTGCAAAAAACGCTTCATAAGTGGTTGGCTAAAGACTGGTCTGCCGCCAAATCCCTCATGGCAGGACGAGATGGCTGCTACTTACACCTTGACTGTGGCATGAGCAAGCCCCTTGTCCACCAGTAGCTATAGCCAGGATAGAGGACTCCCTTCCTCACACCACGTCTGTCTGTCCTCTGACAGAGTGGCATGTAGCCTGCCCTCCTTCTCGATGGGGCGTACACCTCGCTCTCGATGGGGGCGTACCCCTCGCTCTCAATGGGGGCTGCATTGAGCAAAATCCCCAGATACCTCACCTGCTGGTGAGGTATGGGACTGCTCTTCTTCCAATTGACCGCAAATCCCCAACTTGGTTAGGTGTAAGATCAATTGGGCTGTGTGGAACATCTGCCCATTCCCTGGACCTGGTCATGAATATGAGGTCGTTGAGATCAAATAAAAACGCAAATACTTCCTGTGTTTTGGCTTTCTAGCAATTTCGACATGAAAGTAAGCGTCCCTCAGGTCGATGGTTTGTGAACCAATCGCCCGGCTGTACCAGTTTCAGTGACTGTAGAAATCCCAACCACTTCGTCCTGTAACAGGCTGTGGTGGATCCCGCCCTTGCTGCCTGGATAGTCTGTATAACTTTGTCAGACAGTCCACCCCTTCTCAGCCTGTCCCTCTCAGGAGCCAAGCCTGGAGAGGTTGGCCCAGAGTGGGCCAACGCCCCTAATGCTTCCTGAGACAGCGCCCCCGGAACTGAGGAACTGTCCAGGCTGGCCCACCATCATCTGTGTCACTTCCGTGTACCACGGCGCCGAGCGGCAACCTGGGGCTACCAGAATGACCGACAACTGTTCTCGTCTCCATATATATATCCTTTATTTAACCAGGTAAAAGACTCATTGAGATTAAAATCTCTTTTCCAAGAGTGACCTGGCCAAGAAGGGCAGCATGTACGAAGTTACAACAGATAAAACACAGACATGACAGGCAGACAAATACAGCTGTAAAACACAAATAAAATGGCACATTAGCCAGTCAATATGCGAAGTAAAACAAACTATTAAAAATCATTCAAAACTGGCAAAATTTTAAACGATTTTAGGATATACGAGCACTCACATCTACCAATGGTGTCGTGTTCTCTGTCCTTTAAGATGGACCTGAATTCCCCCATAGTGATTAAATCTGAGAGTTTCAGCTCCTTCTGAACATTATTCCAAGCTGTGGGGGCAGCATATTTAAAAGCTGTTTTACCCAGTTTTGTTCTCACTGTAGGAACCAGCATCTGAATAAAATCTTGGGAGCGCAGGCCATATAGACTTTCTCTTTGACACATATATGTGCAAATGTAGGAGGCAGGGATGCAAACTCATCAGGTATGAAAAAGGTGACAAGGATCCGAGCCCCCCGACCCCACGGAATATCGGCTTTAAAATTAGGAATAACAGAGGATTTTAGCAGTCAGAACAACTAAAGCAGTTAATAACAGAAACGCCAAAGAGTCACATCTAATAGAAATGTATAAAAGCATTTATTTTAATTGTGTAGCAGTCAGTTTATAATTTTGGCAGCACTGTTGAGCATTTTTTAAATGTATTTTCATGCCTCTGTGCAAGGCTTAGTCTTTCTATCTTTATAGCCAGTGGTGTAAAGTAACTAAGTTCATAAACTCAAGTACTATACTTGGGTACAATTTTGAGATACTTAATAATAAATTAATTAATAATTAATTTAATTTATATAGCGCTTCTCATCTGCCAAGACAAATCTCGAAGCGCTTCACAGCAAAGGACACTGATACAATTTGAGAGATTAAACAAATAATAATAATACAAATTAAAAATTAAAACAAAATTAAAATAAAATTAAAACAAAATTAAATATAAAATTAAATAAAAATAAATAAATTAAATAAAAGTCGGAGATAGCGATAAAAATGGCAATACTCCAGGTGTACCATGCTCAAAGTTTATTGGAAGGCCTGCCGAAAGAAGAGGGTCTTAAGGCCGTCTTACTTGTACTTTATTTAAGTATTTCAATGTTTTGCTACTTTGTTCTTCTTATCCTCTACAGTTCAGAGGTAAATGGTGTACTTTTACTCCACTACATGTATTTAATACCTTTAGTTACTTTACAGATGTGGATGAATGATGTGAAATATAATCAAGTGTTAAATCAGACTTTAGTTCCATCTGGAGTAAATTCACAAGCTACCCTGCAGTATACAAAGTCATTACAACTAGCTGCACCTTTACCAGCTTTGAGAACACTTTCATGATCAATCATTATAAAACATATCATATATATTATTCTGAAATGGACCAATCTGCACAATCACTACTTTTACTGTCGCTACTTTAACTATATTTTGATGAGAATACTTTTCTACTTTTACTTGGGGAACATTTTGAATGCAGGACTTTTACTGTAACAGAGTATTCCTACACTCTGGTACTTCTACTTAAGTACAAGACCTGAGTACTTCTACTTTTACTCAAGTACAAGACCTGAGTACTTCTACTTTTACTCAAGTACAAGATATATACTTATACCACCTCCGTTTATAGCCTATGAAAAAAACTATTTGAAAACGAAGGCTAAAGCTAACGTTAGCAGATAGTGACAATGTATGCTAGTTAGCTAGCTCAACGATTCATTAAATAATATTGTGACAGAAAAACTTTTCAGTGCACATCACGCTCTGCCGCTCCAACAGGGAGCTCTGCTCTGAACACCTGAACGGCCCGTTCTAACAGCTGTTTACCAGCGGTCCAGTCTGTGCCACAGTGACTCCGGACCGCACAGTTAATATTAACGAACGCACCGTAGGTAATGTAGCTGCTTAAACTAGACCCTCATCCCGGAGCAGCAGAGCCTTATTATACATCCATGAGCAGAGCCGACAGGCAGGAAGACTCGAGCACACAGCTCGCGCTTCATTATAATATATAAAAAAAGAACACCATGCGTGTCATGATGGCACATAACAGCTCGCGGCCGCAGATTACTCCGGGTCCCAGACCCCCCCCATACCCCAAAAATATTCAATCACACAAACGACCTATTTTGGATTCAAAACGCCGAAAGGTGACAAGTTTGCATCCCTGAGGAGGGAACCAACCCAAGCAGAGATTTATAAATAAAACCCAACCAATGGCAAAGTCTGCGAGCAGACAAAGATGGCCAATTAGCAGCAGCATATAAAGTGCAACGGTGTACTTCTCACCTCCAGGAGTGGGGCATGAGACGCAGCAGTGGAAAGGCGTAGAGCATGTAAATAGGATAGAATAGAGCCCAATGTACCGGACAGAGGCTCTAGACTCCCTTCCTCACACCAACGTTGGAATCCCCACACTTCGTCCTGTAACAGGCTGTGGTGGATCCCACTCTTGCTGCCTGGATAGTCTGTATAACATGTCAGACAGTCCACCCCTTCTCAGCCTGTCCCTCTCAGGAGCCAAGCCTGGAGTGGGTAACGCCCCTATTGCACCTGCGGTGGAAAGGCGTAGAGCAGCTATCTTGGCCATGGCTCGTGTGCAAAAGTGTCCACCCCCAAGGGTGGATTGCCCTGCCGAGCCAGGGAGAACCACCATTCGTCTGGCAGGGGCCCACCTCTTGACATGAGGCCGGCCCCCCTGTTCTCCAGTCCCGGAATGTGGGGGGCCTTTAGAGATAAAAACATTCTCTGAGGCCCACAACCACAGGTTCTCTGCTGCGCTCAACAAGGCGGCGGAGCTGACTGTGCCACTGTTGTGCGGTTGTCGGTCCTCACCAGCTAGGAAGCAGCCTTATGAAGATTCCACTTTTTCTGTAGAAAAGTTAGCGAAAACGAATTACGTATGATGGTGCCAGAGTAGGGAGGGACTTCCACAGGCCGGCCGAATGCTGATTGGAGGATCGTGTTGCCAAGAGACTTTTTTCAAAGTCTGTGCACCTACCAAAGAGAACCAAGTCTAAACCATGGTATCTCTTCAGCTAGTCTTGACCAATCATAAATGTACAGGCAACACCCTGTGTAATAAAAATGTATTGACGCACGAGGTTCGCGGCTCTTTCCGGAAAATAGTGGTTACAGATTACAGCTTTGCTGCCTGTAATTTCTATGACGTGATGGAGTCCTTGGCCAAGTGAATATATATATTTTGCTCTCTCATAATAAATAGTTACATTTAGAAGTTGTCTGTCTTTCCTGGAATTTTGAACACAACATGACCGAAGAAAACGATCCAAAGAGCCCTTCCGTAGACACGGGGGCTCCCAGGAGATCATCACAGCCTTTTTTTGGAAAGTGCCACCAGGCGTGATCCCACTGTGGCCAGGGACATCACACGGCAAGCAGCGGTGGCCACACCGTGGACCAGGATATTAATTTGGCCGATGCTGCAAATAATCGCTCTGATCCGGTGAGGTGGCATCTTGCGGAAGAGCAATCAGCGAGACGCCCAACACACCCGTGTTATTTGCAGCCGCCCTGTCACGTGGCAGAGGTTCTCCGCCCAGCCTGCTGCCTGTGGGAGCAGATGGGCTGCCAGGCTATCATCAAGGGGGGGAACGCCGGGACACGCCGTGTCCTTGCGGCCCTGCACCCTGAGAATCTCCACCATACCAGCCACTGGAGCCTTCACCTTCAGTGGCTGTCGCCACGACGCCTCCACACACTGCCAGATATCTGGCAACGGGGGCGAAACGAAGGCTGGCTGCGCCGGGCGGACCGGGTCGTAGAACCCCTGGCGGAGGCGGATCACCGGTTTCGGCGGCAGTGGTGGGGGGAGCGGTAGCCCTACACACTCCGCCGCCATGGTCATCACCAGGGGGAAGTCCTGGCGGACAGACCTGGGTGGTGGACTTCCATGGACGCCGGACCCGGAAGTGCCCGCCAACGAGAAGTCCTCGTCATCCTCCTCCCCGGCAAACAGAGCCATCCGCCCCGCTGGTATGGCGAACGTGAATGGCACCTTCTCGGCCATATCCTGGTCCCCCAAACACTCGAAGTGGAGGTGGTGGGGATCGGCGCCCGCTATTAAAGGTGGGGTAGGTAATTTTGGAGAAACCAGCTCGAGTGCGCTAGAATTCGAAAATACACAGCCAGAAAAAAATTGCACACTTCCTTACAGAGCCCCTCCTCCAACACACACGAACGCGCACATGACCAATGAGGGCACAAGATAAGTTTGTGCACTGATGGAAGGCTGACAGGCAGGTAAGCCATCCAGTTATTTTAGCCGGGCCGGCTAAAATGATTGGTCGTGCTTTTTACAGTACTACGGCTTCCACATATGACATTTTTTTATGGATTTTTTGTCAAAGCATTTAAGATATTCATTGCTATCGGGATGTTAAGAGCATTCGATGGAATATAACAAAAAGTGTATCTCGAGCCGGTTTCTCAAACTTACCTACCCCACCTTTAAGCCAGGGCACGAAGGACAGGCCCGGGTCTCTAGAAGTGGCGACTCCATGAAGGTATGATAACTTCTTTCTTCTTCTTTCAAACGTTTTACTTTTCTCTGTCAGGTGTTGTCCTGCTCGCTGAAGAGAAAAGGATGACAGTCAGGAGGTGTATCATTGATGAGAGTAGTACCCATAGAGTCCAACAAATACACAGTGACAAATATAGCAATGTGCGTACCATCTGCATTTGTGTGTTTTCGAGTTTACTTCCACAGAATCATAATGTTAGACTCTCAGAGCCATTTGTCATTATAATGAACTAGACAGAGGGTTTATCTGTCTGTTGCAGTGTTAACATTGCTAAACGCACAGATAGCCAAAACACGAACACACTTTGAACACACGACCACTCGCATACATTTGTCTCCTGAAGTGCTGCATGACTGTCTAACTGCATTTATGGATGATGTCATTAGAGGACGGAAGAGAAGGACGAGCGAGATTGAAAAGAAAAGTGGACGAGTAACTAAAGCACCCTGACGAGGGAATCATAGAGCTCACACACACACACACACACACACACACACACACACACACACACACACACACACACACACACACACACACACACACACACACACACACACACACACACACACACACACACACACACACACACACACACACACACACACACACACACACACACACACACACACACACACACACACACACACACACACACACACACACACACACACACACACACACACACACACACACTCTGTCTTTGGTATGGATTCTTATATGTGTGTTGATTATGATTCTGTGCCATCTCAATCATTTGTATATCATTTATTATTATAGTATTATGTAATTATTCATAGGAGCAAAGGAAGAAGACTAAAGCTGCTGTGATAACAAATAAGTAAAAAAAGGGAATAATAATATCCTTGATAAGAAAATGTGTATTGTGCTATTTCTGTGAACATTCAATTATTTCCAAATTAAAGGGCCCATGTCATGCTTTTCCGGTTATTACCCGTCCCCTTGTGTGTTATGAAGGTTTTTATGCATGTAAACGGTGTGCAGAGTCACAAACCCTCAAAGTACACCCTGTAGCGAGTAAAACTCTAACACAGAAAATACCTCCCCAAAACGCCTCGTTGGAGATACGTCATTGTCCATTTGATTCTTCCATTTCGTTCCGGGTACGGCATGATGTCAAGCCGTACCTGGAACGAAATGGACCAATCCGTGGAGCCGTTACGTTACGTCCGCGGAGCCGTTACGTTAAGCCCCCGCTGATTGGTCCAAATTGACCAATCCACGGACTTCCTCACACACACATCTGTGTGCAGGGAGCAGGCAGCTCAGCTGATTTCTCCTCCCTGGCTGCAGGCTGATAACAGACAGTTGGGATCGCGGTGAAATTCTCTCTGCAGACCCATTCTCACAGCGTTTATCAACCTTTTTCTTACTCAATATCAAGCCACACATATTGTTTTTACTTTGGCTGTGTGCTCAGGATGAGTTTGGCTGTGTATCCCTAACAAGGAAACAACACCTCCACGGAGCTCAGCGCGATTCACAACGTCCCGACCAATCAGAGCACACTGTGCTCACAGGGAGGGTGGGGGCTGGAGCTATTGGAGCTACAACGAGCCGTTAAAGGCAGAGAGTGAAATTCAGTGAATACACGTAGTTTACAGAGATGCTGTATGAGAAACCAATGTGAGTTTGGAAAATTGCACAATATAAATCTATTCTAGTAGACCTCAACAATGGAATTATGATCAGTGGAAATGGCCATGACATGGGCCCTTTAAGTAGAGTTGATAGTGGAGGCTTTCATTATTATTTTCTTTACTTATTTTTTTGTCCTTTTTCTTTGTCAATGGCAGCTTTAGTCCTCCATATACACCTTACATAGTTATTAGCCATCAAACCCTGATACTTTTGTTATAAATACAAGCAAATTGGGAAATAATTACATATACAAATTAATTAAAATAAGTAATTTGTCAAATACATTAATACATTTTTTGTATTGTTCTATTTCTGTGTACGTTTGACAAATACACTTTTATTATATAGTTGAGGCTTTCATTATTATTTTTATTTTAAATGTAGTAATTTACTTTAGTCCTCCATAGACAGCTGACTCGTTATAGGGATATATATGTTTTCTGAGGACGGACATCTGGGTGGCTCAACAGAACTTTAAAATGGGAGGCCGTTCTCTGTGTTGATGTTGTCACGTCATAAAATGGATTCATAACTTCTTTAGAAGGTGCTTTCCTGCCAATAAGAAACTTGTATGTGTCATTCTGAATGGCTTGAATGCTGTGCTTTGATGTTTCATTTAAAAACGGACTTGTTTTATTCTTTCAAGAGTCATGAAAAATGATATGATGTCTGGTTTTCAGAGACAAAATCATCCTGAATGTTCTTTAATCAAGGGACAGTAGGAGGGAGCTGTACTGCGGGGGGGAAAGCTGATATGTTTTTATTCATTGGTTGGCATCATCTGTTTTGCTGATGTTTAAAACTCAATACTTGGTGTGGAGATTTATATTTTGCAGTATAAAACATATTCATGTGTTTCCTTACTCTGCATCATGCTGATTTTTCTCACTAGCTCAATGAAAACTAAGATATAAAGTATAAATAAGAGGCTAAGCTAAATCATTTGCCTTTTTGCAGTGCGAGATTGGATGAACAGTAGGCAGTGCAAAGCATGAGTCAGCAAAATGCTAAGTAGCCTGATTGATTTATATGACTGCATCTTTATAGAGTTATTATTCTGTTCTGTGGGACCCGGCTGAACTTTATTCTCTATTGTTCTGCTCAGGGACTTTGCAACCTTTTTATTTTGATTTATGATCAACTAAATATTCAATATCTATAAAATAGTGACTCACACAGTTCATCTGCATGCTGATGCAGAGCGGTGTATTGAAAAGCAAACACACATTGTACACAAAGTAAAAGTCAAATAAACACACTCAAGCATGCACTTACAGCAAAAACACACAGACTTATACACACACACAAGATCAATCTGCTTGCCCTCTGCCTGCAGGCGTAGATTTATAACTTTGTTTAAATGTGCTATTAGAAGGCAATTATAACAAAACAAACACAGTAACATTTTCCCTCATATTCTCTGTAGATCCTATGCATTGGCTTTGCTTTTAATAAAAGCATCAGATTTTTAGTCAAGCTAAAACTATATGTATGTTTATCAATTTATTGCGGCTGTATTGCAGTCCAGCTTAAGCCACGAGGGGCTAAATATGGAAAGTAAAAATCTTGACATGCTCTAAAAACTACTCAGCTCCTTCTGTTCATTTGACCATTTATTATAAACGCAGGCAAAAATACAATATAATACATTTTAGTAGTGCGAAGAAAATTGTGGTGGTGATTTGGTTGAAATTAGGATGACATTTGCGGGCAAAACTTCTGTTAAAATATAAAGCGGAAGAGTTCCTCCACAGCCCGGATATCACATTCCGATGTATAGCACTAATATGGAAGATCCACAGGAAGAACTATTCTTCTCATATGTCAGCGGTGGCATCGTCGTGGAAGTGTCCGCACTGGTACACTGTAAAATGTTTGGCTGTAAAATTACAGTAAATGACTGGCTACTAGTTGCATGGATTTCACAGTAATTTACTGTAAATATTTCACAGTAATTTACTATAAATATTTCACAGTAAATTAGAATAAAAGTACAACTAAATACTGTGACTTTACAGTTGCCATGCCCATGGAATTACTGTGATATAGCAGTACAGAGCTGTGGTATTATGGTACCTTGCTGTACATAAATTACAGTAATTACCTGTATTTTCACACTTTTACTGTAGAAGTAATGCAACAGAGTAGCCAGTAATTTACTGTAAATATACAAATGTAAATAATATGATAATATATTGTAAATTTGACTAGTTAACTGGGATTTTACCATAACTACACAATTCAATGAGCTCAATCAACAAATAAAAACAAAGAAAATGCCCATTTAAACTTTTTATTACTCCATTGAAGTGCAAAGTACATTTCACAGTGTCTTGGACATGTTGTTACGGCCTCAACCTCTACTCCGCGGTAGTGGCTCGTGCTGAGACCCGCAACATGAAAGAATACACGCAATAACCGGTACTTGGTAACGAGCATTTATTGATAATCAGCCGTTTGCGCACACAAGCGAAACGGGAAACAAAAAGAGGTCTGGAGGACTGGCCAAAAGGAACAAACAGAAGGAGGGAACCCGAGCCAGCCACACAACGGACCGTAGGAGACAGAGAAATGAGAAATCCTCTCCTCTGAGCGGTCATTTTAAAGAGACGTCCGTTAATGATGACAGGAGGCACAGCAGCACTCAGTCTGATGGACAGATGTGTTCATGACGACTTATATATATATATATATATATACTTTTAATTCATTCACAGTGCGGTATAATGAGACAATAACAGGCTACAGATGCGGACATATATATATACACACACACACACATATAAATATATACAATTTCAGATTCAAACAAGTATGAGAGCACTCTCATAATAACGTAACACTATCAGAGACTGGATATATTTTGAAGATCCACAAGAAGAACTATTCTGCTCATGACAGCGATGGAATCGTCGTTGAAGTGTCCGCACTGGCCGTGATAAAAACTAGAGTTCACTACTTAAACTTGCTGTGTGTTTTATACTTTTTACTCAAATGTTATTGTTTCCTTTATGAGTTTGAAACTCCAAGCTCTTGGAGAGTGTGAAGAAGGATCTGATGGTTCACCGTGTTGAATGCAGCAGACAGGTCCAGAAGGATGATGACAGAGGAGAGGGAGGCTGCTTTAGCAGTGTGCAGTTCCTCAGAGACAGCAAGGAGAGCAGTTTCTGTGGAGTGACCTGCCTTGAAACCAGACTGGTGCGGATCCAGAAGGTTGTTCTGATGGAGATAACAGGAGAGTTGTTTAAAGACAGCGCGTTCAAGTGTTTTAGACAGGAATGGGAGGAGAGAGACAGGCCTGTAGTTTATAACATCAGACGGGTTGAGAGTGGGTTTCTTTAGGAGAGGGTTTACTCTTTCCTCCTTGAGAGTGTTTGGAAAGTGACCAGAAGTTAGAGAAGTATTGATGAAATGGGTGAGAAACGGTAGAATATCAGGAGCGATAGTCTGAAGGAGGTTTGAGGGGATAGGGTCCAGAGGACAGGTGGTAGGACGGGCAGAGGTAATGAGGGTAAGAACCTCACTTGGAGAGAGAGGGGAAAAAGAGGTTAGTGTGTGGGTGAACGGTGGGTCTGGTGACCCAGTGGTGACTAATGGTGAGTCAGAAAATGAAGAGCGAATATCAACCTTTTTTTCAAAGTAGTTAAAGTCGCTTGGAAGAAGGGAGGAGGGGGAAGGGGCTTTGAAGGGGCTTTGGGGGGTCAAGGAGGGTGGAGAAGATAGAAAATAGTTTTTTTTTGGATTGGAATAGGAAGAATGGATCTTATCTTGAAAGAAAGTGCTTTTTGCCTGAGAGATCGAAGAAGAGAAAGAGGAGAGGAGAGCTTGATAGGTTAGGAGGTTGTCAGGGTGTTTGGATTTCCACCGTTTACGCTCTGCTGCCCGAAGGATGGTTCTATTAGCACGCAGTGCGTCATTTAGCCAGGGAGCAGGAGGGGACTGACGATCCTGCCGAGATGTGAGAGGACAGAGAGAGTCCAGAGAGGATGAAAGAGTAGAGAGGAGAGTTTCTGCAGCAGAGTTTGGAGGCAGGAGTTGGAAAGAGTCAGATGAAGGGAGGGCTGAGAGCACGGATGAGGTAAGAATAGCGGGGGAGAGGGAGCGGGGGAGAGGGAGCGAAGGTTACGGCAGACAGGTGCAGAATTTGAAAATAGTTTGTTATGTTTGGAAAGGGGTAGAGAGAATGATATGAAAAAGTGATCCGAGGTGTGAAGCGGGTTTACAGAGAGGTTAGAAGTAGTGCAGTTCCTTGAGAATATGAGATCGAGGACATTGCCAGCTTTGTGAGTTGGTGGGGATGGAGACAGTGAGAAAGCAAAGGCGGTTAAAAGAGATGTTAGTTCAGATATCTTCCCTGTCTGGAGGTTGAAGTCTCCGAGTAGTACAGTGGGAGGGCCAGTTTCCGGGATGTGTGAGAGGAGATTATCTAATTCCTCCAAGAAGTCCCCCAAGGCGCCTGGTGGACGGTAGAGAACAACAATGGTTAATTGTATAGGATGGGTTACAGTGACGGCATGGAATTCAAAGGTGGAAGGAGTCAAGTTGGGTAGCTTGAAGAGGGAAAAGCTCCATTTGGGAGAGAGCAGGACAGCAGTGCCACCTCCTCTGCCAGTGGGTCTGGGTGTATGGGTGAAGGAATATGCTGCGGAGAGAGCTGCTGGGGTGGATGTGTTGGATGGAGTAATCCAGGTCTCAGTGAGAGCAAGGACATCCAGAAAGTCAGCCTTAGGAACAGCTGACTGGCAGTTCCACAGGCCACCTGTAACTAGATGTTGGATGTCAGTGGAGCATGTGAGATAGACGAGAGTAGGCTGGTTACAACGATTAGGAGATGCACAGGGCCTGTGATATTTGCGAGAGGACACATGAACAGGAATGGAGAATATACACGTCTTAACAAGAGGGTACAAAAAACACCAGAGATACTTAGCACAATCAAAGTAGGATTTGCCTCCTCTTTGTAGTGATGGCAGTTTGACACTGAAGCTGTGAACGGAGCTTCAACCCTGGACTTCTTATTCCATAGAAGCAGTGATTCGAAGCTTGCTTCAAATCACGTGACATATGACGTCCGAAGCAGCAACTGCTTCAAATCACGTGACATATGACGTCCGAAGCAGCAACTGCTTCATTTCCTGAATGAATCAACTCACTGGTTTGCGGTCCAATCACGCGATTCAATGCACTGCCTCGTCTCTATTCTGACAGGTGACAGGTTGAAACAGTTTCGAATTTGAGCGATTCAACACTTATAACCGCTCTAAACAATGCGCAATGTGTGGGTTGTTTGCGTTGTTGCTGTTGAGTTGTTGTTGGTATTGCATTTTAATTGGATCATTATAGAGCAAGCCAGGAAGAAAGATAGGTCGTTCTGGCTCGGGTTGTGAACAAAAAGACAATTAAGACGAATATAAAAAACATGTGAATAACTTAAGGTATAGATAGCCCAGTGGTTAGAGCCGGCGGCCCGAAATGGCGATGACCTCCGCGCAGCTGGTTCGGAGCCCGGAACGGATGAACGTTTAATCATTCCTTTTCAACTTTAATACTTTAATAACTGATAAAAGGCCCTCTCCGCCCAAAAAAAAGTCCAGCACTCTCTAGTCTCTTCTCAATAACCCAATACACACAATTATCAATCTTTAATTGCAAATAGAACATGATATTCAGTCTTAGTGTGTGTGTGTGTGCATCGAATATTTTTCAAGGCAAAGATACGTTAAACCCACTGCAGCCTTGCACTTTGCCAGGAGAGGTCACTGTAACTGAAGCTTCGAGAAATGAACCTATTTCCGACACAATTGTCCAAGTGGTTCGATGCTTCATTCAAAGCTTCATTTTGCCATCACTACCTCTTTGCCTCCAACAGGACTCCTTTGTCTTTGTCTTTGTCTTTGTCAGTCTTCGTCTGTCTGAAGCTGACGCTCCAGGAAAGTGCTGCTTAAAATGGACACCAGTCCTGATTGCTGAGTTGTCACAGCTGTGGGGCCACACCCCTTTAATTAGTTAACTCTCTGCAGGTGAGCTGGCCCACTTCGTACTAGCTGGAGTCTCAAGGGTTTTCTTAATGAACTTTTTAGAATTACATTTAACCCTAGGTAATAAAGTTATAAAGTTAACCCTAATACAATTACCCCTAAGCAATGAAGCCCTTAGTATTATACAAATGTTTAAATCAAAGTTAACCCTAAGAACCAGTTAGTTCCGTTTTAAAGGTTTCTGTAAAAATAAATCTCCGAGATTTCTGCCTGAAAATCAGATACTTTAGCTGTTTTGAGATTAAAAGCACAATTTTAACCAGATGAACTACAGAACATGTATACAGAGCAGACTGAAACAGAGAAGTCTAAAAACAAAATAGTACTTATCACAGATTTCTAGAAGTTTACTTGCGACATGTATGTGTGTGCAGTTGCTGTTTGACGCGAGTAAGTTGGTCAATTAGGCGAGCCAGACAGAAGCAAATCTGCTTCTCTAAACTGCAGTAGATGGTTTAAGAATGCTTATTTATATTTTCATACAGTTTTCTGTTTGTGGGGTTCAGCTTTTTACTTAACATAAGTGTTGTGTGTTTGTGTTGTTTTTCAGGCCTCCGCGCTGACGATGCAGAGAGGGACATTTCCAACACAGTCATGGGGATTTACACGATCCGAAGAAACGGGGATGGGGGGCCAGAGGACGTGGGAATTGTTATCGAAGGCATTAAAGTCATGGAAAACGTAGGCAGCGTCATTGTGGGACTCATCATGCTCTTGGGGCTCATGTATGCCCTTGATCTCAGCTTCCCGGACAACTTGAAGTACACCTTCGAGTTTCTACAGAAGGTCGTAATGAACTTGGATGGGCACAAGCTGAATGCAAAAATACAGCAGCTGCAAATCAAGCTGTTTGCATAAGAGGTGAACAACATGTGAACAAGTGTATTGTCAAGTTTCCTTAACAAATATTTTGCTTTTTTTGTAATTGTAGGTTCAAAGCAAATGGCTACACTACACTTATTCAATTACCAAATATACTGTAGGGTTTGTGCAGTGCACTCTTTATAAAAACCACCCAATGATATTCCCTGTTTGGAGAGCAGTGCAAAGCCTCCACTTTTAATAGTGTCTTTGTTGTTTGTGGCACTGGGAGATCTAGAATAGCTGGGTGTTCACTTTTCACCACTCTTAAATTGTTCTTTAAAAAAAATATTTGTACATCTTGCTCTGTGTATTCAAGTAAAGTTAATATTGAGCTGTGTATATAAATATTGATGTTGAATTGAGGATTACTGTCACCTTCCTCATCCATGATTGGTGTTATTATTATTTTTCTGAGTTGCTTTTATCTCCTGCTCAGTCTGTTTATTGATATGTTTTATAAAAAAAGAAATGCAGACAGACAAATAACTCCGATTGACAGAGAGCTGTGACACTCTGTTTACACAAGTAAAGGTGAGGATTGGCTATCCACCTCAAGGTGTAATTGTTATCTGAGAATTTTCAATAAAAATATCTCAACCAGGTTTTGTCTCATGAGTGTCTTAATGGGGGATAAAGTGAACAAAATAATTATTTTACGTTATTTCTTTACCAATTAATTATATTAGTTTGAGTTGGACAAATGTAAATTCATTTAATTTACGTAACGTGATAATTTTATTTCAGCTGTATTTGATCAAAATGAGTTGGACAAATGTAAATTCATTTAATTTACGTAACGTAATAATTTCATTTCAGCTGTATTTGATAAAAATGAGTTGGACTAACTCAATTCAATTTTATTAAATGGATGTTCTTAGTTTCAGATGGGGCTACGCATATTTATTGGATGGAAATCCTGCCCACAATTGAATTGAGTTCATCCAATGAGTTATTTTTTTGAGTGTGGCATTAATAAACTGTTGACTCATAATCCGTACAACAGAACTTAGAAGTTGGAACTACAATAGCCAGGGGGTAATGTTTTCATCACGGTAGAGTTTACCATCAATGTACAGTTTATCGACTGAGATGACTGCTTTTGTACTGTCTTGCGTGTTTCGTTTTCTGATTAGGAGAGGCGTTTTGTGTCGCCAGTACTTCTTAAGACAATTGCTTCAACGTTGTACTTGTACATTTGTTTGTAATATTCGAATCTCGCTAAATTGGATCTCGAGTGTTTGTTTGCTGTGGTTTTTGGGCCAAGGTGGTGCACTCAGTGGGATCAAATATCCATGTCCTTATTCTCTTAGGTGAGGGATTCTAGTTGGGTTGCGAGTGAGGAAACGAGTTTTGGAAAGATTCAAAGTATTTCACTAGTATGGGGATTTGTTCCAGTCTGAATTCCAAGCTTTCGCAAAGTTGATCGAATTGTGGAGCACTTCAACCAGCTGTAATTGGCCCATTGTATCACGACCTGGTTCAAGGAAGGGTATAACATATTGACCACTAATTACTCTTTATAAAGAAAAGTTAATTTATATAAAGGAATCTAAATAAAGTGTGCAGTCAATTAATCAGTAATGTATGTAGTGTGTGGGTATGTGAACATGTATCAGTCTAAAAAACTAATTAAAAAAACAACGAAATCCAGCAGAGCCAAACAACCTAAAGAGGAGAGAAAGAGTACGTTTTATTGAAAATAACATGGTATCAGACATTTGTGATACGATCTCTGACATGCACCTTTTACTACCAAATGCCCAGCACAGTCCAAAGGTCATATGCAATTGGAAAAAAAGCAATTGGGGAAATTGCCACCACCTTGAACAAATTAAAGCCCTGGGGAATTTTGAGAAATTACAAAATAACAGTGGGTTCATACAGTGACCTAGCAGGAAGCTTACCAGTTCATTCTTGTTACGGCCACAGCACAGATAATCATTTTCGGCTCAATAATGACCCGCAACACATACTGAGACGCCAGACTCGCTAAGGTTTGCAAGAAAATAAAATAAAAAAGTGTATTTAGAACACATTCGAAACCTATGTTTTGTAGGGGAACTGGCAAAAAAGAACAAAACCACCAGGGGCCGTAGGACCCAGAGGTTAGTCAAAGACCTTAAAGATCTCCTATCATGCTATTTTCAGGCATATATTATGGATCTCAGATATATAGAAATATATAAAAAACATGTCTATGGTGTGTTATGCTCAAAATACCAAACAGATCATGCATTTTAGACATCCCTCATATCCCTCTATTTCAGCCCTGTTAGAGAATGGCTGATTCTCTGCTGACCCCTCCCCCTTTTGAGCACGCAGGCACACTGTGAGGTCTGTGACGAGCAGGCTGTCTGCTCTGCTCAGATACAGCTAAACGTTGCCGTGATTAAACGCGATATCATGTTCCAAACCACTTCAAGGATTATTTCTGAAACAGTATGGAGCTCAAATCCTTTTTTACTTGCGGGTTTACTACAAGGTGAGTTCCTTTTTTTATTTCCTGCTTTTTACACATACTCTCTCAAGTAAAGGTTAGCTCTGAGTGTTAGCGATGCTTGCTAATGTAAACAAAGACCATATTACGTCCAAAACACGTTGCGCATTGTTGATCGCAACGTTTCTGATAGTGCCGTGGGTCCACATTTCCAATAGTACGTCATATCGGACGCAAATCTGGATCAGCTCTGTTGTACCCCCGTTTTTAGAGATGTGGGTACGGAGGAAAAGAGAGAGGGTTTTGTTTTCTGACACTTTGTGAGTTCCCTTACACACCGGGGACACATATTTATGTATACAATATTTTTTTATTTTGCACACCTTTAACGTAATGCAAGTGACGATATAACTTTCGCGCTTAGCTACTGTAAGTTAATTACTTTAACGCGTTACTTTGTTTGCAAGACAGTGTTGGGGGTAACGCGCTACAAACAGACAGGTCAGGCGCACCTAACAGAGGAGAGAGAGAGAACAACAAAGGGGTGAACGCGTAACATTCTCAATAGCAGTAGAAGAAAAGTGGAACACCATCTAATTGGAATGACTTGAGAGGTGAGGTTTCTCAAAATAAGGTTTCCAACAGAGTACTACCAATTAACTACTTTCACTGTAAGTAAGATCTCAGTAGAAGTTTGCTGATAGAAAAATAGCAGCATCTGTATTTAGTATGTAGAAAGACATAAATGGGGATTTGTTTTCTTAAACCATCTTCTCAAGCACACATGGCTCAGTGCCCAAGGGACCAAACAGGAGGTTTATTTCTAAACGGGGGGGATGAAATCAGTGAACCGGGTCTTCCTGCTTCTACTGCCATTCTACTTGAATGTTTACACTGACCTCGATACATAAGAGCAACCGACATTGGTGATAAACATTTGGTAAATGTATTTCAAGGTCCTTTATGAGATATTACTTTAGCTTTTCTAAATATATTCGATGCAGAAAGATGACTTACAGCTGAAACAGCAGAACAGCCACTGAGAGGCTATATAAGGCAGGATGCAAATAGGGTCACTACTTTATGTAACGGCAGACAGGAAGTGCATGAATGCCCTCCATTATACTCTGGTGTTTTATTCTGCTGCACAAGATATCCTTTTCAATAACACATTAAGAACTGAAAGTTATAGAACCAAAAAGAAAATGGAATAATAAAAGCTGTCTGAGCCATTTGCAACATATTTGCCTGAGTTAATGCATTTTGAATGGCTGGACATTTTCGCTATGCTGGTCCAATTACACACATCAGCCATTTTAGATTATTATAGTACATTGTGTCTCACACTGAGAGTAGACATTTTACTTCTGACACATTAGTGCTAATAGCCTTATTAACTGCCAGGCAGCTCCAATGGGTTAAAGGCCAGGGATGGGAAAAACACGGGAATATTTAAGTCAAAGGTTGTGTTACTTTAAAGATTGTTTTAATGGGCCAGTGTGTGAGATTTTGTGAACTGTGGATTGACTTTGGGTGTAACCACTTTAATGGCAAAAGGCTAATCTAGAACCAGAGCTTGGTTGGTCCATTTGAGATACGTTAGTAAAATGGTGGACTCGATCAAAAAGGACCCACTACTTAGGTAGTTTTGACCACTCTGTCTACTCTCGGCTAACAAAAATCATAAATTCTTAGTTTAGGTGATTACATACTTATTAAAATAATGAATAATATATTCAATTTCTGTCAATACATCCCACTAATTTCTACACATATCACAGTTACTTTCAGTCTGAGTAACATTGTCGTTTTCCCAAGAGCAATTTGAGAGAGAGAGAGAGAGAGAGAGAGAGAGAGACAGGGTTGTTGTTAGCATCTGTGCTAACAACGGTGCTAGCTCGGAGCTAACGGAGATTAGAAGCTGTTTCAACAACAAAGAGAGGGAGAGTCCTCTCCTGTCGGACTGAGATAACGTCAGCTCAGTGAGGTAAAGGACTCTGAGTGATTAGATTGTAAACTGGACCACTTTCATGTATACACAATGGATAAAAAGTGGTGTTCCTTATACATGCCCAATACTTTGTTTCTGAGAAAATCTGTGTTTAAATGTTTACCACTTTGACTTTTCATCTTACTAACTTATGCTTCCCCTTGTCCTCTCTCTTACTGTAACCCCATTGACGTTGCCCCTCCGCCATCATGGAGGATCTTCCAACCCCTTTCCAAAGGAGCTCAAAGAGAGGAAGTGTATGGAAAATATTCTATGAAGTGAAATGCCCTACCTCCACATGTGATAAAGATGCAGCACGTCATAAGTAACTATCATTCCCCTTAACTGACTATATGGAATCAAGGATTCCTCTGTCCTCAGGATGGAATGCTTTGCATTATGCTAACGCCGTTTTGGTTGCATTGATATTAGGTTCATCAACCTGATCAACAACTTGTCAACTACCGCCGTCAGTAGTTAACAAGTCATAACTTACCAAATTAATGCTAGTTATGTAACAAACTTAATTTAACATGAGAATTGTCCTTCTTTTAACCGAAATCAACTATTTTCCTTATCTTAGTAGTTTTGTTGTGTGTGACGACCCTGCTTTAAGGTCTCCTGTGGTGTGTGTGACCCTTTAATGTTCCTCCTCTGCTTGTGTCCGCATTGAATGAGGACATCTGACGCCCTGATTGAGGACACCTGACGGCTGGCGGAGGATTAAGAGGCCTGAGCCAGAGTCTCGATCTCTCTCCCCCGCAGAGGACCTGAGCTCGGAGCAGCCACGTCGCTTATGGCGCGTTTCCACTACACGGCCTCGCTCGGCCCCGCTCGGTATGGCTGGGCCTCGTTAGGACTGGCTCACTTTATGGCGCATTTCCATTACAGTTTAGGAACTGGGGTAGTATCTATAGTAACGCAGTGTAGGCGGAGCCGTGACGTGATCTTCAGAGAACCCCAGAAAAACAACACAGCCGTTAGCTGTTAGCACTCAGAGCTCACAGCTCCTCATATATGTTCAGAAACTAGACAAAAGTTAAACAAGTACAAACCACAGACTGCCTGTGTCATGGTGAATACAGTCGCTGCTTTATTTATGTCTGTATAGGCCGTTGATGTGAGTGTGGACGGTCGGAGCATATACTGCGTTAGCTTAGCCAATCTCCATTTAGAACACACGCATTTTAAAAGGTTTTTCGCCTGCCGTCTGTCTGCAGACTTGACAAAGCATTAATTCATGGTTTTTACTAACCGGTATCAGTATGTTGTTTGTTCGGCATCATTTTGAAACGTGTATTACAATTAAATCACGGTCAAATATCTTGTTGTAGTTGTAGCCCCCTTGCCAGCGATGCTCTCTCTAGTTTAGCATACTCAGCCCGACTCAGCCTCGTTGTCTCTGGCCCTAGACCCGCGATTTTATGAGGCCAGAAAAACTGTGAATTAGGACCCGCCGGCCGGTACTAGGCCAAGTGGAAACGCAACCAAAGACGGGCCGCTGACGTCACAGCCCTCTTAAACCGTGCTCCGCGCTGTAGTGGAAACGCGCCATTAGTGGAAACGCGCCATTAGTCTTTTTGCTTTTCCTTTGTGTTCGTTTTTGGTTTACGTTAAGCTTTTGTTAATAAATATATTTTTCATATACGTTCTTGTCCTTCCCACGCTTTTTGTTATGGCCAAGAGCCAGGCCATAACAAGTAAACATAAGAACCAAGTACACTTACGTTGAAAGTTTATGTTAAAAAGTGCCATGGGTAAAACAGTTTTCGGTTAGCAAAACGCAATACTGACACACAGTAGTTGAGCCATAACTGACATACCTATTTAATGATAGCTATGTAACAAACTTACTTTTTACCATAAAAAACATCCCTTTTATAGCTGAAACCACAATTATCCTGTACCTAAAGTTTTGTTATTCAAGTAAAGCCCAAAAACAAGTAATCTTATGTTGGAGGTTCATATAAAAAATGTTTACGGGCAAAAACTGTTTCCTGTGAACAAGGAAGTTTAGGGTTAGGGTTAGCAAATAACTTCTGACGCTTGGTAGTTGACAAGCCGTAACTTAACTACCCTACTAATGCTAGTGATGTAACAAACATACTTTTTTAACATAACAAACCTCCATTTAGTTTGTTGTGCTAGTAAACCTAAAAACCGAGTAAACCTATGATGGAAGTTTATTGCAAAAAGTGCAACGAGCAAAAACCTGTCTTGTTAAGTCTATTTTTTGATAAGACACTTTAAATGGAAGTAAAAATGTTGGCTTTATTGGACATGTTCAAAAGGGATGTTGGATGGTTGATTAGTGCATCATAGTTTGAAATGTACAACACTTGACTAAGATGATGTAAGTGTACAATATAGACTTTTTTCTCTTTTATGAACTCACCAAAATATCTTGCTATTCTTGTGTGACCATCTTTATATTAACCCTAAACCTGTTTCTGATCTTAACAACAAGTATTTTTAACCCTTACATAGTCATGCAGCTTTTTACCATCCATTCCTCTGCAACCTGACATATATATATTTGAGCTTAATTAAAGCTGCTTAAAATCCAAAGATTCTATTAGTTGTGAAGGCAAAGACAGGGACATTCAAAGATAAGACTGCTCTCTAGGACTTAAAGGTCCCATGACATGGCCATTTCTACTGATCATAATTCCATTGTTGAGGTCTACTAGAATAGATTTACATTGTTCAATGTTCCAAAATCACATTGGTTTTCTCATACAGCATCTCTGTATAGTATGTGTATTCACTCTCTGTCCTACACGCCTTGTTGGAGCTCCTGCCCCCCCTCCCAATGAGCCCACTGTGCTCTGATAGGTCAGCTCGCCCACTCTGTTCTGATTAGTCAACCACCGTTACAGCTGGACATCAGTGTTTATGTGTTACAATGGCATTTGTTAGCAACCAGAAAATGACACCAGTAACGACAAACAGATGAGAATGCTGCGTGGGGTCTGGGTGCCGTGTTGGCGGGACGTTGCGGGGCTCGCTGCTCCGACCCTTTGAGGCTCGAGGAGCGGACAGTGTGAGCTGGATTACTGGTGTAGTTTCCTGGTTGCTGCGTGGGGTCTGCGAGACAGCGAGACACCGCGGAACTCAGCCTGAGCACACACACACTCACAGCCAGGCTGTAAGTGTGTGTATGTGCGGAGATCCGCGGCTGGGAAAAGATAAGGCTGAGTGAGTGAGTGAGTGAGTGAGTGAGTGAGTGAGTGAGTGTGTGTGTGTGTGTGTGTGTGCGAAGCTCCGCGGCTGAGAAAAGATAAGGCTGAGTGAGTGTGTGTGTGCGGAGCTCTGCGGATTGGTCCATTTGGTCGTTATGTCATAATATAAATCAAATGTATTATTATGACCGTTACGTCACTATGACCAGGAAGAAAAAAATTGAAAAAGAAAAATCTCCAACGAGGCGTTCTGGGGCAGCATAGACAGGTATTTTCTGTGTTAGAGTTTTACTCGCTACAGGGTGTACTTTGAGGTTTTGTGACTTTGCAGACCGTTTACATGCATAAAAAGCTACATAACACACAAGGGGACGGGTAATAACCAGAAAAGCATGTCATGGGACCTTTAATAATGAACAAATTGGAGGAAAAACTGTGCAAGAGTAGTTTTCAGAAGTTTGTGTGCATGTGTATGTGTAAGACTAACTGTCATCCTGTGTGTGTATGTGCTGAAATGAGCACACACACAACCACAGATTCTCCTTCTCCCTCCTGAACACGTGTTTTGGCACAACTTGCGGTTGATTATGCAGTCCCATAGAGCCGGCTTATCATTTTAGAAGCACTTTCAAATTAACCTTGGCATTAACTCAGATTATCCCACAGGCAGGAAGGCTGCAGTACAACAGAAATATGCAAATATAATTTATTAATTTCAGTTTGACATAAAGATATAACCTGAAATATATTTGTTATACTAAGTCAACTTTGCTAAGTTTACTGCAATTATTTCTCACTCATAATATTCATGTTCATCATAACAACAAAGGGAGTAATGGCTCTTTTTAAAATGAAAAAATATTTGCTCCCACAATGCACTAACACAGGTGCTTTCACTTATGTTGCCTGATTCTCAAATATGTGCAAATGCACATTTTGTATCTGTTTCTGTTGCTACCGGTTAATAGATTTGAATGACTCCCAACATAGCTTTACCCAATTCTCTGAAAGTCTAATTATCTTAAGTATTCAAAGTGCATGGGCAACTATCATTATTATTGTTAGTATTAGTCCTCAAAAACATAGAGCACCTTGCTTCTTATGAATCCAACAAAATCTTTCTGTATCCTGTTCTCAATCTGTTGACACTCTAATGAGGCAATGAAAAAAAGGAAATGGTTCCTCTACAGTTCCATTAAAAAAGGAATAACAAGCAGTTTCCAGGCAACCAGTCGGTACTTATGTAACGGATCCAAGCCAATAAATCCAGCACATAACTTGCAATAGAGTGCTGCAGGAATGAGTCCTAAAACCCAAATAATGAGTAAATGGGGTTTTTGAATGGTTTTCTAGCTTGAAAAAAGGTCCATGGTTAACAAAGGCTGAAGTGACGTGTTAGTAAAGTTGTAGTCTTCCAACTGTGTTGTTGTTCTTTGGGGCTTTTTACTAATGCCGATTTCATTTTAGCTTAAAGGTGCCCTATCATGCAAAATGCACTTTCTTATGTCTTTTATACATAAATGTGTCCCCGCTGTGTCAGGGAACTCACAAAGTGTCAGAAAACAAAACCCTCTCTCTTTTCCTCCGTACCCACATCTCTAAAAACGGGGGTACAACGGAGCTGATCCAGATTTGCCTCCGAAATGAAGTAATATCGGAAATGTGGCCTGGCTTTACACCAGGCTCAGATTGGCCATCGGGGGAGTCGGGACTTGTCCCGGTGGGCCACTGCCTTTGGTGGGCCGCTGGCTGGCATGGGTGTGCTGCAAATTTACACAGCGGCGGACTTGCCACCCAACCCAGTCTCACATCTAAACGTGTAATAAATACGTTGGTCCACAACTTGGGACATAGTATTTCTACAAAAACGCCTCTGAAATTGTAGGATCCCTACGTTTTTATTCACCATTCATTTCCAATGGCTGGCGTCTATGTCACGTGATCTTCAACTTTCTCTCCGCAGAAATAAACAAAACATGGCCGACCATCGTTTTATTCTCGGTAGAAAATGCCTATTTTAAGGTTAGTTTGGCCATTAAAATGCGTTTTGATGTCATTTGATGCGAGAAATATGAGTTGTTATTTCAGATTATGTGTGCAGTGGATGTACATGATCTTTAGTTTGCTAGTTATTATGAAGAATACTTCAGGAAATTGTGTAAATACAACGTTTTCATTGTTACCAAGGTGGTTGCTAGGGACGCTGCTATCGATATTATGTCTGTTATGTTGTGTAACTGTTTAATGGTGTTATCTTTATTGCTACCCCCTTCCCCGTCAATTTATAGTGTTGGTCCACAGCGCAAACGTATTAGTTTAACAAAATCCGCATCTAAAATGGTGGCATAGATACGTTATTTTCCCCTGTGCAATTCTCCAACCCTGTCTAACATCTCACATCGTCATAAACACCGGAAACAGACGTATGCAAGATCCTCATCTCGGTGATTGGACGGTTTAGCCGCAATGCACGTTGGGAAATGGTGTTTATTATCTGAAAACAGGAAGAACTGCCGCCAAAACTGAAAACGTGACGTGGATCATAAATATATCAGCAGTTAAACAACATCTTAGATTTATTTTCACACAATACGTCTCCTTGCAGTATCAACACTAATTCGGCTGACTTTTATATTTGATCCAATTGGTAGATAGGCTGTATTTACGCCATAACGGTGCACAGCTGATAGAAAGGGACACCTACTGGTTAAAGCACGTTATTGCATTTTATTATTTGTATTATTAGATATTAATAGGATCCTATAAAGTATATTCATTACTCGTTATTCTCTACTAATAGTTAATTAAAGACTGTATATAATGACTATTTTGCACATCCCTTTCAAGATTTCAAGATTTTCTAAGGTTTATTGACATATCATATTATACACAACTACGGTGTAGTTATGCAATGAATGAAAAACTTGGGTCGCAGGTTCCTCAACAGTGCATTACAAGACATCTATCAATATGTGTTTATACCTCCAGCAATGCTAACTATGTTGAAGCACTTATTTTAACTGATATTATACATATGTATTACTCTTATAAGATGTATGTAGATAGTATAATAAATGTGCAGAATATGACAGAACAAATCCTGTGGGCCCAGCCCGTTCAAGACCAAACATACTTAATATGTCCTAAAACGCATGTTAACTGAAATAAGCAAACTATACTTGCCTAATTGCAAAAAAGTTTATTCAAAGGAGCCGCATATATATTAGAAGTCATGTTCTAGGCACACAACAACAGCACAGTATATCATGGCACGGCTGCACAAACACACAGCTGCCAACAGCATTAACAATAAAGCATGGATACACAGAGCGGCACCAACATTCTTATTCTCGTTTATTAAAAAATAAATCTAGCAGTATAGACTACTGGAACGGCGGCCACATAAACACGCACAGGCGGGCGCACGCACACACATTGCGTAAAGTCCAATTGCAAAACTATCAAAAACAATAACTACCGAATAAACATTTAACCTGTAGTTAATAATGAAATATTGTATTACAGTCCAAATACCTTTGATGGTCACAGCAGGATTCGACGGGGCTTAGTGTTTAACACTGAAATAATGTCGTTATTGTCCAAGGATTCAGTCAGTTCTCTTTCAAAGGAGAGCAGGGACAACAAGTTCAGTCTGTGTTCATTGATGTCCTCATCCCGTTTTTATCCTACTGACAGTAGAAAAGACTCTTTCCACAGTACAGCTTGTTATGGGTAGGGTGAGCCCGAAGGAGATGATTTATTTGAGGGAAAATGTCACTGGGACATGAGTCGAGCACCTCCACGAGGGATGGAAAGGTTATGCCCGCTGTCACCTTTCTCTTTAGCTGACTTCAGAGTCAACCTTCTCCGTTCTATGTCTTTTTGTTAAGAATTTCAATGGAGTACTTTGTTTTTCCATTTTGTCAAGCTAGTTTACCAAAAGGCTACTGATTCCGGACAACAATGCATTGCGCATGCTTACTGGATGAAATCGGAGCGCCGCTCGTGCCCGTGGATTGGATTGGCGGGAGTGAGTGGCACCTGCCATTCAAAAACAATCTGAGCCTAATATCTGAATTTATAAAGAAGCAAGGTGCTCAAAAGGGTGCGGGGCCAGCAGAGAATCAGCCATTCTCTAACAGGGCTGAAATAGAGGGATATGAGGGATGTCTAAAATGCATGATCTGTTTGGTATTTTGAGCAAAACACATCATAGATATGTTTTTTTATATATTTGTATATATCTGATCCCATAATATATGCTTAAAAATAGCATGATAGGAGATCTTTAAAGGGGCCCTATTCTGCTCATTTTCAGATTCTTATTTGTAATGAGTACCTCTACTGTGACATGTCTCCATGCTTTAATGTTCAAAAAGTTCTTTATTTTTCTCATACTGCTCTGATTGGTTAGCTGGTCGGCACTGTTGTGACAGGATAACCCTTAAAGATGTCCCGCCCCATAACCTACAATGTGTTGGAGCACTAGCCAATTGAAGCGTGAGTCTTACGTAGGGATGTCACTATGTTACGGAAGTAAACAAAGGAGTCCAATGGAGGTGTTTCAGGCAGGGGGTGGGGAAGTTTGTGTAGAGAATATTAAACACATTACAGGAAAAGAAAACCATACAAAGCATAAAAGGGCCCCTTTAAAAATCATAAAGCTGGTGGTCATCTGTGAAGATTAAGTTGCCAGACAAAAGATGTAGGTATTGTAAAAGGGCAGTGGGGGTCTTATAATATTAGAGTTGTAAAGACCCAAAAGGCAAATCTGTAATTTCTAAATTAGGGTATACAAATTAAAGATGATTTAGTGTTTAGTGCAGGGGTCTGCAACCTTTTTGACCAAAAGAGCCATTTTGCCCCCTTTTCCACCAATTATTTTTGTCTGGAGCTGCAAAACATATTTGATAGCTTGATAGCTTATAAAGTTGTATATATTGTTACATCATAGACAAAAACTACAGTTTTTTTGCATTTATTATTTATTACATTATAGAAAACTGTTTACCTCTAATAATAAACAAATAGCTCTTATAAAGAGAATTAAAAAAAATACACAGGCCTACGTTAAATAAATCAACACAGCACTTGGGGAGTCTTCTGCATATTTGAAGAAAATGAATTCAAATGGGCCCACTTTGAAATAAATAAAACCTAAAAAGAGTTACCTGATTGAATTATGACTGAAGATCGTCAGCTGTCTTCCTCTTCCGTGTTTTCCTCCTATACGTAAAGGCTGCAGCACCTTTGACAACTTCTCTCCACATATCAAATATACCGGTAAGCCAGCATCGTTTGCTGTGAAAGCATATAACTCTAACCACGCAGAATTAAATCCTCTGTGTTCCTCCGATACTTTTCTTTTCTTTGATTTATCCATAGTTCGCTCATCGAGCCGGGGGTCAGGTTATTCGCCTGCAAGAAAAGGCGCTGGTGCGGGACCGTAGCAGATATGACGCATATTTTAGTTGACCTAATTAAACCGTTTATTTTTATGTGTCACAGCATCACCTAAAAATACAAGATACGAAACATTTTCAACCGTGCAACAAAATATAAATAGTCCTACAAATATTTTTATTTTATTTCCTTCTTATTTTTGTCTAAGCTCAAGGGAGCCAGAGTAGAGGGCTTAAAGAGCCGCATGCGGCTCGAGAGCCGACTGCCGACCCCTGGTTTAGTGTAACAAATTCAACATATTAACTTAAAACACTCTTATGCCATCTCCTTTTATTCATACAGTTTGGGGACTTGTAGGTGCTTTACTAAGATATGTTATATTGTATAGGGCACCTCAGACCTAAAGTGTGAAGCACACCTTATTATATCTAACTCTCCCTCACATCAAAGTCAGCTGTTGAAACCTAGCTGCCTCCATTTGGTGCGCTTTATCGGCAAGATTTGTATCATTTGTCACTGAAGCTTGACACACGGGGAGATGAGAAGGGAGGAGGGGTTGTGGGAGATGAGGAGACAGTGATGAGCACAGAGATGATAGACCACATATTAACCTGCACCCTGGATGATTGGATTGTAATTGGATAAAGCCAAAAGCCATGCTGATATAAACGTACCCATGATGCACTGAAGATTGAAGGGTGTGTTTTACCCGTCATGTGTTAGTAGAAGTAAATCCGATGAAAGAGCAGCAAGCTCTCAGTTAAAAATCATGTGAATTAATGTTTTCTGATAAACAAAGTGTTTTCAATTTAAAAAGTATTAAATATCAATTTAAGTAAATAGGATGGATATTTATCTTAAAGCTGCAATAATTGTTACTAACTGATGTTACTACCTATAGGTAGAGGAGAAATGTGTTATATCAGTAATGTCAACTAATTTTGGGAAATGTACATAACAAGATTACATATCTCTCGAATGTTATCGCCGGATATCTGCATTCATAATAACGATATCAATACACAGTAACTAGCATCCATGCAGCTTGTTCATTACTTCATGCTTTACTACTTTACATTGTACTGATGGAAACACTTAAAAGCATATTATAAAGTGGACTTCTGGTTTCACATGGGACACTAGCAGTGGTTTACTTGGTCAAAATCCAGATTGTATCCACACCCACCCATGTTCGTCAACGACCTTTTTTTCCATGACTAAAACGAGACGATGACGAGACGGCACCAACGGCAGTAAACAATAACTGTAACGAAATCAACATGCAATATCGTTGACGAAAAGTGACGAGACGAAAATGTAGTTTACTAAATAAAAACGATGCCAAAATCTCTCTTTACTTTCGTTGACGAAAAATGAGGAGACGAAATATTATCAAAGATAACGTTACATCTCTGATAGTCAGTTTTACTCCCAGCAGTTCCATTTCCGGTGCTGCGGCTGGGCAGCAGCTGTGTGTCTGTGCTGCGAGCGGCGGTACATTTGAATTACACCGGGCCAGCGGCACACTGTGAACTGTCAGGAAGACTCGGGTCTAACTCATGGTCTAACTAACCTTATTTAACAGAAAATAAAATGGCAACAACAGGGCTTGGGAGCAGTGGTCGCGTTAACCGAATACCCCCCCGTCTGTCCGTCAGCGCGAGTGAGTGACGAGTAGTGTACAGACTGACAAAAAGTAGACTAAAATAATTAGTTTTCTTTGACTAAAATAAGACTAAAATGCTCAGACTTTTAGTCGACTAAAACTTGACTAAATAAAAACAGGATGAAGGTGACTAAATATGACTAAAACTAAAAAGGAAATTTAACACAGGACTAAGACTAAAACTAAATAAAAAAAATAGCTGACGAAATTAACACTACTCAAGTGGCGGAAGAGAAATGGGTGATAAGGAGGATAAAAAAAAGACAACTGATATGTATGCTGCAGATTGTTACCTTATCAAAAGAAAGAAACAAGTAAGTAAGAAAGGATGTGACAACTGGGGAAAATCGACAGATAGGGAGGACTGGATTATCAGGAAGTGGCCGCATTACGTTTGAGAGGATTCAGGGGCAGATAGGAGGATTACAAATAAGATAACTAGAGTAAAGGAGGATGACATGTGGGGGGCATGGAGAGAAGATGAGGTGAGTAGTTTGAAAGAGGAGAGAAGAACAGGAGAATAAGTCAGAGGGAGACAGGGATGACAAGATGATGAAGTGGGAAGAAGGCTGCAATGAAAAAAACAGAACGAGGAAATAAAGCGAGGGTAGATGGGGAGGATTAGACAGTAAAAAATAAAAGGGGAGAGAAATACTGAGCTGATTTTCAGCTGATGGATTTCGTCCACACCTACACACTCCTACACACACTTCAGATCACACAGGGAGAAATTAAGTGAAGCTGTTTCTATCCCGAGGTGCCCATTTTATCTTCTACAGAACATAAATTCTCACACAACAGGCCACAGGGAAGACATGCCTGTGAATGTGTGTCCATGTCCATATATGTGTGTTCTTTTCTGGGGAAGAAGATGACAATAGTCCTCTTTGAGTAATAAACCCCAGATAAAACTATGCTGAGTGACAATACATAAAACATATTTTGAATGGACTATTGACTTTTAATGTTTTTAGTTAGTATAATGACTTGGCAATGGTTTTCTTTTTCCATCATAATGTATAAAATTTGCATTTTTGTAATATCATTGAATTGAAGTGTTTCAGTAAATGTTACTCCTGCTTGCTTATTTTTGATGGCAGATAAAAAAGACTGGCCCTCTGCGCTCAAATGTTTTCACACATACAGATGTAAGGAATGTGAGAAAAAGTTGAGTAAAAATAAGAAAGCAGCTGTGTAAAGATGGCAAATCGACTGGTATCCATCTTCATAAAGAGCACTGATCAGCGGCCACATGACGGATGAGTCCCTCGCAAACGCCTTATGTGCCGAGGGGCCACAGATCAGTGTGTGGGTGTTTGAAAATCCAATCCTTGGCCAAAGGGGCCAACAGACATTCACACTGGTGCCCGAGTGCCAAGGCCTTCAGACACACACAGTAAGCATTTCACCTGTCAACAGCAACCATTTATTTCCATTATTTGACCAGTTTTTCAAATTGTATATATTTTTTTTCACACACACACACACACACACACACACACACACACACACACACACACACACACACACACACACACACACACACACACACACACACACACACACACACACACACACACACACACACACACACACACACACACACACACACACACACACACACACACACACACACACACACACACACACACACACACACACACACACACACACACACACACACACACACACACACACACACACTTCCAGTTACTTTACATTCAGTATAAAATCACAGACACACATATACATACATCTGATCACACACACTTCCAGTTACTTTACATTCAGTATAAAATCACAGACACACATATACATACATCTGATTACAAAGTCTCATCTGTACAGGACGGTAAAATAATCACAGGCACACATATAAGCATATATGCTAGCCAAAACCACCGTCTGAAAGCTACCAGAGTCTAAGAGTGCCTCTTCCCGCCGACCATTTACTAACACTGGGGCAGTGAGCGCATCAGCATTACCAGAGGCAGGGTGGGTGGGTGGGTCTGGGAACTACACACAACAGGGCTGGCTTGCTCTGTCTGGTTGTTGGGCAAGTATGCTGAGTGTGACCTAAACCGTTACACTGATAGCAGCATGTGTCTGCGCTGGGAAACGACTTCGAGCTAGGGCTAGGTCTAGTGAAAGATGACTGATTATTCCGAGGCCTAATCTCATTTTGACCACCCCATTCACCCCCATCGGACTTATTGCGTATGCCTCACGGCCGAAGGTGGTTCTTCTAGTCCCGGTTCTGGCGGACAGGAAAACCTCTGTTAGTCTGGCGGCGTCCTCAGCAGACTGCGGGTCTCTCTCTCGGATCCAGACCTCTAGCTCCGGGTCCACCATTCTCAAGAACTGCTCCAGTATCATCAACTCAGATATCCTTTTAACCTCGGATCGCCCTGGTTTGACCCATTTGTAAAAAATGTCTTTTAACCGTACATAGAGTTCACGTGGAGTTTCCCCCCGATATATTTCCAATGACCGAAACCTTCTTCTGTAGGTATCAGCTGTGATCTGATATTTAGCCAAAATAGCTTCTTTTACTTTTTCATATTCTACTGAGTCTGTGATGTCCATGAAAACAAAGGCACTGCGTGCTTTACCTGTGAGCAGTGGCACAAGCCGAATAGCCCAATCTTCTTTCGGCCATAGGCAGACAGTGGCCATTCTTTCAAACGTTGTCATAAAGTGCTCAATATCATCTTCAGGAGTGAGTGGCATTAACTTGGGATCTCTACGGAAGTGTGGTGCTCTTCTCCGCAAGGGCGGCTCATTCCGCAGGTCGGATCGGTCTGCTCGGCTCTTTGCAGGCTGAACGCAGACACACACTCTTGGAGATGCGGCACGTCTGATCCCTCAGCGAACTCAGCACGAGTCTCAGCCTCCTTCACCTTGTCTGTGAGAATCTTGATCTCCTCCTCGTACTTGTCCTTCTGCGAGTACTTTTCTGCCTGGGCCCCCAGAGACTTCAGGTCGTCCTGTACGGTTCTCAGCTCCACGTCGAGCTCAGAGCATTTTCCTTCAGACATCTCAGCGCGCACCTCTGTACGTTCCAAGTCACTCTCAATGATCACAAGCTTACGTGCCACCTCCTCGTATTTGCGGTCAGCTTCTTCTGCAATGTGTTTGGCCTCCTTCAGCCGGATCTCCATCTTCTCCTCTTCGGGGACCGCTGCAGTTAGAGAGGCCGCAGTCACGGCTCTCTCTCCTGGCAGAGGAGAAGGAAATTAAAGATGAGGAATATGCTCTTCTCGCTGAGGAGGAGCGGGTGAAAATGGCCGAGAAGATCCGTCAGGAGAGAGCGCGTCAGACAGCAGAACCAGCAGGAGCGCATGGAGAGGAAGAATCAGATCCCGAAGAGAAAGAAAGGGAAGCTTCCTTCTGACTTCACGCCCCCCCTGAGGAAACAATGCTGCACAAGATTTCCAAGACACTGTGCTTCCAGGGGAGAGGGGTGAGGAAATGTAACAGAGGTGATCTTTGGGGCCATAGATCTCGGCCTCCGTTACGAATTGTGTAGTTTTGTTGGTGGCGAAATGTATGTAGTGTGTGCATCTGTCTGTGTTTTAGTTTGTCTGTCTCTGTTTGCTGGTTTTATGTTGAAAAGTGTTCCCCTTCCCCCATGTCTGTTGCTGTTGGTTGTGTGCACCTGGTGCCCTGTGTTGTCTCCTCCCCCCCCACCTGTGTCTAATTGCTGATTAGTGTGTGTGTGTATTTAGGCTCTGTTTTCCCTGTCTGTTTGGGTGCTGGTGGTGTGAAATCCCTGTGGTTGGTGACGGTGTGCACATGTTCAGCAGGATTGAGGCTGTGAATCATGTGTCTGATGTAATAAATGCCCACACCGGGTTATATTTTTGGACGTTCTGCCTCTGCCTCCTTGCTTGGTCGGGCCGCTCAATTGTCAGTCTCACAATAATACTAATGCTGGGAATACAAGCAGAAACACAGCAATGCTAATACCGACGAAAATACTCCCCAAAAAATAAATGCTAAGGCTATGCTAAATGCTAATGGGTCACGTCATGACCCGATATGGAGGTTGTAGTACCGCCTTTTGGCCACAGAGCCCATCGTACAAAACAAAAAAAAGAGTTTAAGGGAAACCTTCCCTTTACACTTCATTGCTACAGATTCTTATCAGTTTTTTATTGATAGGAAAAATGTTTCCTATAGCCCTAGGTATTTGTAAAGTCATATATTTTCTAAGTTAAACTTGAAAACAAGCCCTACTCTTGTGTAAGAGTGTTTGATCAACCTTGAGGTCTAAGGATGGATACAACAAAAAAACACCCTGTTATCTCAATAATTATGGGTATTTTTACACTCCTCTGTCAATTATTCTTATCCCTAGTGTGAGATCTAGATCAGTGGTTCTCAACTGGTGGGTCGCGGACCCGTTTCGAGTGGGTCGCGGATGTGTGAGTGAAGAAAAAAAAGTTGGAAAAAGAAAATTGGATTTTTTTTTTTTTTTTTTTTGGGGGAAAAAGTCAAACTTATTTTGAAGGCCCGATTTTCTTCTCAGAGTGTACCAGAATGCGTAGTTTATGTTAGTATTTCTAAAAATCTCCTGGGGGAGAATCCCCCCAGACCCCCCTGCTGGGGTTGGGTTTCAGCATGTGTGCCTTTTTATATAGTTCAGCTTTGATTCCATCATCTCATTAAACCTTTTTTAAAAGCATACTTTAGTTCTGTGAAGGGATATAAGGGATATATGCACTGTACTTCACTTTTATTAAAGGGCCCATGTCATGGCCATTTCCACTGATCATAATTACATTGTTGAGGTATACTAAAATAGATTTATACTGTGCAATTTTCCAAACTCACATTTGGTTTCGCATACAGCATCTCTGTCAAGCATGTGTATTCAGCAGTATTCACTTTCTCCACTAAACGACTCGTTGGAGCTCTTGCCCCCCCCCTCCCTGTGAGCCTAGTGTGCTCCGATTGGTCAGCTCGGCCACTCTGTTCCGATTAGTCAACCACCAGAGAGGCTGCGCCCATGTCTAACAGTGCTTTTCCCGGCTGCTCTCAGCGGAACATCAGTCTTATCATGGCGTCGGTACAGCCGTATATTTTATATACATATATATTTTTAACTGTTGTTATAGAAGAGTGTGACGGCCCCAGGGCCTTTGTCTTACGATGGGGTGGAGCTGAAGAGGCTAATCAGCACGATCACGGACACCTCCGGAGCCGAGCCCGGAGTCACACGACGGCCCCTGTCTCTCTCCAAAGCGGCTGCAGGAAGACTAACTCTGCGATCCTCTCAACCACCTATCTCTGCATTTACCACAATAAATGTGCCGTGGTTTTGTAAACTCGTGTATGTCTCCTTGTCTTTCCGTTGTGGCCTACGAGCCGCTCATAACAAAGAGTAAGTTATTTTTACCCGTTATAAACTACTACTGTTTGATGAGAAATCAAATCATGGTTTGCTATATATGAATTCAGGGAAGAAAGGATAGGCCTACTAAGTATTTCCATTAAACTTTATTTTTAGAAATGTACAAAATGAACATAAATATACATATATACACACGGTATATCATCCATTCCTCCTCGCATCTTGCCTGCGCACAGCCGGTGCGGTGCCTTTTAGCACGAGGCCTCAGTAGTAGTAGAAGTCCCGTCCCCGTCATGGATTGTCCGCCAGGATCTGGCTGGACGAAATCAAATGCAAATCACAAAATATTAGAGAAACTTAGTTGTTTTAGATTCGTTAGTAGTAGTTGTGTAATGAACAGCTTGCCTGCTAATATGCTAACCTAGCTTTGTTTACCTTGGTAGCTAACACGATATGAACGTTAGCTTGGAGGAAAGGCAACTATAATGCAGTGTAATAAAACTACTATGAACAAAAGCTAGTGGTTCATATTAGGCTAGCAATAACGTGTTTATAATTGCAATCGTATACGGGTATTCTGCTACCATACAATGTAACTTGCATGAATACATTGTTTTGCGCTAGCATACAGCTAGCCTCGTTAGCTACATGCAGTATATGTACTGTCACAATGTACGGTAAATCACCCGGAGTATACTGTATGAGTATTCCGTGTGTGTGACTGCAGACATTCTCCTGCCATGACAAACATGTAAGGCCATCTGCTGACATTGTAGTTGATATATTTAAACGCTAGCAACGTAGCATCACAAAAATGTTTTTCCGACCAAAACTAGCTCTAGCTCCGTGTGTTAGATCGGTTGCATACACGCTACGCCAGCTATAATGTAATTACGTTTCGCGACTGACCGCACGGCAAATCACCCGGAGTATACTGTCAATAGGTATTTTGTGTGTGAATGCAGACATTCTCCTGCTATGAGATACATGTATGCAAGGCCATCTGCTGATATTAGAGTTGATATATGGAAACACTAGCAACTTAGTTAGCACAGTTAGCACTGTGTCAATGGCTTAGCAGTCCAACACAGTTTACACATTTAAACAGTCTTGTTTGATAAATACACAAATAACAATGCAAACTTACAGGTTGTATACCCAGATCTTCCCCTGCTCCAAACGGTCCAAACAAGCTGTGCATATCCGGCCTCAAACTGGGCAATGTTTTGGAAGCTTTCGTCTGTGAAATGCCGGTTCTTCGAACCTCTGGAGGAGGAACACGCCGCTGCTGGTGTGGCCATAGCTCTTCGGGATTGGTCCATTTCGTTCCGGGTACCGCATGACATCAGGCGGTACCCGGAAGAATCAAATGGGCAGTGACGTATCTCCAACGAGGCGTTTTGGGGAGGTATTTTCTGTGTTAGAGTTTTACTCGCTACAGGGTGTACTTTGAGGGTTTTGACTCTGCACACCGTTTACATGCATAAAAACCTTCATAACACACAAGGGGACGGGTAATAACCGGAAAAGCATGACATGGGAGCTTTAATATTGTATGCTCAAAAGTGTATATATATATATATTACAGCACGATTTTTTGTTGAATAGATTTGAGTGCTTCAAAATGTTGGGTCGCGATGTATTGACCAAGTAAAAAGTGGGTCCCGAGGCCTGACCAGTTGAGAACCACTGATCTAGATGATAGCTTGATTTTTTTGAAAAACAAAAACGGTTGTTATCTTTCAGAGATTGCAGGTAAAACTCTAGCAGACAGACAGAGGAAGAATCGATTTCGTACAGACCCGAAACATGACAGAGGATAACGGTAAGGAGGAAACTTATTTTATTTGAAGGAAAAAAACATATCATTTTGTTTTAAAAAACTTGTTGCTTCAATGGGGATGTGCAATTTTGTGCAGAACATTTATTGAAAACTAGGAAAAGTAAGCAGGTTTAGAAACCAAACTAAGGGATGGGACACACCGAAAGCACACAGTACAAACATCAGCAAGTTATATAGGTGCAAACAAACAATCTTCAGAGGGTGGGTCTGAGTCCTCTTGACCGGGTCCGGTAACAGGAGGGGCCATATGAGTGTAATACAACTGTGAAGTGTCAGTGGTTTAACACATCTGAACCCTCTGAACCACTATCTGAAGCAGTCACTGGCCTAAAATGATACAAGCCTCGATACGCGCTTCACCAGAAACTTCCTGGATAACTCAAACCGTGTTCCGAAGCCTCGGCTCGTCACATCACTAGCTGTCACCCCTGGCTTTGCCACAAGCTATTGTTGGTTGACTTGGTTAAGGTGTGCCACCTTCATGCATGTTGAAAAATAATGAAATAAAGTGATATATGTTTAGTATGTACATAATGTGTTTTTAAAATGTTTTAATATACTATGTCGAAATGAATTATTGTATAGAAAAATAGGATACCAAAAAAAGTCATGGTATAGCATAAAAAAAGAAAAAGAAATGAAATGATTCATTATATATTATGTCCAAAAAAATAATATAAATATATTTATATATGAAATAAAAGACAAAATAAAAGTATGTTGAAAATATGAAAAAAAGTGTGATAAAATAAGATGTGGAAAAAATACAATCTCGTACGCCGAAAAATAAAAAAACATCAAGAAAACAGTAAAAATATATTTCTAATAAAAAATAATTTAAAAGAACTTATGAAAAATGTAAGGTATGTTGAAACATTTGCTGCTACAATGGACACAGTTTAAAATCCAGCCTGCTACCTTTACACGTGTCTCCCCCTTTAACACTGTCATTATCCTTTAAAGTCTAATCTGACCCAAAAATATTCTTTAACCTGTTAAGCCCGAGAGAGAGTGTTTTATATCCATGTAACGGGAAAAAACTCATCTAACTGATCCTTTTTATATTTTTTTCAAAAAAAAAAACCACAATGCTAACGCTGAGCCTCTGTATTAGCAACGAGCGAAAAATGCTAACAGATTACTGCACCGAAATTCACTCACAAAACCTTATTATTTATCTTTTCTGCACATCCAACACATCGTTTCACATCGTGAGGTGACACAGAATCGATGGGTACATACATTATCACTCAATGATACGAACTCGCGACTTTATAAACAAAAACAGACATCAAAACATGTGGCGCTAGGTAGCTAAAAACGCTAACATGGCTTACCCTGTGTCGTAGTCTGGTCAAAAGTGGTCTTCAATGGCATTAAAACGTTAAAAACGCTGCTGAAGTTAATCCATAGGTTAATCCAATGTGTCTGTGTCCCTTTGAAATGATTTCTGATAATCCATGAGCAATAAACCTGCTTTTCCGTTTCCAGATGTCAGAGCTAGAGTATAGGTTAGCTCTGATGCAAAACTGCATGTGCGAAGCCCCCACCTTTTTTTTGTACCATGTGTGTGAGAGGGGAGATTCCCCTTCGATTCTATTGGCTCTAACGGTCAGAAAGAGATGTCAATCACCAAAATCGACCAATGAGTTCCAGAGTAACGGTAAAACCCCCATTTCCACCCAAATCACCTCAGAGGTGGAGTTTCTTTTGCTAAACCTCTCTAAAAAGGTCAAATGTCACTTGTTTTGCATCAATCTCGATACAGGGTACTTATTATATGTTGTACTTTGGATTCCTAAAGCTTTTAGTCTACCTTACCATCATCCAAGGGTAGTTTTCACTATAAGTAAAAAATATTTGGACGGACACTATAATTTACAGTTTTTTACTATGTTCAATCTGAATTTTCTTTAAAATAAAAAACATCTATATTGTTCTGACTTTTCTACATCCAACTCACAGGTTTATCATTACTTTGAGAAAAAAGATTATTAATTTAACCCTTTTAGAAGGGAAGATATGGTCATTTGTTCTGGGAATGTCATTTTCGAGCCTGAGACCTGAAAAACAGGCTCAGGGCTAAACAGGTTAAGAAGAAAAAGAAAAAAGTCATTGTATGTTATGTTCGAAAATACCATGAAAAAAACCAAACAAACAAAAAAAAACTCATAACTATAAAATGTGTTTAACAGTATGTCGAAAATATCTCAATAAAAGACATAGTCAAAGATAAATAGTAAATAGCATAGAGTCCAAACGGTCATAGTGTGTGGAAAATATAGAGAAAAAGAGGTAAAAGAATAGAATATTATGAAAATGTCATGAAGGAAGTCAAAATATGAAAAAGGTTATTGTATACACCAGTATGTTGAACAAATCAGTCATAGTATAGTATTTCATATATATAATTTAAGAAGAGTCACAGTGTAGAATGTCCGAACATTTATTTTAAAAGTACTAGTATAGTATGTAGTTAAGAATTATATTATATAGTTTTGTCTGCATTGTCAGTATAGGATTTCAAAAAATATTAACCTCTTAAGCACGGCGGTCCCCCCATTGGACCCCTCCCACCGTTTTGTTTTCGAGATAATGTCTCAGGGCTTCTTAACATTTATGAAACTATTAATGTGTAGCACCAGATTAACGGGAAGAATCTCAGCTAACTGAAGATATGAACCATTTTTACCAAAACAAAACACAAGTCTCATAAGGGTCTAAATGACCCCTGAGCGAAAAAATTCTAACGCACTGCGGCACACAATTCAAGATAAAGATACCCTTATTACTTATCGTAGCTGCACATACAATATAGCCTATTAAAGCTGATACTCCACTGATTATTTAGGTATAGTATCATCACTGAGCGATCCGAACTTGCGACAGGGGAAGCAAACACAGACATCACAACACGTACCTTTACGGAGCTTTTACGGCAGATCGTCTCACCGTAGCTGTCAATTAGGTCAAAAGACGTGTTCAATGGCATTAAAACGAAAAAAAAAAATTCTACAACTGTTGATCCATAGGTTGATAATGTACCTGAGCCTTTTAAAAAATTATTTATAATCCATAATTCCATTTTTTATGTAAAAATCGGAGCGGAAAAGTTAGCTGCTAATGGTAGCCACCAGAGTGTATGCAGCTTCCGGTTTTGGTAACGCGTCACTCTCACTCCTTATTTGTTAACGTTTTGGTGTGTATATAACTTTCCCTCGATTCCATTGGCTCTAGCGGTTATAAAGAGATTTCATTCATCAAAATCGAGCAAGAGGGGCCAGAGATAGGTCAAATCCACCCAAATGACCCCAGAAGTGGGGTTTTTTGGCTAAATCTCTCTAAAAAGGTCAAATTTCACTTGTTTTGCATCAATCTTGATACAGGGTACTTATTATATGTTGTACTTTGGATTCCTAAAGCTTTTAGTCTACTAACCCATCATCCAAGGGTAGTTTTCACTATAAGTAAAAAATAATTTTTGGACGGACACTATAATTTACAGTTTTTTACTATGTAAAATCTGAATTTTCTTTAAAATAAAAAACATCTATATTGATTTTGACTTTTCTACATCCAACTCACAGGTTTATCATTACTTTGAGAATAAAGATTATTAATTTAACCCTTTTAGAAGGGAAGATATGGTCATTTGTTCTGGGAATGTCATTTTCGAGCCTGAGACCTGAAAAACAGGCTCAGGGCTTAAGAGGTTAAAGAAAGTCATAGTTTGTCTAAAAGATCTTGAAAAAGTCATGACATTGTGTTTTGAAATAGTTTTGAATAAACACATCAGTATTTTAAAAAGTAAAATTGTATCAAGTGTATCAGACAATTCAAATTACTCCATTTAAACCATATTTCTAAATAAGAAATGAATGGCCATAGTATATAGCAGGGCTATTTAATAGTTTTTGAAGAGGGGCAGTTTATGAAGTGATCCAAAATAAGGGCTCAAGAAAAATATGCCTAAAAATATGAGCAATCATGTTAATAGCTACAGATAAAGTAATGTACTACAACAACATAGGAGTGCTTATATTGTATGTTGTAAAAGCATGACACAAAAATCAGGGAACCATATGCCCAAGGCATTCCTACATTTAGATGACATTCATAACTCTGTACATGTGAACCATTAACTCATTTAACCATCAACATCAATTTAAGTGCACACACCAGTGCAAACAAAAAAAACAGACTTGTGTGCATTACATGTATGGTTTTGAATAAACACATCAGTATTTAAAAAAAAAAGAGTCAAACTATAAAGTGCATCAGACAACTTAAATTACTCCATTTGAACTATATCTAGAACTTCACTATTTGTAACTAAAGTAATTTAACCTAAGTGAAGCCAACCTAAGGAGTGGGCACTACAGTCAGGAACTAGCTTACTTTTTAACATTCTACTCAAAGGGCCAGTATATATTACCTCCGCCAATCGCATAACCCTGGTATATGTCAAATAGTCATTATAATATTTTCGAATGTATCAACAACAAAAACAAAAAGTACTAGTATGTTATATCCAGGTATCATGGCTTATTTTCTTTAAGTATTTGCGGTCGGGCATCTTGGATATGTCTGGACATATCGAACTACTTGAAGCTTGGAACTGATGACTGACAGTGACCAAAATGTTTAGTTTTTATGTTCTGGTGGTCACAAGCGTTTTCTAACAACATATAACATTAGGGTCTGATAATTACGTTAGCTCTGACCTAGCTTTTATTTCTGGGGTGTTTAATATTCACACCTTACCTTTCAGTATTTAGCCAACCTTGCATAGCGTATTTAAGTTAAAAAGCTTGAAAGCAATAGCTTTAAATGAGGTTGAGTTAATAATAGAGGCTAACTCTTATGGAGATTGGTGATTTAAGTTAAAGGGGACCTATCATGCAAAATGCACTTTTGCACGTCTTTTATACATGAATATGTGTCCCCGGTGTTCCAGGGAACTCACCAAGTGTCAGAAAACACAACCCTCTCTATTTTCCTCCATAACCAAATCTCTAAAAAAGGGGCTGCAACGGATCTGATCAAAACTGATCCAGATTTGAACACTTCACTGACGTCACAGAAGTGGCGCTACGGCTATTGGGCCAACTCTCCACCTATCAGGGGAATGTGGGGTTGGGCCACGGCCGGCCATTGCCGCTCAAAAGCGCTGGAGACGCTGTAGTACATATGCCAGGCCTGTAAGTGGCGCTGTAGTCTGCCACAAAAGCAGCGAAGAAGACTTCCCGCCCATGGTTACCCTTCTGTTTATTCTCCGCTGTGGCTTTTTTTCTCCCTCCCCGAGGCAAGCGTTTGCTCCCGCTGCTTTAATTCAATGCAATCCCTCCCCGTCGAGGCAAGCACTGTAATTCTCTCCGGTTAGTCCACCAGCAGATGACAAACACCCACCTCTCCGCCTCTTCCAAGGAACGAGGGGACCGTGCGGCAGAGTTTCAGTTTCTTTCGCCGGTCAAGATGTCCGTTAAAGTTTAAATCTTCCGGACAAAATTAGAAAAATGCCGGTCAAAGGTCTTCTTTGTTATTTATTGAGCTTTAAAACAAATGAATAACGACTCTATAGGCCTATAATAATATAATAAAACACGGAGGACGGAGATCTTTTTTTCTCCCCCTCTTGACTTGATCAGAGCACTGCTCCCCCCCCTGCAGGGGGGCGTGGTCAGCTGCAGCTCACAGAATCAGCCCCGTAGACAGCAAACAGCACATAGAGCGAAATGAGGCATGGCTAAAATGCATGATCTGTTTGGTATTTTGAAAACAGAAACGTATAAATATACCTTATATAGGTATGGCCCTACAATATATCATTTAAATATAGCATGATAGGTCCACTTTAAATGTGGCTCTAATAATAGTATGGTATATCGGAATATCATAAAAACATAAATAAAAGGTCACACAAACTAGCCTTTTAGAGTCACAGTATAGTGTGTGTTGTTTCTTTTTGTGTGTTTGCATGTGTTTGGTGTATGTGTGTGTGGGGAGACAATGGGAGACACTGGGCCGTTCTCATTTCATCAAATCCCCCTCCTCGGTCCTCCGGTAGTGACCCGGAAATGAATTTTAGCGCGCCATGTTGAAGGACATCTCATTTCTCTAAATGCACATCGAGGAGGCTCTCTGGAGGAGCTATAACCGAGGATACACTGATGGGTCCTCCACGGGCGTGACACACCGCTGGAATCATTTCAAAACCATGGCGGGAGCAATGCATAAATGTAAGTGTTGATAATGATTCGTTGTATAAGTTATTTAAGAAGTGAAATGCGCGATCCAACTCAGCCCGTCTGTATGCAGTTAGAGCCCTCTAACCGCATTCCTTATTGACATTTCACCTGATATTCTTTATGTTGTCATCCACATTTTAACTACACCCAATCCTCCTACAGCATGCCATGATGTGTAAAAGTGCAAACGTTTATTTTTTTTGTAAGAGTATTACATCAACCAGAACTTTGTTTAGCATTCAGCACTATCATTTGGTTTGGGCTATGTTGTTATATATACACTAGAAAACTAGAAAGTCTTCCAACAGTTTTAAGCTACAACTTTTTCTTTGTCTTTTCACAGGGACAGAGCAAGACACTCTGACCCTCATTAAAGTGAGGGTCGAAAACGACAACCTTTTTACTGGCCGAAGGCACACTGCCAAGAAAGCCTGGGAGTGAGTGACATTTTCCTGGATTGGGAACATCAGCATTTACATATTGGTGGTTACAATTGGTATTTTAATATTGTCTGCTGAACCTGTGAGTTTAAATATCAATAGCTTTGATAGATGACACCTGTTGCTGCAGACCTTATTAATTGCTGACCAGCTTGAAACATGTCTTGTATCACACAGGGAAATTCTAAAGGCCCTTGGCTTGTGCGGTGCTGTAACCCCCACGCAGATCGGGAAAAAGTGGGATAACCTGAAACGGAAATACAAGGTAATGTGTTATCATTCTTTCGTTTACTCATGTGTGTCTGTGAAACCATGGTTGTGTCTGCTCCACATAGCTGCTTTTGTATAACTTTACCTCTCGTTTTTGTAGGAGTTGAGATGCCCCCCAACCGGGTCAGGGACTGACAGGGGAGAGGCCACAGCAGTATTTTACGGCCATGCATGAGGCCATCGGTGGGAGGCCATCGATCGACCCTCCCACCCTGATGGACTCCGCCACGGCTGCTGTGGCTTCTGGCAGTGGCTCAACATCCACTGAGGCTGTCCAGAGCCAGGCCACAGTGGAGGATGAGGAGGCCACAGAGTCTGGCTCAGACAGCCAGGACTGTGTTGAGCCATCTACCTCTGCCGGTCCCCCTCCCCGCAAAAGAAGAAAAAGCGTTTTACTACAGTTCCTGGAGGCAGAGGCGGTCAAGGAGGAGGACCGCTTCAACCGCCAGCAGGCAGCCGCGGAGGAAGCCTCCGCCAAATTCCTCAAGCTCTTTGAGGAGCTCGTTCGGAAGGAATAGTGTGTTTTTTGTTCTACCAGTTGGAAAATGTTCCTACATAAAAGTGTAACAAAAAAGTATCTTGGTAGCAGAAAAAATAACTAAAATATGTAAGGTTATCAGAAAAAAACCTACATTGTTTAACTGAACAAGTGTTAAAGGGCCCATGTCATGGCCATTTCCACTGATCATAATTCCATTGTTGAGGTATACTAGAATAGATTTATATTGTGTAATTTTTCAAACTCACATTGGTTTCTCATACAGCATCTCTGTAAACTACGTGTATTCACTGAATTTCACTCTCTGCCTTTAACGGCTTGTTGTAGCTCCAATAGCTCCAGCCCCCACCCTCCCTGTGAGCACAGTGTGCTCTGATTGGTCGGGACGTTGTGAATTGCGCTGAGCTCCGTGGAGGCGTTGTTTCCTTGTTAGCGATACACAGCCAAACTCATCTTGAGCACACACAAAGTCACAGCCGAAGTAAAAACAGTAAGTGTGGCTTGATATTGAGTAAGAAAAAGGTTGATAAACGCTGTGAGAATGGGTCTGCAGAGAGAATTTCACCGCAATCCCAACTGTCTGTTATCAGGAGGAGAAATCAGCTGAGTTGCCTGCTCCCTGCACACAGATGTGTGTGTGAGGAACTCCGTGGATTGGTCAATTTGGACCAATCAGCGGGGGCTTAACGTAACGGCTCCACGGATTGGTCCATTTCGTTCCGGGTACGGCTTGACATCATGCCGTACCTGGAACGAAATGGAAGAATCAAATGGACAATGACGTATCTCCAACGAGGCGTTTTGGGGAGGTATTTTCTGTGTTAGAGTTTTACTCGCTACAGGGTGTACTTTGAGGGTTTGTGACTCTGCACACCGTTTACATGCATAAAAACCTTCATAACACACAAGGGGACGGGTAATAACCGGAAAAGCATGACATGGGCCCTTTAAGATAAAAAACAGCCATTAAAAGAAACCCAATTCCTTAGAAAGTACTTCATATTCTACCAGTTGTTAAGTGTTGCATACATCAAAGTGTATCTAAAAGTATCGTAGTAACACAAGAAAAGAGAAAAAAGCATTGATGTTAACAAAACGGGGGGTTACGTATTGTAACCCTAGTTATATAAGCACAGGCGGAGCCCTCTACTGGACTCTATGGGTACTACCTTATCCTGCGTGCATTCTCCCACTGAGACTTCTATAGACGTAGCCGGCCTGGGGCGGGCGTACCTGAATGCGCGCGCATCACACCGTATAAAAGGAGGCCTCAGACAGTGCCCTGAGTAGAGGGCTCCGCCTGTGCTTATATAACTAGGGTTACAATACGTAACCCCCCGTTATATCTCTCACAGGCTCCGCCCTCTACTGGACTCTATGGGTACAGTGGGTGGAGCCCTGATGTATACGCGCACTGTCGTCCAACACCAATCCACCCTACTGCCCCTGACCGGCTTTTCTGGTCAGCAGCTGCCGCCCCACCTTCTCCTTTAACCCGGTTGTGACCGAGGAGAAATCCGGGCTGTGGCTGACAGAGCACACCCCGCCCCGCCCATAGACGGATGGGGAGAGCCCCCTCGGCCCTGTATGGGCTTACTACGCACCTGCCTTCCTGAATCCCTAAGGATAACAGGGAGAGCGCCAGCGCCCATGCCTCACACTCAAGCACTGACCCCGTGCAGAGTGTGAGAGGACTAAAATGTGGGGGGGCTACCCGTAACGGGCCAGCGTGCCCCTTGCCTATCCCGGGACCCTCAGAGGGCCCAGGAAAGGCGAAGGCGCATCACGTCCGGGGAGAGGGTCAGATGCCAACTGACCCACAACCCCCCCCCCCCCTCTACAAATCCTGTGTTGCCCCAGCAAGCACAGACGAGGAGAAAGAGCCAGACATGTCCAAGAGATAAAACCTTATAAAGGGTCCTGGCGTCGACCAAGATGCCGCTGTGCATATATCCTCCACACTCGCACCGTTGAATAAGGCTGTTGACACAGCTACAGCCTGTGTGGAGTGCGAACGAATCCCCGTGGGGCAGGCTCTCCCTGCCTGTCCGTAGGCATGTGCAATGCACTCGCAGAGCCAGCCTGCCAGGCGTTTCTTGGACAGAGCTTTCCCGATCACCCCGCCCCCGAAGCACACGAACAGCTGTTCGGTGCGTCTAAGGGCAGCCGTGCGCTCCACATAACATGCTAGCGCACGCACCGGGCAGAGGAGGTGCAGTTTAGCCTCCCTGGCCCCACCATGGGGGGAGACTAAAACCCCCTAACTGAATAGCCCTCGACCTGAACGCACTCCTTAGGTCTTTAGGCACAAAGGAGGGGTTCGGTCTAAGTGTCGCGCCGCTCTGGTCACCCCGAATTAGTAAACAACTCGGGTGCACCGACAGAGCAGTTAACTCGGACACTCTTTTGGCTGACGTTAAGGCAAGAAGCAAAGCTGTTTTCCACGACAATGCTTTCAGAGAGGAGAGCTCCAGAGGCTCAATGGTCCCGAGGCCAGAGCCTCACCATGTGAGCAGCCGACATGAGACCCAGAGTCTGCATGACAGTTAAAGCTGTCACTGTTGCCCCCTGTCGCAGCCTGTGCACCGCCCTGAGAAGGGGCGCACGTCTGCTCTCTGACAGGGTGGCACGCAGCGCGTCTGCATCGAGCACCACACCCAAATACAACGCCTGTTGGCGAGGTATGGGGGTGCTCTTTTTCCAATTGATCGCAAAACCTAATTTGGTTAGGTGTGTGATCAACTGTGCTGTGCAAAACATTGCCTGTTCCCGGGACCCAGCCATGACTATGAGGTCGTCTATGTAAAAGAAAACTTGTCATTATAATAAGAGTTAGAAATAGAAAACACTTGTTTACTTAACATGAAAATGTAAGTTCAATTGCTTGAAAACATGAGTCAACATAACTTGAATTTGTCAGTCGGTATAAATATAGTGAGTTAAGATAAGGTAAAGTTAAAGTTGATTTGACTAGATAATGAACATTTCTTGAATCTATAATGTAAAATTGTAAGTTTCTTTAACTCAAAGTATTAAGTTATAACAATGAATGATCATTAGTAAAATAACTTGTGTAACTTAACATTGAGTTGAAACAAAGTACATTTTTACTTTAAGTCAACTCATATATATGAGGCAGCCCTTGAACTTATGTTTATAAGTTAAAACACCCTATTTATTTTTACAGTGATGAGCTCCGTAATGTCCCCCTAACATGGCACTTAGACTATGTCCATCATCCTGGGAAACACAACTTCAAAGGGGCTTCCTTATAGTTAATGGGGCGAAGCCTGCGAGCTAGTTCAGGCAGTCAACTCGAGCACCAATGATACATTAACACGTGACGCACCTCGTCCCTCTTACAACCAACCAAACACATTCTCCTAAACATGCCGCTCTATTTAAGCTGCCAGGTCTTCCTGCCTCTGCCTCGCTATGCTGCTGCTGCCACTGCTGTGTTCACTTGCTATTGCTGCGTTCATGTTCATGTTCCTGCTGCTGTGTTTCATGTTGCTGCTGCTTGCCTGATTTCCTCACATTGCCGCCTGCTTCTACACAGTCACCCACGCGATCTTTAAGTTACCTGATGCGCTGCATGTTGATATGTCTCTCGCTATATCCGACCCCGGAACAGAGTCATCATCCTCGGGGGAAGATACCAGCCTCATTCCCGAAAAACAAGTTCGCTCAGTGCATGGATTAGACGCCCCGGGAACAAGCCGCAGCTCCCGCAGCACTCAGAAACGACTGGCCGGCTGGCCAGTGCATCGTATTCTCAATGAGCTATATGATAACAACATACCGGTCCCCTCTGGTCTCAATCACGAGGAGCTTTTTCATTTCCTCCAAGCAAGAGAAAGTTCAGAGTTGAACGCCAGCACCGCTAACAAACCCTCTCCCCACAAAGTGTCAGCTAAGAGGCGTGTTGTCTCTCAACCGGCGTGCAACTCGCCACCAAAAAAGCAGAAGCAAGCTGACTCCGGTATTCCCGAAGATGCCACCATAATGTCCACCATTCTCGGTGTTAAATCAGCGCTTGAATCCTTTAACTCCAGGATATATTCCCTCGAGCAAAACTCGATTTCAGCTGCCTGCAATATAAATAATGCTGGTCCCTCTTCTTTAACCAATGCTTCTACTTCTGCGTTCACCCACGCTGTGCCGCTTCCCGCCGACGTCAAACCCCTGAGGACTCTGGGAACTGCAGTCCCTGCTCCAGCCATGGGTTCTAGCTTCCTGCCCCCCGCAGCAGCAATACCTGACTCTCTCAGGAATCACATCCTAGCAGGTAAACTATACAATTCTGCATAAGGCAATGTTTAATTATATATAAAATATACTCCAGGCAATCGTATGTGTGTGTATAGGACATTTATATATAATTATGTTTTTATGCTCTGTTACGACCCGCCCTCTACTCAGTGGTAGTGGCTCGTGGGGAGACCTGCAACATAAAATAAAAACACACCAACACGCAGCACTTAACGGCGATTATTTATTTTAAAGCACAGCCGTTACTCACATGGGCCAACCGGCAAATGACCAAGGTGTGGAGGACTGGCAAAACAAACAAAAAGAAGGGGGCCTGGACCAGCCACACCACGGGCCGTAGGACCCAGAGCTTCCCTCCCCTACCCAGAGATCTAACAAAACCCTACGGGTAAAATAAAGCCGCGAAAACCTATACTACCAGATCCTCCAGAGTACACATATTGCCACATTAACACAAGGGATCTACAGATCCAAACAGCAGAGAGAGATTGTCCTCGGACGGAGTCTTCCGGCATAAGGATCAGGAGAGAGAGCTCTTCTCCTCCAGCTTCTCCTTTTAAGTCCCCAGCTGAATGGAATTAGGACACCTGGGGGAGGCGGAGCCAGGGGCGGACCAGGTGTACCTGCGCAGCAGAGAGACAGAGAAGACAACAGAAAAGGGAGCACGTAACATGCTCTCATTGGCAGGCCATGATGTTAATCTAGTTAAAATACTGTTATGTGGATCTGAATCTGTCAGAAGATTTGTGGACTGCGGAGATTTTTCCGTTCTGCTCAAAGATAGCGACTCAAGATTGTCAAAATCTCTCTCTTTGACAGAATTCAGTGTAGCTTTCGGAGTCTTTAGAGACACAATTTGTGAAGTATATCCTCAGCGCAGAGAAGAGCTTGATACCTATTTTGCTATTATTGCAGAACTCGCCCTCTCATACGGCGGCTCTCTTTTCTATGAATACCATAAATCCTTCTCTGCCAAAGCGGCCATGTACATTCAGATGTATAATCAGAGAATAGATTGGTCAGTAGTTGATTTGACCCTCATAAGCAGACATAAAACCCTTGAATGCTTCATTTGTGGTTCCTTCTCCCACTCAACTTCCCTGTGCCCAAGAACTGCTCGGCAGGATCTTTCCACCTCTAACTCTCAGCCCCAGCCTAGAGATCAAATGTTTCACACAAACAAATCGCCTACCAAAGAGAGAGGTATTTGTCCCCACAGGATTGCAGCACCGTCTATGCATTAATTTCAATGAAAATGTGTGTACCTATCCTAACTGCAAATTCATGCATGTGTGTAGTTGGTGTGGAGACGGCCACCCACGCTTTTTATGGTATTTCGCCTCCATTACATGAGACCTGGTCTAGCGAAAAGCATTAAGCACACGATTCAGCTTTGTATTTCCTCTTTCTTCTGTGTCAACCTCCTTCTGTGTCCTTATCCATTAGACATTTCTGTTGTGCGTATTTCTTTTTTCTTTTTTATTAATTCAAATTCCGCAATCAAGTGCAAAGTATTTAACCTGTTAAGCCAGGGTTGCCAACTTTGGGTACCTGGCTGGAGTGAGATTTTGATATCATGGGTTTAATTTGGTTTAATTACACATATGCGCACGAAATGACTGCTATCGTGTCAGCAGCGGGACCTTAGCATATAGGATATATATATACAATATATACAAATACACAATAATGGACACAGACTATAAAGGGCACACAGTTTCATTCACTAATGAAAGTCAAACATGTTTGTTTCCACTGTTTTATTGTGTGCCTGTGTTAATAAGCAATTAATTGACTTATCGTACGATAAATAAAAATGAACTCGATAACTTTTCTGACCTCGATAAATTGCCATTTACATGAGGATGTGACTAGCAGTTTGAAAGGATGTACTTGAATTATTATTATATATTATCATTATGTCAGTGGTATAAAATGGTCATACAACGGTGCCGACAATATTATCGTTTATCGCAATAATTTCCGGGAAAATGTATCCAACAAAATTCATTATCGTGAGAGGCCTATACATGAAACACACACACACACAAACAAATCTACAGACTTACTCCAAACTGCCAAATATATTAATTAACACACTCTCACTCTCATATACTCTTTGACTCTATTTTGGCCTAGTAGAACAATAAGCAGCAGACTTTTACTTTTTTATCATTTCTACTGGATCTTAGATCTGCGCATGCGCAATACGGGTCGGCAGTTGCGGCTCCAGAGTATTTTTGTTGGGTAATCTATAGGCGCGTTCACACCAAGTACTTTTCCCACAGTAGTTCATGAGAGTTCTTTTAGTTCTGATGAACTAAAGCATATCTCGTTCACACCAAAATGAGTTCCTGGGGGTGGATTAGGCAAATGAGCCGCTGACGTCACTTCTTCTTCTTCTGCTTTGGGTTTACTGGCAGGCCGCAAACAACTTCACGGCGAGTACAGTAGGTGGCGGTATGCACCTTAAAGTTGCAATTCGCCAAAAAACCGAGAGAAGAAGAAGAAAAACTTCCGCTTCCGCTGTATGCTTCTGTTTACCTTCCGACCTCAGACACGGTATGGAGTTGACGTTTTGGTGGTCGTGTTATACAGCTTCGTAACTGAGTTATTTAAGCCAATAACTCAGCCACAAATACAAATACAGATCGACCATTCAAATGCAATAGAAATGCTGAGTCGGAGGCGAAGGCGGTTAAGAAGCCTTAACAAAAGGATTGGACCACAAAAAGCACACGCTATGGACATGTTTCGCCGTAGGACAGCTGAGCATGATGACCATTATCACACCCAAAGAACAGCAATGGTACGTTCATTAAATCACATTAATACTATCTAATGTAGGATTTATGGAGTTATGTAGGGCTAATTTGTGTCTTTGTATGTATTCCAGATATGCGAATACTACGGAACGCGTCGTGTCCCGCGCTCTCTCTGGGTGAACAATAGAACCTCGGCCTGGTGGGAGAAGGTGGTGCACTGCCAACGTACACCAATGTGCAGTGGATCAAAGTGGATCTTTTCAACTCCTCTGTATTCGCCTGGAAGCAACGTTGGGGAGACGCAACCTAAAAAAATCGCCACCTAAAAATGTGTCAGTATTAATAACAGTGGCATATATATATAATCACAATAATACAAAATGAACTGTCCCAGGTGTAGGCAATTTGGGGTGAAGTGTCTTGCCCAGGGACACAACGACATCCTGACTGCAGTGGGGTTTGAACCTGTGCTCCCCTGATCCGAACACCAACGCACCAGACCACTGCACCACACGCCTCCCAACAAGTCATTGTACAGTTTATCAACGACGACAAGTTTTTCTTAATTTTTGTATTGAAGGCCTGTTGGATTTAATCAGCTCGCTTAGCACTGCCAGAAGCCCAGCCTGAAAGGTATTTTGTTGCTCCACCTCGATTCCTGGGCCTTGTGTGAATGCAGCAGCCGTTCGTCGTGCATCTCCTTGGCACGCAGGTCCTCATTCTCCTTGCTGACCATGGCACGGCGGTCCATCGCCCTGATGGTGTCAAGGAAGCTGTCATCGCGTGCCCACTTTCCTAAGGTGAAATATGCAAGACAACAACGAGACAACATTGTCCAACATTGGACATGGTGCAAGCAGGGACAGTGTACAACATTTATTGTTTTGTGCTTAATGTATGCTTGAACTTTGTTTTATAGGGATTAGTGGACATCAGTTAGATGTGTAACCTTCTTTCAAGGCCAGAGTAGTTACAGTGTAAGTGGATTGACATCTAACATAACATGACAATTATAACAATCAATAAAAAAAAGGAAAAATAAATAGAATTTCAATTACATTTCTACTTAAATGTGCAAAAATATTAGAACATCAGTCTTTGTGGCATGCAGGTAATCAACTGTTTAAGCTTTTACCATTAACATGTAGAATGAATGTTGCAAATGACTTGAAATTATAGCAACTACAATGTATTGTTAGAGGTAGCATAATGTCCAGCTAGCATGCTAATTGCTAACGTTATATTATCGTTTTATCCCGGAGGGGAAAACTAGTTTCTAATCCTGAGAGAAACACCTCGCCTGAAACACACGATTAGTGCCATGAGTTAGTGAAGCAAATTACAGAACATTGCACACTTATTCACAAGTCAAAACGTGTTCATAGCGGGGACGGCTGAGAATAGCTAGCTAGCTAGATGTTGTTAGCCAGCTTGGACCTATTATAGCAAGTTCTAGCATGGCTAGCTCGATCTACTGAGCAAATAAAAGTACATCTAAGACCAGTATTGTGCAAATTAAAACAGTGCAGTGCATGTATTTTATTTTACCTTCGTAGTCGTCCCGACATGACTTTGCCAGGTCTGCTAACTTTGCTGAGCCACGGAAACTGCATTCAGTAGAAGCTTCTGAATGCGGCGCTTCGCGTCCTCCGAGTAAATCGCCAGAAGCGCAGACACATCCTCATCACTCCACCGCTCCAATTATTTATTTAGTGTTGCTATAATAACTGCTTTCACAAAAGTAATCTCTTCGGGTGCGCTGCCCGAAGCGAGCAAATACAATGGCCGCTTACAACAAAAAATTCAGAGTCAAACGGGCGTGGTTTGCATTCCGCACAGCCAATCAGACGTACGAACTATTTTCTCCCACGACAGTCCCTGCTCTCTAGCAGGGACTGAAAAGCGGGTCTGACGAACTAATTTGAGCTACTTTAGTTCCTGGGGCTTTTTGGTGTGAACGCAAATATATCGTAGTTCTGATGAACTATTGTGGGAAAAGTACACCAAAGTACTCCGGTGTGAACGCACCTTATGGTAGGGCTAACCCATACAGTAGTGGGGCTCAAGTCAGTATTTGCAATGTAATTACATACACGCTCCCCCCGACAGTGAAACGCCACGCGTGAGGTTTAGATTATTTCCCTGTCTCAATCCAAATTGAGCTGTATGAAATAAAAACGCACATTTGTCTTGTAGTAAATAAAAAGGGCGACCTGGAGCCAATCCTGCAATTTCCCCACAGGTGAAAGAGTTGACATGCTGAAAACCCAACCCCTGCAGGGGGGTCTGGGGGGATTCTCCCCCAGGAGAGTTTTTTAAATACTAACATAAAATACACATTCTGGTACTCTCTTGAGAAGAAAAATAAATAAATCTATTACTACACGACATATTTAAAAAAATGAATGCCTTTTTTGTTACTTTGTTCTGAAAGCTGAACCTGCTGCTCCTCACAGAGAGAAGAGGGAAGAGGCTGTGTGAATTACTTTACATTGTGGATAAGGGTGGATAGCCCCCATTGTTCTGTGTGTCAAAATGAAAGACAGCCCACACACCTATCAATCATCAAACCGTGGGGTCTTATTTCATTACGTGTTGATTTCTATCAACACGTAATGTTGTATCGATGTATAGAGATGTACTACCGCAAAAGTATTCTCCGTCGGGACTTCCTGCAACAACACCACGCCGTTATCGTGATTCTGATTGGCCAGAAGACATTAAGATGTTCTATTGAGAAGACGATCACTACGTGACAAAAGTTTTCAAACCCGTTTCTAGTCTTCGGGTATTATTGTTTTTGGCGTGAGAATAGTTTGGGCAGCGTGAGAAAGTGAGATTGAGAGTGAAAGCGTGTGTCACACGCCAGATGCGTGAGAGTTGGCAACCAAGCCCGAGAGACCCCGGTACCGTGGCACTGCCGCAACATCTTGCAGGAAACAGTGTCTGAGGGCATGTTCATTTAATAAAACTATGAATGTTTTATATCCATGTAACGGGAAGAAACTCATCTAACTGATTTTTTTTTTTTTTTCAAAAGAAAACCCACAATGCTAACACTGAGCCTCTGAATTAGCAACGAGCGAAAAATGCTAACACCTTACTGCACCGAAAATCACTCACAAAACCTTATTATTTATCTTTTCACCACATCCAACACATCGATTCACATCGTGAGGTGACACAGAATCTATTGACACCGACATTACCACTGAATTATACGTATTTGCGACGTTATAAGCAAAAACGGACATCAAAACAGGTGATGCTAGGTAGCTAAAAATGCTAACATCTTTTACCTTGGCTCTGTAGTCTCTCCAAAGTGGTCTTCAATGGCATTAAAACGATAAAAACGCTGCTGAAGTTAATCCATAGGTTACTCTAATGTGTCTGTGTCCCTTTGAAATGATTTCTGATAATCCATAAGCATTAAAACTGCTTTTCCGTTTCCAGATGTCAAAGCTAGAGATAGGTTCACTCTGATTGAAAATTACATGTGCGAAGCCCCCACCTTTTCTCTTCACAACGTGTGTGTGTGGGGGACTCCCCCTTCGATTCTATTGGCTCTAACGGTCAGAAAGAGGTGTCAACCATCAAAATCGAGCAAGGGGGGCCAGAGATATGGAAAATCCACCCAAATGACCCCAGAAGTGGTTTCTTTTTGCTAGATCTCTCTAAAAAGGTCAAATGTCAATTGTTTTGCATCAATCTTGATACAGGGTACTTATTATATGTTGTACTTTGGATTCCTAAAGCTTTTAGTCTACTAACCCATCATCCAAGGGTGGTTTTCACTATAAGTAAAAAAGAATTTTTGGACGGACACTATAATTTACAGTTTTTTACTATGTAAAATCTGAATTTTCTTTAAAATAAAAAACATCTATATTGATTCTGACTTTTCTACATCCAACTCACAGGTTTATCATTACTTTGAGAAAAAAGATTATTGATTTAATCCTTTTAGAAGGGAAGATATGGTCATTTGTTCTGGGAATGTCATTTTCGAGCCTGAGACCTGAAAAACAGGCTCAGGGCTTAACAGGGCTTAACAGGGCTAGCAGGGATTCAGTTCCACATTAGACCTAAGATCCAGCGTCAGGAGCATCCTCGGAATCCTTCATTCAACTGCTTCTCAACAGCCTGAGAAGGCACGTCCTCCAGGCAATGATAAGATGGCCCCTACTATTTCACTGGTGCTTAAAGTTGGTTTCTAAGTTAAGGCAAGGGTTTTCACTATACATGGATTAATTGTTAGAAGCAGTTTGTTAGTTGCCCTTTATGGATTTCTCAGGTGTGGTGAATATGCACAGATCTCTTTCCTTTTAATCATCAGCATGATCTCACCTTTACTGATTTAACTTGGGATCAATGTACACATTGTTTTAAATATTCAATGTCTGTAAGTCAGAGGTGGGAGTAAGTCCTACATGTGCAAGTCATGAGCAAGTCTCAAGTCTTGACCTTCAAGTATCAAGCAAGTCCCTAGTCACTGTGGTGAGAGTCAAGCAAGTCAAGTCAAGTCATTGCTCAGGTCAAGCAAGTCAAGTCAAGTCATACAAAATTCTGATGAATAAGCCCAGTTTCCGCATTTAAATCAGTTAAAAGACAGTGGTTATGAAAATGGATTTAACCCACACTATGATCTTCATTACATACACAGTTAATAATTTGAAATCTAATTTAGACCGATGACAATCATATTAGATTCATATTAACCCTAGAACTGCAGACAATATAGCTAGGACTCAGTCAAAAAGTCTGTTCACAAAGGCAGAATTCCAGGTAAGAAAATCATATATGGCATTTGCCATTACACATATTTAATTTAAATTTCTGTTAACACTAGAACCGCCAACAGCGTCAGCACCTACATAGATATCATTTTCAAATCATTTAATTTGTTCCTCTTCATAATTTCTAACAAAAGTAGGACGACTTAAAACTCAGTTAATTGGGTTAATTTAGAAATTGCTTCAGTTTATCATCATAACAGATTAAAAAGTTCAGAATCATTTTACAATAAATCAAGGAATGATGCACTTCTACAAACAAAAACATCATAATTAAAACATTTAAACAAACTACTAAAAGTAGATGAACTACATTATTCAAAAGTTTACAGTAACTTCTGATAATAACACAGGGTAAATAAACGAGGCATCTCTTTTCCTCTCTCTCTCCCTCTCCTGACAGCCCGTCAGTATCAGGGTTAGTACAAATGAATCTCTTGGCGGTTCTAGTGTTCATTTACCGTTTTGTCTTCTCTTTGCAATGCTTAATCGATTTGAAACCAAGTCTAACGTAGCTTAAACTTAACGTTAGCTTTCTAGCTAACACAACACATTCACGCACCTTTCTCTGTGGGTTTGTTTGTAGTGACCAATGAAGTTGGATGTTGTGGTGGTCGTGTCACTGATCTTTATGCTGCAGACCCTGCATACCGCTGTTCTCTTCTTATTATCGACATCGACAACATAATCCTTGAATCCAAACTTCACTATTTTGGAGTAACGCTAGCCGCTGCCATGTTAACTGACACTCCTGCCGTCTAGTGGGTTGCCAGGTTTGCGCGCATGGCGCTATAATCACCCAATCACGTTTTTCGAAAAAACTAAACGTAATATCCAGGGTGCGTACGGGTGCTGGAAATCCTTGAAAATGCTTGAAATTGTACGAGGTGTTTTCAAGGTTTGAAAAGTGCTTGAATTTTGGGAATGGTGCTTGAATTTGGGATAAAGTGCTTGAAATTGTAAATGCTTTACTTCGCTTTTTAGATTAAAAGAAAATAAAGAAGTCGGAGCGCGCTTAATTGCTTCGCTTTTACATAAAACAGCTCCGCTCCGGCCTTCCCGCGCAATGCGCGTGACCGGCAAGTGTTTTTGTTACGTGTGTGACCTGGGCATTCTGATGAGAGTGATAGATGACAGTATGCCAGGAGGTTGCCGTTTCAACGAGCGTTGGCTAGCAGAAGACAAATACAAGCCATGGCTAAGACGAGGGTCAAGCGAAGCCCAAGAGTAGCCTCCTGCAAAGTGTGCAACAATAACGATGCGAGAGTCTGCGCTGACGACGAGCCACACACCACACGAAAGGTACGCCATAGTAGAGCATTTTAGATTAGGCTATCGTTGCATGTAAAATACATGACACTTTTCTCTGTGCGCGGCAAAACAAGCTCGCCAAAATAGCTTCACTAGTCTGGCAGTATTTTAAGTGTCCGAAAATGACAATAAAATAGCGGTATGCAACGTGTGTGTGAAGCAGAAATCCTGCAGCTCCACCCGCTGTGACGGACCGGTGAGCGGAGCCGAACACACATTAAGAGTTAGACCTAACACACTTAGCCATTTTATCTACCTCTGGAACAAGCTAAACTAGTTATAAATATATTTATTCTTCACTGTCGAGTCGCTCATTACTGGATCAGTGAGCTGCAGGAGATACTGACGGGCTGTCAGGAGAGAGAGAGAGGAAAAGAGAGCGATATCGGTATCGGCCGATACTGATTCCGGCGATCGGCTCCAAAATTGGCGATCGGAGCATCCCTAATAATTGTATATGATATGTTTTATAATGATTGATCATGAAAGTGTTATCAAAGCTGGTAAAGTTGCAGCTAGTTTGAATGACTTTGTATACTACAGAGTAGCTTGTGAATTTACTCCAGGTGGAACTAAAGTCTGATTTAACACTTGATTATATTTCACATCATTCATCCACATCTGTAAAGTAACTAAAGGTATTAAATACATGTAGTGGAGTCAAAGTACACCATTTACCTCTGACTTGTGTTTACTGCCAACCTAAAAGTACCTCAAAAATAGTAATCAATAATATATTGAAAAGTTATTTGGCTGATTGTTTTATATTGGCTCAGCCAGGTTATATGGGATGCCCAGTCTACGTACAGATGGGTCACACATTTTGAAATATTAAACTTAGTTTTCTTTTCTAACATTTTTCATTTTTCATCCTCATGTAGAATGCTATTATGAAACACACATTTGGTTGTTTATAGCATAAAGAACATCTGATTTAATGTGAGGTAGGGAAATAATCATTTGAGTATAAGTATGTGTATATAAATATGTAATTTACAACAGCTGTAAGATGCTTGAAAAGTTTGAAAATGCACCTTGAAAATGCTTGAAAAGTGCTTGAATTTGACTTTGGAAAAGGTGTAAGAACCCTGAATATCTCACTACAAAAACAAACGCAAATATTTAATTTTAAACAGTCAAGTCCTTTCAAGTCATCTGTCTCAAGCTTAAGTCAAGTCTCAAGTCATGAATACCAAGTCCAAGTCAAGTCTTTTATCAATGTTAGTCAAGCAAGTCTCAAGTCAAAAAATATGCGACTCGAGTCCCCACCTCTGCTGTAAGTTCTGGTCAAGAAACTCAAATCATCATGGCTAAGAATAACACTGTTTTCTTTTCTTTTTTTAATGCTCAACTTCCTGCACCATCGCCCTCAACACATGGGTCGGCGCCGCTGTTTATTATTGATGGCGGCAAACCCCTGACGAGATCAAGGTTCTCCAAACTGCGTCATCCCTGCCTAAGCTGCGACCTGCATGAGTTCCTGCACTGCTTGGCGAATGCTTTAATGTTCAAGAATGTATATCTGTTGAATTCTGTTTTTGCAAATCAGGTGGTTGCTGGGTTAGATTATATATCAATTTTAGCTCATAGTGTTGGGAAAGCTCATTGTTGCTGTTTGCAGACCTAGACATAGCAGTCACTAGGTAGTATATTCCCCTCAAAGCCGCGGTGCTTAAGGGGGATGGCTTTTCGGGCTGTTCCCGGGCCTTCACATAGCAGTCACTAGGTAGTATATTCCCCTAAAAGTCGCGGTGCTTAAGGGGGATGGCTTTTCGGGTTGTTCCCGGGCCTTCACATAGCAGTCACTAGGTAGTATATTCCCCTCAAAGCCACGGTGCTTAAGGGGGATGGCTTTTCGGGCTGTTCCCGGGCCTTCACATAGCAGGTTCACTAGGTAGTCATAGGTAGTATATTCCCTGCAAAGCCACGGTGCTTAAGGGGGATGGCTTTTCGGGCTGTTCCCTGGCCTTCACATAGCAGTCACTAGGTAGTATATTCCCCTCAAAGCCACGGTGCTTAAGGGGGATGGCTTTTCGGCCTGTTCCCTGGCCTTTACATAGCAGTTTCACTAGCTAGTGTATTCCCCTCAAAGCCACGGTGCTTAGGGGGAATGGCCACGTGGCAGGTTCGCCAGGCCCTAAACTTATCAGACTAACGTCTGCAGCGTCAGGCTCTCAGTTCATGCAGATAGTTATCTAATCTCACGCAGGTTTGGGGGATAGTTATCTAAATCTCCACGCGTGTTGGGGGATAGTTATCTAATCATCACTCAATGTTCTTTGTAAATCTGTGGAGTGATGAGGCCCGAGCCTAGACGCCAAACTCAACTATATTCTGCTATAATAAACATATTAAGAACACGTGAGTTGTCTGACTGAAATGGGGCGAAGCCTGCGAGCTAGTTCAGGCAGTCAACTCGAGCACCAATGATACATTAACAGGTGACGCACCTCGTCCCTCTTACAACCAACCAAACACATTCTCCTAAACATGCCGCTCTATTTAAGCTGCCAGGTCTTCCTGCCTCTGCCTCGCTATGCTGCTGCTGCCACTGCTGTGTTCACTTGCTATTGCTGCGTTCATGTTCATGTTCCTGCTGCTGTGTTTCATGTTGCTGCTGCTTGCCTGACCCACCACCACCCCAGCTCCACCCCAGCTTCCACCTGTAGGCTCGGGGGATAGTTATCTAATCATCACTCAATGTTCTTTGTAAATCTGTGGAGTGATGAGGCCAGAGCCTAGACGCCAAACTCAACTATATTCTGCTATAATAAACATATTAAGAACACGTGAGTTGTCTGACTGAAATAATGTAATTAAACAATAAAATGTCATATAACCTTATATTACCATAAAAGAGTCACTATGTCATATTATTAAAGAACACTATCTTATAGAAGGCTATACAACCACCACAGGTGACCAAAACAAGTCATACTATCATACTATTTGGTTTATCATTGACCAATGATGACCTAGTAAGATACTAACAGGTTTCACATCAAAGGGCTGAGAAAGTCTTATCAACCCCCTATTGTGCAATATCCTTATCAGGGGCTATATCTGGTTTATCATTGACCGATAATGACCTAGTAAGATATTAATGGATTAACATCAAAGGGCTTATCAGCCGCTATGGGGCAATATCCGCACAAATAACTCATAAAAGATAAGGGGTTCAAAGGTCTGATTTCAGAGTGACAGGTGCCACTTCAAAGGGATTTTTGAGGCGGGACTTCCGGTTTTTGGAGGTGGGACTTCCGGTTTGGGAGGCGGGACTTCCGGTTTTAGGGTCATAAATCATTCCTTATCAGGTACTTAATCTAAATCGAACATTTGCTGGGTTCTTAATACTACTGACCAGGCAAGGTACAAATATAACAAAGGAAAATAAAAACACAAGAGGAACGAAGCAGGATGAATTGTAGACCACGGGGGGCACAACCAGGGGAAAATCCAGAATAAGACTGAGACAGGAAATCAGGACCTAGGACCAACCGGACCACTCCAAAACCAAAACCAAAACCAAAAGAGAACACAAGGAAAGAATAATAATAATTTATATTTTATATCACTATTCTAGCAGTCCAGTGAGCATGTTGGACAAACAGCACTGACACAGCCTGAAAATAAAACACTCACTGGGTATTATGGAAGAAAATAAAGATCAAGCAGCTAACATCCCTCACCTCCTTTGACTGCGATTTGTCAATGTTTAAATAAATTGGCCCTGAAGCACCCTTTTGGACATTCAGGTGATATTGACAGCAACACTCACTTTGGTGGCAATACCAAAAAACAAGATGAAGCACACAAAAAAAGAGTGTCAGTTTCATAAGGAGGATCACAGGCTCCAAAACATCAATGAATAGGAACTGTGAAATAACCATAACTCCCCGCTGAGCCGACCTCCTCATGTCTGTCCCCTCAGGGATACTGGCCTCTTGCACAGACAGACAGATATGTAACATGTTGCTGACACGAAAGTGGAAGCCAAACAATTGTAAAACACCAGGAAGTGTTTTTTTCTCATTTGATGCAATTCATTTTTCATTTCAAACAAAATTAACAGAGACATAATTTCTAACAAAATGACTGTCCTCTGGGAAGCCTTTTTTTATAAAAATACACACATTCCAACATGCTGAGTTCAGAGGATTTGTTAAAACCAAGAATCATGGAGAGCTCAAATTAACTTTCCTAATATGCCAAAATCAAAACCTCACTTTAATTAGTACTCTGCAATCAATTCTTAGTTATTTCTTAAATTCTGGCACAAAGCTGCATGATAAAGGTGATTTAGGATTAACTGGAGAAAATTGCATGTTTTTTAGCTGATGTTTTTATCTGAAGCAATTGGCATACACTAATGGGTATTGAAGATATTCCTACAGAGGAATTTGGGGATCTTTGACATGTAACTGCAGGGGATGGGATGACCCTATGATTGGTAGATCACACATTAACCCCTCTGAACCTAATTTATAAAGACAGAATAGAGCAGCACTATTTTTTTCCAGCATATTCGCACAAAAAAAAGCATATTAAATAGGCATTTTCAGTGGTAATCAGCCTAATACATATAGGCTAGCAGGGGCCTGTAACACTTACGTAGTAGTTTGTTCAGAACGCCCTTCTATTCACATGGTTTGTCACCAATACAAGCTCCAGTCCAAAGTGAAGTTAGGAGTTTAGCTCAGGGCTAAACAGGAAGCTAAAGTCAGTAAAGGGGTATAGTTTAGGTAAGACGATGTAAAAGGAGAGTATTTGAACTATGACTAATTAGTCAAGAAGCAGACGACATAAATAGAGAAATTGTCATGAGCTCCACACCCTTTTAGTATGTTTTGCACATCATTAACTCTTCTGTAATTAAATAGCAATCAGCTAATTCCCTCCTTCTGGTTTCCCTAGCCTGTCTCATCTTCTTTAACTCATTCCCTCATTAGCCACTAAGCTTATATACAAAGTGTATGGTCAAATTATCAACTTTGCTTAGGAAGGTTTGTAACGCAGTGAAATGACCCAAAAGTACCCAAGTGTCAGCCATGATAAGAGCTGTTTGAATGATCTAAATAGAGTTTCAATGCTTCCTTTGTAATCCCCCTTAGTTTAGGATAAACTGGATAACCTTTTCTGAAATGAAGAGATAGTGCTGTCTACCACACCTTGCGTGACACAACATTGTAGACCGCTGTACAGAAGGTTGTCGTTTCCCACGGCAGACACACAAATTCTTCTTCACATCTTCCCTTAACACCATGAAGTTTTTCCATGAGGTTAAGAAAAAGTGTTTAGGAAAAGACATAGTACCTGTATTGTTGTTTACAACTTGACCAAAACCCAGTTTTTCTTCCACTTAGTGAAGATTCTAAATGTTTCTGTGTCTTGCCTTTGGGTTCAAGTCTGCCTGTATCAGTGAACTTTACAAAAATAGTTTTAACTCTCATCCTACCAACAGCGGAACCTACAGTTAAAAATGTTTTCACATACCACACGTGTTATTCAATAATTCCAAATATTTTTCTTCTAATGATTGAATTTGATTGTTAACTGTTTTAATTAGTGTGTTTCAAAATGATCAATATCTATAATATCAATTGGGGTGCCAAGAATATGCCATCACTTTTAGCAATAATAAGAATGTCTAGAACTCTATGAGGAAATGACACTTACATTGGCGTAAATATTTTACTAATGAGTTTATAGTCCCAAGTTATGCAAAAACGAAATCACAAATCCACCTCTATACATGTGCCTTTTTTTGTGTATGGGGTGCCAAGAATATGACATTACTTTCTGCCCCAAACTAAAGGTTTAAGAACAAAATAATGTGTTGCTTTTATTTTTATTGTTGAAAATCTTATCAAATAAACATTCATTTTTCCCTCTAACAAGATCTAGACTAATATCCTGTCAATCATACTTCAAAGACGATGCCCAGGGTTGAGCAGTTTTTCTTATTTTGAGCTTTTTCTGCATGTGATGAAACGTTCTGCAACTGTAACCTGAAGTTTCAACCAGGATATAAAGTAAATGTGCTGAGCAATTAACAGTAATTCATGACATTTTTGGGAGCTGAAGGCAAGACAACAAACACAGAGAAACATAATAATAACTCGCAAATCCTTTTCCAACAATTTCATTCCGTTTTATTCACAGCCAATAATGTATGATGTGTTTAAAAAAAAAACTGCACACACTCATGCAATGCAAATGGTAAATGTCAAAGAAAAACACACACACAGCCCCCCACTCCCAACACACACACTTATCCCCATCTGTCAAAGAGTCACACCTTGACACAAATACAAACGAGCGTACACAGCTGCACACATTGTCCACAAATTGCATTCATTCACAGCCAATACTATGAGCTGTCAAAAAAAACACACACACACCTAAATTCATAGACCATTTTACAGTATCTGGCTTTCATCGATGGGGAGTGGCTGTATGTTCTGGAATGGTAAATATCAGAGGAAATGAGTTGTCCAGCCATGACAACTGGGCCATCTGTCTCCCACAGCAGAAGCAGAAAAAAAATAAGAAAAAAATCAAATAATAGGACAGAGAATGGATGGAGGAAAACAGAAAAGGCTCTGGCTATTTGGCAGGAAATATAATAGATAAATATATATTTATTAATAAAATGTATAAGTCAAACGTTATGGGGACAAAGGAATACAAAGGGAATTCAGGGAAAGGGGTACAAAAAACCACAAAGACTAACATTTATAATGCTGTTCATGCCGGATGCCATCCATTATTATTATTATTATTATCAGAGATCCAAGGATAACAAAAAATATAGTGTCCGTCCAAAAATTCTTTTTTACTTATAGTGAAAACTACCCTTGGATGATGGGTTAGTAGACTAAAAGCTTTAGGAATCCAAAGTACAACATATAATAAGTACCCTGTATCAAGATTGATGCAAAACAAGTGAAATTTGACCTTTTTAGAGAGATTTAGCCAAAAAAAAACACTTCTGGGGTCATTTGGGTGGATTTTCCATATCTCTGGCCCCCCTTGGTCGATTTTGATGAATGAAATCTCTTTATAACCGCTAGAGCCAATGGAATCGAGGGAAAGTTCTATACACACCAAAACGTTAACAAATAAGGAGTGAGAGTGACGCATGACCAAAACCGGAAGCTGCATACACTCTGGTGGCTACCATTAGCAGCTAACTTTTCCGCTCCGATTTTTACATAAAAAATGGAATTATGGATTATAAATAATTTTTTAAAAGGCACAGGTACATTATCAACCTATGGATCAACAGTTGTAGCATTTTTATTTTTCGTTTTAATGCCATTGAACACGTCTTTTGATCTAATTGACAGCGACGGTGAGACGATCTGCCGTAAAAGCTCCGTAAAGGTACGTGTTGTGATGTCTGTGTTTGCTTCCCCTGTCGCAAGTTCGGATCGCTCAGTGATGATACTATACCTAAATAATCAGTGGAGTCTCAGCTTTAATCGGCTATATTGTATGTGCAGCTACGATAAGTAATAAGGGTATCTTTATCTTGAATTGTGTGCCGCAGTGCGTTAGAATTTTTTCGCTCAGGGGTCATTTAGACGCTTCTTATGACACTTGTGTTTTGTTTTGGTAAAAATGGTTCATATCTTCAGTTAGCTGAGATTCTTCCCGTTAATCTGGTGCTACACATTAATAGTTTCATAAATGTTAAGAAGCCCTGAGACATTATCTCGAAAAAAAAAACGGTGGGAGGGGTCCAATGGGGGGACCGCCGTGCTTAAGAGGTTAACCTATTTTTTTGTCACAGTAGCTTAACAAGATCCACTTCATGTAAAACTAAGTACCTTTTGCCTTTGTTTCCTAGCTAAACCAGCTAATACTGTGTCTCAATTCAGACACTTCCCTTAATGTGGACCTATCATGCTATATTTAAATGATATATTGTAGGGCCATACCTATATAAGGTATATTTATACGTTTCTGTTTTCAAAATACCAAACAGATCATGCATTTTAGCCATGCCTCATTTCGCTCTATGTGCTGTTTGCTGTCTACGGGTCTGATTCTGCTGACCACGCCCCCCTGCAGGAGAGGGTAGCCGTGCTCTGATCAGCTGCTGGGCTGTCAGAAGAGGGGGAGAAAAAGAGATCTCCGTCCTCCGTGTTTTATTATATAGAGTCGTTATTCATTTGTTTTAAAGCTCAATAAATAACAAAGAAGACCTTTGACCGGCACTTTTCTAATTTTGTCCGGAAGATTTAAACTTTAACGGACATCTTGACCGGCGAAACAAACTGAAACTGAAACTCTGCCGCACGGTCCCCTCGTTCCTTGGAAGAGGCGGAGAGGTGGGTGTTTGTCATCTGCTGGTGGACTAACCGGAGAGAATTACAGTGCTTGCCTCGACGGGGAGGGATTGCATTGAATTAAAGCAGCGGGAGCAAACGCTTGCCTTGGGGAGGGAGAAAAAAAGCCACAGCGGAGAATAAACAGAAGGGTAACCATGGTAACTATGGGCGGGAAGTCTTCTTCGCTGCTTTTGTGTCAGACTACAGCGCCACTTACAGGCCTGGCATATGTACTACAGCGCTTTCGAGTGGCAATGGCCGGCCGTGGCCCAACCCCACATTCCCCTGATAGGTAGAGAGTTGGCCCAATAGCCGTAGCGCCACTTCTGTGACGACATAGAAGTGTTCAAATCTGGATCAGTCTGTATCAGATCCGTTGCAGCCCCTTTTTTAGAGATTTGGGTATGGAGGAAAATAGAGAGGGTTGTGTTTTCTGACACTTGGTGGGTTCCCTGGAACACCAGGGACACATATTCATGTATAAAAGACGTACAAAAGTGCATTTTGCATGATAGGTCCCCTTTAATATACAGCCTTTTTGCACACTGTAAACACTTGTGCAGTGTGTGAAATTGGACCTTGTAGCGCTTTCCCAAATTGTAGACTACTGCTGTGCCCTCGCTGGTTGTGAAGATAGTCGCTGTTAGCCAGCTAGCTAGCAAGCAATGTTATAATTTGAAGCAAATCATTACAGCCTGATCAATTGACCGAATAAAATTTAACAATGGCTTGTTTTTGACAACAATATAGTGGTACGTTTGCTAAATAAAGAAAACAATCCGCATGTGAAACTTTTATTTGTATAGTGGGGTGTTCATCGTAGCAACTGCAATCCAGTATCAAGTGTTCCACACAACTTTTTGACCGATACAAGTCACACTCCAGGCATACTCATCTTGCACTGCATTTTTCTATGCATTGAGACACACTTATGCACTCAAAATAGCTAATTTAAGACACCGACACAGACATTATGTTAGCCTCCTCAGCTAACTGCTCGTAACATGCTAACAGAAAGTGATTATTGTGAGCTACAATAAGTTAGCAAGCTGAAAAGCTAATGACCTGTGAATACAAAACTGCCATCAATCACTATTTTGAAAAATACATCTATTAAAAACATTTAGGGAGCCATCCTTATTGTTAGTTACATCTGTGCTTGGCATTTAGGGGAAGTTCTATATTATAACACTCAAAAGTGAATTAAATTTTCTTAACTGGTTGGCCTTTAACTCCTGCTTGCATTATGTTATTATAATTAAATATATATTTTTTACCACTCAATGCACTCTTAATATCTAATGTTTAACTGCACATTTTACAGCTCTTAAACTTTAAACTTGATGCTAAAGAATTAAATATCATACTCAAAATGTGCATTTAGGTCTGACTGGTGCATACCAGCTGAGGTCTGAAGAATAAGTTGCCAATGCCATCTAGCCAGGTTAAAAAAGAGCCACCTTTGTTAAACTAAAAAACTTTAGCTTAAGGCTCAACATACCTCACTGACCCTCTAATCCCAAAACGTAGTAGAGCTCACAGGTACCTCTCGCAAAAGTAGTGGAGTATTAAAACCATTGGGATTTGTTAAATCAAGGTTAATGCAGGTAAACCAACATCCATGCAGTTCTGCTTTGGGATGGATTTCCCTTTTCATTGCCTCATAGGTCCCAAGAGCCCTTCTGGAACCCAGTTTATCCCCCCTGCAGCAGTGACACATTTTCAACTGGCTCTCCTGAGACCTACAATGGAGTCATTACACTTTGATGTGGAAAACACTATTTGGTGGCTTAGAGGTGCAGCTTTTGTTCCCAATACTTCAAATTCGATGAAGAGTCTTGAAAAATAGATTCATTTGTCACATTTCCTCTGGTGTAAAAAAATGCAGCCATAGACCTCTTACACAAAGACAGGGTAGTTGGCAGTTTAAGATGTGTCTTAATTGATGTTCTTGCATTCATACAAACAATATATTAAAAAAAAAAGGCTTTGAAGCTCAAAGTTAACTCAATATCGACTTAAGCAAAACAGAACTTGAGGTTTGTGGCTAAGTGTGCCATTTTAATTTGAATGAGCAAACCTGTTATTTTCTTATTGTGCATTTTTCTAAATGTTTAATTGATTATTAAATTGTACTGAAACAGTCCTCTTTTTAAATTTCCACTGCTCTTGCCACTTTGTTCAATAAGTCAGTAGTGTAGGCACTTTGAATAAAATATCCTAATGGTTTAAAATTGAAGGCTCTTAGCTCTTGAGAACTGAAACAGAATCTGAGCAGATTGAAGCGTTCCCTGGACTATCCCCTCCTTCCAATGCAGAGCCAAGAGTACTGCCAGCATCTCCAGTGAATAAACTCCCGGATAATTTGATGTATGTTATTCTTCCCGAGATGGAAAAAGCAGCCTCGGTTGTCTGATGTTCAAAATCTTTTGAACCGTCAGTATATGTACATACAATAGTGGTGAAAACACTGTTAACAGGTTCCGAGCAAGTACATGTCTATCTGAGGTGTAAAGTGTGTCCATGACTCTGGAATAACTACTGTTAGACTCAGCTTGAGATGAACACCAACGTCTTCGGCATATCTTTTACACACCAACATCTTGCTCTTTATCCTTTGCGCCCCAGCTCTCCTGCTATACCACTCTAGTTTGGTGTTGTTTATGTACTTGCCGTTGCTCCCAGTTGGTCATAAGCAGCTTACTTTCAATGAATAGTATGAACTCCTGTCAGAACCTGGAGGGAAGCAATGGGGGTGGACTTTTATGCTTCACAATACTACTTTTTCTTGTTTGTAATTAGGTGTTTGAAACAAAACTTTTCGGGCAGAATCTTAGGCCTTATTCCAAACCTACCCATACAGCCTACCGATGCTGATTAAAGACCGTTGTTACAAAAATACACAGTTCCTCTTTCTGCTGGAGATAGAGGTGTTCGTCCCAAAGATTGCCGCTGTATATACATCCTCTACCCTCATGTAGGCACTCCCTGATATTTCAAACTTTCTGACACTTTTCCACTATTTTCTTCTGATCATTGTACTTATATATTTATTATTACAATAAACCGTATTTTATTCCTGTACAGTATTTCATTTTACATTCTGTTTTTAGCTCATCTTATATTTTATTTTATACATGAATATAGTTTACTTCTTACACATTTACTTGCACATTGGTCACTTGCAACATTCTCTTTCACCATTTTATCTCTGTTTCTTTTTGCACTATTATTATTGTCTTCTATATAATTAGGTTGCATTGGTTGTAGCTACTGTGCTTATTACAATAAAGCCTTTGACTCTTTGAATCATTGACACTAAACATCTCTAATGCTCTTCCACACATTACATTACATATCATGTTCACACATCTATAGACTGTCGTCACAGAGAACTCTTTTACTTGTAAAAAACTACTGTGTTGGATTTCTTTACTGAAAATGTAAATCCTCAATTGTATCCTCCATTGATGTGCAAGAGGTTCCCTTCCTCTTTTTCACAGTGACTCATCCCATGCAAAAGAGATCTACCAATATCTTACCCTACATTTCAGGGAAACAATACAAATCATTGACCATTACTCAAAATAATGAAAAACATATTGGTTTCCCTATTCCATTTGCTGCTACAAATCACAACCCGGCTTTATTTTTCCTTTCCATTTCTTTACCCCAAATCTTTTTTTAAATGTGTTAGGGAGTACAACTCTAATGCAAACAACTAGACGTAATAGGACTTTGGTGGATTCTGATAAATTGGTTGGAGCTTCAGATACAAGTAAATCTGGAGGTGTGAAGTTAGAAAAAAGCAAGCTTAACAGCTCCTTATCTTTCCTTAGGCTTGTGTTCTGCTGCTGTTTTTCTCTTAATTAGGTCTTGATTGGCATTTGTGAACTTTGCAAAGGGTAGATAAGGAGGTACTATATTTCCAACAGCTTTACTCGCCTCTAACAATTGTAAATGTTTTAAGGATTTCTCTTTTTAATCCGGTGGAGCTCAGAGTTTTCTATTATCTTGTTTAGTATGGCAATATATTTCTGGGGGAACGGTATTAGTGCTCCCTTCATAATGGACAGGGACTTTCTGCCTGAGCAGTTTTTGAAGAGATTGCGTAGTGATCCATTCTTCCCCCTGTCTATATTCACTTATATGATGGAGGTCAGCTGACAACCCATTTCCAGCCCAGCAGGGTGGACTGTATGAGGAGCTTGTCCTTGGATGAGGGGCATATGGAGATATAAAGAATAAGAGAGGAAACATGCCAGGAAGAACATCGTGTTGATACATGCTACACATGTCAACAGAAGAGGGAATGAAAAAAATAATTGTGTATCCATGGCACATTGCTTTTTCAGGGTTGACCAACAAACAGACAAGTAAATACTAGTTTAAACTTGATACAAAGACGCTTTGTTACTTACACCTACATCACATAACGACTTTCGATTATTCAAAAATATCTTTAAAAAATAATGTAATCTTTACAGTATATAAACAAGTATGAGAACACAGTATAACAACCTCCTCAAAGTACTTGCTACTAATATCTTCTAAGACACATTACCTTGACAATAATATTAACTTCTTTCCTCACTTTGATATCGTTTTTATATTTGTGGAGAGCTTATTTTATACTTTGGATTCATGATAGCTAAACTTTCCCCATAAAGAAAAGAAAAATAGAGCAAAAGAAGGAAAGAGGTTCAAAGACAGAGCACCGGATGTCAGAGAAATCAACAGAAGAAGACAGACAGGAAGTAAACACTATACCTGTATGGGTTCTGGCAGTGTTTAAAGACTTTATGGAAAAGAAAATGTGAACAGACTTAAACAATTACATAAATTACAGGTCTCTTTTTTCTTAGCGTAAGCAATATGACAATTTTTAAACACCAAATCCTTTTACATCATTATGGTGATTCATATTGTTGGTTTATTCAGTATGTAGCCTTTTAATAAAGTGGACTACTGTACAGCAAGGCGGTCATTCATGAAAGAAAGAACACCGACAGGGTGAGCAGGATCCCTGATCATATAGCTTAACATCCACTTCTCTTTCTCCACTTATTTTCTGTCTTTTGTGGAGGCCAATTCCCCCTCGCGTTGTCTCTAAAGACCAACATCACTAGTTATGATAGATAGGGTTTCACCGTTATGGTAGTTCTCTCATTTCCGATTTCTATCTCTCTCATAGAGAGAGAGAGAGAAGAGAGAGAGAGAGCGAGAGAGCTCAGAGAAGAGAGGAGAGAGAGAGAGAGAGAGAGAGCAGAGAGAGAGAGAGACGAAGAGAGAGAAGAGAGAGAGAGTCTAGCGCTCGAGAGCGCGGAGCGATTTAGAGATAGATATATAGCTGATCATCTAGTAAGGGATCGAGCTCGAGAGCTCTGAGAGCTATATACTCCGCTCTCTGTGCTCTACATCTCATCCTCTCTCTATCTCTCTCTCTCTCTCTCTCTCTCTCTCTCTCTCTCTCTCTCTCTCTCTCTCTCTCTCTCTCTCTCTCTCTCTCTCTCTCTCTCACACACACACACTATGACTGTTCTTGATGAAGAGCGATTGCAGTCGTCGATGCTGGTAACACTCCCCCTGCTCTGTCACTCATTAGTGCCCCCTCCCTATATTGTGTCTCAAATTCTCCCATGTAATGATGGATGGGTCGGGGCAGAGAGGGTTGCTTGTTAATCAATCTGCCTGCCAATAAAACCTGAAGCTGCTCTTATCTGCCTGTGTGTTGGTTTGTCATATGGATTTATGTGTAAAATGTTCTGCAGTTTTCACGAGGTTGGGAGGCTTTACATATAATACTTATTGCTTACTTTTATTCTGTCATAGCACTCAATATATAAAATGGAAAAATATGGTAGCTTGAGTTTACGGCTCAGAGGTTTATATGAAAAAAAAAAAGAGTTTTACCTGGCCACATGCAAATACAGTCTTAACAATGTGATTTTATTTTATTTATTTATTTAATTTTAAAGACCTAATTTGACTTTGAAGGAACATGATTGTAATATTATATAAAAAGACTGATTACTTATTATTACTCCTTTCATGTTACTATGAAGTATCATCAGTTTGCCTAATTATGCAGATGAGACATAACACCACAATTACACATTAAAGGTGGGGTAGGTAAGTTTGAGAAACCGGCTCGAGATACACTTTTTGTTATATTCCATGGAATGCTCTTAACATCCCGATAGCAATGAATATCTTAAGTGCTTTGACAAAAAATCCATAAAAATATCATCTGTGGAAGCCGTAATACTGTAAAAAGCACGACCAATCATTTTAGCCGGCCCGGCTAAAATAACTGGATGGCCTACCTGCCTGTCAGCCTTCCATCTGTGCACAAACTTATCTCGTGCCCTCATTGGTCATGTGCGCGTTCGTGTGTGTTGGAGGAGGGGCTCTATAAGGAAGTGGCAGATTTTCTCCGATTGTGTATTTTCAAATTCTAGCGATCTCGAGCCGGTTTCTCAAACTTACCTACCCCACCTTTAACCTGTTAAGCCCGAGAGACCCCGGTACCGGGGCACTGCCGCAACATCTTGCAGGAAACAGTGTCTGAGGGCATGTTCATTTAATAAAACTATGAATGTTTTATATCCATGTAACAGGAAGAAACTCATCTAACTGATCATTTTTATTTTTTTTTCAAAAGAAAACCCACAATGCTAACACTGAGCCTCTGAATTAGCAACGAGCGAAAAATGCTAACACCTTACTGCACCGAAAATCACTCACAAAACCTTATTATTTATATTTTCACCACATCCAACACATCGATTCACATCGTGAGGTGACACAGAATCGCTTGACACCGACATTACCACTGAATTATACGTATTTGCGACGTTATAAGCAAAAACGGACATCAAAACAGGTCACGCTAGGTAGCTAAAAATGCTAACATTTTTACCTTGGCTCTGTAGTCTCTCCAAAGTGGTCTTCAATGGCATTAAAACGATAAAAACGCTGCTGAAGTTAATCCATAGGTTAATCTAATGTGTCTGTGTCCCTTTGAAATGATTTCTGATAATCCATAAGCATTAAAACTGCTTTTCCGTTTCCAGATGTCAAAGCTAGAGATAGGTTCACTCTGATTGAAAATTACATGCGCGAAGCCCCCACCTTTTCTCTTCACAACATGTGTGTGTGGGGGACTCCCCCTTCAATTCTATTGGCTCTAACGGTCAGAAAGAGGTGTCAACCATCAAAATCGAGCAAGGGGGGCCAGAGATATGGAAAATCCACCCAAATGACCCCAGAAGTGGTTTATTTTTGCTAAATCTCTCTAAAAAGGTCAAATGTCACTTGTTTTGCATCAATCTTGATACAGGGTACTTATTATATGTTGTACTTTGGATTCCTAAAGCTTTTAGTCTACTAACCCATCATCCAAGGGTGGTTTTCACTATAAGTAAAAAAGAATTTTTGGACGGACACTATAATTTACAGTTTTTTACTATGTAAAATCTGAATTTTCTTTAAAATAAAAAACATCTATATTGATTCTGACTTTTCTACATCCAACTCACAGGTTTATCATTACTTTGAGAAAAAAGATTATTAATTTAACCCTTTTAGAGGGGAAGATATGGTCATTTGTTCTGGGAATGACCAGAAAAACAGGCTCAGGGCTTAACAGGTTAAATGATTGGCATACTTGCCACTTCATTTTCAGAGTTATTACTGAAACAGTGTGTCTTCATTTCAACTCTGAAGTAAACTAAAGCAGGCTTTTCATTTCTTGCTGACGTGTATTTATTTGGCTGAAATGACTCTTGCTGGAAATCAACAAAATGTATGACTTTTGGAATCTAGTATGGGCTCAGTTTTGTTTTCTCTTAATAAGAATACTTTGAAAGCAGAACATTTCATCAAATTCATCAAAGTCAGAAAGAATCATCAAGGCTGGCAAAACTGGATTGTTTACAAAAAATCTGTGGAAGCTGGTTTCAGAAAAACTGTGTACTTCGTGTACTCCTTTTGCTTGATCCAAGTTAGTGCTGTTTACTCTTTTCCACTACTATATTTGCGTGACAACTAAAGTATCTTTTCTTCGAAAATTATAAATGGTAGTGTGTCCTTAAGACTCATTGTTTTTTCATTGACCAACATACAGGATTTGATGTTGCAATCCTGTGTGCCTTAATCCAAGGTAAGAATTCATAACGAAGCTCCATTTAGATGGCGGGAGATTGATGAGCTTCCCCACATTTTGTGACTACACAGTACACAGGGCTATAGGGCCATAAATCTAATGGACCTTCAGCAAGGCAGCATCATTCACCTAAATGTTACGGGACTATGTGAATAACTGGGCTTGTCAAACTGGGCCCTCCCATCACAGATGCTTGGATGGATTAGACCCGCAACACCTCGATAAGGCTCAAGGACTTCCAGAACAAACTGCGTCACCAACAGATCTCCAACAGTAATCATTACTACTTTAGATTAAGAAAAATGCTTATCCCTGGTGTCAGCATTGCTTCCTGGTTCCTAATACCTCTGCATATTTCTACAGCATTGGAATTATAAGAAAGCTGTTGGTGGCTTCAGACAGCCTGAAGATCCTAAGTCAACTCTTTCCAGCTTGTGACACGAAGGAAATTCTGTTCGAAAATCATTTTAGCGGAAGCCAATACCATAGTTACGGATGATGAGTGGGATAAATGCCTAAATAGTCAGAACTGGAGGCAATGTGCGTGGATGTTGAGAATGAAATGTTCAGAAACTCCCTTTGCAATAAATAATTAGCCCACTCTGTTTGAGAGGAAGTGGATTAATCGGAGATGTCTTGGGATTGCCCAAAAAGAAAAAAGTTTGGAATAGGGTAATGAAGGAAATTAAAGAGATCGTGAAGTTAAACCTATTATATGAACCACAAAGGCTGTATTTAGGTAATATAGCATCAATGGGGCTGGGAAAAGACAAGATGTATATGCTCAGAATTCTGGTATTAACAGCCAATAAAATGATTATGATAAACTGGCTTAAACTCCATCCCCTACCTTGGACCAATGGACCCAAAGACTCAAGGCAGTTTTTCTAACAGTATTATTTGTATCTGTACCATGTTGTGTGAGGCTCACTGTCAATGTACTTGTTTAGACAAATGTTAACAAAATAATAATTTTAGCATTATGTTGCTGACAAACCAGAGCTGGTATGAACAGGTTGAAGAGCCTGTCTTAATATTTATTTCTATATTATTGCCAAACCCTGAATACAGTACTTTTAATTGTATGCCGTCCTCAGAGAGTTAAAGACCGTACTGTGCAAGCTTCTCATTACGACCCGTAGTTAAATGGCGCCCTGTAGTGTGCGTGAAAATGTGATGTTCAACATAAATAAATCTGCTGAGGTAGTACAGATGTAGCACTCCAGATAGAACTCCAGCTTACAGCTTCCTGCCTAAGACCAGCGTCTGGGAATGTTAAGCCCTCCCACTATTTTCCAAGAGGGCATTGCCAGATTTTCAATTTCAGGATTTAACCAGGAGATGGCGCTTCATTCACAAATACAGAAAGACAACTTTTCATGGACTTTCAGTTGTGTTTTGAAGAGCATTTGAACACATCAATATTTTAGATCAAATAAAGTATATCTAATCGTGTAATTCAATAATATATAGTCTTTATATATTAAATAATCATAATAATAATGTAATTGTTTACATTACACTTCTTTATTTGTCATGCTCATACTTTTACCTTTACAATCGTTTGCTTTAATATGCAGTATATTTTTTGCATATTTTTGTGTTTGCTTCCTCCTGCTCCCTTTCGGACACATACTGTATGATTTATTATTATTATTAATATGAAGATATTATTAAGATAAGATGTTACTTTATTGATTGAACATTTTAGTTTAGAATGTGCTATCCCACGGTAATTCAGAAGGCTCACAGGTCACATTCCGACCATTATTTAAAACAATAGGTGCTTTCACACCGTCTACAGTTTGATTTGTATAGAGCTGTGGCTGAATGGCCGGCGATTAGGTGTGGCGCATTTATCATTAGGTGATCAGAGCTGCCTGCCTGCCGTCAGATTTCATTTAAAAAACAGGTCTGATTTTAAGACTATTTCTGCACTCATAAAGAATGATAAGAATAATGCGTATTGAACTGGTTTCATTAATTAGTGAGTTTATTTAAAGGACACCTATCATGCTATATTTAAATGATATATTGTAGGGCCATACCTATATAAGGTATATTTATACGTTTCTGTTTTCAAAATACCAAACAGATCATGCATTTTAGCCATGCCTCATTTCGCTCTATGTGCTGTTTGCTGTCTACGGGGCTGATTCTGTGAGCTGCAGCTGACCACGCCCCCCTGCAAGAGAGGGGAGCCGTGCTCTGATCAAGTCAAGAGGGGGAGAAAAAAAGATCTCCGTCCTCCGTGTTTTATTATATTATTATAGGCCTATAGAGTCGTTATTCATTTGTTTTAAAGCTCAATAAATAACAAAGAAGACCTTTGACTGGCATTTTTCTAATTTTGTCCGGAAGATTTAAACTTTAACGGACATCTTGACCGGCGAAAGAAACTGAAACTCTGCCGCACGGTCCCCTCGTTCCTTGGAAGAGGCGGAGAGGTGGGTGTTTGTCATCTGCTGGTGGACTAACCGGAGAGAATTACAGTGCTTGCCTCGACGGGGAGGGATTGCATTGAATTAAAGCAGCGGGAGCAAACGCTTGCCTTGGGGAGGGAGAAAAAAAGCCACAGCGGAGAATAAACAGAAGGGTAACCATGGTAACTATGGGCGGGAAGTCTTCTTCGCTGCTTTTGTGGCAGACTACAGCGCCACTTACAGGCCTGGCATATGTACTACAGCGTCTCCAGCGCTTTCGAGCGGCAATGGCCGGCCGTGGCCCAACCCCACATTCCCCTTATAGGTGGAGAGTAGGCCCAATAGCCGTAGCGCCACTTTACTGACGTCAGTAAAGTGTTCAAATCTGGATCAGTTTTTATCAGATCCGTTGCAGCCCCTTTTTTAGAGATTTGGGTATGGAGGAAAATAGAGAGGGTTGTGTTTTCTGACACTTGGTGAGTTCCCTGGAACACCGGGGACACATATTCATGTATAAAAGACGTACAAAAGTGCATTTTGCATGATAGGTCCCCTTTAAGGTAATTAGGTAGAAGTCCTTTTTTATCAGTAACGAATTTAGCAGTTGAACATAAGTCAACTAACTGAGTGTCACTTGCAATGACAGCGTTGTGTTTTTATTTTATGAACCTTTTACATAAAAAATGGTTGTTGAATATATAAATATTATTATGAATATGGATAAATACTAGGCTATTTATTATAAACGTTAGTCCTTAACATCTATCACTGTGTATATCACCATTCTTTAATTAAATGTTTGATAAGTGCATGGAGATCACATTACAGTAAAACACGTACACAGATACATTATTTTGTATTTTTATTGAAGTAGCCTTATAGAACCTGATGACAATGTCAATTTCACTTTCCACTATGTCCACCTTTATTTTGCACAACCAATGGCAGAACTTTATTGAGGCCTGTAATTAGTCGACTACAGGTATCTTGGGTCAGTCTTGTCTTCCAAAAATCAGGAAGTAAAGTCCCTGGTTTGTGACAAGATGTGAAGTCTCATAGATAGTCACTCAGAGGGGGGTACTATTTATTTTCAAATGCATATAGGCTACACCGCTCTTCCCGTCAAGAATTTGAATTTGAATGGGATGGGGAGACGTGTGTGATTAAAAATGAGTGGCCAAACCAAGACTTAGTTCTGGAATATATTGCGATATGAAGCCAATACAATAAATCAAAATCCAGTACCATTCTGAAATCCCCAGGATGTGTCCTAATCAAACCAAAAGAGAAAATGCAGATATTACACTCAGAAAAGAAATGGTAGACATATCAGTACTCTTAGTGCCAAGTTGTCTCAGACAATCTGCATTTCCTAATGTGGGACAGTTCTGTGCAAAATGTGGGACACTGAAAAGTCTATGTTAAAAAGCCTCAGTCACCTTAATTCATGTAATAAAAACATCTCAGGTCAGTAACACTCAAAGCTAAATGTGCAATACCATGTTCAGCTATGTTACTATTTATAATGTTATTGTTGTTACAACAGAAGATGTTTTTCTTTAAATTGAAGTTAAATGCATCAATCTGGTGCACTTTGAGGGCAAAATTAAGAGATGTATGGATACAGCTCTCAACACTCATATGAATCAGAACTGTATATATTTCAATAATCCAAAAACCATTAGAATATGCTCACAACCAATAACACATATTTGATAAACTCCTTTCTCCTATCTTTATCTTACCTAGTCTGCATTCTTTCTTTTTTATTTATGCATATTCGACTAATCACTCTCCTTTTAAACTGTGTTTTGACTGACCTATAGCACATATATATATATATATATATATTAGGGCTGTCAGTCAATTAAAATATTTAATCGCGATTAATCGCATGATTGTCCATAGTTAATCGCGATTAATCGCAAATTAATCGCACATTTTGTATCTGAAATGTCGCTCCTCATTTTCATTGAAACAGCTCCTTATATCCGTTAGTGCAGCTAGCTAGCACCAGATGCTAACAACAACAACAACACGTAAGGTGTGCACACATACACACACCCTCCCGGTCCTCCCGATGGCCAGTCCGGGCCTGCCGGTGAGCGTGGAAGTGTGGTCTGCCACAAGTGGGCGGCAGGAGCGGGGCTGTCAGCATCAGCTTGTAGATGGTATTTTAAACTCGATGCACTCTGAAACTACGGGGCGGCCGAGGACAAAAAATACACATGCGTTAATCGCGTTAAAATAATTAGTGGCGTACATTTTTTTTTGCGTTAGTGCGTTATTAACACGTTAACTTGACAGCCCTAATATATATATATATATATATATATATATACATATAGGCTATGCCACTATTTACATGTAGGCTACACCGCTCTTCCCGTCAAGAATTTGAATTTGAATGGGATGGGGAGACGTGTGTGATTAACGATATTGCTGTAAAACAAAAAGACAAAAGCCATCAGGGAAATGCAGAACTGTCACATGTCAGCTGTCAGCTGTTTACGATACGTGCTATACTATTAAATAAGGTAGGCTACTTACTGTTGGAGTTTTCTTGGACCTGAGCGGCGGGGTGGTTTCTCCTGAAAGTGATTTCGCAGAGTGCTTTGTGAAACTTCTATGCCAAGGCTTGCAAAAAGTTATTGGATTTCTCTTGTTGATTTTCCATTTGCCTGCATGACACGAACCTCCTGGGACCTCTCTCGGTTGATGCGCGTCATCCTTGCTGTAATAGGCAATGGTGGATTCCAGAAGCCGGTTACGCAAATTAGTAGCCGACAAAAGTAGGTGCGGCTGTAGACGCACCAATAGCAATCCAGGTGCACGAACACCATGTACGATTCACAGATAAATAGAGTGCATAACTTGCTTTTGGCACAACGTCTTTTGTGAATCAAAGAAGAACGCACAACTTCTTTTTTTTGTGAGAGAAGGAAGAATGGATTCTAGCAATTTTTACAGACCCGGAGAAAACGTCTTGCACAGGTGAGCTGACAGATTGTAAATAACCTATACTCTGCCCTTTAGACCTACTGTATGTGTGATTATTTGTTAATTTCACTTGTGCTTATGTCTAATTGTGTTATATTCTTTATTCCTAATTCCTATAGTCCGCCCCGCAGGTGGCTGCAAAAAAAGTGAAGCCGTCTCCTGCGCCAGACTTGTTAAAAAGAAAGCGGCCCTCATTGTCAATCATTAATACTTACACCATCTCTCTGCTATAAAATATATTGTTTATTTCCATGTGACCACTGGTATTCATATATGTTTTCTGTTTCCTATCAGGCCATCACACTTAATCTGCTCCCGGCGTCTGCTTCATGCACGGCTGGATTGGGTGACGCAGAGATCCGTGCACTTAAAATCCGGTTGACCGCCACGGAGGCACAAGTGTCCGACCTGACTCAAGAGCGGGCTGCCATGAGGTTTGCACAGCAGACAGCAGAGTCGGAGCGGGCTGCCATGAGGTTGGAACTGCAGCAGCACCTGGACACACAGCTGGACACGAGCGCCTACCAACCCAGGCGAAGACTGTTTGGGTTCCATGTGGGAGACGCAGACCCACAGCCTCTGCAGCCAGATGTGCCAATTCCGGTCGCTCCCATACTGGCAGTGCCAGCGGCCAAGCCAGCAGTCACTCCGGGGTCGGCAGCAACACCACAACCGTCGGCCACACCTGATGCGCCCACCGCCATCAGGGCAGTTTCCTCGGATCGCGAGGACATGTTCTTCGAGGACTGCTATCAAAAGGGACAGCGTCGCCCTGAGAAATTTGCGGGTGATATGTTCATGGCCATGTTGCCATTTGAAACATATGAGAACATGGTCAAAATAACAAACTGGAGTGGGAGCAAAGGGAAAATGCTTCTTCCCCTCAATGTGAGGCAGACACTTGAGTCCAGTGTCTCCCGTCGGTTCCCAGGCCTGACCACGGACCAGTGGCATAGAATTAGGAACCGGGTAAAGGAGAGACTGAGGAGCCCACGAAAAACGGATCCAGAAACACCTCGCCCTGGTTTCCGCCGCAGATAGGCATAGTTTGTTAAATATAGGACCATAATATAAGATTCAGATTTTTTGTACATTATTTTGTTAAATAAAAACATGGTGATGTTTTGTAAATGTATGATCCTATCCGTGACATATGGATCTTAACAATATTACACTCGTAAAATAAATGGTAGACATATCAAATTGTTTCCTCTTTTTATTTGTTTTATTATTTTCGGAGCTTAAATTAAGAAATATGTAGGCCTATCCTATAATGTGATCAATAATGATTTTAAACAAACTACGTATAACTACCACATTATAACTGAGTGAATGTAAAACTTAAGGATACAGTTATGAAGACATATCTGACCGTTAAATACATTATTAAAATATCCATTTCCACAGGGTGACTAATTTCAATTGATGTTGACACCATCTCACAACACTCCAAAAAGACTTTCTGAAGCACAATTTAAAATGTATGCTGTTTAAAATCTCAAATTAGATCTATTGTCCATCTATATTTTGATTATTGTTTATATCTTGTCATTGTCATATATGAGCTATCGTCCCGCTGTTTTTAGATAAGAATGAACTATTAACAATAGTATTGTAGTGCCGAGAGATAGGAGTCGGAGGCGGTGCATCGAAGGTGCAAAAGGTAACTTTATTGAGCAGCAGAAAAGTACATGTTGCTGGCTTGCAGTCCGGGATGTTAGGGTTGGGCAAAGGTAGGACCCAAATTCAAAAAGGAAAAAGGTCTATAAACAAAAGGCGAGCTTTATTCCAAAGCCGATGAGCACAAAAACAAGGCATGAAAAAACATAGATAGCACAAGGTAGCGAATACAAACAAAACTGACCGTGACTGACATGGAGGGAGACAGGAAAAACCAACAATGAACCGACAAGGCACACAGGGGAAGACAAGACTAAGGTTGCGTTCGAATACTCCAAAAAAACAGCTCCTAAGTTCTAACCCTATCGTCTATTCCTTGACCTCGGAGTGAAACGTCATGGGGTTAAGGGATAGTGGATAGGAGAATTCAAAAGGATTTAGGAGAAGAGACTGCGGCACTTTAGAGAATCCGACTGCACTTTCACTATCCGACGTGTTTATGATGCGCCAGCAGAGGTCATAAATGTGCGCCTGCTGCTGTGGGGAAACTATGGAAACTACAGTTTTCTATACAGCGGACTACAACATGGATGTTTAATAAGAACGAGGGACTACTGTAAACTCATCTAGAGACTCTGCACCGTGCTCTGATGCTGTTGTTTTATGCTTTATGAACGGGGACAACAGAGAAACATATTCTTCATGACCAAAGTTGGAATTGAAATAAAAAAGGAAAGTGAAACTTATGCTCGTCACCCTCTCCCTCCGGTCCACATTAATACAAATGATCCCAATACATATGATTGTATGAAAAGATCTTAAAATCAATACAAATGTATTTATTATAAACGTTAGTCCTTAACATCTATCACTGTGTATATCACCATTCAAACATCTTTTAAAAGTTGAACAAACCCCACACAGCTCAGTAAAGACTGTGAAATGTTGACTTTATTTGATCATTTCAGTAAAAACTAACGTTCATATTTCTCTTTTTGATTATAATACTGATGAACGTTCAAAACAAAGCACTTTGGCAACTTACCACATACGTTTTAAAATGCTTAATAAGCACCGTAACTTTCATGATATCATTTCTCGTTCATAATCGGTTGTTTCCGTGAACGGCCGACTGTTGTGTGACGGCAAATGCTGCGGCCGCAAGGCATTGTGGGGCAGCATTTTCTCCTCTCCTTTCGGTTAGGGAGGTCCAGTGGTTCCTAGGCTAAAGGAGGTTATAAAGGAAGTTTGAAACCTCCTTTCCTTTTAATTTAGAGAATTCGAACGGCACTTATCATGGCTGCCACTGAGGGACTTCCGGGTCATTTCACTCCGTTAGGAAGGTTCCTAAGCTAAATGGACTATTCGAATGCAACCAGAATACAGAGAGGGGTAATCACAAGACAAGACACAGCTGGGGTAAGGGAGGCAGAAACACAAGGGCAACAGGTGAACACAATCAGACAATCAGACACACCAGGGAAACTAAGACAGGAAGGCAAACACAGGAAGAAGGAACAGAGAAGACACAAGGAGGAAAACATTTCAAAACAAAGGTGGAAAATGAAAACATAAATACAAAACCGTAACACGGGAAGCATAAACGTCTCAAATATCCATACAAAAATCTTTTGTTATTTTATTTTATTTTAAATAAAATGAAGGACATTCACAGTTAATGTAATTAGATATCAATTATGAATGCCATACATATTGCATACATTCACAGTCAATATTTCTTCAGTATGTAGCCTATGATAGCTGTCTAACAGAAGTTAAATCCATTTCTCACTTATTCTGACAATGTACTTAACGCCAAATAAAAGAACCCAATAAAAAGAGTTGTTAAATAATAGTGAAGTCACGTTGTAATAACAATAACTCATCTCTCGGTTTGAGTGTTCTTTTTCTGCTTTGCCAAAAGCCACTGTGTCAAGTGTCTAGTGCAGGGGTCGGCAACCCCTGGCACGCGTGCCAGCATTGGCACGCGGCACCATAACCAGTGGCACACTAGGAATAAGTGGAATAAGTGTGCAAAATATTTAAATTGTATTTTTCGGATCCTGAACGAGACCGCCGCCAGAGCGCGTCTCCCCGTTACACGCAGCGCAACCCCGCTCTGTTTAACTCCAGGCGACTTTCTGCCGCTTTCCTCCGTGGTGCAGTGCTGATCGTTTCACCACAGAGGAAAGCACTTCACAAATTGCAGTACCCATAAGGAGCTGTACAAATGCCGCAGTTTTTGCGTGGCTGTGTCTTTAGTTGAAAGCCCAGTGGCGATCTGCTCATCTCTCATTGAAATAATATGCTACAAAGGGGCGGACTGGCCATCTGTGTGTTGAACTTTCCTGTCGGCTCCCAGACCGTAGTCGAGGAGGACAGAAGCAACAAGCTACAGGTTCAATAACCCACTTTAGCTTAAATGACTGGAGAGAGGCGAGCTCTTCTTGGGAGGCCGTTGCATTTATTTAGCTGTTCTTCTGTTTCACAAAATACATCACAGACCTCTGTTTTTCTGCTGCCTCGTTTCACTTCCAGAAACATACACACGCTCGCTCACTCTCGCTCTACCATCCACACACACACATGCACACGCCACACCCCTCTCTCTCTCTCTTAAAGGGACAGCGATCTCATCTCACTCTGCATGACCCTAATATCATAACATGTGTGTTCTGGAGAATCACAGAATGGACGATCGTCCTTATTATTATGCCGTTTAAACCAATTATTTAAATGTGTATGTTAAATTCGGCATCATGTAAGTTGCACTGACAGGTCCACACACTGCTTCCCCGCAGCGAGCCCCCCCCGCCCTCCTGTTGATAGTTCACGAGCGTCAAGCTCCTCAACCCCCCCCCCGTTGATAATTCTCGATCGTTGGCACGCTGATAACAATTAATTTTTTTAATGGCACTTCATATCAAAAAGGTTGCCAACCCCTGGTCTAGTGACTATTTTTCTTAGCGGATGCATGTCAATTTAAATCAATACATACAACTATTTTTTAAATCAATAAAAACATTTTCTAAATCCATAAAAGCATTTCAATTAATATTGGGAGTCATGTCGTTACTTTGTTGAGAATGTGGCCGTGTAATAAGCGGGATAATTTGCAGCGACTTGGTCATTATGGGGAAAATAACACCCGTCGCGATCCTGATCTGCCTGATATTGATGTGTGCTGATTCTCTCACGTCCAGGAAGAAGTTTAAAGATTAAGAGACAAATTAGTCTCTGTAAGGGTTCAAATTGGTTACTTTAATTTAAGCAGCGTGGTAGTGAAACAAACAAAGGGTAGTTGGGGAGACAAAAGCAGATGTTGTCCCGCAGCTGGTACCAAGGAAAGAGACCGAGCACACGTTGATTCTCCCGCTTGCATCTCTCCTTCGCTCCTGCTCTCTGGGGGCTGTGACGTAGGGGGCCGCCCACCTCGATCTTCAATGTCCGAGATCGCGCATAACAGAGGATTTCGACATTTTGTATTCATTGCTCACTTCCACACGCCTTTTCTCCTCCTACTCTCTTTCATGACTTTATATTTAATGCATTATAACGGCTGTAATCGTTACTCTCGTAATACCGGAAATGGTCATTATTTAACGGCTGAGACCGTTAGTACTGTAGCACAGGAAGTCGTCATTGTTGTCAACGTCTTTAGATACAGCTTTTCAAAATAAACTTTACTCTGAACTGTTTTCAGAATAAAACAGTTTTTAAAGCTTACTATGTGTTTACGCTAAATTACATCATTGAATATTGATTTTAATTTCTAACACTGACGAGGCTCCATTCAAATATAAATATTTTTAGTGAATTACTGAGTTTAGGCACATTAATAACGTTTTAATGAAGTTGAATACAGTATGTTCATATTTGTCAGTGATTTCATGTCAATTCGGCGAACATAAACATAAATGATCGTGGTGAAGATGATGATTAAATTAGGATTAAAAATCGAGAGCCGGGCTGCATTTCCTCCCGTTCGTTTTTTCCGACTAAACAACATTATTTTTGTAAATGATTACATGTCTCTTATTTAGCAGAGAGTATGATCCTATCCGTGACATATGGATCTTAACAAAGATCCGCTATACAGTAGTACCAGACATACTGTACATCCAGCGTACTGTATCAGACTTTATTTCACATGAGCTCCAGTGTGGAACCCCACTGCACCCCCTGGTGGATCAATGATCCATTGCAGCTGGCTTCATTATAATTAAATGTATTTATCACGGGGGGCGGTCTCAAGTCAAGCTGGAGGTTTTCCCTTGATCGAGGGCAGACCCCGTGCCGACCACGGCCCTCGCGTTTCAAACTGTCCTAAATTAGGTGCTACATCTGTATAAAGAGCGACAGAGAGAAGGTCTGGATGGATGGATGGTTCAAACAAACACAGGCCTTTAGCCTAGTTACTAGGTGTTAACGTAAACATTAAGTCATTATCTACGCAACAAAGTAATTTACTTCACTTTCTAAGTCAATTCACAATCTTTTTCTAAACCTAACCTAGTAGTTTTAGTTCCTTCACCTTGCCAAGTAATTTTGTTGCCTAACTATAACAAAGTTATTTTATTGCCTAATCATAACCAAGTAGTTCTGTTTCACAACGTTAAATAGACAGGTCACATTATTATTATGTCAAGAACAAAGAAGACGTACTGACAGAGAACACAAGGGACGACAGGCATATACAGTGCATCCGGAAAGTATTCATACTAGGGATGTGCATCTCCATCACTGAGGCCGATGCGATGCACATCTCGATACGTTGCCTACGATACATTTGAAACACCAGACGATGCGATACGATACGATCCACCCCTGTTGCGATACAGTTCGATACAATTTGATTCAACATTATGCGATTTGGGGCGATACGATGCGATTCAACATGATGCAAAATAATGATACTTCAATATGGTACGACAGAGGATTTTTGTTTTATTCCTTATATGCAGCAAATCATAAATTAACAAAAAAGTGCTTTACATATTTGGTTCTCTCTACTAGTACTGCGCATCCCATCATGCTGTTTCTTTTTTACCTTAAAAAACTCCAGAGTACAGTACAATTGTATAACACCTCACAGTTAAACAATTTAAGGATGAATTGCCCATGATTAACAATGTGCAAATAACAACTACCATAGTGCAATGCCCATACAGCTGCCAGCCTGATGTGCTTAACACTCATTCATAGGCTAACTCACCAGTGAGCAGAAAGCAGTGGTGTGGTTTCTATGTGAACAATAAAAAATACAAATAACCTTTCACAAACAGGTATTTCATAACTGCTTACAATTGTAAGGAAGACATTTAAACTATTATTGGCAGTCACAGGCTGTTGTAAACTAAACACCACTCTCTCTGACATAACACCTCACTGAGTGATTTAACTCATATGTCTAACTTTCAGGGGGTTTTTTTCAGCCGCAGACCCCATGTCGCCTCTTTATGTGCGTCGCTAAGTTCCTCGTACTACTTGTGTACTTTAAAGCGGCACGGCATCGTTTACAATTTGCGAGCGATTTTTCAAGTTGACCGTCTTTTTTGAAAAATCCGAAGTGTTGCCAAACATTTGATTTGTAGGTATTTTTCGGTGCGCTGTGTTTCTCTTTCTCCTCGACTTCCATGTGTCCATAACTGAGACTCTCGGCCTCCGTAGTGTGAAGCAAAGATCAAAGATCGTCTCTGCTGAGTGCTGACAGGATGAGAGGATATTATATGAATGAATCATTTTTTTACCGATGCAAAGACGCTACAATCGATGCATGGCGAGTTCAACCCAAACTGTAGCCGATGTGCACTCTTTCAACCGGTCCACTCGCATCTTGAATGTTTATGCCGGTGCACCGATGCGAATCGGTGAATCTTAACATCCCTAATTCATACCCCTTAACCTTTTTCACATTTTGTTATGTTACAGCCTTATTTCAAAATGGATTACATTTCTCAATATTCCACACATAATACCCCATCATGACAAAGTGAAAACGTTTTTAACCTCTTAAGCACGACGGTCCCCCCATTGGACCCCTCCCACCGTTTTATTTTCGAGACAATGTCTCAGGGCTTCTTAACATTTATGAAACTATTAATGTGTAGCACCAGATTAACGGGAAGAAACTCAGCTAACTGAAGATATGAACCATTTTTACCAAAACAAAACACAAGTCTCATAAGAAGCGTCTAAATGACCCCTGAGCGAAAAAATGCAAACTGACTTTGGCACACAATCTTTTCAAGATAAAGATACCCTTATTACTTATCGTAGCTGCACATACAATATATCCGATTAAAGCTGAGACTCCACAGATTATTTAGGTATAGTATCATCACTGAGCGATCCGAACTTGCGACAGGGGAAGCAAACACAGACATCACAACACGTACCTTTACGGAGCTTTTACGGCAGATCGTCTCACCGTAGCTGTCAATTAGGTCAAAAGACGTGTTCAATGGCATTAAAACGAAAGAAAAAATGCTACAACTGTTGATCCATAGGTTAATAATGTACCTGTGCCTTTGAAAAAATTATTTATAATCCATAATTCCATTTTTATGTCAAAATCGGAGCGGAAAAGTTAGCTGCTAATGGTAGCCACCAGAGTGTATGCAGCTTCCGGTTTTGGTCATGCGTCACTCTCACTCCTTATTTGTTAACGTTTTGGTGTGTATAGAACTTTCCCTCGATTCCATTGGCTCTAGCGGTTATAAAGAGATTTCATTCATCAAAATCGACCAAGGGGGGCCAGAGATATGGAAAATCCACCCAAATGACCCCAGAAGTGTTTTTTTTTTGGCTAAATCTCTCTAAAAAGGTCAAATTTCACTTGTTTTGCATCAATCTTGATACAGGGTACTTATTATATGTTGTACTTTGGATTCCTAAAGCTTTTAGTCTACTAACCCATCATCCAAGGGTAGTTTTCACTATAAGTAAAAAAGAATTTTTGGACGGACACTATAATTTACAGTTTTTTACTATGTAAAATCTGAATTTTCTTTAAAATAAAAAACATCTATATTGATTCTGACTTTTCTACATCCAACTCACAGGCTTATCATTACTTTGAGAATAAAGATTATTAATTTAACCCTTTTAGAAGGGAAGATATGGTCATTTGTTCTGGGAATGTCATTTTCGAGCCTGAGACCTGAAAAACAGGCTCAGGGCTTAAGAGGTTAAAGAATATTTTGCAAACGTGTTAAAAATAATCAAATGAAATATCACATGTACATAAGTATTCACACCCTTTGCTATGACACTGAAAATGTAGCTCAAGTGCATCCCGTTTCCACTGATCATCCTTGAAATGTTTCTATAACTTGACTGGACTCCACCTGTGGTAAATTCAATAGATTTGACATGACTTGGAAAGGAACACACCTGTCTATATAAGGTCCCACAGTTGACAGTGCACATCAGAGGACAAAGTCATGAGGTCCAAGGAATTGTCTGTAGACCTCAGAGACAGGATTGTATCAAGGCACAGATCTGGGGAAGGGTACAGAAAAATGTCTGCAGCATTGAAGGTCCCAACGAGCACAGTGGTCTCCATTATTTGCAAATGGAAGAGGTTTGAAACCACCAGGACTCTTCCTAAAGCTTGCTGCCCAAACCAAACTGAGCATCGGGGGAGAAGGGCCTTTGTCAGAGAGGTGACCAAGAACCCGATGGTCACTCTGACAGAGCTCCAGTGTTCCTCTGTGGAGATCGGAGAACCTTCTAGAAGGACAACCATCTCTGCAGCACTCCACCAATCAGGCCTTTATGGTAGAGTGGCCAGAAGGAAGCCACTCCTCAGTAAAAGGCACATGAAAACCCACATGGAGCACCTAGAGGACTCTCAGACCATGAGAAAAACAAATTGTCTGGTCTGATGAAACCAAAATTTGGCCTGAATGCCAAGCATCATGTCTGGAGGAAACCAGACCAGGCCAATACCATGCCTACAGTGAAGCATGGTGGTGCAGCATCATGGTGTGGGGATGTTTTTCAGCAGCAGGAACTGGGAGACCAGTCAGGATCAAGGGAAAGATGAATGCAGCAATGTACAGGGAGATCCGTGATGAAAACCTGCTCCAGAGCGCTCTGGACCTCAGACTGGGGCAAAGGTTCACCTTTCAACAGGACAACGACCCTAAGCACACAGCCACGATAACAAAGGAGTGGTTTCAGGACAAGTCTGTGAATGTCCTTGAGTGGCCCAGCCAGAGCCCAGACTTGAACCCGATTGAATATCTCTGGAGAGATCTGAAAATGGCTGTGCACCGACGCTCCCCATCCAAGCTGATGGAGCTTGAGACAATCTGCAAAGAAGAATGGGAGAAACTGCCCAAAGAAAGGTGTGCCAAGCTTGTAGCATCATACTCAAGAAGACTTGAGGCTGTAATTGCTGCCAAAGGTGCTTCAACAACGTATTGAGTAAAGGGTGTGAATACTTATGTTTATGTGATATGAGTTTTTTATTTTTTATTCATTTGCACAAATTATTTAAAAACTTTTTTCACTTTGTCATTATGGGGTATTGTGTGTAGAATGTTGATAAAACAAATGAATTTAATCAATTTTGAAATATGGGTGTAACATAACAAAATGTGGAAAAGGTGAAGGGGTATGAAATCCCGGATGCACTGTATACGCACAGGACTAATCACACTGACAAGACACAGCTGGGAAGAGTTGGCACAACAACAACAAAATCAGACAATGGCCGTGTCTCAATTCAGGGGGCTGCATTTGTAGACCGCATACGTCACTTCCGCCGAAAGAAGAGCATACATCTGATGTATCCTTCGCGGTCTACCATATCCCAGGATGCAATGCGCGCAGGGAAGAGTGAGTTTTTTTCAAATGAAATGGCGGTCCGGTCTCCCCAGCAGAGTGGATTTAAAAGCAGCAGCAAGCGGAGGAATCACTAATAAATGTGAGTATTGGGTTTTAACTTACTTTAAATTAACTCACGACACACGTGAAACCCAGGGGGCATTCAAACGTACATTTTCGTTAAATAATACGGATAAATACGTGACGTTAGTGACGCTAACTAGCTAGCTGGACGTGCTGCACTGTTGTTTACACTTATTTGTAGTTAAATTCAGAAGTTTACCAAAGTCATACAGAGATCTTGGCTCTGTTATAGATAAGTTATACTTTATATTACATAAATAGACCAAAGTGAAAACATTTAGACCTGTATAGCCCAGTGGCGTAGGCAGAAATCAAAGAGTGGGTGGGCCTAAAAAGAAACATGGTGGGCCCAGCCCGTTCAAGACCAAACATACTTAATATGTCCTAAAACGCATTTTAACTGAAATAAGCCACCATTAAGCCAACTATACTTGCCTGATTGCAAAAAAGTTTATTCAGACGGACACATATATATTAGTCATGTTACAGGCACACAACACCAGCATAGTATAACATGACACGGCTGCCACTACACAAACACACGGCTGCCGCTGCACAAACACAGTGGTGCGGACATACTCATTCTGGAACGGCGGCCACATAAACACACACTGGCGCGCACGCACACAAACATTGCATAAAGTCCAATTGCTGCAAAACTATAAAAAAACAATAACTGTAATTAATAATTATTTGTTTATTTGTTTGTTTATTTATCTGTTTATTTATTAGTTTTTTTATGTTTTAGTTTTGTTTGTTTTTCATTAACAAATGTATTACTTTAAGAAAAAAAGAAAAATATATATGTTAAAAATGTAGTTTTGGGGAGAAAGGGTGGGATTAAATAAATGTAAACTTCTTCCAATGGACCCTTTTCGGATGTGTAATTAGATCATTTGTTTATATATAATTTAGAATCAGTAATATGTTTGTTTATCAATTTGACACTGCTTAAATTTGTATATAATTCTCATGTTTCATTTCATTTTCATATTTTATTTTTTGTTTTATTGTTTTACACATTGTTGGAGCAGAACACCTCTGCTACGCGCCGTTCGTTGGATGAGGCTGGATCTCTATTAAATTAAGAAAGGAATTGAAAACACCGGAATCAAAGTTATAACAAATTATCTGAGTTTACTTCTAGTAGGAAACCAAACACATATACAAGTTATACAGAGTACTCGAGCACTCCGGACTTTCAGGTTTGTGATGCGATGCAGATAAATGTGTCAGGACCATCCACTCATCAAACCAAAAAGAAATTGGACTTCAGGTTTGTGATGCGATGCGGACAAAGATATCAGGACCAACAAACTCACCAAACCAAAAAGCATTTTTACACTCAAAAACATCAGTATTCATATCTATTTTTGGGGCGGAGATTTGTCGACTCTTCCTTCCCATTTTCCTCCCAAGCGAATTAGAGAGCCCCTGGGGAGGAGCTGTTTAAACTGCTCACCTCCCCCAAGTGTCCTGATTGGCTGGATTCACTTCTGGTCGAGGTCAATCAGAGTTCCGAACAGAGAGTGAGATCCTAAATTTCACCAGGTCAAAAGTCAACGTTTATCTCCACCTTATCTACACCACATTCCCTTCCTATGGGGGTTTTTCACATAAAGTATCCCTTTTCAGACATTTAAACTTTTCCTCACCTATTTAACGATGTGTCTTTAACGACTTCAAAACAACACCTGTTCTTAGGGATGATAAGAAGCGATGTAATGTTGTCTTTAACGACCTTAATGACGACATCTGCTTTTAGGGGTAAAACAGGCAAGGTTGGTGTGTTGGAACACAGAATCTCTGGATCAGTGAGTTTGAAAGTAAGAATAACATTCCTATTCTAAGTGACTTATCAAAACCCGTTTGTGATTACCTAAAACAGTTCAAACAATACATGTTCACTAAAATACAGTGTAGAATCATATCTTTTTACTTCAACATTCGAAATAAATCTAATCAAATAAAAAAAAAATGAAATATACTCTATACATGTAGCCTACAGTCCAAATACCTTTGATGGTTACAGCAGGAGTCGACGGGGCTTTGTGTTGAACACTGAAATAATGTCCTTGTAGTCCAAGGATTCAGTCAGTTCTCTTTCAAAGGAGAGCAGGGACAACGAGTTCAGTCAGTCTGTGTTCATTGATGTCCTCATCCCCTTTTTTACTCTGACAGTAGAAAAGACTCTTTCCACAGTACAGCTTGTTATGGGTAGGGTGACGAGAGCCCGAAGGAGACGATTAATTTGAGGATAAATGTCAGTGGGACATGAGTCGAGCAGCTCCACGAGTGATGAGAAGGTTATGCCAGCTGTCACCTTTCTCTTTAGCTGCTGTACAAACACTTTGTGTTCTGCAACTTCCACACAGATGGAAAAGTGTGCTCCAGCACTTGCAGGATCTTCGCTGATATGGCATTTGCGTGCATGTCTCCAGTCTCCAAAAAACCCACAGCCCTTTCCTTGATCATACCTTTGTGCATGTATCGGATACATACTGCCACAAGCTCTCGTTAAGTCACGTCTTTGCACTCGTCTGCCAAAATTGCATAGAAGCTGTCCGTCTCATCATGCAATTCCGTCTTTATTTTTCGGATGAGTAAAGAAGCAGCTATTTGCAGTATCTCATTCTGGATATCGGGGCTTGTAAGTTTCCCATTCCCCGGCAGGTCGTCCAGTCGCCGTTTAATTTCTGGGTCATAGTGAGAGATCATTTGAAATAACTCCAAAAAGTTGCCTCTGTTCAATGCCTCTTCGTTTTCCTGATGCCCACGTAACGGAATCCCCTGCTTTGCACAAAATAAAACTAGGTCTATTACTACCTTAATGTGCTCTCTATTCCTTTCCACAAATGACCTGTTGCAAGCGTCGTTGTTCAGCTGGTTAACAATATTTCCCCGTCCTGGTTGATGGCTTTGTCTGAAGCCTTCGGTTTTGCCGAGCGCCGCAGAATGTGCCCTGCTAGCCCCGTGTTTCACACAACACTGTTAAATGTGTTTCCAGTCTTTAAAGCCGTTTTTATAAATCGGTCCTTAGACGTAGCTTCGGGAAAATGTCGACATGCCTTACAAAAGACAGCATCTCTTGAGGTGCTGTATTCCAGCCATGGGAAAAGTCCATACCACCTGACAGAAAAACACCGGGGCTTGCCGGCTAAGGTTGTGGGTGGGAAAGAACCGTGTTTGGGCTGTGTCGCTGGTTCATCTATTGTGGACAAAGCTGCTTGATTTCCAAACCAGCATCCTCTTCCAGCTCCACAGAAACCGCTGCTGAAGTGGTCTGGGCTGCTGAGGATGATGACTTCAGAGTCATCCTTCTCTGTTCTACGTCTTTTTGTTAAGAATTTCAATAGAGTACTTTGTTTTTCCATGTTGTCATTAATGTCAAGCTAGTTTCAAACTTTCAAGGCTACTGATAACAATGCATAGCGCATGCGCAGTGGATGGAATCGGAGCGCCGCTCGCGCCCGTGGATGCGATTGGCAGGAGTGAGAGTGGCACCTGCCATTCAAAATAAACTGCCGCTAATATCTGAATTTGTAAAGAAGTAAGATACAATGATTTTCGAAAAATAAAAAAGTATTGAAAGTCAGACAATTTACAATATGCTACATTCACTGGCTGCTGTGACAGATTTTCTAGATACTTTTTCAGCCTTTTGGTGGGTGGGCCTTGGTCCCAGGTGGGTGGACCCAGGCCCACCCACAGCTACGCGCCTGGTATAGCCTACAGTACGGTGGGATTTATAAAATGCTACCCTGTGTAGCTGCTGTTAGCTTTATTTATTTCTCTGACATGTTGCAATGTTTTACTGTTTATTAAACTTTGGGACAACATTACAACCTTTTTATTCAGCTCATGCTGCTTTGAGTTAGGGCAAAAAAAATGCCTATTTTAAATATTTCCACCAGATTTGATCATCTTTTATTTAGGTTAAAGTTTATTTAATTTATCCTAATCCCATAATAATAAGACAATCAAAAATAGACAGCAGCCTTTTGCTTGATTTTTGTTTTTGCAGTGCTGTCAAAGGGATGCAAGTGTGACTGTGATTTCATCTCTTTAGTTTTTTTAAAAACAAAACAGTACATAATTTTAAATGATCCTTTAAGGATTGTTTGTCTGAAATGCTTAGAGTTACATTTTGCAATAATACTTTTGCAACCTGTTGGAGCAGAACACCTATCTGGTGGCTGATAGCCCCCCCTCCGCGCCGTTCGTTGAATGAGGCTGATCTCTATTTAATTAAGAAAGGAATTGAAAACACCGGAATCAAAAGTTATAACAATTATCTGAGTTTACTGGTAGGAAATAAAACACGTATACTTAGTTATACAGAGTACTCCGGACTTCAGGCTTGTGATGCTGTTTACAGGTAGACAGACCATGCCTTCAAGAAACGAGAAGTACAGACTTCAGGTTTGGGATGCGGTTTACACGTCTCTAGACCAGCCTTCAGCAAACAAGAAGTATTTTTACATACAAAAACAACAGTATTCATATCCATATTTTGGGGCGGAGATGTGTCGACTCTTCCTTCCCATTTTACTCCCAAGCGAATCAGAGAGTCCGTGGGGAGGAGCTGTGTGAGCTGCTCACTCCCCCAGGTGTCCTAACTGGTTGGATCCACCTCTGGCCGGGTTCAATACAGCGAATCAGAGTTCTGACCAGAACGTGAGATTCTAAGGTTCTACAAGGTCAAAATCAATCTTATCTCTGCACCGGTATTCACTCCCTTATTTTCCCATGGCATCTTTCACATAAACTGTTACTCTCAGACAATTAAACATTGTATACAGATATAATGAGCCCAGAAAGAACATAATGCTACCCAGAAAGATCCTTGAAAAGAACATGTGTGTGTGTGCTGGCTAAAAGGAAGGTATATGTGTGTGTAACAGGATCTCTGGGTTAGTGAGTTGTAAGTGAGAATATCATTTCTATATGGGATTACTTAAAACAGTTCAAACAATACATGTTTACTCTAATACAGTCTAGAATCATATCTTTTTACTTCAAACCCTGTGTTTAATATGATTAATTCACTTTTTTCTTTTTCTCTTGTTTTTCTCTGTAATCTCGGATCATCAGGACAGAGCTGCCATCCACCTGGACACCCCGAGGTGCTGGAGAAAGCAAAACAGTGATCAGGAACATCCTCCACCCAGACCTCTGCTTACTGCCGTCCTACAGACTTGTGTCTTAGATTCAGAATTTCATTTTGTACGTGTCTTTTCTTTTAATAGCTATTTAACAATTATAGCTTGAGTCTGTCTGATTCCCCAAACAGCTGCTTCTATATACTTGCTGCACATATAATACAAATAAACAACTCCATAAACACACTTTTGCTGATATTTGTTTTACTGCTGGTGATGTTAAATGACATGATTGATTTCCTCTGTCTCAATGATGAAAGTTGTAATAATAGAAGACATGAAGCTGCAGAGAGAGGATGGATATATTCTTACCTCTACTTTGTGATAAGATGAAAATACAAAATTAAATTAAAATAGTAATTGTTAAACACATTGTTTATTTCATTTACTGAGGTTTTAACCATTATTTACAACATGTGTACATAAGCAGTGGAATAATAGGATATCTCTAGGTCATTCAACTGTCTTAAGTTCAGTTTAATTGTATTAATACAAAAAATAGGTCAAAATGTTTAATTGTGTATTTCAGCAGAGCGGGGGGTCACGGTGCTGCTGGACCTGGAGGTGCTGACCTGGTGTCAGTGGGACATCATCTGGGCTGGTTTAGGGGAAGAAGGAGAATATAAACTGTTATAATCACAGCTATTAAGATTAGAACACTAATATTGTTAAGAATCAATCTATACAACATGCTTTTGTTCATTTAAAAAAACATTGTTTTATTAGTACAGAAAAATTAAGACTTATTTTAAATATGAAATAATATGATTAAATTACATCAGCTATATATAATTTACTTGTTAACTTACTAATGTAACATTACTGGGGGCTAAAGGAACAGCTTAATCTTATTTACCTGGCCATGGTCCTCTTTATTTAATCGCCGACAGTGATCTCCAAAAAATGGTTAAAATAAAAGTAAAGTTTCTGGATCCTTTTCAGCTGCGTTAGCTTGTAAGCTAATTTGCTAGCAGGCTGCTGGAGCAGTGCAACCGAACAGCGCGTATCACGGGACGTAAATACGAAGCGCTCCGTAGGCTAGACCGTCTCATTTCATAGGCCGCTCGGTCCAGCCTACCCGGTCTACGAGGGCTGGCTCCTCCGTGGACCGCGTAGGCTGTGTACTCCGAAGGGTGCAGCCCCTGAATTGAGACACGGCCAACCAAACAGGCGGGAAAGCACAGAGACAGGAGGTAAAACAAGACAAGACAAAAGGAGAACAAATATTCCAAAACAAAATAGGAAAATAAATAAGTGAATTAAGTTGGTTTGTTGTTTCATTTTTTCAACTGTTTGAGGAATGTCAAATCTGAACATATTTTACTAGAAAAAGGAACCAGTCGCTGAAGCAGTGCCACTATGAACACACTTATTGTAGTCTATCCTTCGTCTGACACAAATGAAAGATATTCGGACATGTTTCTCTAATGAGATGTGATTATCATGTCTTGACACATGGGTCTCTGTCATCTATTAACATGACAGCAATTAACAGATTAAATGCTTTGTAGTAACCATGGCGTAAGGAGAAAATGCAGCATGCTGATTTACAATAGGAAGAATGCAAATGAAAGGCTATGAAAGAATAATAAGAGTGTGCGAGGTGTGCTTCCTGGATGAACTTTCCCTATAGCTTTATGACCCCCTTTCCTCTGGATTTATGTCCCGCACACTCTCAGTGTCAGCTTCAATTCAGTGTGATTTATTGGCATGAATAAATCAATTCAATGCATGCATTTTCAAGAAGGGATAATAAAATTGCAATTCCTCTAACAGGAAAAAGAAGATCATTCACATTTAATTCAGACATTCATTCCTGATGTAACTTCACAGCCGAAAAAGGGTCCATTAAGGGGGAGAGCAGGACCCTTGAGTGGCATTTTCTCAACATTTTTAGCACCACTTTGAAATCCATGAAGAGTGACTGAGGTCATGACCAAAAATGTTCCTTTTCCAACTAATGTGACATTTAATCAAAACGATAAATAAAAGTTAGATAAAAGTAAATGATCGATAATATAGAATGAATTAGAAATTAGATACATCACATGTGGTAATCCTTTGTGATATTTGCATAGGCATCTTTTATGCTGAGAACATGTCACAACCACTTTTTGAAATGGCCAATTTGGTCCCCACTACTTTTTGACCTTAAAATTGAGATCTTCTGGAAAATAGTTTGCAAAGAAAGAAATGTAATAAAATGAAAACTCTTTGAGAGGTTCATTTGCACAAAAGAGCATGTACAATCTAGAGAACAGTTGGTGCTTTCAAAAATCACTCTCTAATGCCCCTTTCCCACCAAAGCATTTCCAGGGCCAGTTCGGAGATAGTGCCCGATTAAGCACCGTTTCTTCCTGTTTCCACCGCAGGCTCTTGGCCCTGAAAACTGTTTCTTATCTGGCCCCACTCGACTGCCCGTCATGAACCAAGAACCAAATACGTCATGCTTACATTGGAGGCGGGGGCAGGGGTGCAGAGCAAAAGTGACTAGAACGCGACCACACACTTATAAAAAACACACTTATATAAAGTGAAGCAACACTAACCATGCTTAGTGTGATGCTTTTTGTTTTACCTTACTTTTAATGACCACCCGTTCGCTGTTATTTCCCATTTTGAGGACCAGCACACTGCCACATTCGTTTTTCTGTTGTTTTTTTATTATAGCAGCTATCGGGTGGAATCAGTACATGCGCTACACAAGTAAAATCATAAAGAAAAATACGTTGGTAAATTAACGGCTTATATTACAATATGATAGTTGTTGCATTAATAGATGTATTGTCTCTTCATTACTGATCTTTTTACATTAATTAATTCATGCATGAATATGCTTACATGTCAAAACAATTGCTTGATTTTTGGGGGCACCTTGCCATATGTCACACTGACCAATAGTTTAACTGTTTAGTTGTGTGTCACGAGCTCTGAACATACCCACTGACTAGAGCTGCCTTTCGCTTGATTTCTTTATTTACACCAAAGCTTTGTTTCTTGGTGTGTGGGTTGCTGTTTAAGGACAGTAAGGTAAAAATCATGCTGTTCACCTTCAACATTACCTAATCTTCCAGTGGGCCTCCTGTTCTGGCATTGAAAAGTTACCAGTGTTAGCAAAGTGTACGAATACTTTATTTTGAATCTTCTGAATCATCTGTGTGTGATACAGACAGGGAGATCGAAATGCAAAAATATTTTTGTGTTGATCATATTGTTTATCATACTCTATATATGCAAAGTAACTAAAGGTACAACATAAATATAGTGGATTAAAAGTACAATATTGGCCTCAGTATCTTATTGGAGTAGAATTACAAAGTAGCATAAAATGGAAACCTCAAAATTGTACTTAAAGTGGACCTATCATGCTATATTTGACAAATATATTGTAGGGCCATACCTATATAAAACATGTCTGTGAAGTATTTTTTTCAAAATACCAAACAGATCATGCATTTTAGCCATGCCTCATTTCGCTCTTTTTGCTCTTTTCCAGCCCTGTTTTTGCAAGGGCTGATTCTGTGACGTAGCTTTAATGCAAATGAGCTGCAGCTGACCACGCCCCCCTGCAGGAGAGGGGAGCGTGCTCTGAGATCAGCTGCTGGGCTCTCAGAAGTGTTTTATTCTTATATGATTATATAGAGTCGTTATTCATTTGTTTTAAAGCTCAATAAATAACAAAGAAGACCTTTGACCGGCACTTTTCTAATTTTGTCCGGAAGATTTAAACTTTAACGGACATGTTGACCGGCGAAAAAAAATCTAACTGAAACTCTGCCGCACGGTCCCCTCGTTCTTTGGAAGAGGCGGAGAGGTGGGTGTTTGTCATCTGCTGGTGGACTACCAGAGAAAATTACAGCGAGGGAGGGATTGCATTGAATTACAGCAGCAGGAGCAAACGCTTGCCTCGGGGAGGGAGAAAAAGAGCCAGAGCGGAGAACAAACAGAAGGGCAACCATGGCAACCATGGGGGCGTGTGGCGCAGTGGATAGAGCCTTGGTGTTGGGATCAGGGGGTCACCCCACTGCAGTCAGCATGTCGTTGTGTCCCTGGGCAAGACACTTCACCCCAAAATTGCTCCTGTGGGGATTGCCCACAGTATTGAGTATGTAAGTCACTTTGGATAAAAGCGTCTAACAAGTGACATGTAATGTAATGTAACCATGCGCGGGAAGTCTTCTTCGCTGCTTTTGTGGCAGACTACAGCGCCACTTATAGGCCTGGCATATGTACTACAGCGTCTCCAGCGCTTTCGAGCGGCAATGGCCGTGGCCGTGGCCCAACCTCACATTCCCCTGATAGGTGGAGCATTGCCCATATAGGCGGAGCTTCCTGTTTCTGACGTCAGAACAATTTCAATCAGCCCCGTTTTTAGAGATTTGGGTATGGAGGAAAATAGAGACTGTTGTGTTTTCTGACACTTGGTGAGTTCCCTGACACACCGGGGACACATATTCATGTATAAAAGACGTACAAAAGTGCATTTTGCATGATAGGTCCCCGTTAAGTACAGTACTTGAGAAAATGTACTAAGTTACTTAACACCACTGCATTTACATGTGCAAAAACCTATATAACACACTAAAGGAAGGTGAAACCAACTTGTTCTTTCTCTGTAGAGGTGAAACTCTGAGAGTGAGAGAGCAACAGACAATAGGAGAGGAAGAAAGAAGAGAGATAACAAGAAAATGGTGAAAACAAGCCGAGGAAAAATTTGAAAAGTGTGTGAAAGAGAGAAAGCAGGGGAGAGGCGTAGAGAGTCAAATTAAAGGGATTAGACAGCTCATTCCCCTTAATTCTCTAATCACCTCCTCCCACACTGGATTGGGTTGCCACGGTAATGTTTACATAACCCCATATCCTGCTGAAGCCAAAACAGGCATGGCCCACATTATGCTAAATCCCCTGTTTACCTGGCATAATCCCTCCTAGCAAACACTGTGCAGCCTGCTGCCTGTAGACTCAGGAGACAGCCAAGGGGGGGGAGACCAAGACTTCTGAAGGGAAAAACAACTGTGTTTGCTCTGGCCTGAGTGGGGTCGACTCAGGTTATCTGACTTTGCACTGTGTCCTTTCTCACAAATGGCTTTAGCTGCCGTCAATGTTGCTTGGCTTTTATGTGAACGGTAAACACTTGATCCAATAAATTCAGACGTTTAAATGGGTATAATCAGTGTTATCAGCCTCATAGATGAAGGTCAGAAGGGGATCGCTTCACCAACTAGATTAGAAACAACTTTATTGTCTTCAGGAAAGGGACTTTTTCTTGGATACAACAAAAGTAAACAAGAACGCAGAAACTTTATTTAAAAACGACAATCAGAAATACTAGTGAAATCATTGTATATATAGTAGCTGCAAAAAAAACATATACAAAACCAAAGAAGGTTTTACCACAGGTGGTGCTCAGTGATGTGTATAGAACCATATAACATGCTAATATTTTCTCTGCTGCTTTGTATCATACAGATTTTAAAGGATGCCTTGTGCTTCAATTTCAAACATCGAGGGGCTTGACATATTGATAGTATTTGACAACCTCACCGTGTTTTGGCTGGAGGTTTCAAACCCAAGTGTGGCCCAAAGGCTCTTTTCTGATGCCCAGAAGCTTCCAGAACAAAGAAAAAAATAATAACAAAAGAGAAAATACAGGTCTCTGCAGATACAGACATTACCACACACATGAAAGAGATTCATTTTGTAGTCTATACCTTGGTATGTGAATCTTACACAAACCAAGAATTATGGTAATTTATTTTTAAAGAGGCCCTGCTTTGTTTACTTCCGTAACACAGAGACATCACTATGGCCCGTTCTCATGTCTTCAAATGTCCCTCCTCGACTCCCCTCCTCGACTCCTATCCTCGAGACTTAGTCCTGCCCACAGGAGATGCGAGCGGAGGAGCCGAGGAGGGGAACCGAGGAGAGAGGAGGGGAAGCAGCAGGCGGTTAGAGAAATGAGAACTCCTCTCCTCTGAGCGGTCATTTTAAAGAGACGTCCATTAATGATGACAGGAGGCACAGCAGCCCTCTGTCTGATGGACAGATGTGTTCATGACGACTTATATATTTACTTTTAATTCATTCACAGTGCGGTATAATGAGACAATAACAGGCTACAGATGCGGACACACACACACACACACACACACACACACACACACACACACACACACACACACACACACACACACACACACACACACACACACACACACACACACACACATATATGTATATATTTATATAAATATATACAATTTCAGAATCAAACAGAGCACTCTCATAATAACGTAACACTATCAGAGACTGGATATATCCCCCCCCCCTCTCTGGTCGCTACAATGAGGGAAATAAATGACGGGCCAAAAGTTTTATTTACAAGTATTACAAGTAAGCAGAGGACACCAAACCAACTGAGACCTGTCTGTCCGCTGCATCTACGCACACACTGCACCACACACACCACACACACGCACCTACAGCTCCTAAAGCATATAATCAGGCTACAGCCGTTGTGTATTTTATTTTGTGAAGCACTAAATGGTTTTAGAAAAATATCGACTTTGTTTGTAGATATCTACTAAACTAAAGCAAATAAAGAGAGTAGGCCTGTTATACTGAGTGATATGATATATATTATACACACTGCTCTGCTTTCTGCACGGACCTCACAGCTGTTCTCACTGTAAACATCGCGTCGCGATGAAAGCAGTTAATAAAATAATATCCAGGAGATGCATGCAGAGCTGTCATTGGCTGAGATAAGTCCGGCCCTGCGTCTCGACTCTTTGAAACATCACTGTTGCCGGAAATGCATCCACGAAGGAGCCGTGGAGGACCGTGGAGGACCCATCAGTGTATCCTCGGTTATAGCTCCTCCAGAGAGCCTCCTCGACGCTCGATGCTCGGTCCTCGATGTGCATTTCGAGAAATGAGATGTCCTTCAACATGGCGCGCTAAAATTCATTTCCGGGTCACTACCGGAGGACCGAGGAGTCGAGGAGTCGAGGAGGGACATTTGATGACATGAGAAAGGGCCTATGTAACACTTGTGCTTCTTTTGGCTAGCGCTCCAACACATTCTATGTGATAGGCTAAGGGGCTGGACATCTCTAAGCGGTTGACCAATCACAACAGAGCCGGCCAGCTAACCAATCAGAGCAGACTGGGCTCTGGTTTCAGACAGAGGGTGACAAGAGGTGCTGCAGCACAGGCAGTATGAGAAAGATAAAGAGCTTTTTGAACATTAAAGCTTGGAAACATGTCACAGTAGAGACACTCGATACAATTATGAACCTAAAAATCAGCATAATATCTCCTCTTTAAAGATATTTTCTGGGCCTGAGAGTGGCTTTATTGATAGAAACAATGATGGTAAATCTTTAAGGAGTACTCCAGCAGGAGCCTTCTCAGGTCAGATCACCACACGCAGAAACTTTGTAGTAAAAACCAAAGCTTACAGGGTGAGAGAGACTTCAGTTGAGGCAACAGATGAAAGTAACAAGGCTCCACATGACAAGAGCTGTACATTTTGAAGAGCCTCTGCAGGGTAAGATTGGAAATTGAATCGGTTGACAGGAGAAGTACTAAATGAGCCTGGTGCCAGCAAGGGATACTCTTTCAACTCTGTCGGGTTGCCAGATTCTAAGACTTTAAGAACCCGTTGGTGATAGATTGATAATTGAGCAGTTAGATCTCTCACCTCTGGGAGCCTCCTAAAGTCTAAGAACCCGCACAGTTTCTTCTCATTCTGTCCCCCACTCCATTTCCTTAAAAAAATGGAATCCTGGTTTAAGCTTAGAAACTCTAAATGGATGAAAAACCACAACTCTAGTCTAAGAAATGTAGTATATAACCAATAAGAAAAGTGCAACAACAATATGAAAACCATTTAATCAGCAAACAATGTTACTCAATATAGTCTTCCTGAGTAAAAGCATGTGATCACTGACTTCTATTTGGACATTCTCCATGTAATACAGTCACATGTCCAAATTGTAGACATAAACCCATTGCTTTGGTTTTAAATTCGATTAAATCTATTATTAAGTGTTTTTGGTGCCTTTTTGTGTGAGTTTAAAGCAATTCCATACTGACAATGTGTCATTTGTCGTTCCATTTATCTTAGCAGTACAAGTCACTGGTAGTCCTAAACGTATTTATGTTGTGATGTGTTTGTGTCAACTTGTTGAATTGAAATCCAATATACAGTATATTATAATGTATTATTTATTTAATCTCCAATTTAGTCCAAAATGCTCCACTAGGTTTACAAGCTAGTCATCATGTGGTAGGCCTATAGGTCTGCACCACTGTATTGTGCATTTGGTGTGATTACGTTGGGATTATAAAACTAGCATGTCAACAATTTTACAGAGACATCTGTAAACCACTTCTTAGGAATTTACATCTACTCTAGGTTCGTAAGGAGCTATGGAGAATAGACTGTAATAACCATAAATGAAAGTACACAGACCACAAGGTAAGTTTCAACATGTAATGTCAATAAATGAAAGGCAGGTAATGCCAAGCATTTGAATACACATGAATGGAAAATAAAAAATGGGCACTTTAAATCAAATGAATTCGCTTTTTGTCGTTAGTCTGTATAGTGATCACTTTCAATGTCTGTTTCAGAATCAGAAATCATTCATTCAAATCAAATCAAATCAGGTTTTATTTATATAGCACATTTTAAAACGATTTTTGGTCGAGCCAAAGTGCTGTACATGCAAATAATAAATAACACATTACTACAATCGCAAACAGAAGACAATAAATTACAACAGCAAATATAAAAATCAAACACACACACAGGGAAATGTCATGAGTCGTGCTCCGCTCTGACTAGAAGGCCAGGGAGAAGAAGTGAGTTTTTAGTGTTGATTTAATCGGAATATTTGTAAAATGTGTACAACTCAAATTCATCCCGCATCAGTGGATTTATAGCATTACAACAACCTGACTACAGATAATTACCTGGTATAAACCCAATCCAAAACGTCACAGATTCAACTTTAAATTTGAGTTGGACACATTTTACAAATATTCCGATCTTCTATGAATATGCATTTCAGTCCGCAACCCTAGAACCACCCCATTTTAAAGTTGAAAAACCTGCCCCGATGTCCAAAGTACCGAACCCTGACTTGTAATCAAATTCAACCAGCATATCGAAGGAGAGATCTCAGTCTTGTATTTCTGGAAAATACACACATTTCATTAGAGCACCTGATATAATCCAAAATCTGGTCACACACTTTTCCCAAGAAATCAAGATATGTTTCACAGCACAAGAATGGCTTGAAATTGGTTTATGACAGGTCTGCCCTGGCGATTACAACAATATGAGAACATGTTGCACGATAGGAAGATGCTGTAATGCAAGCAGTGTTGCGTAGATTTACAGTTTAAGGTAAGATATGATAGATGGGTCAGCGTTTCGGGGTAAAACCCAACTGGCTGTTGGCTGGTGTCGCTTTGTATACATTAAAAGCAAATAACAGCAAAAATAGGAGGAGGAAATAATTATTTTCTGTTGTGTTTTGCAAGAAGAGGCAAAAAAGTCGTAGCTACAATTAAGAGATCAACAACAAAATAAGTTTGTTAAGTAAGTAAATAAAACAGAACTCAATCCAAGGGATATAATATTTTGCCAAACCACCATCTACTAGGTTTTCAAAAACCATTATATGTATCTCTGGCAAAATAAACAATCTGTGCAGTCTTTGTTAAGAAACAAAGCAATGAACATACCTTCATTTATTAACAATGTTTTAAATGTGAAAATATGTTGGACTAATGCATAACCCAATACCAGTGATGTAGACCTAAGACTTGGACTAGTTCAAAACATTTGTAGCCCTTCGTAACCCTTCAAAAAGTATTGTCAGGGCTGTCCCTGGCCAACTTGAGGCCCCACGCAAAGTTAGATGATGACGCCCTCTGTGTCGCGAGCGTCGACGGGGGGGGTGCTGGTGGAGCCTCGCAGCGGCAACACCGTGCCGCGCCACACTAATTGCGCCGCATAAACGCATAGGTGCGCCGCATTTGCGGCTCAGTTGAGGCTCCCTCCGCAAGATGAGGCCCCCTCCGCGAGATGAGGCCCCACGCAGTCTGCGTGATCTTCCTGTAGGGAGGGACGGCCCTGAGTATTGTGCTTGCTGTAATAGTTCCCCCTTTTGAGATTTAGTCCTCGTTCCGTTCTAAATTGCATTTCAAAGCTCATACATGTAAATAGAGGGACTTCTCTGTAATATGGAACACATTCAAAACTGTATATCGTATGTATCTGCATACACGTTTACCCTGGTCACGGTTATCTGTAATTGTATGCTTTTCCTTCTGTCCTTGCAGTTGCCTTTGACTCTCTAAAGGGCATAGGGGTTTTTCACTTTGACCTGAAGCAAGATTTTGCAATGCTGGTTAACAATTAGGACCAACCCTCAAGAGTCTTTGGTCACGCAATTTCCTTCACAAGCTCTGACGAGGCTCTTGGTTTGATCATTCGGTCTCTCTTGCATGATCAGACAGGAAGCAGATAAACCTACTTTGATTCAAATGCAACTCTACACGGAGAAACAAGAATCCATTTAGTTGGCGGATCGAAGAGCTTTCATGAGCCTCCTGATAGGTCTTCTACATCCAGACTATTAGAAGACGATCAATCCTGGGGAGGCTCTTAAGCATTGGTTCCTCTACATGTCCCACCTAGTGTATGAGATGGACATCAGCTTGTGGAAAGTATATTACAGTTGGATTGACTTGTGATTGGATGAAGCAATCGATTTCTTTGCACATCAAGTGTTTTATTAATCACTTCCACCAAGGAGGTTATGTTAGGCTTGTTTGGTCAGTTTTTCCGTCAGCAGGATGACTCTTTCAATATATTGATGGTGATCCAGATGGATGAACCTGAAAATGAGGTTGGAGGTGCTCCAGTCAAAGATAGTTCAGACGCTCCTGTGACGGAGTTTTCAACATGCTTGATGGAGCAGCAGCTGCTTTAGCTGAAGACATTGTTGGCTGATCAGGAATCAGCTGTCAGCTAAGAATCAGCATGAATAAGTCCAGCTGAGGGGACATTGGTCAATAATGGGTCACCTAAAGGAGCATCTGTCAGAGGCAAGACACATTTTCAGCAGGGCCATCAGGACTGTTTTGAAGGAGGTAGTTCATTTCTGTACTCATCAATCAATTTCCCCGATTCACTTTAATTTCTTTATGCTTTTGCTTTAGAAATTACATTATTATTTTTAGGAATGTGACACATTGACTGGGATTCAAATGCAATGACTTGAGACAAAAGTACAAAAACTACAGTCTTTACTGAATTAAGGAAACAAATTACAACAAAAAATCTAAAAAGACAACATAGAAATCACTTGTGGTACCCACAAACAGGGCCGTATCCAGGATTTCCTAAATACCGAGGTCCAAGGGGGGTTCGGGGGATACCCCCCGAGATTTTCATTATCTAGTTAGGTGCTTTTTAAGTCCTGTGGGGGTCACAAATTGGATAATATATTGATTTCAAACCATGTCAGTGGGCTGACAATGTCAGCATAAATTATTTTTGAAAGTGTAATACATAAGAATCAGTTGATTGTTACTATTAATGATCTGGACATGCAGAAGAGGCTAAAATGATCACAAAACATTGTCAACATTCATTTTCCATGTCTCTCTCCTTTCCATAACCTGCCCCCTCTCTTCCATCTTCTTTAGTCTCTCTGGGTGTTTCTCAATCGCGAGTACGCTTGCTTGGTAGCACATGTCTGCCGAGCATCTTGCTTCAGAAGCGAGTCAAGAATACTTCCTGGCATTCGGAAAACAAAGAGTGGAACACGCTAGCAAGTGTGCAGGTGTGCGTCATATGAGAGGCCCCGCCTTACATCTTCCGCCACAGATTTGGGGAAATTGGTCCGTGCGCAAAGCATTGTGGGGATTTTAAGACCGCGAAGTCTACTCATGTGCAGACTCGATATTTCTCCAAACGGAGTACGCCGGGCTCGGTAGATTTCCAAGTATACTGGAGATTGGAACAGTACTTCGGCGGCACTCGATGACGTAGTGTGCTTGAAATAGTGGCTCTGAAGCAGCTTTACTCGCGATTGAGAAACACCCCCAGTCTCCTGTTCATTACTCTCTCTGTCCTCTACTCTTTCTCTTTGTTCAATCTCTCCCTCGTTGTTCACTTTTTGCTCCTCCTCACTTGTCGCTCCTGCCAGTGAATTAAAAGCAATTCAGCAATTTAGTTCATTTCACTTGTTTGTTTGCATTATTATTTTTTTTTAAATCTGTTTTGTTTGATTCTCAAAAGAGAACAAAGATGTAAGCAAATGGTGTTTTATACAATTGTATGTTATTATGACATCATAACTGCAATAGATGTATGTTGTTTTAAAAGTATGCCTATTGTAAATGAAGACTAAGTTATAGATAAATAGATAGATAAATAGATGGGGTTATTAAGCCTACATTCTTTTGTGTGACTGTACCTGCAGTTCCTCCCTGACTTCCATCACTTTCTCTCTCTCTCTTTCTCTCTGCCTGTCCTGTCTCTTCCTTACCAAAGATGAGCTTCGACTGGCGTAGTCTTTTCATTATATCTGAGTCAGTGTAAAAGAAAACAATACAATGTTATATCTTCAATGTTTTACTCAAATTGAAATGAAGGAAAAGCATTACAACGTTTGTTAAAAGGTAATCCTTCTGACATTGGATGAATGTAATTAACTTTAGCTCTCTAGCTAGTTTATTCACGCAATTCAAATCTCTTAAGATGGCATGGAACAAAACAAACGGGGATGAAGGGAGACAGTAGCCGTTTCTCAATGTCGAGTAAAGCTGCTGCAGAGCCACTATTTAAAGTATACTACGTCATCGAGTGGCGCCGAAGGACTGTTTAAATGCCCAGCATTCGGCGCCACTCGATGACGTAGTATACTTGAAATAGTGGCTCTGCAGCAGCTTTACTCGACATTGAGAAACGGCCAATGAGTATTTATGGAAGAGTTAATGTGACACAGGTGTCAACAATAAAGGGTGGGGCTGACAATCACAGTGGCGGGAAAACACACAATGGCAGGAAGTCAAGGGCTCTGAAACTAAACATAAAGGCAGGTACAAAATAAAACAGGAAGTGCAATCACAGACAGTGTATGACACGACTAGACAAAAGTGACTGTAACTCAAAACGTGAAAGAGGCATGACTAATAACTAAATAAATCTAAAAGTAGCGTTAATAATGCGTTAACGCAAAAAAAAATTAACGCCACTAATTATTTTAACGCGATTAACGCATGTGTATTTTTTGTCCTCGGCCACCCCGTAGTTTCAGAGCGCATCGAGTTTAAAATACCATCTACAAGCTGATGCTGAAAGCCCCGCTCCTGCCGCCCGCTTGTGGCAGACCACACTTCCACGCTCACCGACAGGCCCGGACTGGCCATCGGGAGGATCGGGAGGGTGTGTCAGTATGTGTGGAGCGACCGAGCGAGCGAGGCACACCTTACGTGTTGTTGTTGTTAGCATCTGGTGCTAGCTAGCTGCGCTAACGGATATAAGGAGCTGTTTCAATGAAAACAGAGGAGCGACATTTCGCCGACAACTGCGCCGAGCACTTGACTTTATGCAGGTAGCCAGACAGTGGGACATTGTACGAAAAGTCAGCACACTCAGCACGGATAGTGCACACACACACACACACACACACACACACACACACACACACACACACACACACACACACACACACACACACACACACACACACACACACACACACACACACACACACACACACACACACACACACACACACACACACACACACACACACACACTTTGTATTGTATTATTGTATGAGAGAGGTTCCAGGTTGAATTGAGGCGAATATTTGTAATGTTCAGAGGTTGTTGCGTTTAATATTCATGAGAATATTTGTCATTGTTCAAATGATAATAAACAAACATATAAAGCATATTTGTCCACTCATATGTTGATAAGAGTATTAAAAACTTGAAAAATATCCCTCTAAGGTACATTTAGAACAGATAAAAAATGTGCGATTAATTTGCGATTAATCGCGATTAACTATGGACAATCATGCGATTAATCGCGATTACATATTTGAATCGACTGACAGCCCTAACCATAATACATTCTGACGAAAAATAAAAATTATTATGAATTCAAATAAAATAAAAGAAGCCTCCCGTGAGTTACTACAAGCTATAAAGTAGATTTTACAAACATTTTATAGAATAAAAGCTCACTGCTGGACGTTGTAGAAATGCCATTGACTTCAAGATGAGGGAACCCGAAGAGGTGAAATTCTGAGTATTTTTCGGGTTCTAGGACTGATTACTACCACTCTATAGTTATTCCTTGCACTGTAAGAGATAAATCAAATTCTATATATGCGTATACATCATGACCTTTGGTTATTTTCTGGCTTTTCCAGACCTTTCAATGTTTTCTTCAGCAGATGGAGTATGCTCTTCCTTAAATCTTAAAATAGGGTGGAAAGCAAGGGAAAAACTACTCACTTCAGTTGGAATTAGGATTTAGGTTTATGATTTGACTTGGTTTCTAAAAGTCAATTGCGATGCCTGTCGAACTACTTCTTGCACAAACAATTTCCTGTGGCATAGTTAAGTGTATAAATGTATGCAGTGAATGTACACACACAAGAATCTTTCGTAAAACATCCAGAATACATCCTCATAACCGAGAGGATTCATGTGGCAGGGAAAGATAGAGCAAGGTGTGATCAGAATAAAGATGATGTTATGTTTCTAAAAGAGGGACCAAAGCAGACGCAGGGAGAGGGAAAGTGAAAGAGCAAGTGGTGTGATGAGAATATTAATTGCCAATACTGTGAGTACCTTAAAGTCCATTACTGCTGGAGAGCTGTCATGAAACGGGGGGTTACGTATTGTAACCCTAGTTATATAAGTACAGGCGGAGCCCTCTACTGGACTCTATGGGTACTACCTCTCAACCATACTATGCAAGCATTCACCTACTGAGATATCTATAAACGTAGCCGGCCCCTCGGGGCGGGCCTACCTGAATGCGCGTGCACGCTCACCGTATAAAAGGCGGCCTCCTGACTGTCATCCTACACCCTCTTCAGCGAGCGGCATAGGACAGACAGGGCCCCAAGTAGAGGGCTCCGTCTGTGCTTATATAACTAGGGTTACAATACGTAACCCCCCGTTATATCTTACACAGGCTACGTCCTCTACTGGACTCTATGGGTACAGTGGGTGGAGCCCTGATGGATAAACGTCGTCCAACAACATCGACCCATCACACTGCCTATGGGCAGGCGGGGAGAGTCTTCCAGCCCTGCATGGGGCTTACTGCGTACCATGTTCCCCGGGTCCCTAAGGAGCATGGGAAAACATAAGTGCTGTGTTGCCCCAGCAAGCACAGACGATGAGAAGGAGCCAGACATGTCCAAGAGATACAACTTTATGAAGGGGCCTGGCGTGGACCAAGACGCCGCCGTGCATATGTCCTCCACACTCACGCCGTTGAATAAGGCTGTTGACACAGCCATACCCCGTGTAGAGTGTGCACGGACCCCCATGGGGAAGGCTCTCCCCGCCTGTCCGTAGGCATGTGAAATGCACTCGCAGAGCCATCCTGCCGGGCGTTTCTTGGACAGAGCTTTACCGGCTACACCACCCCCAAAGCACACAAACAGCTGTTCAGTGCGCTTAAAGGCAGCCGTGCGCTCCACATAACATGCTAGCGCACGCACCGGGCAGAGGAGGTGCAGTTTAGCCTCCCTGGCCCCAATATGGGGTGGAAGATTAAAGCCACCTAACTGAATAGCCCTTGACCTGAACAAACTCCTTAGGCTCTTGGGAACAAAGGAGGGGTTCGGTCTGAGTGTCGCCCTGCTACGGTCACCCCGGATCAACAAGCAACTTGGGTGCACCGACAGAGCGGTCAGCTCGGACACTCTCTTGGCTGAAGTCAAGGCAAGTAGCAACGCTGTCTTCCATGACAGTGCTTTCAGGGAGGAGAGCTCCAGAGGCTCAAATGGTTCTGTGACCAGAGCTTCGAGCACCAACGGCAGGTCCCATTGCGGGGAGGAGGCGTGCACTACTGGGCGGTGCCTCCTGACCCCCTGCAAAAACCGCAACATAAGCGGCTGATTGAAGGCTGACCTGCCGCCAACTGTGGAATGAGTGTTTTCTGAAATGCTGCGGCGTTTTCTGAAATGCTGCGGCGTTTTCTGAAATGCTGCGGCATTTTGTGAAATGCTGTAGCGTTTTGTGAAATGCTGTTGTGTTTTGTGAAATGCTGTAGTGCAGTGGTTCTCAACCTGTGGTACGCGTACTTAACCTTTACACATAACACAGACATATACAATACAGAAAACACAACTAAGTAAACAAAAAGACGAAAAGCAGTCACTACATTGTGCACATTTGGGACCGTAAGGTACACTACTTATTACTGCAAGAGCAGCTGGAGGTAAGGACCTCAGACAACTTCCATTTAAAACAGGCTATAGGGACAAGTGCCATCAGATAATTAAAACTGTGGTTTAAATAAGTTCTTATAGGCTATTGTTGTTTTTAGATTTAGAAACGAAAACATATATATTTTTTTTTCTGACGTTGCTAATGACGACCTTACTACCCGTGAATGATTAGTGAGCGAACGATCAACCGAGCACAAGCGCCAGCAACGCAAAAGTGATATGCACAGTCACAACACTGTGATGGAGGAGAGAAGTGACTCAGGAAGAAGGCATTTGCGCAAAGAATGGAGAGAAGGCTGTGACTAAGGTCAAAAGCTGAAAAAGCACACACTTGTCCTTAATTGTTATTCTTTTTTACTTTGCCACCACAGAAATGGCAATAGCAAACATCAGCAGACTAAAGATATGAGAGAGAGAGAGAGAGAGAGAGAGAGAGAGAGAGAGAGAGAGAGAGAGAGAGAGAGAGAGAGAGAGAGAGAGAGAGAGAGATCTCGAGACTCGATCGCGATAGTAGGCTATACGATCTCTATCTCGGCATCTCGATAGCTCCGCTCTGCGCTTCTCGCTATCTCTCTTCTCCGCTCTCCTCTCTCTCTCTGCCTCTCTCTCTCTCTCTATCTCTCTCTCTCTCTCTCTCCTCCCTTCGCGCTCCGCTCGCCGCTTGCTCTCTTGCTTTCTTTTGCTTGCTTTCTTCTTCTTGCTTGTTTCTTCTTTGCTTGCTTTGCTTGCTTGTCTTGCCTTGCTCTGCTTGCTTGCTTGCTTGCTTGCTTGCTTGCTTGCTTGCTTGCTTGCTTGCTTTCTTGCTTGCTTGCTTGCTTGCTTTGCTTGCTTGCTTGCTTGCTTGCTTGTTGCTTGCTGCTTGCTTGCTTGCTTGCTTGCTTGTTGCTTGATTGCTTGCTTGCTTGTTGCTTGCTTGCTTTCTTTCCGCAAACAAGCTGTGACCTGAGCAAGACGCTAACTTTTGTCCTTTCTCTACAAATCCACAGACACTGTTTATATGTTGGTTACACAGTGCTATGACCAACAAACAAGACGGAATTAAGTTTATGTCCCTTAACGTTAATGGTTTGGGAAACCCGCTAAAAAGAGCAAATATTATAACGAGAATCAAAAAATAAATGTTACAGATTACTTTCCTACAAGAAACCCACCTTTCAGAGACGGAACATGAAAAATAAAAAAAATGTGGATTCAAAAACACCTTTTACAGCTCCCACTCTAACGCACGTAAAAGAGGAGTAGCCATTTTAATTTATAATGCAGTCACATTTGAGTAGAGAGGGACGATATATTATTGTGAAAGGGACAATTGACAAAACTAAAGTAACATTGGTGAACATTATATGCACCACCTGAGAGTGATAAGTATTTATTTGGGGCCTTGCTTGATCTGATTGCAGTAGAAACAGAGGGAATATGTATAAGTGGGGGAGATCTCAATTTGATAATGGATTATGATCTGGACACAACAAACTGTAAGAGAATTAAAAAACCTATTACAAAGCTGGTGAAAAACACTTGGGAAGAAATGGGATTCTTTGATGTATGGAGGGACCTTAATCAAAGAAAAAAAGATTTCAACTATTACTCGGCAGTACACTCAGTATACTCACGGATTGATTACTTTTTTATGCAGAAGGAAAATAGGGATAAAATACAGGACTGTCAAATTGGAGTGGCTGACGTGGCTGATCATTGTGCAATCTACTTGAATATTAAACTGGGGTGCAGACGGAGAGACACATTATGGAGATTGAACGTGGGCATATTGAATAACAAATTGGCTGTTGAACAAATCAAAGATGAAATACAGAAATACTTAGAGGAAAACAATAACGACAAAACAGACCAAGCCATATTATGGGATGCATTAAAAGCAGTAATACGAGGAAAATTTATTTCTATTACAAGTAACCTCAAAAAAGTAATAGAAACTCAATATAATAATCTCTCAGCCGACCTGAAACAATTAGAACAAACACATAAAGAAAAAAACACAAAAACAAATCAAAGAGGTGAGAAACCAAATTAACAATTTACTACATCAGGATATGGAGATAAAAGCAAGATATCTTAAACAAAATTATTATGAATTATGCCCCAAAGCTACATAGTTGTTGGCAAGACGATTACGAAAGCAACAGGCAGCAATCACAGTCAACAAACTACATGACCCTAAAACAAATCAACCTAAATATGAAGCCAAAGAAATTGAAAATATTTTTAGAGATTATTACAAAGATCTTTACATGCAAACGTCAACAACAAATCATATGCGTACATAGGTGCTGGTCACCTGCTTCACAGCAGCGCCGTTGATGGTCAAGGGGAGAGGGGGTCGGCGGTGGGGGATGATAGTGTTGAATGCTGAGCTGAAGTCTATAAATAGCATTCTAACATATGGGTCCTTAGTCTTAGTCTTACGGACCGTCCACACAGCAGCGTTAAAAAAATCTTGGAGGTGGGCGTATCTGAAGCTTGGGGATTTTTTGCGAGCAAGGCACCAACAACCAATCACATGAATCTCCCGCCCCCGACATACGAAGCAAAAAAGTTTGAAGTAAACTGGATATAAACTCCCCAAACAGGCGAAAACATACCACTGTCTCTGCCACCTCCCTCCATGCCTATATCCCGGTAGGTAAATAGGGACTGGTCATAAAGCACCGGGTCATTCCCTACCGCTAATTTCTGCTCCATTTTTTGGAATATGAGGAAATTGCGGTATGTCACTCCCAGCTTACCCGCCGTTTGATTGGCTAGAGCTTGAACGGTCAGATTTGCGTACACGGGATTTGATTGGCTGACGCTTCCACCTCAGCCTCAAAAGTTGAACATTGTTCAACTTTGAATCCTGAAAATCCTGAAAATCTCCGCTCGCCTGCCCACAATGCAGTTCGGCGAAAAGTGAGGGAAAGTGACGTCACCCCATTCAAAGTGAATGGGCAGAAGCGTTTCAAGATTTTTTAACACTGCTGTGTGGACGGTCCGTTAGTCTTAGTTTCCAGGTGTGTGAGGGCTGGGTGGAGGGCGGAGGAGATTGCATCCTCTGTGGACCGTTTAGCTCGGTAGGCAAACTGAAACGGGTCCAGTGATGGGGGGAGGGTGGATTTGATCTGCTTCATGACCAGCCTTTCGAAGCACTTCATGATGGTAGAGGTTAGTGCGACCGGGCGGTACTCGTTGAAGCCGGATGGAGATTACTTCTTTGGCACTGGAATGGTGGTGGTTTCCTTGAAGCACAAGGGAACAACAGCCTGGCTCAGGGAGATGTTAAAAATGTCTGTGAGGACATCTGTGAGCCCTTCTGCGCAGTCCCTCAGCACACGACCAGGAATGTTGTCAGGTCCTGCAGCCTTGCGGGGGTTAATCCTCAACAGTGTGCTCCTCACACTGGCTGATGAAAGACGCAAAGCCTGGTCGTCGGTGGGGGGGGGTGGTTTTCTGCGCAGGTGTGTTGTTCTGTGCTTCAAAGCGTGCAAAGAAGCCGTTGAGGTTGTTGAGCAGGGAGGTATGGCTGTCACAGGTCAGTGGCGGTAGTTTGTAGTCCGTTAGGGTCCTTATGCCCTGCCACAGGCTCCGTGAGTCCCTGCTATCCTTGAAATGTCCTGTCATTTTTCGGGTGTATTCTTGTTTTGCTTTCCTGATGCCACGGGACAGGTCAGCCCTGGCTGCTTTCAGCCCAGCTGGATCTCCAGCTCTGAAGGCGATGTTGCGGTCCTTCAACATCGCCTTCAGAACTAGAAAGGGTGATTAATGCCTTTGTTACCTCGAGACTGGATTACTGCAACGCTCTATACGTGGGTATGGACCAGGCGTCAATTAGACGCCTGGTCTTTCGGTTCCGAATTGATTTTAAACTTCTTTTATTTGTTTTTAAAGCACTAAAAGGGCTGGTTCCGGCTTATTTAGCAGAACTCCTCCATCACTACACCCCAGCCAGAGCTTTAAGGTCGGCTGACCAGCTGCTGCTGATAGTGCCCAAGACCAGGCTCAAAACCCGAGGGCAAAGAGCCTTCGCAGCTGCTGGCCCCAGGCTCTGGAACACTCTACCCCTCCATGTGAGGTCGGCCCAGACCCTAGGGGTTTTTAAAGGGCCCATGTCATGGCCATTTCCACTGATCATAATTACATTGTTGAGGTATACTATAATAGATTTATACTGTGCAATTTTCCAAACTCACATTGGTTTCGCATACAGCATCTCTGTCAAGCATGTGTATTCACTTTCCCCACTAAACGACTCGTTGGAGCTCTTGCCCCCCCCTCCCTGTGAGCCTAGTGTGCTCCGATTGGTCAGCTCGGCCACTCGTTCTGATTAGTCAACCACCAGAGAGGCTGCGCCCATGTCTAACAGTGCTTTTCCCGGCTGCTCTCAGCATAACATCAGTCTTATCATGGCGTCGGCACAGCCGTATATTTTATATACATATATATTTTTAACTGTTGTTATAGAAGAGTGTGACGGCCCCAGGGCCTTTGTCTTACGATGGGGTGGAGCTGAAGAGGCTAATCAGCACGATCACGGACACCTCCGGACACTACGGCCCCAGTCTCTCTCCAAAGCGGCTGCAGGAAGACTAACTCTGCGATCCTCTCAACCACCTATCTCTGCATTTACCACAATAAATGTGCCGTGGTTTTGTAAACTCGTGTATGTCTCCTTGTCTTTGTGGCCTACGAGCCGCTCATAACAAAGAGTAAGTTATTTTTACCCGTTATAAACTACTACTGTTTGATGAGAAATCAAATCATGGTTTGCTATATATGAATTCAGGGAAGAAAGGATAGGCCTACTAAGTATTTCCATTAAACTTTATTTTTAGAAATGTACAAAATGAACATAAATATACATATATACACACGGTATATCATCCATTCCTCCTCCTCGCATCTTGCCTGGGCACAGTCGGTGCGGTGCCTTTTAGCACGACGCCTCAGTAGTAGTAGAAGTGCCTTTTAGCACGTCATGGATTGTCCGCCAGGATCTGGCTGGACGAAATCAAATGCAAATCACAAAATATTAGAGAAACTTAGTTGTTTTAGATTCGTTAGTAGTAGTTGTGTAATGAACAGCTTGCCTGCTAATATGCTAACCTAGCTTTGTTTACCTTGGTAGCTAACACGATATGAACGTTAGCTTGGAGGAAAGGCAACTATAATGCAGTGTAATAAAACTACTATGAACAAAAGCTAGTGGTTCATATTAGGCTAGCAATAACGTGTTTATAATTGCAATCGTATACGGGTATTCTGCTACCATACAATGTAACTTGCATGAATACATTGTTTTGCGCTAGCATACAGCTAGCCTCGTTAGCTACATGCAGTATATGTACGGTCACAATGTACGGTAAATCACAGTACAGTATACTGTATGAGTATTCCGTGTGTGTGAATGCAGACATTCTCCTGCTATGAGATACATGTATGCAAGGCCATCTGCTGATATTAGAGTTGATATATGGAAACACTAGCAACTTAGTTAGCACAGTTAGCACTGTGTCAATGGCTTAGCAGTCCAACACAGTTTACACATTTAAACAGTCTTGTTTGATAAATACACAAATAACAATGCAAACTTACAGGTTGTATACCCAGATCTTCCCCTGCTCCAAACGGTCCAAACAAGCTGTGCATATCCGGCCTCAAACTGGGCAATGTTTTGGAAGCTTTCGTCTGTGAAATGCCGGTTCTTCGAACCTCTGGAGGAGGAACACACGCCGCTGCTGGTGTGGCCATAGCTCTTCGGGATTGGTCCATTTCGTTCCGGGTACCGCATGACATCAGGCGGTACCCGGAAGAATCAAATGGGCAGTGACGTATCTCCAACGAGGCGTTTTGGGGAGGTATTTTCTGTGTTAGAGTTTTACTCGCTACAGGGTGTACTTTGAGGGTTTTGACTCTGCACACCGTTTACATGCATAAAAACCTTCATAACACACAAGGGGACGGGTAATAACCGGAAAAGCATGACATGGGAGCTTTAAATCTACACTTAAGACTCACTTCTTCTCTCTGGCCTTCTAGTCAGAGCGGAGTATGACTCCTGACATTTCCCTGTGTGTGATTTTTATTTTTGCTGTTGTAATTTATTGTCTTCTGTTTGCTATTGTAGTAAAGTGTTTTTATTGCAAAAATCTTTTTAAAAATGTGCTATATAAATAAAACTTGATTTTATTTTATTTTTACTATTTAAATGTATTTGTATTATATATTTTTGGGCTAGGAAAGTGACATTTCTGGGTGATTTTGTCAGTTTATGGAGCTTAGCCCACAAATCCTGGAGGTTCCAAGACAAATTTGGCTGCTCATAGGCGGCCTGCCAGGCGCACCCACCCGTGGAAAGAAGAAAAAAGTGAAGAAAACGGTTAATTATATCTTAAACTAATCAAAAAAGAAGTTTTGACATTTTTCAAAAAATGACTAAGTGCAGTAGCTTGAAATGGATGAAAAAAACATTTTCAACGGAGAAGGGGATTAAATAAAACTCAACCCTTCGGCGCTTCGAGCCCTTTTTTCCCCTTCTCCGTTGTAAGTTGCAACGGAGAAGGGAAAAAGACAGGGTTCTCTGGCCGCCTCACAAGTCACTATTGTCGGACACTTTCTTCGCTTTACCCCGGTTCTATTACTCTTTCCTCCTTTGACCATCCAACCCGGTTCCTGCTGGGGTGCTGCCTGGTTCCGGGGCACCCCAAGCCCTCTGTTGGTCGAGGCACTATGAATTGAACTTCTTTGACCATCCAACCCGGTTCCTGCTGGGGTGCTGCCTGGTTCTTGGGCACCCCAAGCCCTCTGTTGGTCGGGGCACTATTAATTGATACGGACCCAGTGTTGCCATCACCAGTCCCGCGTTGGTGCGGAGGTGGGGCCCCCCACCTCCAGTATATATATACACCAGGGTTTCCGTTAGCCGGTAATTACCGGTTTTTAGCTGGTAAAATGTATTAAAAACCGGTAAATTCCCTGCGCTCCAGGCTGAAAATGGAGCTAAAACCCAGGAAGCAGAGGGCCACTGCTGCAGTGGTTGAGGCTGAGGAAGAATCTGTACGAATACAGGGCCCAGCAATCCCAAGTTCCTCCGGCAGAAACACCCCAGCCGCCAGCCCAGTAGCCTCTGGCAGCAAGACAATACAATACAGAGACACATATCATACAAATTAAAGTCCATTAATTGGACATGAATCAGGCTACAATAAATCACTTTCCCCAACATTTGAAACACTATTTCTTCCTTATAAATTGATATAATGCGCCCTGATCGTCTGGTTACACTCTTTACCTATTTAATACACTTATTCCGACATTTGAAACACTGTGCCTGCCTTGTAAAATGCTGTGATGGGCCCTGGAAGTATCATACTATTTAATACACTTATTCCGACATTTGAAACACCTTTCCTGGCTTGTCAAGTGCTGTGATGTGCCCTGGAAGTATCGGACTATTTAATACACTTATTCCGACATTTGAAACACCTTTCCTGGCTTGTCAAGTGCTGTGATGTGCCCTGGAAGTATCAGACTATTTAATACACTTATTCCGACATTTGAAACACTGGTCCTCCCTTGTCAAGTGCTGTGATGCGCCCTGGAATTATCAGACTATTTAAACAACTTTTACCCATGATTCAAACACTGTTCCTGCCTTGTGTCAAGTGCTGTGATGCGCCCTGGAAGTATCACACTATTTAATACACTTTCTCCGACATTTGAAACACTTTTCCTGCCTATTTAAACTACATTTTAGACTGTTTTTTTTGTATTGAAAATGTCCCTGAATTGTACAAATTATGTCCAATACGCGGATAATTGACTGTATATAGTAAATTCCATCAATTGGACACTATGCCGCAATCTGGTGGACCTTTAACACTAGAACCGCCACCGGGTCAAATTGACCCGCTATTAGAATGCATTGATATTCAAGGTAAAATGTTCTTTTATTGAACAGAGAGTTTTGATCGCACAGGGATGAAACGTATACCAATAGAATCTGTGGACTCTCAGCTTTTCATATGATATTGTTAGAAATTAAAATCAATGTGGCGTAATTTGAATGAAATACACTGTATTTCATTTAAATCTGTTTTATTCTGAAAACCGAAGATTCACATGTGACTTCCGGTTTTCCGCTGGTGAATTTCGTCATTTCCGGTTAGCATTAGCTTGTGGCGAAATGCTACGTTTTCAAACCGTGAATTGAAGGTGAAATAACGTGATGTTGTACACTAAACACCCTGAGTTTAACACTCATTTATTGACGCTGGAATGAGGTTTATTAGGGAATGTTTAGATTGATGTAATTCAGCAGCAGAAACCGACAGGATTTGCATTGGACACGCCCCCGTCGACGCCGGCCAATAGGAGAAGACTACAGGTCTTACCCGGGAGACCCAAGAAGGATCTCTCTCTCTCCTTGCCCCGAGCTGACCCGGGTGGACGCGGCCAAAACAGCTGGCAGGAGCAAACCACCAACGAGCACATTTCTTTTGTAAACCACCGCATCTTTTGTGTAATTAAATGCTGTTAACTTGTATAAGCTTGCCTTGACTCTTTTCAGTCTCTCCTGCTCTCGGGGTTCAAGAATATCCAACAATATACAGGGCTCAACATTATAAATGGCCCGCTGGCCCGGAAGCACTATTTAGACACCCTGGCCAGCATAACGTACTTTCAACTTGCCTGCTCGGGCCACTAAAAATATTGCTTTATTAACGCTACAACATAGCGTTTCGTGAGGCGGTTGTTGGGTGAAAAGCAAACAGCTGTTTGCTGCGGAGCACAGCGCGAGCAGTCTCCCGTGAGCGGGAGCGCGCTCCTTCACTACAGACTGTCGCGCCACCTAACCATTCGCCAAAATGTTTTTAAAACCACCGGTAACTGGCCAAGCGCCGGGCAAAAAACAATCTTCAAATAAAAGAAAGTCACCGGAGGAGTTAAAGGAGAGTGACGGCCCCTACACACGGCGGCGTGCGGTGACTCTTCAACGCTTCTGCCCATTCACTTTGAATGGGGTGACGTCACGATTCGCCGAACTGCATTCTGGGAGCAAAGCGTAGCTTTCCTCGCGGTGCTCGCTGCAAAAGTAGAGCATGTTCTACTTTTGAAGCTGAGGCGGAGGCGGCAGCCAATCAAATCCCGCGTATGCAAATCTGACAGTTCACGCGCTAGCCAATCAAACCGCGTGTATGCTGAGAGAGCCAGACCGCAGTTCATTTCCTCATATGCCAAAAAATGGACGAGAAAATAATCGGAGCGGTAGGGAATCACCCGGTGCTTTCAGTCCCTGTTCACCTACCGGGATACAAACCGGAGGAGCCAGGCATGGAGGGAGGTGGCAGAGACAGTGAGTGAAACTGCTAGGTTTTCGCCTGTTTGGGGAGTTTATATCCAGTGTACTTCGTTTGAATGGACAGCAGGCATAGACAGTATATTTAGCCACCATGCAATGTTGCATAAAATAGCACCATAGACATTAATTAAAAATCGCTTTTTAGACATTAATGTCTATGGTGAGATTCATACACGGGAGCCTTTTTAAAGCCTTTTTACCCCGCTGCAAACAGAACCCCCCCCCCCCTTCCCATCACAAACTTTGCACAGACCCCCCCTTCCAATTATCAACTTCTGTATTGTTTCCGCAAACTCTTGTGTCCTGCAGCAGCTAAACGTTTTGCAAGCCCCCGTTCGTTTAGTACCTAAAATAATAGACATCGCTTTTTCCAGCTGACAAACGCGACTTTCTGGTCACTTCTTCAATTTTCCAGCCCTTGGGGAGAGACACGGGAGATTCATGTGATTGGTTGTTGGTCGCGTTCCTCGCGTAAACTCTCCAAGCTCAAGACACGCCCACCGCCAAGCGGCAACGCACGCCGCCGTGTGTAGGCTGCGTGACACATGAGAAGAAGAGGGAGAAAAAGTTTCAGCCAATATCAATATATCAATCTATCTATCAATCTATCTCTCTCTCTCTCAATCTATCTCTCAATCTATAAGGAACCGCAGTAGACAAAAGGCGTTGCTATAGCAACACGTCATGTTTATGTTTACGCGCCAAATCAATAGCGCGAAAAGGGGTGGGGTCAATATGACCCGCTGGCGGAAATAGGTATAAATGGCAATTTCTTAAATCTGACTTCATATTGACAATTTTTAACAACAGAGGGTGCTACATAACACACTTTCAGGAAAAGTCACGGACTGAGAGACTTTAATATTTTATTGAAAAAAAGTTACATACAATAAAAAAACAGCTGTGGGTCAAATTGACCTGATGGCGGTTCTAGTGTTAATGAATTACGCGAAAAATCCCCAAACTTTAATATTTTCTATCTATGAGAGGAAAGCTCGCCTGACCCCCGTTTTTCCCCCATGTGGAAGCCCCCGGCGGTGCCTATGCGTGGAGCACCCCGGCTTATTTTTAGTGCACTCTGGGGCAAAAATAAGGGTACATTTTGGTCTGTACAATTGGGCACCCGCACCTCCAATGTAACAGTCCACAGAATGTACATGCGTCGTTGGTCCTTCCCTAATGTGAGTAAGGACCCTCTGAAGCGTCTGTAATATCAGAGGCAGTGGCGGGAAGGCATCAGGAGACTGTCTGGCCAGTCGTGCGCCAGAGCGTCCTGCCCCATTGGGCTGGTCACCTCTGTCCAGGAGAACCAGTGGAGGCAGTGCCTTGACTCTTCCGAGGCAAAGAGGTCCACCTCGGCCCTGCCGAAAAGGCTCCAGATTGTCTCCACCACCTCTGGATGAAGCCTCCACTCCCCCGGTGGAGGTTTGTGCCGAGAGAGGAAATCTCAACCTGATTCTGATCTCCTGGCAGAAAGACTGCCCGCAGACTGGCCAGGCGGGGAGACGCCCAAGACAAGAGGCTCTGTGATACCCATGGCCATCGCTCTGGAGAGACAAGGAGAGGTGTCCGTTGGCTGCTGCCAGACGCTCCACCTCTGCGACTCTAGCCACTCTGAGCGCCCGAGGCATGCAGTTACAGTTCATGCAGGCGCTTTGCGTGAGACCCTCCCTCAAATGCTCGAGGCCAAGGCAAGAGGGGCAGCGGTCATGGCCGTCCTCGGGCTCAAGAGGAACCATACAGGCGCTACATGAATGAGCCATTATGTAGGTAGCCAGATGCAGCGTAACCGGGAGCGGGTGCGAGAACACAGCCTTCACCAGTTACCTGCTGAACGGAAAGAGTAGAGCACTGCTACTAATCACAGAACACAAAGAGGGATATAAATGTCACCCAAGTTACCAGCAGCGGGAGCGGGAGCGAGAGCACTGCCTTCACCTAGCTGAATTAAATAAAGAAGCTTAATAGGACAGCTTAGCCAGGCGGCTGCTGCTAACAGTCGAGCAACACGTTACCAGGAGCGGGAGCGAAAACACTGCCTTCACTGGCTGAGTTAAATAACGAAGTTCAACAATAACACAAAGCTAAGACCAGAAAACTGGCTTCTAAAGAAAAAACAGCACGGGTAAATCCCGGTGCTTATCCCAAGCGTCAGCCAAAGTGGCTGCACAAGCAGGACACAGTTAGGCTGAGCCACGCTACTGCTAACTGGCTAAACGAGAAAACACAGCTAAAGCTGGAAACTCAAAATGCTAATGATAGCTCGGCACAACGCCACAATCAGAAAAGTACAAAAGAGCACAACAAGGGCAACGCATGGGAGAGGGAGCGGAAACGCTGCCGTCACCAAAGAGTCTAAGCCAAATAGCAAAGAAGACAGTAATCAGGACAACTTAGCTGGGAGAGGGAGCGAAAACACTGCTATCACCGACAAAGCCGACACCAACCTGTCCGTCGAAGTTCTGCACAGCCGGCCACTGCTCCTGGAGGACGAGCAAGCCCGCGGCTCCGACTGGATCAGTCGCGAAGCTGCCAGCTGTATGCAGAGAAATCCTTTAGATCAAACGTTCCAACCGAACGCTGTAGGCTACAATAATGTAGCCACGGTGCTCTCGCACAGCGAGAAGATGAAAGGAACAGATCCTCTGACGACACCGGCAGTCACAGGTGACTTTGTTGATATTGGTACTCGAGCTGCGCATGCGCACGATGGACATATCCAGTGCTTAAAGGCGGTCAGTAGGGACGAAATAGAACTTAAGAGTTCTGGATGGTTCATAATGTAGCAGAAGATCAGAATGTATCTTGGCCCTAGTCCATGAAGGTCTTTGTCTAAACCAATTAACTCTGTTAAAGTTTGGCTGCCGAAGCCAAGTTACTATGTTTCAAAGTGTCATGTTTTGTATGCCGATTGTAAGCTGCTTTGAGTTTATTGGACAACAGAAATTGGAAAATAAATGGACTGTGTGATCAATTGGAAAGACTTTTAATCATCAGACAAGCTAAAGTGTACTTTAATTATGTCAACAAAGCGTTGTCTAAGACTTTAGATGATTTATAAACCAACAGTAGTAATTTAAAGTAAATTATTTGACAGACAGTAAGCCAGTGTTAGGACCAAAAAACTGGGGTGATGTGATCCACGTTCTTAGTTTACAATGGCCATAGGAAAACAGCTTTTATGTGACAAAATGAATACAGAAGAGTGTTCTCTTAATGTTCATATGCGTAGACTCCACTTTGTATGATGATCTCGGGTATGGCGATGCATCTACGAGCATTCCGACCTCAGGGAGCGTTCCATATGAATTTTCTGACTGGGAACTCAGATATTCCCACTTCCCAGAACAACTGCAACACACCATTATCCTCATGAGGAAATGAAAAAGCCAAGAAGAACATACCTGACTGACATTTCATCAGATCAGCGGCCCCCTCTTCTAAGACATTATCTACGTTACTCATCTGTCTAACATTGATAGCAGTGAAGTTACAGGATAGGATAGAAGTAGAGATTTTGCTGAGATCTATGATTTATACATGATGTGTATTGGCTGGAATACTTCTGTGCATCCTGTTGTATTTCAATGTCAGGAAATGGAGATAGAGGAATGTTATCATGTGGTTTTCTGAAGAACGATGTTAAAGTGTGCTAAAAATAAAGGTCTTTGTTGTGCAGACGGAGTCACGCACATACCCAACATCTCTCATTTTGTATGCCATACAAGGATAGCAAGAGAAAAAAACAAGTAAGAAAACAATGGCTTTATGCATATTTAATCTGAGCAAGGAAAGAGGGATAAAAATCATTCTGTTTGCGGTCCAGGCACTTAAGTGGTGTGTGTTTGTTTCTTTTATGGCTCGACACTATGAAGAGAGTGCAGTAAAGGGTTTTATATTACCATAGGAAGGATGAAAACAACACGACCATGACTACTGGCCCAGTCTTTACAGTCCAAAGTTTGTCTATTTGCGCCATGATCGGCTACTTTTATGGTTTTATAATAAAGTGGACTTGTGAGAAAGAATTGAGACACTCAGAGCTGAAATTATATCAATTTAGCAGAGCCTCGTGCTCTTGAAATGCCTTTTCAGTGGCTTCTTTGCTCGAGCACTTCCACAATAATGTTGCTAAGTGCTGTAAAAAAGAGTCTAATTTGACCAGTGGTGTAATTTAAAACTCTACTTTACCTGACACATTTTTCTCCTTCATCTGCGCTGGTATTTTATGTCCATATAACAGTCAGAATCGAAATTCCCTTGCAGATATACTGGTTATCTGAGGTCTCTTTTCCTGGAGCATCCGGTGTATTGTCCTCGTTTGCTTTTGTTTCCTGCACATCATGACCTGTGTTCTGAAAGAAAATAACAACAATATACTAAAACGGATACTTCCTTCCCTCTAGATTCAGGTGTTCTTTCTCAACATTAATCCCCTACTTCTTTTGCAAAAAAAAAATGTATGCTTTCTTTTTGACATTTGACTTCATTTTTCAAGGTTCTTTATTTTGTCATACGAACATAGCTACAGTGTAGTTATGCCGATGAAAATCTTAGGTCACAGGCTTCTCCAACAGTGCAACACAATAACACAAATAAACAGAAAAATATAGTGCAAGTAAATAGTAAATACAAAAAGAAAAATAGTTTAAAAAAGTGAAATAGTGCAATAAGAGTCTATATGCAAGTAATTGGAGTATGATATATTAGGTAAATAACTTCTAAGTAGCAGCCAGATGAATATTATGGATGTTGTTTCAACAGTTCACGTGTTTAACAGATTTTGCTTCAACTGTTCAGGTGTTTAACAGTCTTATTGCCTGTGGGATGAAACTGTCCCTGAGTCTGGTGGTTTTAGTCCGGATGCTGCGGTCGCGCCTGCCAGATGCCAGCAGACAGAACAGTTTGTGGCTGGGGTGATGGGGGTCTTTTATAATCATTACATTACATGTTACTTGTTAGATGCTTTTATCCAAAGCGACTTACATACTCAATACTGTGGACAATCCCCACAGGAGCAATTTGGGGTGAAGTGTCTTGCCCAGGGACACAACGACATGCTGACTGCAGTGGGGTTTGAACCTGTGACCATCTGATCCCCATACCAAGGCTCTATCCACTGCGCCACACGCCTCCATAATCCGGAGGGATTTCTTCCTGAGCCGCTGGGAGTAAAGGTCCTCCATGGATGGCAGCTCCATCCTGGTGATGTTCTGTGCAGTTTTCACCACCCTCTGTAAAGCCTTACGATTGAGGGTGGTGCAGCTGCCGTACCAGGCCGTGATGCAGCCAGTCAGGATACTCTCTATGGTGCAGAGTATCCTGGAGTCCATATTGAACCTCCTCAGCCTGCGGAGGAAGAAGAGCCGCTGTTGAGCTTTTTTGGTGATGGTGGTAGTGTGAAGAGTCCATGTCAGGTCCTCAGTGATGTGGACACCGAGGAACCTGAAGCTGCTGACTCTCTCCACCGTAGTCCCATTGATGGCGATGGGCAAGAGGCGTGTCCCTCTCTCTGCTGCTTCCTGTAATCCACAATCAGCTCCTTGGTTTTGCTGACGTTGAGATGGAGGTTGTTGGCACCAAGATGTCAGGTTTTCGACCTCCTCTCTGTACGCCGTCTCGTCGCCGTCGGTGATCTGGCCGATGGCGGTCTGCTTCAGCAAATATCAGCAAACTTCACGATGGTGTTGGAGCTGTGTGTGGCCACGCAGTCGTGAGTGAACAGGGAGTAGAGGAGAGGGCTGAGCACGCAGCCTTGAGGGGCTCCGGTGTTGAGGATCAGGGTGGAGGATGTGATATTTCCCACCCGCACTGCCTGGGGTCTGCCCGTCAGGAAGTTCAGGATCCAGTCACAGAGGGCGCTGTTGAGCCCGAGGTCTCTGAGCTTGATGACCAGCTTGGAGGGCACAATGGTATTGAAGGCTGAACTGTAGTCAATGAACAGCATTCTCACATATGTGTTCCTCTGGTCCAGGAGTGAGAGGGCAGTGTGGATGGTGAAGGCTATGGCGTCGTCTGTGGACCTGGTTGCTCTGTAGGCAAACTGCAGAGAGTCAGGGAGGGAGGAGGTGATGAAGGTTTTGACTAACCGCTCAAAGCACTTCATTATGATGGAGGTGAGTGCTACTGGGCGGTAGTCGTTGAGGCTGGTGATTTTTGTCTTTTTGGGCACAGGAACGATGGTGGATGTTATGCTCATTCCTTTTTTAAGTTAAACAATTAATTCAGGACCCGGAGGAGGACTGTCTATTTTACTTTTACTACTGAGTTTCAGGTGTCTAAATCTCATTAGCAGGCAGCTAGAGTTAGCTCTTCACCTCCTGGGCCACTGCCGAGGTGCCCTTAAGCAAGGCACCTACCCCCCAACTGCTCCTGGCTCCGGCTAGACTGACTGCCTCTCCGCTCTGGACCTCTCAATGCATGTGCATGTGTGAATATATAACTGTGTGTATTTGTATGTATGTACCTATATGAGAAGCATGTGCATGTATACAAAAAACAGTGAAAAACTGAATTTCCCCCTCGGGGGATCAATAAAGGTCCATCTTTTCTTCTTCTTCAGTATAGAAAGTGGGGGTTGAGTGGGTAAATCTGAAATGCATGAACACTCGGACATTCGTCAGGCTTGCCACCAGCCCAACAGGGTATAATAATACACTGAAGTGAATAGCGTTGTGCAGTTATGAGCTTAAATCCAAGTTGATGGCTGTTAGTTAAAGTCTGGTTCAAATTTCTGTACGTCTTTCCTACATTGCTGTCCCAACAGCAATCAAGATCTAAAGACCTTCTGCAATCCTTTTAATTCCCAGAAAATCACTTGGCAGTGCTTTTTTATTATATTTTCTACCTCATTTTGAACAGATTTCACCTCTTACTTCGAGTATCAGTCTATTAAAATCTCTTGATGTCAGGCCCTCTGTGCTTGTTAGGATCCCAATAGGAAGCCCATTATTTCTAGTCAATAAAACTCTGCAGGATTCCTCACAATGCCTCGTCGTTTTACCGGCCTAACATTTTTCCCTTTCAGCTTTTCTTTTCCATTTCCTACCTCATAAAGGAGCTAATGTTCAGGGTGTTTGACCCAATAACAATCTGTTTTCTTTTCATCTTATATCTCTATATCTTTGTGTTTGTACCTCTTTTGGTGCTTGAGCCTGAAGTTTTGTGCTGAATCATTTAATCAATCTAGGGTTTGGTAGCATTGTTTTTAAAGTTCTGCATGACTTAAGTTATGTTAAAATACTCCCTTTCTCTTTCTCACATCATTAAAGGACACATGTCATGCTTTTCCGGTTATTACCCGTCCCCTTGTGTGTTATGAAGGTTTTTATGCATGTAAACGGTGTGCAGAGTCAAAACCCTCAAAGTACACCCTGTAGTGAGTAAAACTCTAACACAGAAAATACCTCCCCAAAACGCCTCGCTGGAGATACGTCATTGTCCATTGTTTACTTCCTGTGTACTGTGACGTGTGAATGGCCAGGAACGAACAGCTCTGCTGATTTCTCCTCCCAGGCTGCAGGCTGATAACAGACAGTTGGGATCGCGGCCAAATTTTCTTTGCAGACCCATTCTCACAGCGTTTATCAACCTTTTTCTTACTCAATATCAAGCGACACTTATTGTTTTTACTTCGGCTGTGAGTTTGTGTGTGCTCAGGATGAGTTTGGCTGTGTTTCGCTATGTATCCTAAACAAGGAAACAACACCTCCACGGAGCTCAGCGCGATTCACAACGTCCCAACCAATCAGAGCACACTGTGCTCACAAGGAGGGTGGGGGCTGGAGCTATTGGAGCTACAACGAGCCGTTAAAGGCAGAGAGTGAAATTCAGTGAATACACGTAGTTTACAGAGATGCTGTATGAGAAACCAATGTGAGTTTGGAAAAATGCACAGTATAAATCTATTTTAGTATACCTCAACAATGGAATTATGATCAGTGGAAATGGCCATGATACCTCTCCTTTAACACAAATATGTGGAGTTAGATTTTGATGTGACTCTCAGTTGAGTTGATGTCTTGATAATTTCATCCTTAGTGCAGTGTTGATACAGTAGGTCTGTTAGTAAGAACATATTATTTTTTAAAGCTATTATGGTTAACGGTGCCGATGTTGTGTGTCTTCCAGCTCATTGTTTTGTTTTTTAAGTCTTCAGGTTTAATGTTGTTTGTGGAGTCCAAAACATTAAAGGAGAATAATTAATAGTCTTAGGTTTATATGGTAGAAAGATATGCAACTTAGCTGCGAATGAACAAAACATCAGTAAATACAGGTTGAAAGCAGAATGAAACAAATAATATACTGAACAGGTTTTGGCAACAAAGGATCAATCATCTTACTAAAATACAATCCACGATTGAGAGGCTAGGGTTAGGGTTGTGCAATCACAATGTTTCTATGTTATGGAAATGTGTTTTCAGGGTATTGTCACTGTCCTGATCTGTTTTTTTTGTTATGCATTATTTCTGGCTTGTACCCTTAGCAAAATATGCAAATATAAAAGTGATGTGTAGTACTGTTTTGGCAGAAGGGATGAATTTGCCTGGCTAGGAAAGTAAAGTTCAGCAAGTGTTTGAGAGTGGATGTACACACTGTAGCCACAAAGACAGGGTTTTATTTATGAGGGGGAAATGTATTCAGCTTGTACCATAGGTAAGACAAATATGAGTGCTTTTAATTAAGATAGGTTACACTGTAAGGAAAATTTTACTTTTATAGAGCTTTAATGCAAACAAGTTGACTTTATTTATTCTTAGTTGTGATAGGCGGAGTTCTAAGGGTAATAAATCATTTTATCTTTATGCATGACAGCTTCTATCTTTGGCTACATTAATTGTCTTAATAACACTTTCATTGTTGTGCCAGCAAATATCAAGCCTGAATAGCACAATACAGGTATTCTTAATTGTTTCCATTTCACAAGCCACCAAACAGACACAATGTAAACCACAGACCTCGATTTGATCAGGTTTAGTCACAGTGATGCATTTTTGTTGTTGATTTAGATTCACATAATTGCCTCCCCTGAGAAAACAGCGGTGAGAGTGAAGCGTCTGATTAGAACAGCCATTCTTTTGCATTATATAAGTGGGATAATCACCAGTAAAATTAAGCCATTCTTCACCTTGCTGTGAACAGGCCTCAGGTAACAGGCTATGATTAGAGGAACCAAAGGCACATTAGTTATACCACCTACCTTAACTTAACCCCGCTTTCTGGCTGCTCCGTACCATCCACAAAACAGCCTCCTGAATTCTATGCTAAATCAGAGACAGTGAAAAATAGGGTAGAGAAATGGATGTAGCGTTGTCATTTCTGAGAATTTTTCGCCTCTATCAAAACAACATCTGTTTACTTGCAAGCAACAAAGCCCTAAGGCAACCAGAGAAATAATGATGGCCTGTATTACGTAGTACACAGTACAGGAAAGGGGATAGAGAGGGGACGACATGCAGCAAAGGTCACTTGGTCCAATTTGTACCTAGAAGGCTGCAAGGAATAATTCTTATTACATGTGTTGTTGGCTTTCTGGCTGGGAATTGTATGATGGGGAAAATGTAAATAGGGACAACATTTTTTTTTACAACAACAAAACGGCAAGCAGTTTTATTGTGCGTTCACCCAACCCAACGGACCCAACGCACATTCCAGCCTTGTGTTACTTGTGCGAGTTCAACCGCAATTAGGGTCACTAGGTGTCCTGCTTTGTTCCTAGCATTTGTACATCTTATCCCCAAGCACCCAGGAAGTGCTCAGCCTCTGAGGAAAATATTTGTAGTGTCCACATTGGTAAAGAGACGTCTGTAAATCAGCAATTTTTTTATCTATATAAACTACCCAGCCGAACCCTTTTATAGCACTTATTGGAATCATTAGGTCCTTAAAGTTGTAAAACGCGCTAAAAGCTGAATCCAGATTTATTTTCTCTCTCCATTCATTCTACTGAGCCGAGAGTCGGGGTGGGGCTTACAGGAAAACTCAACCGTGCATGCTCTATGAGCGTAAATACGGGTAGTTCTGCTCTGACAGCCAGACATGATGGGCAATTTGTGACATTTTGCTCGCGAGAATATCAGGCCATTTTGTCTTCATGTCGTCCAACAATACCATTCCACCCTACTGCCCCTGACCGGCTTTTATGGTCAGCAGCTGCTGCCCCACATTCTCCTTTACCCCGGTTGTGACCGTGGAGAAGTCTGGGCTGTGGCTGACAGAGCACACTCTGCTGCGCTTGCCTCGCAGAAAGTGTGCTAAAAAAACAGTGCTGAGGGCCCCCCCCCCCCCCCCCCCTCCCCCTCCCCCTCCGCCCATAGGCAGATGGGGAGAATCCCCAGCCCTGTATGGGCTCACTGCGCACCTACCTCTCTGAGTCCCTAAGGATCCCCTCGCCCTTCCGCCCCGTAATGGGCCAGTGCGCACCTCGCCCATCCCGGGACCCCTCAGAGGGCCCGGGAAAGGCGAAGGCACATTACGTCCGGGGAGGGGGTCAGATGCCTACTGACCCACAGCCCCCCCCCCTCCTCACCAGTCCTGTGTTGCCCCAGCAAGCACAGACGAGGAGAAAGAGCCAGACATGTCCAAGAGATAAAACGTTATGAAGGGGTTGACCAAGACGCCAGACGCTCAAATCAAATCAAATCAAGTTTTATTTATATAGCACATTTTTAAATGATTTTTCGTTGAGCCAAAGTGCTGTACATATAATAAAAATACCCTACAGTAAAGACACTTTACAGCAAATACAACAGCACAGTTTGTTCAGAATATCAGTATGAGAAAAAAACGACACCCTCTGTCCTTAGACCCTCACATCGTACAAGGAAAAACTTCCAGAGAAAAACCCACATTTCAAAGGGAAACATGGGAGAAACCTCGGGGAGAGCAACAGAGGACGCTGACGCTGTGCCTACAGATGGAGCCTCTTATTTTGGACCCCAGCATACAGCTTCCTGCCGACTGCCAGCCAGTTGCCTGCCAAAGACCAGTATTCAGGAATGTTAGGCCCTCCCACTATTCTCCAATTTCAGGGTTTAACCAGGAGATGGCGCTATATATTAAATAACTAAGACTTAGTTTTTCACAATAGAAAATGCAGATATTATATAAAAAACTAAAGTTAAAATCTTGTTTTTAATGCCCCAAGAGCAATAACATCTTGTCACAAGCTTTTTGGAAGAAAAAGACTGACTCAAGAGACCTGTAGTTGACTAATTACAGGCCTCAATAAAGTTCTGCCATTGGTTGTGAAAAACAACGGTGGACATAGTGGAAAGTGAAATTGAGTGAGTGATATCTCTTTGTATCACTCCATAAATCAGAAAATACTGTCAAGAGCCCTAAAATATCAATTTTCACCATGTTTTTAGGTATAAAATGTTATATAATTCAGGCTATGAATTATATATGACCAAACCCTTCTGTAAAAGCCTTCATAATATTGATAGGAATATAACTGGAAGGTTTGGTGTATGTAACTGCTGAGTGATTCTACAATTTAGGGTACATTCCATGTCCATTGATGTCCATTGATGATAATTATAATTATTCTAACTATTTTCTTCAAAAATATCATATTTTGCCTATTATTGGAAAGCATGTTATAATATCACACAAACATTATGTGCATCCTATGCTTTATTTAGCTTGAAATGTGTCATGATGTTCTTAAATTGTCAGTTTTTGCTATGTCCGTTTTTCAGTTGAGGGTGTCTTGGATTCAAAATAATGAATAAAAACCATTAAAGTAAATTTAAAAAATGATTCATTTATTTCAAAAGTCTAAATACTAAAGAATAATAACATATTTTTAATTGATTTCCCCCTTTAAATAATTTAAATATCTTAATATATGAATGTCCGCAAAAGTTCTGTCAACTATGTTACTAACAGAACTTCCCCCTTTAACTCAAAAATTGTTTGTCCCAATACCATGTCACCAGCATCACATGATGCCATGTTCCTCTTTGGCAGACATTTTGAACACACTGTGGTGATTGTCCTCTACATTTTTACAATATTTTATGTATAATAGCACATGGTCAATTAATATACTCATTGACAATCAACAATGTTACGTACATTGTTATGGTTTACAATTGTTTAATGATTTTAATTCAATTATATGTGCAAATGTGATGTTAACCTGTTCAAGAAAATGACATGTGGTCATCCAGGCAAGGCCTACCATTGAAATGATGGGTCAAAATAGGGAAATTGTCAACTAGGTTACCTGTCAACTGAGTTACCCAGTACTGTAATAACTGTAGTAACTTAGTTGACAGGTAACCTAGTTGACAATTTGTACGACATGTAGACGTCATTACACATCATTATCAATGGAATTTTGCACTTCTGCCTTGAAATTAACATAGTGCTGATGGTTAATAATGTGTCCAGTCAACTATGTTATTTGCGTCAAATGTTTGACTTTCATTGTCAACTATGTTGCACCTCATTTTTTCAAATTTAAAATATCTAAAATAGTGCTTCTGATATCCTTTATAGTATAATGTATATCTACACAGGTTGGAGTTTTACATGACATCTCTTAAAACTATCAAAATGACCTGTATGGTAGTTTTATAATACAAAATATCCCTAAACTTAATGACAGTGCTGAACATATCACATGAAAAAAACAAAACTTTAATACAATTATTTTTTAAACTTTAAAAAATCTTTGGATATATGGTAGAATAGACTCAAGAGCCTTTCAAATTTGATTTTACTTGAAGTGCAGGACTTAATCAAATGATTGTAATGACATCAAGTTTGTCCGTAACATAGTTGACAAACTGAGTAGTGAAAACATCCTTTCCCTTAAAATAAAAAAATATATAAAAATGTTTAAGCTTTGCAACTAGTGGATATGTTACACTGAGGAATATACTAACTTGAACCACTGATTGTTCTATCTATACATTTTATTTGGCATTAGTAAATAATTATGCACATTTACAGATATTTTACATGATATGAGTGATAACACGTGTTATAAGGGCTATTTCGCACAATAGGTGTGCCTTGAGATTTTTACTTGTCCTTTGGTGTGCCTTGGGCACAAAAAGTTTGGGAACCACTGCTGTAGAGAAATGTAAACGTTCACCATCCCCCACCCGCCTACTGTATGTTGCTTTTTGACATGTAAATGTGTAACTACCCCCCTCTGAGTGAATACCTGTTGTACCTGTCCGGGGCTAAGCCCATAGGACGATGCTCTGATGTCATCAGCCTCGCACATTGGTCATATGTTTACAAAAAACGATGTTAACACTTTCTCGTTCTTAATATATGCTATATTTAGGGTCGATATGTGTTGAATTTACTTTAAAATAGCAGATCACTGTGATTCACTTCTCCGCGGCTCCTCCGTGCAGAGAGGCCCCCCCCCCCGTTGACAATTCACGAGCGTCTAACTCTCTCCCCCCTGTGAAGAGATATCACAGGGGGGGGTTGGGACACACACATTCCGATGGCCAATTCGTTTTAAACAAAGAGTGGGGTGGGGGCTGGTGAACGGTATGGTCAATGTTTGTAAACACTGTGACATTTTGACTTTATTTGATCATTTCAGTTAAAAACTAACGTTCATATTTCATATTACTGTTTTGCCTGGCTGGACCTGTAATTTACAGGAAAGGAGTGCACGCTACTAAAGAGACACGCTACCATGGAAACCAAACAATGGTGTTGCTGTATTGAAGTCCGAGTGGAAACAGTCATATTTGGAGCGTTATGTTAGAATGAAACAGCGAGGTCGTGACTCACAAAAAAAAAGTGTTACTTCACTAACTGTAAGCTTGTCACTCAGAGTAACCTACAGTTAACTTAACTGTTGGAAAAGAAAGATCAGAGTTAGGAGTGTGAACACACAGCTGAGAGCTGCCGTTTCATTCTGACTGTTTAAAAAACGGTAACAACGGAATATTTTTCTTAGCGGATGCATGTAAATTTAAATCAATACATAGAACTATGTTTTAAATCAATAAAAATATTTTCTAAATCCATAAAAGCATTTTAATTAATTAATTAAAAATTACTGATCCCTCCGCGACGCGGAGGGATCAGTAATTTTTAGTGAATTACTGAGTTTAGGCACGTTAATAACATTTTAATGAAGTTGAATACAGTATATTCATATTTGTCAGTGATTTCATGTCAATTCGGCGAACATAAACGATTAAATTAGGATTAAAAATCGAGAGCCGGCTGCTGTTCGTTACGGTAACCCAACTAGGACACTTGACACAGTGGCTTTTGGCAAAGCACACAAAGAAAACAAAAAAAACCGAGAGAGATGAGTTATTGTTATTACAACGTGACTTCACTATTATTTAACAACTATTTTTATTGGGTTCTTTTATTTGGGGTTAAGTACATTGTCAGAATAAGTGAGAAATGGATTTAACTTCTGTTAGACAGCTATCATACTGAATAAATATTTATGCAAAAATGTATGGCATTAATAATGTATATCTAATTACATTTAAAAATGTATGGCATTAATAATGTATATCTAATTACATTAACTGTGAATGTCTTTCATTTTATTTAAAATGAAATAAAATTACATAAAACATTTTCCATAAAAAAGTTGATTCAAGAACAAATCAGTACTTTTCTTATATGACTATTATTGCTAAATTTGAAAGGTCTTTACCAGCTTTGGAATTATATATATATATATATATATATATAGCACCTTCTGCCATCCCATCTCTACTGACATATGGATCTTAACAAAGATCCGCTATACATTAGTACCAGATATACTGTACACGGACATTTTAGTGAACCAGACCAGCTGTTTCCGCCGGGTCTTCGCTTCCCGGGCATCACGTTGTTTACAAGTGTGTTCAGATGCTAAATAAAAGTTTAGCTTGTACTTTTGATACCCCGCCTCTCGGCACCACAACATCCAGTTTACTGTATTTCACATGAGCGATGTCGAACATTGAAAAGTCCTTATAAAATCTCTGTTATTAGATCAGTACTTTTCTTATATGACTATTATTGACTTGAACACTGAGAATGTATTTATTAACTTCAGACATTTGAAATATTTGAAATCAGATGAAAACAAACTGTAACGGAGCCTGCCGTGTTATCTATGATTACTATGCCTTACTGTACATTCATAATTTCAGCCGGAGGTAGGTGGTAGGCGTTGCGGAGGAGCAGATTGCGAGTGAGGTGCCTGTTCTAAACGAACTATTCCAGCTGTTATAAAGCATTAAATAAAAAGTAAGCAAGGAATACAGAATGTTTCGTTACGTAACTTTGTTGAGAATGTGGCCATGTACATGTACATAATACATGGGATCATTTGCAGCGACTTGGTCATTGTGGGGAAAAATAACACCCATCCTGATCGTTTCAATGAAGTTGAATACAGAATATTCATATTTGTCAGTGATTTCATGTCAATTCGGCGAACATAAACATCAATGATGATGATTAAATTAGGATTAAAAATCGGGAGAGCCGGCTCGTTCGTTTTTTCCGACTAAACAACATTATTAACAACAGAGAAGTTGATTTCACATGACTCCAGTGTGGAACCCCACTGCACCCCCTGGTGGATCAATGATCCATTGCAGCTGGCTTCACAATAATTAAATGTATTTATCATGGGGGCGGTATCAAGTCTGACTGGGGGCCGGCCGGCCATCACGGAACGTGCACGAACCGATCACGACCCTCGCATTTTAAACTGTCCAAAATAAGACGCTTCATCTGTATATCCTCCACACTCACACCGTTGAATAAGGCTGTTGACACAGCTACAGCCAGTGTGGAGTGTGCACGAATCCCCGTGGGGCAGACTCTCCCCGCCTGTCCGTAGGCATGTGCAATGCACTCGCAGAGCCAGCCTGCCAGGTGTTTCTTGGACAGAGCTTTCCCGATCACCCCGCCCCTGATGCACACAAACAGCTGTTTGCTGCGTCTAAGGGCAGCCGTGAGCTCCACATAACATGCTAGCGCACGCACAGGGCAGAGGAGCTGCAGTTTAGCTTCCCTGGCACCACCATGGGGGGGAAGACTAAAACCCCCTAACTGAATAGCCCTCGACCTGAACGCACTCCTTAGGCTCTCGGGCACAAAGGAGGGGTTCGGTCTGAGTGTCGTGCCGCTCCGGTCACCCCGAATCAGTAAACAGCTCGGGTGCACCGACAGAGCGGTTAACTCGGACACTCTTTTGGCTGACATTAAGGCAAGAAGCAAAGCTGTCTTCCACGACAGTGCTTTTAGGGAGGAGAGCTCCAGAGGCTCAAATGGTTCTGAGACCAGAGCCTCGAGCACCAGGGGCAGGTCCCACTGCGGGGTGGAGGCGTGCACTACTGGGCGCAGCCTCCTGACCCCCTGTAAAAACCGCGACATCAGTGGTTGACTAAAGGCTGACCTGCCGCCAAATCCCTCATGGCAGGACGAGGTGGCTGCTCCATACACTTTCACTGTAGAACGTGCAAGCCCTCTGTCCACCAGTAACTGTAAGAAGGATAAAATAGAGCCTAACTCACAAGATAGGGGCTCTATTCTCCGCTCCTCACACCATCGCTGGAATCCTAGCCACTTTGGCCTGTGGTGGATCCAGCTCTAGCTGCCTGGATAGACTGAATAACACTGTCAGACAATCCACCCTGTCTCAGCCTGTCCCTCTCAGGAGCCAAGCCTGGAGAGGTTGGCCGAGAGTGGGTAACGCCCCGATTGCACCTGCCTCTTGAGACATCGCCCCCCAGAACTGGGGAACCGCCCAGGGCTGGCCCACCTTCATCTGTGTCATCTCTGAGTACCACGGTGCCCCGACGCGGTCCAGAGCCACTAGGATGACTGACAGACGTTCCCGCCTCACTCTCCTCAGGAGGGGAAGAATGAGACGGAGCGGTGGAAAGGCGTAGAGCCGCTTTCTTGGCCAAGGCTCGCGTGCGAACGCATCCACCCCCAAGGGCGATCAAGGTATTGCTCGTCGCTCAGGGCCATGGAGAACCACAGGGCACAGTGGCTGTTGCGCCGGCTGGCGAACAGGTCCACTTCCGCTCTCCCGAACTGGGCCCAGATCTGCTTCACCACCTCTGGGTGAAGCACCCACTCGCCTGGCAGGGGGCCGCCCCTCGACATGAGGTCGGCCCTTCTGTTCTCCAGTCCCGGGATGTGGAGGGCTCTCAGAGATAACACCACCTCTGAAGCCCATAACCACAGTTTCTCCGCTGTGGTCAACAAGGCGGCGGAGCGGACTCCGCCCCGCCTGTTGATATAAGCCACCTTGGTGCTGTTGTCGCTCCTGACCATTACATGTCTTCCTTGAATTAGGGGCATGAAATGCTGGAGGACTAACACTACCGCCCGTAGCTCTAGGAGGTTGCTGTGTTGTGACTTGTGGAGAGAAATGACTCTTACTCATACTGCTGAATGCATTTTTCCACACACACATCACTCTAGAACTAGAGTTTACAAACGTAACCCACCGTTCTCCTGCGGGCCGCGAGCCCACGTATTAATGCTGTATTTCCCATTCAACGGGTGAAATGCATTAATCGGAGCTATTATACCAGGCAAGGTGTGTTTTCTGACAACAGCACGTCGCCGGCAATAGCGTCTCTTGAACCAGCACAGTGCTTTGACAGCACTCGGTTTATTCCACTCACATGCCCACCTGCTGGCTCCCTATACTGGGGTTTACAGCAGGGGGCGGGGAGTGTAGGACAGTGTTCCTTCCTCTGGGGATGAGCAAGAAGCAGCCACACTGCGATTACTCCTTAACCCGTGAGCAAGGAGATCGATCCAGAGAGCCCTTCCGTAAACACGGGGGCTCCCAGGAGATCAACACGGTCCTCTTTGGAAAGTGCCATGCGGCGTGATCCCCCAGGGACATCACACGGCAGGCAGCGGTGGCGGCCTGTGATGAAGTAGGGTCGACCCTATATCATGTGAAGCCACCGAGCACCGGTCCCCGGGGGAACCGGGCCTGGGGCAAGGCCCGTGGACCAAGCTACTAATTCGGCCTTGCGGCCCAATAATCGCTCAGACCTGGTGAGGCGGAGGCATCTCTAGCAATGAGCCGCAATGTTGCGGCAGTGCCCCGGTACCGGGGTCTCTCGAGCTTAACAGGTTAATGAAGTAACGTGGTTTTGAAACAGACAGAGCAAATCAAACACGGCGCCGTGTCGGAAGGAGGAAGGAGAGAGACCGATTCTCGGTGCAGCGTCTGTATATGGGATTCCTGGCTCCTCCTCTCATTGGCTGCTTCGACGATGGGGGGGGGGTCTTCCTCCACTCGCTCTTCTGTTTCTGATATCGCGTAAATAAGAGGATTTAGACGTTGTGTGTTTATTGTATAACTCCACACGCCTTTTGTCCTCGTATTCTCATTCATGACTTTTTATTTAATGCATTTTTAAAATGTTAGGAAGTAACGTCATGTAAACGACGGTGTTGTCCTTCAATAAAGCTTTTCAAAATAAAACTGTACATTCATTTAATATTCAGCAATAACATTAGCCACATACTAATGCTAATCGGAAAGGAAGTATTTTCAGAATAAAACAGTTTTAAGTTTACAGTATATTTAATCTAAATTACGCCATATAAACATTGATTTTAATTTCTTGCAATGCGTAGGGGATTACCCAATAGCGATAGCCTTAGAGGGTGAAGCCTATACGAAATAGAACTAATAAGATGAATATGGACTTTTCACCTTAAAGATAATGTAATTGGTTGAAATGTCATTTTCTGCATTCTCACGTTTACTTCTTTTATTGTATTATACTACAATTCTCAATTGTAATCCTTTGTTTATCCTATGAAAAAAGACTGAATTATATAAGTAGTTTGATAGAGATAAATTGATAATGTTTTCTTTTAAAATGTAAGTGTAAAATTATCCACCTTGTGTTAAATGTGCACTACTTTAGATGATCTACTAGTTTAAAGTTAAAATTACCTCATGTGGGGCAGAACAATTTGTCTCATTTGCGCTCTCCAGCGCTGTGAACGCAGTTGTTCTTGGTGCATCAGATGTCTGATGTGATGCCATGTCGCCAGGGCGCACGCAACAGTTTTCATACTTTCAATTCAAGATCTTTCACTATGCTCGTCTTGGTCGTGTCTTTGGCGAACTAGACGATTAATAACTGGAGCTTTTATACCATGGAGCAATGCAGGCCTCATTATTCAATTAGTGCACCAGCTGGTGTGTCCATCTTTCAAGTCATTGTAGAAGGTATGTTTAATGATCTTGAACATCACTAAAACATAGCTATTAAGAAAGCTATTTCATAAATGGCTAGATCTTGATATATAACAATAATTGTATTGTTTTGTGTTAAAATATTCAGTAGTTAAATTATTTAAAATTCAGTCCTGAATGTGGGGATCTACAGGACACACATTTTCAGAGTAAAGGCTTTCACATTATTATAATTATAATTTTATTTAAATGTACATTTTACACCAAAACGGAACACAAAAGCAGGACCAACCATCATACATTGAATTCCTTGACTAACAAGAGAAAGATTCATTCATTTAAATAAATGTTTAAAAACATATGGGCTGGTTCTAAAGGGTTATTCAGTTAAAGGTGGGGTAGGTAAGTTTGAGAAACCGGCTCGAGATACACTTTTTGTTATATTCCATGGAATGCTCTTAACATCCCGATAGCAATGAATATCTTAAGTGCTTTGACAAAAAATCCATAAAAAAATGTCATCTGTGGAAGCCGTAGTACTGTAAAAAGCACGACCAATCATTTTAGCCGGCCCGGCTAAAATAACTGGATGGCCTACCTGCCTGTCAGCCTTCCATCTGTGCACAAACTTATCTCGTGCCCTCATTGGTCATGTGCGCGTTCGTGTGTGTTGGAGGAGGGGCTCTGTAAGGAAGTGGGAGATTTTTTCCGGCTGTGTATTTTCAAGTTCTAGCACACTCGAGCTGGTTTCTCCAAAATTACCTACCCCACCTTTAAGCCCGATGACAGGGGATACAGCTGTGCACATGTCATCATTAACAGACGTAGTTTAAAAGTGATGTTTGAGTGAACGAGGACATCCCAACTCATACCTGAGGACTCCTCTGTCCTCGCGTCTCTTCCTCGTGTCTCTCGCTCGCGTCTTACGGAGGCGGAGCTAAGACACGAGTGAGGGAAAGGAGGAGGCCAAATAATCAATTGGGATGAACCTAGAGTGTACAGATTGACAAACTCAGGTGAGACAACTTCATTTTCAACCTACCATAACATATATCAAACACATTTTTTAAATACCAGGAATGTTTGTGACTGTAACCTTGTCATGGAGTATGCGTGAAGATTATATGTGCAGGCCATTATTTTTTCCAGGAGATTGAGGTGACCTGTAGCAAAAGACAAATCGTATTATTATTTTAGTTCATACAATGTGTCGGGTAATGTTCAGCACCTGTTGGTATAACTGTCTTCCGTTCAGCGTTTTGAGTAAATCTCTCGATGTGCATGAATTTTCCTCAAAATTGTGGGCTCTCTCCTTGTCTTTTGACTTTTAGGCTGCATTAAGAGTGTAATAAGCCTTATAACCGTATTTTGAATAGCATCCAAAAGCAATGGAAGTCTGTAATGTTTTGTACCTGAATATATTGCCCTGTTTTTCCCTTTACGTGAAATACAAGCTTTATATTTGACTGACAAAACTGTAATGAAATGCCAAAGTTTCCTGATAAAGAAGAGGCCGTGCATACTTAGAATGTTTACAGAGTCAGTAAAGCTTCTTCACGGACACAAAGTGAGACAGACAGCCACTGAGCAGCCTGTCAGATATTCAGCTTGGGGTTAACCGGAGTAGCAGCAGTTCATATTATTGAGACCTTCTTCTGTTCGTCTGCATCAGTTTGTACAGTAAGAGGCAAACTGACAGAGAGATATTCTGCTTACCGTCCTGTCTGTGTGTGTGCGCCTGCATTAACTCTGCGTAAATGCCAACAGCATCATTCAGCTGAAGGTCAGACTTTTACACTGACCTTTAGACCCTCATTAACCTCTGTCTGTCTCCGTAACTCTCTTCCTGCTTACTTCCTTCGCTCGTCTTTTTTTAATCTCTCCGTTTGTCTTTAATTTTTTTGTCTCCCAATTACCAATTCTATCAAGACAAATACATGGATTGAGAAATTTTAACAAACAGTATGATTTAGGGGAATATTCTTTGGTATCTTAAAGGTCCCATGTCATGGCCATTTCTACTGATCATAATTCCATTGTTGAGGTATACTAGAATAGATTTATATTGTGCAATTTTCCAAACTCACATTGGTTTCTCATACAGCATCTCTGTATAGTATGTGTATTCACTCTCTGTCCTAAACGGCTTGTTGGAGCTCCTGCCCCCCCCTCCCTATGAGACCACTGTGCTCTGATTGGTCAGCGAGCCCACTCTGTTCTGATGAGTCCACCACCGTTACAACGGAACATCAGTGATTATGTGTTACAATGGCGTTAGCAACCAGAAAATGACACCAGTAAGGACAAACAGATGAGAATGCTGCGTGTGGTCTGGGTGCCGTGTTGGCGGGACGTTGCGCGGCTCGCTGCTGCGAGGACAGTGTGAGCTGGGTTCATTTCCTGCTTGCTGCGTGGGGTCTGTGAGACATCGCGAATGGACGCGGGAAGGGGGGGGGGGTGCTGAGGGGGCTACAGCACCTGCATCTGCGAGGCTCCACTAGCACCCACACCCCCAAACGCGGCGCACCTACAGTGTAAGCGTGCCACAGTTTCGCAGCTGCGAGGCTCCACTAGCACACCCCCCCAGCGGCGTCACAGTTTCGCCGCAGAGAGAGTGTGTGTGTGTGTAAGGAGCTCCACGGATTGGTCCAATGGGTCCATTTGGGTATGGGCACATCACCATACCCAGGAAGAAAAAGAGAAATCTCCAACGAGGCGTTCTGGGACAGCATAGACAGGTCTTTTCTGTGTTAGAGTTCTACTCGCTTACAGGGTGTACTTTGAGGGTTTGTAACTCTGCAGACCGTTTACATGCATAAAAACCTTCATAACACACAAGGGGACGGGTAATAACCGGAAAAGCATGACATGGTACCTTTAAACAAAATAATTAGGGTTGTCAGTCGATTAAAATATTTAATCGCGATTAATCGCATGATTGTCCATAGTTAATCGCGATTAATCGCAAATTAATCGCACATTTTTTATCTGTTCTAAATGTACCTTAGAGGGATATTTTTCAAGTTTTTAATACTCATATCAACATATGAGTGGACAAATATGCTTTATATGTTTGTTTATTATCATTTGAACAATGACAAATATTCTCATGAATATTAAACACAACAACCTCTGAACATTACAAATATTCGCCTCAATTCAACCTGGAACCTCTCTCATACAATAATACAATACAAAGTGTGTGTGTGTGTGTGTGTGTGTGTGTGTGTGTGTGTGTGTGTGTGTGTGTGTGTGTGTGTGTGTGTGTGTGTGTGTGTGTGTGTGTGTGTGTGTGTGTGTGTGTGTGTGTGTGTGTGTGTGTGTGTGTGTGTGAATGAATGAATGAATGTGGAGACACTGTGATGGATCGTTGGAGCTATGTGCAGCTCAAGGCATATATGCTCGAACGGGAGCTGCCTGGACGCTGCAATCATGTTGCGCGCACTATCCGTGCTGAGTGCGCTGACTTTTCGTACAATGTCCCACTGTCTGGCTACCTGCATAAAGTCAAGTGCTCGGCGCAGTTGTCGGCGAAATGTCGCTCCTCTGTTTTCATTGAAACAGCTCCTTATATCCGTTAGCGCAGCTAGCACCAGATGCTAACAACAACAACAACACGTAAGGTGTGCCTCGCTCGCGCCACACATACACACACCCTCCCGGTCCTCCCGATGGCCAGTCCGGGCCTGCCGGCAGGCGGCAGGAGCGGGGCTTTTCAGCATCAGCTTGTAGATGGTATTTTAAACTCGATGCGCTCTGAAACTACGGGGCGGCCGAGGACAAAAAATACACATGCGTTAATCGCGTTAAAATAATTAGTGGCGTTAATTTTTTTTTGCGTTAACTTGACAGCCCTAAAAATAATGCTTTCAAATATAAATGAGCCGGATTTTTAGCTTTGAGCTAATTTCCATCCGTAGTCCCGTCACATACAACATTTATGAACATGGCAGTTATATACAGAGATGGGGTCGTTACTAAAAAAAAGTAATATGTTAGTTAATATGTTAGTAACTGTAGTGTGATTACTGAATTATAAAAGTAACGCGTTACACTACTCCGTTACCGACAAAAGTAATATTATTACACCCAACTCTGGTTATATACATGGCAAAAATAAATACATGATATGCAGAAAGAGCATGAGCAGCATACAGATGTAGCAGCTTATTTCAGACTCCAGCTTACAGCTTCCTGCCTGCTACCTGCCAAAGACCAGTATCTGGGAATGTTAAGCCCTCCCACTATTTTCCAAGAGGGCGTTGCCAGATTTTCAATTTCAGGATTCAACCAGGAGATGGCGCTTCATTCACAAATACAGAAAGACAACTTTTCATGGACTTTCAGTTTTGTTTAGAAGAGCATTTGAACACATCAATATTTTAGATCAAATAAAGTATATCTAATCTTGTAATTCAATAATATATAATCATGTAACTTCCTGTACATTATTCCTGTACTTCCACACGAGACCGATCGAAAGCGCTGGACACGCTGTAGTACATATGCCGGGACTGTAAGTGGCGCTGTAACTTCCGCCACAAAATACACCAAAAGCAGTGAAGAAGACCCCGGAGCAATGTTGCCATGGCTACCCTTCTGTTTATGCCCCGCGGTGGATTTACCAACATGTAGTAGTTCATGTAATTCTCCATGTCCACTTGTTGCTGATGGTTGTGGTAGAGAAGCTGTAGATTTTGCACTAACATCTGTAGCATGGTCGAGCTGTAGATGTTGTACTAACATCTGTAGCATGGTCAGTAGCACTAGCACTAGCAGTAGCTACTGGCCATGCTACAGCAGTGAGCAGCAGAGGTGGGGCTATCGTTATTTTTTCAGGAAATTATCGTATAGAGGCGATTACACGGACTCGTTTGACCCCCCAGACAATTTCGTTTGCAAATCTATCCACCTTGGGACCCGTTATCGTTTGTGGGGTCCGTTTCTATCGTTTTGTTACGGCCTCGTGTAAATAATAGGGCTATACGCAAGAGAAACTATGCAGATACAAGCCGTTTCGTTCTCGTGTAAAGGGGGTCTAATGGGGCATTTCCACCATGGCGCGGAGCACGGTTTAAGCGTGCCGTGTCGTGCCGGGCCCGTTTTTGGTTGCGCTTCCACTAGGCCTAGTTCCGGCCCGGGGGTACTTTTTCACCTCTTTTCTGGCCCGACAAAATCGTGGTTCTATCGGGGCCAACAAACAGGGCTGATCGGGCTGAGTTTGCTAAACTAGAGAGAGAATCGCTGGCAAGGGGGCTACAACTACAACAAGATGAACATCGTGATTTAATTGTAATACACGTTTCAAAATGATGCCGAAGTAACAACATACTGATACCGGTTAGTAAAAACCATGAATTAATGCTTTGACAAGTCTGCAGACAGCCTGCAGGTGAAAAACCTTTTAAAATGCGTGTTTTCTAGATGGAGATTGGCTAAGCTAACGCAATATATGCTCCGACCGTCCACACTCACAACAACGGCCTATACAGACATAAATAAATCAGAGACTGTATTCGCCATGACACAGACAGTCTGTGGTTTGTACTTGTTTAACTTTTGTTTAGTTTCTGAACAGATATGAGGAGCTGTGAGCTTGAGTGCTAACAGCTAACGGCTGTGTTGTTTTTCTGGGGTTCTCATTGAACTACACTGCGTTACTATAGTAACTACCCCAGTTCCTAAACTGTAATGGAAGCGCAGCATGAAGTGAGCCGGCCCTAACAAGGCCCAACGCGGCCTAGCAGTACTGAGCGAGGCCGAGGCCGACCGTGTGGTGGAAATGCGCCATTAGAGACACAGGGGAGGATGCTGATTGGTCTATAATTGGACATCATTGCCTTGTCCCCAGATTTAAAAATCGGTGTTACCGTGGCCACCTTCCAGGATGATGGAACTTCCCTTGTGCTGATATTGATTTACTAGCATAGTAATTGGTTTTATTAGACCTTCGATATGTGTTTTTATAAAGTTGGTGTCTAAATCATCTGCATCCCTAGCACCTCTTAACCCTAAGATTATATTTTTTACCTCAACCTCTGTGATTTCCTCCAGGTCAAATACGGGGTCACAGTCGGGCTAGGTGAGACCTCAGATGGCGGGAAGAGGTTTGTAATGTCCAGAGCACTATTTTATTTAATTCATTGAGAGAGTTGGCCAACACGGCAGGCTCTTTTATCAGGGCATCATTGATTTTTGAGATTTAAGATTTGCCAAACTTTTTTACCGTTACCTTTCGCACCTCAAATTATATTGATGAAGAAGTTCGCTTTGGCCTGTCTTATTGTTTAGACAAGTAATGGTATTCCTCACATAAAGCAACACACCCCCTCCTTTTCCCTTCAGTCTGTCCTTCCTAAACACATTATATCCTGACATAGATACAATAGAAGATGGTGACGACTGTTTTAGCCAAGATTCCGATATTCCCAAACAGTCAATATTGGACTCAAGGAGGAGATGTTCTAGCTGTTCATGTTTATTGTATATGCTGCGGAAATGTAAATGTCCACTGAATAGTCCCTTCGGCTTGCACCGAGGATCCCACACTATTTTTGCTTGATTCACTGTTTGAAACATTTTTGTGTAACAGTGTTTTTTAAATATCGGATTTCTAGGCTTTACCTCTGTGCCGTTGTTGACAGTGGAGCAGACAGAGCTAGCTGTTGGTTTGTGGTTCTCTGTGCTAGGCTGCTAGCCATCGGCGTGGACCCACAGTCCTTCGGCAGAGCTAGCTGTGCAGCTAGCTTGCCTCGTCTGAAGCCAAACGGCGATGCGTGGATCTCCGCTGCTATGCCTTTAGCCTTCGGTGCGGGCCCCCAATCCTCCGATGGTGTGGAGATGGATCCTGCTGCTAGGCCAGTAGCCGTCAGCGCGAGACCCGTCGGCAGAGCTAGCTGTTCAGCTAGCTTGCCTCGTCTGAATCCAGCCGGTGATACGTAAATCTCCGCTGCTAGGCCGCTAGGCCGCTAGCCCTCAGTGCGGACCCGCAGTTCTCCGATGGTGTGGGAGCTATCCGGCCTCTTCTGAAGTTAGATGTGTGTGGATCTCTGCTACTCGGCTACCAGCCTTCGGCGCGGAACCGCAGTCCTCCGACGCTGTGGGTAGAGGTCCTGCTGCTAGGTCGGCAGCCGTCAGCGTGAGACCGCAGAGACCCGCTGGTGGTGCTAGCTGTTCAGCTGGCCAGCCTCTTCGGAAACCGGCCGGCGGCATGTGGAGCTCAGCGGCCGGGCCGCCAGCTGTCAGGTCGATGGAAACGACGCTGGGACCAGGACACGGGTGGATATCTCCCGAGAGCAAGAGACACAGCAGAGCCAATAGCCCAATATTTTCCTTTTTGTCCCTTTTTTGTGTTAGAGAGAGTCTGCCAGGAGTGCCAGATGAATGAACTGTAGATTACATGCCGACCATGGCCGAAGTGCTTGATATTCAGCCATGTTGCTGCTGCAAATTATGATGTATCCTCCGCGTGTTGTTTCACCAGGGGGGCAAGACGAGTGGTGCAGCCAAACAGAGGCCCGAGATTCAGAACAACCATGCATAGATAGATTGCTGCCACTGCGCCTGAACTGCCTTCCGCCATCTTTCAAATCAGCTGTTCTGGTGTTATGTCTCACTTTTTGTAAGCTGGTAGCAGTTACAACTTGTTTTTTATTTACCAGTTGCCTGGAAAACGTTTTTGTTTTTTCAGAGAGCTAGGCTAGCTGTTTTCAATTATTACAAGGCTTTATGCTGAACTAAGCTAACGGCTACTGACTGTTGCTTCATATTTAGCAAGTGGTATTGATTTAATTTTACCTACCTCTCAGCAAGAAACAAAATCCCATTCCTTTAACATCAACTCACCATGTCTCAGTTTACAATTGCCTTCAAGCTTTGTAAAACGATTCTGATTTGTGTTTCTTTATCTGACTCTTCCTTACTACTTTGTTTGGTCTGACAAATCCGGATAGACGGATGGATAGCTGATATGAATGAGAAGTCGAGGTATTCCTTCCAGACAAACTGCCATTTCCTGTAAGGAGACGTTACAATGAGCAGACTGGATCCCACTTTACACAAACCCCCCATCGATCTGAATAACCAGCAGTTAAGATTCACATCAGTCTTTGCATGTCTCTTCCTTCCTCTTTCTCTTCAGTTGTCTTTACATACTTTATCTGTATTCTTCTGTTGTGTGTCTGTCTCTACTCCAAAGTGAATTCAATAAGTTTAGCTAACCTCATGTACACAAAAGCACACTGAAGAAAGTAGAAAGTAATCCGTACCATAGAAAAGTGTTCGTCCAAGTTATCCAATCTCTCTTTCTCTGTTATAGTACTTACAATGCTCTATGGCCTCTTGTCTACAGTAATATTCTCTTCTAAAAGATGCATTTGAAACAAACCACTCAAACTAAAGAAGAAAGGATATTTCCCTGCATGTTTTGAGTAAAAATAATTAATTTAACCCACCCGGCGATTGTGCCATTTATTGATGCCCATTCATTTTGGCTTTTTATCGTCCTTCAAATGTCCCATCTGTCTCATCTGACACAGTAGAGTAAATTAACCGGAGCAACAGCACGAAACTCAACTTTATTTGAACATTTCATGAAGTTAGTTTTCAAAGAAATTAATTAAATCTAAAATAGTTTGTGGCTGAGATTCTCTTGAAAAGAGCCTTTTGATCTACATTCTGTAAATACTTCTTTATGTAGTAGTTTTCATTGTTAGAGGCAGAGTGTCCACTGTTCCTGCAGTTGATTGAAATAACCTTTGCATCCACAAGGTCTACCACAGAAATAATAATCTTGGGGATAGAACGTTTAAACTGAAATTGCTGCAATTTGCCACCTTTGTTTTGAATGGTGGTTACAGCAATTTCAATTCACTGTAAAACAACTCTAGTTTTGCGCCTTGAATGCTTTTTTGTGAAGCATCAACAATAGAAAATGTACAATATGCAGCAAATCTGATACATTTACAAACTGCAAGGTAAGATTTGGGTCATAAATTGTTTCCTTCAAATCCCTTGAGCGTAGGCAACTAATTTGAATCTTGCAAAGGAATGGTGGACCCCGACACTAACAATAAAAACTCATATGGAGAGTTAATTTCTGAATGTCATTTAATGACTATGGCTGAAAAATGCTGACAATAGATACAATGACAAAAAAGGTGCGATTTCATGAATTTTTTAAGGATTATAACTACCCTGCCAAAACGGGTACGTACTCCTTTACTCTATTGTGAACAACCACTAATTGCCATACGACTGTTTTGTAATGGATGATTGCAGAGAGAGAGAAACAGCAGGCGGTGACAGAAATAGAGGTAAACATAATGAGGGGGAAAGAAATGAAGTGAGGGAGAAGCGTGGGAAGGAAAAAAAAAACGTATTCCTCTGTGCTATATACAGTCCTCCCTAGAATCCTTGAATCAAGAGAAGACTCTCCGAATTAGAAAATAGACAAGTTATATCCAAACCTGGGAAACTCAGCCTGACAGGAACACAACTTGGTGATGCAGAGGAAAAAGGAAATAATTATATAAGAGACAAAATGTCATATATTCAGAACCTGACCTTTTCCCGTATTAACAAGCAGGAACAAAAATAGAACATGCTGCAGATCGGATGAAACCTGGTTCTGTGTATCGTAAGTGGTAAGTGAAGTTTGCAAGACTTCCAGGTGCAAAGAAATGTTCTTACCGCTTGGGGATACAATTAAAAAGGTGTGTTACAACCCGGCTCGTGGGCTGTAACATAAAGCTGGGAGACGAGACGAGGGTTGTGAATAATGAAGACGTTTATTTTCAATAAACAAAAATGACCAAACGGCACCAGCAACAGATCCCCACGGCTGGCCCGGAGAGAGAGCCCAGAGAAGTCCCCGAGGCTGGCACGGAGTGAGAGTGCCCAGAGGAGTGAGAGAGACGTATCCGGCTTGGCTCCTCCTATATTCTTTCCCCAAGTGTAGCTCATCAAGCAGGTATCCTCCCCGACAGGTGCAGCTCATCATTGAACCTGTAAACACACACAAACACACTTTGCCCTCGACGGCACCCCACATAGTGTGGAGGGGTCGTCACAGGTGTAACATACAACCCAGTTTGGTGTCAACTTATTTCCAGTGTCAGCTTCTCTTAGAAACACATTTTGATGAACTACTTTTTTGATATAACAGAAAAAGGTTTCAAAATTAACTGCCTGTCCCATGTGTTAACACCACTGACCAAAAGATTGAAATTAACGTTGAGTTATAAAATGGCCATGGTTTATGTAAGGGTGGCGAATTATATATTGACCCCAATTGATATCTTAGAACCCTGGCTGGGGAACTTCTCAGTTGTGTAGTCAATTGATGGCTTAGTTTGAAGATGGGTGTGTTCAGAGCAAAGATTCCGGGCATAGGCAGTGACCTGATTTGGCGTCTTTGCCTCAAATGTTAGACTGCAAGCTATTCTTAAATTAGCCTCTTGTTTGGCTGCAAATTGCAGAAAAAACAGAGTCCACACTTCCTGGATTATATCGCTAAAGCCAGAATGGCCTTGATGTCATTGGGCCCCAAAATACATTTTTCTCGTTGACTAACATTTGGAGACGTTTTAATGTTATTTTAGGTAAACCAACTTCACAAACTGAATACTTGAAAAGCCCTTTTTGAAATCATTAGGTCCTAAAGCAGGGGTACTCAAACTTTTTTATTAAAGGTCCAGTTGTGAACTTTATACAAGGTCACTGGTCCGGATCAATGCCAGTAAAGTCCCCCCCCCCCCCCCGAGCGGAGAAACGGTTTCTTGGCGCTCTATGCATGGGGCCCGACATGTCGTTGCAGTACATTAAAGGGTGTTTCATGTTGTCGTTGCTGTGGACCTTCTTAATCTACCTTCTTTGGGGGACCCCTTCTGGTCCAAGCACTTGCCTGCCTTGCCTGTCGGTAAACGGCGCCCCTGTATACACACACACATTCAATACATACATACAGTATGGTGGCTTGAACTAGTGGGAGAAAGGGCACTGTTTGTCTGTAGCCAATGCCTTGAACCTCGGCAAAAAAGGCATTAGAAGCATTAGAAAGTCAAGGTAAACTTGCGGTTAACTTGCGGTCTGCTATGCGTGTCACGCTCGCACACACAAGTAAATATATATGCACGTTCATTCTCACAACGCGTCAGACACAAGACGCGCGTACATGATGATTTTTTTTTTTTTTTATTATTTTATTTTTAAATTATTTTTTTTTATAATGGGACACAGGGTTCGGTCCGGATTGATTTGCAGTTCCGTCCGGATCCGGACCTTGGTCCGGAGTTTGAGAAGCCCTGTCCTAAAGGTTGTAGAAGGTGCTAATGCCAAATCCAAAGTTATTTTTCCTCTCCATTCATTTGACTGAGTCAAGACCAGCTGGGGCACTGCGGATTGGAGGCGGGGCTTGAGGAAAACGCAAGTGTGCATGCTCTATGGGCCAAGAGCGGGTACTTTTGCTCTCTAGAATCAGGCCATTTTGAGTTTGTGTGCCAACTAGGGCAACTTTCCTTGAACTGGGTCCCGACTCAAACGCTGTATCCAAAACTCTTTAAACATCCATGAGTGTAAAGCGATAGCTAAGATTTCCCATCATGCAGTGATAGACTGGGTATTGTGTTAATAAGTATGCTGTTTTATGTTCCTAAGTTAAAATGTAACGGTGGGTTACGTATTGTAACCCTAGTTATATAAGCACAGGCGGAGCCCTCTACTGGACTCTATGGGTACTACTCTCATCAATGATACGCAAGTGTTCACACACTGAAGTTGTATAAACGTAGCCGGCCAATCAGGGCGAGCCTACCTGAATGCGCACGCAGGCCCACAGTATATAAGGCGGCTACGCCTCCTGACTGTCATCCTACACCCTCTTCAGGGTCTCCCGCTCTCCCCGCCTGCCCATAGGCAGGATGGGGCTTACTGCGCACCCCGTTTCCCAGGTCCCTAAGGAGCATGGGACAACGTAAGTGCATTACTGACCCACAGCCCTCCTCCCTTCACCAGTCCTGTGTTGCCCCAGCAAGCACCAACGATGAAAAAGGAGCCAGACATGTCTAAGAGATACTTACCTTATGAACGGGCCTGGCGTAGACCAAGACGCCGCCGTGCATAGGTGGACGACTAAAGCCGTCTAGCTGTGTAACCCTCGACCTGGAAGAACTCCAGAAGTTCTTGGGAACAGAGGAGGGGTTCGGTCTGAGTGTCGCCCTGCTACGGTCACCACGAACCAGAAGGCAACTCGGGTGCACCAATAGAGCGGTCAGTTACTCCCTTGGCAGAAGTCAGCAAGCAGCAAAGCTGTTTCTTTTTGCTTCTCTCTCTCTCTCAATGATAGCGCCTAAAGGGAGGAGAGCTCCAGAGGCTCAATGGTTCTGTAACCAAAGCCTTGAGCACCAATGGCAGTTCCACATTGCGGGGTGCAGACATGCACCACTGGGCGCTGTCTCCTGATCCCCTGCAAAAAACGCTTCATAAGCGATTGGCTAAAGACTGGTCAGCCGCCAAATCCCTCATGGCAGAACGAGATGGCTGCTACATACACCTTGACTGTGGCACAGAGTCCTGCACAGGTCTGATTGCGAAGATCCAGAATGGGTCTGAATTCTCCTGTCTTCTTGGAAACCAGGAAGTACATGGAGTACCTTTTCTCTGTCTTGAGAGTGCAAAACAGACACAGCCTGTTTTTGCAACAGGGCCTGCATCTCTGTTGAAAGGAAACCTATCCCCTCCTGGGATGATAGATTTGCCTCTCTAATGCCCCTGAATGGAGGAGGGACGCTGCAGAACTGGAGTGAGTGGGGAACCGTGTCTCATAATGGGTGCCCAGTTAACATCGTATAAAACGGATCTTGCCGAATTCAACGAGACATTGTGGGGAAATGTGGAATTGTGGAGAGAAATGACTCTTACTCTGGGATAAATGCAATTGTTTTTATTCAATGCATTCGTCACACACCCATCACTTTTCATGACTTTACAGTGGGAGGAGGCGGAAGAACTCGCCCTCGCGTATTGGGTGGTGAGGCACACAGCTCTCGCCGCCGGGAGGTAGAAGGAGCAGCGGGAGCCATGGGTGCTCTAAACCGGCGTCTTTCCCTCCTTCTCACCCTGACGTCGCGCTCTCCTCTTTGAGGAAGAGCCAGCGGCAGCATACGGCTAAGCTGCGACTTTTCTTCCTCCAAGCGTCTGAAACGCTGTGTGACCGATGAGATCGATCCAAAGAGCCCCTCCGTGGATACGGGGGCCCCTAGGAGTTCATCGCGGTCCTTCCTGGAGAGAGCCGTGAGTCCCAGCCAGACGTGGCGTGATCCCACTGTGGCCAGGGACATTACACGGCCAGCTGCGGCGGCCACACCATGAATCAGATTATTCATCTGCCCGATGCTGCGGTCCAAATAATCACTCCGATCCTGAGATGGAGAGGCGGGGGCATCCTGCTGAGCAGTAATCAGCGACACGCCCAACACACCCAGATTATTCGCCGCTGCCGCCATCTGTGCTCCGAGCCGGAATATTCTATCGAAATATTCCAGCGTCTCTCGGTCACGAGGCAGCGGGGGGAAAAGGCTTTTTACCCTCCGCCCATCCTGCTGCCTGTGGGAGCAGATGGGCTGCCAGGGGGGGCACGCCAGGACACGCTGTGTCCGTGCGGCCCTGCACCCTGAGGATCCCCACCATACCAGCCACTGGGGCCGCCACTGGGGCCTTCGTCCTCAGACCATATCCTGGTCCCCAAACACTCGAAGCAGAGGTGGTGGGGATCGGCGCCCGCTATTAAGCCAGGGCACGAAGGACAGGTCCGGGTCTCTAGAAGTGGCGACTCCATGAAGGTACGATAACTTATTTCTTCTTCTTTCAAACGTTTTACTTTTCTCTGTCAGGTGTTGTCCTGCTCGCTGAAGAGAAAAGGATGACAGTCAGGAGGCGTAGCTCCCTTATATACTGTGGGCCTGCGCGCGCATTCAGGTAGGCTCGCCCTGATTGGCCGGCTACTTTATACAACTTCAGTGTGTGAACGCTCGCGTATCATTGATGAGAGTAGTACCCATAGAGTCCAGTAGAGGGCGGAGCCTGTGTGAGATAGAACTATATGTTCCAGAGTTCAAATGTAACTATTTGCTTATGTTAGTTTGTAACGTGTTTCTTGTCAGAACATGGTTGCTTATGTTGTAGTATTCATTATTGTGCTGTTTATAGTTAGACACATGAGGGAAGTTGCTGTTAGATTTCTTGAAATCAGCTGCATTTTGCTCATAGATTCATGTACCACAGACACACTCCTCAAAGAAAGTGCTGGTTCTCTTACTGCCTCTTACAAAAGGTTATGCCTGCCTCTTTTTCTCCTTAATGAACAAACTTCTGTTGGTTCATCCTTCAGTTAACATGATCTATGAAACAATACTGGGTGTAAAAATAGCATAGCCATTAACAAGTCAACTTCACATAATGTTTAATACTTACAGTTATGCAGCTCTCGAGAGACTCAGCTCAGTGATGGTGTTTCAGAGAGAAGTACACAGAGTAATATACTAATGCAGCAGCTAATCAAACACCTCACTCCCCTCTCAGACAGGACACATCAGGCTCTATAATGATGGCGGAGCTGTCTGTTCTGTCCAAGAGGTATTTCTGTCTGGAGAACAGAATATTCTTTCCCTGGTTCCAGCTTGTTTGCTGGTTTAACTGTACAGGACTGAAAGGTGTTAGATGTTATTTCTCATGGAGCATGTGTTCTTGCATCACATGCAACATAAAGTTATAATATATACTGGATCCTATATTAGTTCACCAAGTTCGTGTTGAATGCAATAGCTAAAACATTTCTGATATCTATGGTACAATTCAAATGTTAGTTGGATTTTCTATGTATTTGGCACATTTGCCTTTGATAGTTATAACAAATGTGAAGACACTTCCATTGGCTTAATCTGAAAATAAAGGTTATTTACATTTATATTAGACAACATAAACTACTATGTTTACCTTCCTTTCAATTGTTTTTCTTTCTTGAACGAGTAAACAGAAAAGCGACCGCAAAGCTTATTTTTGCTCTAATGCTAAATGTTGAAATGATCGTTGTGTTGAGGGGCGGAGTGGAACTCTTTGAAGTAATTTTAAAATTTAAAATTAACAGCTGTACAGACTTTTGACAGAGTTTGAGTATGTTTACATGTCCACTATGCTAATAGTCCTGCACACAGTTATCACTGCCAGAGCAGCAGCATTCTGTTACCTGTTAAACACACACAGTAACACCTTGCATTCTGTCTTAATACTGTGCCTCAGAGGCACGGGAAGCATTATTAACTATGCGTTTATATTTGACTATTATTCATTATTCGCCTCTGTATTTCCTGATATCCGATATCATTTTTCATTAACACAGACTATCATCATGCTGCCTTTGAAACACTCAAATGTACCTATTAGTATCAATGTTTCAGAGAAAGTGGATCATGTCATCAAGTCATCCTATCAAACCCGATGCTCAGGAATGATATAATTTGTTTGTGTTTCTTGCTAACAGTCACATTCTGATTTACTGCTATCCACATTAAAACATTATGGGGAGAAAAAACAAATAATCAAAAGGAACACTCTTTCCTATTCATGAAAACCATTGTTTGTGGTTTGGTTTATTGTTTATGCTACAATGAACACATGTCTTCATTAGATTGTAAATCAGAAAAAACAACTAACTTTTATTGTTCAAGAAAGAAAAACAATTGAAACTACGGTACACAGATGTTCCCTACATATGTGTATATTTTATTCTTGGATCTGTTGCAATTAATGTATGATTATATTTAAATGTGTTCTAAGTTCACTTAGTCTTTGAAAGGTTGTGTTGCTATTATAGTAAAATGATGTCAGAGCCTTAAACGGTCTTAAAATAACATTGTTTCGTACTACTTTTGGGTAACTTATCATACAACAAAAATAGTGAACAATGAAGACACGACAGACAATGTTGATATTGTTGGCTGACGCGGATAAGATGTTGTGAGATTGTGAAGTGACAATAGATTGTTCTTCTACAAACTATAAAGGGCCCGGAGGCTCAATGTGTGTTTTGAAGCACTTTTTTCTACCTCCAAACCCTGTAAAACCTGTCCGCTGTGTGTTTACAGCTCCACCTCTGCGAGTAGATTCCCCTGAAGCCTTCACTGTTGTCTGATCACAGACCTCACTTAGGGTGACATGAGAGTAAATGTTTCCCATCCTGTTTGCTGCCCATTTATTCCCTCCATGTTCCCTCCATGTCCTGCGGCTTTTTGCTGCCAATCCTGTCTTGATCTCTTTTCATTTTACTCCCACCACTGATCAGTCTTGAGGATTTATTACCAATGTAGGTTTCCGCATAGATCAAATGTTTTTTGCATCTTATTTGTGATGCTGTGGTTGAACATCTAAGTATAACTGCACTAATGTTAAGCAATGGGAATTTACGCCGATTATGATCCTGCAGCAAAACAGCATCAGCATTTAAAACTTATTTCAAGGGTCATATTTAGATTTAGCTCCTGTCCATTACTCAGATTTTTTTTACAGACAGGTTGCATTACAAAAGGTAAAAGATTAAAAAAAATAAATCAGAAGAAATTGGTACAGGAAATGAAAAATGAAATGGATCATATTAGTTTTTTTATAACAATTTTTATTCAACAAGCAACATTATTTCACCATTCTTACCCATGAATAAAGTGTTTAGGATTATATCCCCCCTCTCAGTGTCCTCTTCTCTGTCTTTTTTTTTGATAACATAACCTGCAACGAAAAGAGACAAATATTTCTACTGTTATTGGAGGTGGAGACCAAAAACAGAATAAAAGAGAGTGAATATTGGCATTTGGAGCTCGACTCAGGAAGTAGGCTTAACACTTGAACCCTGGGGGAAAATAACTAGCCAGGGTTTAGAAATGTGCATATCACCTCAAAATCTCAATCACTGACACGTTAGATCTGGTTTGTTTTAATCCATACATCAAGTGAAGCATCAACTTGTGGTTTTAGGGAGAATCTCTTGACAAACAACAACAACCTAGGTGCATTACTTCCTGAGGTCACTTCACCAGGGTGAGGTTCTAGCCAATACAAAAATACAACTCACCTAATGTACCTGGTAACATGATCAGAGACGTTGCACAAATGTAACGTTTTTTTCTTTAGGGAGTACTTTTTGCAAGACCCCTGATCCCACAATTTCTTAGTTTAAACAAACAAGACACTTCACTAAGAGTCCATCCACCTGTTTCAGTACTTATTGCTATAAGCTAGGATATCCAAGTCCCAATTTCAACACCAAACCCAATAAGGTATCTTGTCATACTGTTGGAAAGAGAGCAAATAATTGTATTCACCAAAATGTTGTACCATTACTTGCTCATCTGCAGCTTTCATTATTCAGCTGGATTCCAAAGGTGAATCAAATACGGATATTCTCCAACTACATATAGTCAAAAACAGTGATCTTTTTTTGTATCGCTGTGTATTCCCAACAAATACCTCAACTTGAGCTTCCACTTGGTTTATATTGACTCTTAAACAGCCCCTAACACAGGACCAGCCAGATGAAAGAAGTGCTCTTTTTTTTTGTGCATTCAAAATTACTTAGTCACCGCTGTGTCAGTCTGTTGTGAATGTAGGTATTGCAATTGTGTTCCTTCTCAGCAATCTCATCTCATGAATACACAGCTGGCATTGAAAGGACACACTGATAATGCCCTCCATCCATTATGCATGTGTTTGTGAGACTGCATCCACCGCTGTGTGCTTTACGTTGTGTGTTTAGTATACATATTTAAACACACACAGGTCGGCGGTGTATTTTTCATGGTAATGACCTTATCGGCCTTACCTGTCAGACTTTTAATGTCTTAATAGCCAGTTTCCCTTTGGAAAAAGTTACTTTAATATACTTTTCTTTGTGTGTATCGCCAACCTTGAAATTACAATTCTAAAGAAGAAGCAGATTTTCATTTCTTGGCAATTCCTAAAAGTAATTTTAGGCATCTAGAATTCTGTTGACTTTGTGTAAAGAAAAGCCAGAGCATCACCAAAGTCCCAAGCATTCGTCCCTTGGATTCAACTATTAGCAAATTTGTGTCATGATATCAGACTAATTAATGAGCAAAAAGTTACTTCTGCTTTCTTTTTACAGTTTGACAAAAATGGTGTTGTAGCAATACTTCTTTGTCTGCGAAATGTTCCTTTGTTGCAGCAGACATCTTGACTTGTAAGAACAAGACTAAGGCAGTAATCAAAACAGCCTATACAGGCAATACAGATGTAGCACCTCATTTCGGACGCCCCTACCGTAGTGGGGCCGTGATCGGCACGGGGTCGGCCCTCGCTGAAAGGAAAACCCCCCGCATGACTTGATACGCCACCTTGATAAATAAATAAAATTATAATGAAACCAGCTGCAATGGATCATGGATCCACCAGGGGGAGCAGTGATTAAAAAGCTGCCACAGTGGAACTCAAGTGAAATAAACAGCTGATAGATCTACAGTACAGGTATCTGATATAGTGGATATTTGTTAAGATCCATATGTCACGGATAGGATCATATTCTGTGCTAAATAAGCACAGAATATAATTTACAAAACATCACCATGTTTTTATTTAACAAAATAATGTTGTTTAATCCACGTTGGGGTACTAAACCTACAAAAACCATCGGTTTGTTTTTTCATCAGGAAATCCAGCCCGGCTCAAACAAACGATTTTTAATCATCATCCTCACGATCATTTAATGTATCAGATGTTCGCCGAATTGACATGAAAGCACTAACAAATATGAATATGCTGTAGTCAACTTCATTAAAACTTTATTAACTTGCCTAAACTCAGTAATTCACTAAAAAGAGGTTTATTTTTAAACAATATTTGCTATAATATTATACTATTGTTAATAGTTTACTGTATAATTAGTGTTTAATATTACTGCTATAACAATCACACATTGAGTTCATTGTTGTGCAATGTTAAAATCAGACCGTTTTTTTTTTTAAATATTCTGAATGAAACAGCAGCTCTCAGGTGATCAGCTGTGTGTGTGACTCTCTTTGTTTACACACCAACACACTCTCACTCCATAAACGTCCAGGAGCGACGCTTGGTCAGGGTCCCGAGGCGTGCAGTTGGGACGCTCCTAGGCTCCTTCATAAAGGGACGCAAATAGCTTTCAACTGATTGCAATGTATTCCCATCTGCGGCGGGATTTGACGCTCATGGAAGCACGGCATTCGTTTGTGTCGGCTGCCCTTAAAGGCAATGTGAGCGTCCATTCCCATTGGATAACGGAGAATTGTACACCCGGAAGTAAGTATTCCCCTTACTGTCGATTGATTTGACAGTGATATCTGCACTACTCATCAACTAAAAAACACCAGATTATCCTTGTGAATTACACAACATTGATTGGTTTAAATTGTGTGCAATGCTTTTGTATTTTTCCCCTTCGATTCGGAGAAACACATATTTTTTCGGAGTTTAGGATGGCAGAAGACACTACACTACCCAGAATCCCCAGCTATCGTTTAGGACTACACCATGTGCTCTGTTTGACAAACCCCGTGATTAGTTCTCAAGCTCTGTGATTGGTTGACCTCCAACTGCATTCCATATGAAATATGGTAGGACACGTTCGAGTCTTGATTTGGATAGTGTGCCGTCGATGGGTTTCATTCAGACCGGACCATGGCTGTAAAGGAAGAGGGGTGTCTAGTTCCCCCTCGACACATAGACTGATCCTTTTTATTTAAATTCCAACTTTGGTCATGAAGAATATGTTTCTCTGTTGTCCACGTTCATAAAGCATAAAACAACACCATCAGAGCACGGTGCAAAGTATCTAGATGGGTTTACAGTAGTTGTTGTTCTTATTATAGCCTACATCAATGTAGTCCGCTGTATAGAAAACTGTAGTTTCCCCACAGCAGCAGACGCATATTCATGACATCCGCTGGCGGATCATAAATACGTCGATAGTGTAAGTGCAGTCGGATTCTCAAAGCACCGCAGTCTCTTCTCCTAATGCGGCTTTCACACCAGCGCTTTTCCCTTTCTAGATCCTAGCGAGAGCTTTTCTGGTTCAGCTCCGGTTTCCCTTTTCAGCTCCCGCTCTGTTCACACTGCCCAGAGCTGCCGCTGCTGCGTCATGACGTCACAGTTTACGTCGCTGATTTTCTCCCACAACAACAACGGGCCGGGGACTGCGTTGGGTCGATGATCGTGTTGCTTTTAATCATACGAAGCCAGATTAAATTAAATAACGACTTCTCCAACCTTATACTTTTCTCCAGAGTGCCGTGGTTCATTGTTTATTAATGTGTTTCAGCGGCATTTACCGACCGCTGCAGTGCTGGCTGCACTTCCACGGGAGTTTATTCTCCTGTTAGCTCCGGGTTAGCTCACACGGCTCTAAAGTATTCACTGTCTGACTGTCACATATCCCCAGTTCCCCTTAAGTGAATGTGTGTCAGTCTGAATTGACGCTGTTTGGCATCACAACGCTGTTATGAAAGTTTCTCTGGTATAACATGGGTGATGTTAGCATAGCAACCGAAGCTAAACTGACTACTTGCTAAGCCGTTTTCTACAGGCACATTTTACCGGCGTATTTTTCATTATGATTCTACTTGTGATAGTCGGACATGACAACCTGTACAGCCCATGTATCTCCACAATGATCAATAACAGCGAACGGATGGTCAAAGTAAGGTTTCCTGCACGCCTCGACGTAAGAGACGTAAGCGACGCCGCGTCATAGCTCCGAAGCTCTTGCCTCTGGACCGACAATTTTTTGGAGCTGGAAGTGAACCGCATTCCGGAGCTATGACGCGCCGCCGCTGCGGTGTGAACAGGAAAAACCGGCGCTTTTCCAGCTCCAGCTCCGAGCAGGAGCTGGAAAAGCGCCGGTGTGAAAGGGGCATAAATCCTTTTGAATTCTCCTATCCACGGAATGTGACAAAACTCTCCCATCCCCCCTCTGTTAACTAAGCTTGGAGTGCAAGTAGTATGTTGTGGACTCTCTTTGTTTCAAATAATGGGCCATCGGAATGTGACAACTCTCCCATCCCCCCTCTTCTCCAGCATTGCCGGTACAGGTCTTGATAAATGGTATAAAACAATTAAAACATTGCAAGCTGAGGCTGTGAACATGTTTGTAATATTATTGCCATAACAATCACAAATTGAGTTTATTCACAAATGTTGTGCAATGACAAAATCAGACAGTTATATTTAAAAATTGTCTGGCTTTAATACAAATGAAATACTGTAGGCTCGACAGCTCCCCTTAAGGTGATCAACACATGCAGGGCAGCATTGTCGGTCTGAAAGGGTCTCTGGAAATATCAAACATTAAAGTTTTAAAAACAGTGACAGGGTCCAAAATCAGAGGTGGAAGAAGTATTCCGATTATTTACCTAGGTAAAAATACGTGTTAGAAGTAAATGTCCTGCATTCAAATTGAATTGCCCAAGTGAAAAGTATTATCATCTGAATGTAAAATGAATCATTATGTTATTAGTATTAAATACATATAAGTATTTTTACAACTTATATTTAGAAATACTCCGTTGTACTTATTGATGCATAAATGTGTTCATCCATTCAATGTGGCATCTGCTATAATGGGGTTAATGTATGATATTACTTAATAATACAATACATTATAATATGATATGATAATTTGAATTTTATTCATTTCTTATTTCATAGTTTTTCATTATTATTATTTTAATCGCTGATCTTATTTTTGATTTTATTAATCTGTGTGAATCTGTGCTATCCTGTTTTTCACTCTCACCCTGTTGCTGTTTGAACTACTGAATTTCCCCACGGGATTAATAATCTTATTTTAATGTATAAATTGATTTACTTTGATCTACTGTACTGTGTAAAAACACCACAACAATATTACAAAAAATATACTGCATATTAAAGCAAACTATTGTAAAGGTAAAAGTATGAGCATACAAAATAAAGAAGTGTAAACATTTACATTATTATTATGATTATTTAATTTATAAAGACTATATATTATTGAATTACAATTAAGATAATAAGATTAGATAGACTTTATTTGATCTAAAATATTGATGTTTTTTCGTTATAGTAGCCTGTGAAAACCATAACAAATATGTGTTTAAATGCTCTTCAGCAAACACAACTGCAGAGCTGCAAACATTACTGAAGTACTGAAAGTCCAGGGGCCTCATTTATAAAGGGATATACGCTCAAAAAATGGCGTACGCCAGTTTCTACGCAATGTTTGCGATTTATAAAATACTAACTTGACGGGAAAATGTGCTGTCCTCCACGCAAACTCTAACCCATGCGTACGCACTAAGCACACAAACGGGAGAGACGAGAAACTGCGACACCGTTGGCAGAAGGAAGAATGGAGAGAAATATGTGGAAATAATACCATAAATAAAATGTTACCTCTCATTTATCAAATATGAAGAATTCATTTTCAAACATTGATTAAAGCCAATCTTTAAATGATTAAACAAACGCCTGTTTGAGACTCCTCAGTGCACACAAAAACATAACTTGGAGAAATAAATAAATACGGATATGCTATTTAAAACCACCTCGAATATGTTGTGTTAATGTTATGAAATGTTTTCTCATAAATGATGCGGTAAGCAGGAGGACAGAATTACGTCTAAACTGGCGCCGTTTTGCATTTCTATAGGTTGTAGATACGAGCATGGTTTTATATACTATCACGTTTAATCGTGTTTTATGCCGTTTGCCAAGACTTGATAAGTCGCTCGTAAAACACAGGAGGTATGGAAACTAAGAACACCATATGTGGTCAATTGTACAGCTAATATAACACAATCCATTAGTTGTATTTCCTTTAACTGGTGGATTATGGATATATAGTTGCTGATCGACAGCTGGAACACAAACCACCAAATACAACAAAAATAATTCAGATCCAGTCGTCATGACTCCACTCCGGAGGGATTCCCCGATAATTTCTTACAGTTTCTCATCAAGGGGGTGTCTCCTGTCCCCGGGACAAACACACTGCCTGAGGAAGGTTATGTGTATTTTTTTTGTCATTAACTTTTTTCTGACCACTTATTTATTTATTTTGGTGACGATCCGACCTCCATGCTGCTACTCTTGTTCAAACTGCCTCCACCAAACAATATGATTTATCTCGACCTCCCCACAATAACCAAAATCTGACACGGTGTGAGATGTCTTTTTTAGCTGTTCTATCGTAATTTCCTGCGATCTTCTTCATGCAGTCAGTCAAAATGAATGAATGAATGAATGGGCGTTTCTTTGACTATGTATAGGCAAATATGGGCGTTACGAGTCGATTGTGATTTATAAAGGGAAACAGGCGTAGGGAGTGCCGTACGCACTTCCCTCGCCGGTACGCAATGTTTTGTGAATCGGAAAATGGCGGAAAATGTATGTACCTATTTTTGTGCTTTGTACTACGTAAGCAACCTTCCTACGTCAATCCTACGCAAGGCGTTATAAATGAGGCCCCAGGAAACGAACTGAAGACCAAAGTTCTACAACACCCAGTTGTCTTTGTGTATTTGTGAATGAAGCGCCATCTCATGGTTAAATCCTGAAATTTAAAATCTGGCAACGCCCTCTCAGGAAATAGTGGGAGGGCTTTACATTTCCAGCCACTGGGATCCGCTGGGTTTTCGTCTGGAATCCGTTGGGTGGAGTCCATTCTAGAGTGCTACATCTGTACATACTGTTTTAGCCAAATTGTAACAAATACGAATGGCAAAATCTGCTGTATGCCAAAAATAACTGGATGTTGTAAAGCAGGGGTGTCAAACTCAAGGCCCGGGGGCCAAATCTGGCCCGCGACTTCATTTAATGTGGCCCGCAAGAGCTTGCAAAGAATATAATACGTTTATTATACGGTTACATGCCGCTTTACAGAAGCAGGTTGCCCATAAACTACATGTCCCACAATGCATCTCGTTTTGTGACATGCGCACTGAAGAGACTTGCAATTATTTGCCCTGGACTTCTGCTTTCAAACGTAGTTAGTTATTACCCTATCCGATAATAATCCAATTCAGAGGCAATAATGTAATATAATACATTATTTTATATATATATTATATATTTATATAGTTACTTTGAGTGCAACCATAATGCTAATGTGGCCCGTGATGAAATTGAATTTGACACCCCTGTTGTAAAGCATCAGACCAGTCTATCACTGTCACACAATTCAAAGCGCTCAAAAGGTCGCAACAAGCAGCCATTTTTTTTAATAGTGGAGAGCAAAACCCCTGCGATAGTGGATGAATATAAGATTTGTTTTGTTTCTTATTTAATCTACTGTAAGGTAAATAATTCACCACTATGACTAGGCTATATACGGTGGCCCTTAAGTGCAAGTCAAAACAACATTTCACAAAACGCTACAGCATTTCACAAAACACTACAGCATTTCAAAAATTACGGAAAGGGTATTCCTTAGGGAGAACACTTCTTGTTTGTGATTGGACAGAGCCAGCCGGAGAAGCACTGCTGTGTTTGGTTGTTTTGCTGCCAGTAAAAGAAATTACGCTTCGTGATTGGTCAGCACCCGACAGCGCCACGTATTTCCTGTTAGGTACTATTCAGCTGTTTCTGCACGAATTTTAAACTGAGTTGGAAAGAATGGAAGAAGAGATGGAAATCTTAAGGGGATATTTTAACAAAGGATATACATATGATGTTATCCTTGACATGCTGTCAACCCATCACCACATCAACATGTCCCAAAACATCAGCCGTTAGCTATTAGCACAGAGCTCACAGCTCCTCATCAAACTGTCTGTGTCATAGCGAATACAGTCGCTGCTTTATTTCTGTCTGTATGACGTTGTTGTGAGTTTGGACGGAGCAGCTACAGGTTAGTTTAGCCTGATCGATCCGATCTCCATTCAGAAAACACGCATTTTAAAAGGTTTTTCGCCTGCCGTCTTGTCTGCACACTTGTCAAAGCATTAATTCATGGTTTTTACTAACCGGTATCAGTATGTTGTTACTTCGGCATCATTTTGAAACGTGTATTACAATTAAATCACGATAAAATATGTTCATTTTGTTGTAGTTGGTATCTACCATAGTATTTAGATGGATATAAGCCCCGCCCCCTCATCAGCGCATCTTGTTTGAATGATGCGAGTAAACACAGCTTACAGCCGCAGTGAAACTCGAGCGATTAGAGCGATGCCAATATTATTTAATAATAATAATAATTAAAGCTGCAAGCAGCGTTGAGCGGGTCTTCGACGCTCCGCAGGCTGTTGTCCACACGTCGAGGTGTGTGTGTAGGTGTCTCGAGGACTCGGCCGTTGGCAAACGTGGGAAGTTTCAGGCCGATTGGACAATGTATTTAGGAGTTACAGCAGTATCATAAACATTGTGTTTGATGGCGAGTGATCTGTCGCCATGGCAACGGAATTTGATGACACCCCATAATACGCCTAGATGTGTTGAGGGCTGCATCGTTATCAAACCTGTGAAGTTCTGGGCCGTTTGGAGCATGTTAACTGGAGTTATGAGAAAACCGTGTTTCACGGCGACCATTTTGTTACCATGGCAACGGCATTTGACGAAATCTCAAAACTGACACATATATGTCTTAAGGGCTGTACTGTTAGCACACATGTAAAGTTTGAACACTTTTTTATCATTTACACAGGAGTTATAGCAATATCGTGCTTAACGGCGAGGGATACATTGCCATGGCAACAGCTTTTGAGGAAAACTCACTTTTGTCATATTGAGGTGTTGAGGGCCGGACCAATAACTGTCATCTGAAGTCTGGTGCAGTTTGGACCATTTTCCATTGACTTAAGACAACATTGTGTTTTACGGCGAGGGATGCGTTGCCATGGAAACGGCATACGGTGAGATCTCAGATTTCACGTAGAGCTGTTGAGGGCCGGACTATTAGCCATCATCTGAAGTGTGGTGCAGTTTGGACCATTTTCCATTGACTTAAGACAACATTGTGTTTTACGGCGAGGGAAGCGTTGCCATGGAAACGGCATACGGTGAGATCTCAGATTTCACGTAGAGCTGTTGAGGCATGGACCGGTGATATAAAAGTGAAGATTGGTGGACGATGGGACCGTGTCCATTGGAGTTACAGCGACACCGTGTTTTATGGCGAGGGATTCGTTGCCATGGTAACGCCATATTAAGTAACATAAAATTTGACGTAGAGCTGTTCAGGGCCGCAGTGTTAACCATCATGTGAAGTTTGGTGGCGTTGTGAGCATGTCAGTTGGAGTTATGACATCATCGTGTTCCATGGCGTTTGATGGGCCTAGCATCGAGCGAACGCGAACTTTGGCGCCAAATCACGGCTGCGCCGTGCGAAAGAAAAAAACTTCCGTGATAACTTTGAATTGCCCATGTCTGGAGATGCTACCCGACGAATTTCGAGTCGTACGGATAAAGTCCCTGGGAGAAGATAGATTTTGCGCGGAGGACGAGAAACGCGATAAATCGCGTTTTTTTGACGCCAAATTCAAAATGGCCGACTTCCTGTACGTTACTTTTTACCCCTCCAAGAGGCTTTTTTGTTCGTCTCCGCACCCTAGATATGCGTAGCGAGTTTCGTTCGTTTACGTGGGGGGGAGTTTACGTTAAAAACGGAAGTGGGCGTGGCCTACGCAATTTTTTACGCAAAGTTCCGGAACCAATTACATATCGCAAGTTGCACCACTTCTGACGCGCGTGCAAAATTTGGTGAGTTTTCACATGTGTTGCGGGGGTCAAAGGTCTTCGCCTACCTAGGTCTCAGACCCTAATAACTACTACACATTGTGTTGTTCTCAACTGTCATTGCCATGATATGCTAGCTAAGCTAAACTGGCTATAAATTGTTTTTCAGACCTACAAGAATACAAGTTCTGACTTCCCATTCAAATGGAATGCGCCATTAGCATGCTACCATTCGCATGCTACCATTCGCAGGCAACCATTAGCTAATAAGCTAACGCTAAACAAAAGTACAGAGATTGAAAGATAATCCCCATGGAAATAAATTATTGACCTATTCCTTCTAGCAGTATGAGATATTTAACTCTAAAAGCAGAATAAAAACAGGGTATTACTAACGTCCTTATTCACCCCCCTGGGGACCTTTGATGTCCGTGCAAAATATTCATACCATCCATCCAAAAGTTGTCAAGATATTTGAAGCTGGTTAATTGTGTTGGACTGTCTCACTGAACAACGAACTGATATTCTCTTTCCCTAGAGAGACACCATTAGTCACTTGTTAGCAAACAACTTATTTCAGGCTTCTAACCACAAACACGTTCCACAAACAGTTGACCTCAGCACGAGGGAACCGGTAGTTGTAAAGTCATTTCCAAGTTTTAGAACTTCTAATACCTTCCTGCATCACTGTTTTATAATCCTGAAAAAGCCCTATTAGGTGGTGCAAAGATGTGTGTGTCAGTACTCATTTGCTGTCAGAAAGACTAGACTGTCTTTAAATCTTGCGAAACATCTGTGTTACATATATATGAAAAGAATCATAGCAACAGACACATTAAAATTATGATTTCTATTGAGAGAGCATGTCAAAAATGGATTGAAAGGAATTGCATGTCTCATTGGAACGCACACATCAGCATTTTTCTCAATCTCGCTTTCCATCTGTCCTTGTCCTTTCCTCCTCCCCCTTAACTCAGCTACCTTTTTTCCTTCCTTTTTCCCTCTCAACCCTCCCCTGCTGTCCCTCTTTCATTTCTTATTTCCTTCTTTTGCTGGCTTTCCTGTTGATTTATGACTGGTAGCCATGCTCATATGCTCATGTTGTCTTGAGGCAGAAAGAAAGGATAGTATTTCATCTGAGGGCTTGGAGGTTATTCACACACGCACACAGATCCTGCCCCAGGTTACCAAAGCTTTTAGAGGCCGACTGTAAATATACAGCAAAAACACATAAAAGTAACAGAAGTAACACATGGATACATTTTCCAACCCCCACAAACCAAGACATATATCTTCACATATTTACAAGTACATGCACTTCAAGCCTACCCACTGTACACAATGTACTATACATGCAGAGCCTTTTTTAACAAACACTTCACTACTAATTTATTCAAAACCCCTTTATTGTTTTTATTTTATCCTGTTTCATATTCCACCTCATATACCTCCGCCTCTATGAATAAAATAGCAGACAGCTCATACTGATATTGCATGCATGACCTGCTGTGGTGCCTTGCATTGCTGAGGTATAACCAATAATTCCGCCTGTTTCTCCCGCCTCCACTTATTTCCTACTTTCTTTGAGCATTGCTGATTTCCCCTTCCACAGGAATGAATGGTTCATTATTATGCATGTGTGTGTGTGCACACTGCAGGTGTGCTGCTAGCCTGAGAGAACAGTTTGACTGATTTGACACGAGAATGGCAGATAAAAAAACGGTTTAAACAACTGACTTAAAATAGCACAGTGCTGGGAGTTCAGGGATCCTTAGACATTATCTGCCAACCCAAATGTGTCCCTGCTGCACTGTGTGGGTGAAGTTCATCATGAAGTTTTTACAAACAGCAGCATATATTAAGCTTCCTGCTGCAATGCTGAACGTATCATGTTGGGAAATGTCATCAGATTTTGAAACAGCATGGAAGCATTCCAGAACATAGCAACGCCATAACCCTAACCCTTTAGGAATTATCCGGAAGTATCTTAGTGGCAGACCTGATACGTGCTGGTGGAATCATTTAAATGCCAAGGAAAGGTGCTTCCATGCTTCCTTCCTTATATCCTTAATCATAGGGTACACTGCAGTGTTGTAGTCAAGTCACCAATTCACGAGTCCAAGTCACTCTCGAGTCACCACTCTTCGAGTCCGAGTCCAAGTCCGAGTCACCAAGGGAGAGTCGTAGTCGAGTCCGAGTCCGAGTCCAAGTCCGAGTCACCCAAGGAGTGTCCGAGTCGAGTCCGAGTCCGAGTCATCATTACCTGTGTTCGAGTCCGAGTCCAAGTCCGAGTCACCCAAGGAGTGTCCGAGTCGAGTCCGAGTCATCATTACCTGTGTTCGAGTCCGAGTCCAAGTCCGAGTCACCTAAGAAGAGTCCAAGTCAAGTCAGAGTCACAAGTCTTCATGTATTAATCTTTGTGGATATATGTGTTGAAATGTAGCTGCTCCTCTACATTGCTTTTATCCTGTCATGTTATACTAATCTGTCTATTGAACTGCTGTGAAGCCAGTTTGGCTACAATTCTTGTAATAGGTGCTATACAAATATAAAGCTTATTACTAATATTAATATTATTATTATTATATATAAATAAACTATGTTTAAAATGAGTTACCTTTTAGAGAAGTGATTATATTTGTATGCCAATATTTTCCTATGGTAAAGTTTTCGTTTTGCACTTTTATTTTGATAGTAATAAGATCGGGACTCTTATTTTGAAGGAACTTTTACCGGTTAAATCAGTTCACTGATAAAGATTTAGCCCCAGAAAGCACATGGCTACTTAGCATGCAAAATGACGTCATTCTGCATGTTAAGTAGCCATGTGCTTTCGTGTTATCGGCTGAATCTTTATGTATTGATTAGATCACGTTACTCTGATGATAGTGTTCAAGACAGCCTATATGTCTGAACTCGATGTTTAGAGCAATATTGTTTCCACAGAGCATTTTGCGCTGCTCTTTTCCAATGTGGAAGCAGAATGTGTGAAAGCATACAGCACGATGCGGGGTGTGTCTCTAGACATCTTTAGACTGGAATAGCGGGGCCCAGTACGTGAACTCGCCTCGCAGCCGGTGCACACGCCAGGATAGAGGACATCAGACTCCATAGAAAACTTGCTCGAGTCCGAGTCCGAGTCCAAGTCGGAGCGTCAATGTACAAGTCGAGTCCGAGTCATCGTGGGGGGAAAAATTCACGAGTCCGAGTCCGAGTCCAAGTCAGCGTACGCGATAATTCACAAGTCTGAGTCCGAGTCCAAGTCATCGTGCGCGAGAATTCACGAGTCCAAGTCCGAGTCGCGTCAATCAGTGCGCGAGTCCGAGTCGAGTCACGAGTCCCGAAAATCGGCACTCGAGTCCGACTCGAGTCCGAGTCCAGGACTCGAGTACTCCATCTCTGGTACACTGTACTGTCCAAGGCAAAAGGAGATACTGACGTCCCACAAGTCAAACGTGTAATAAATGAATCAGTCAGAATCAAAATACCATATTAATCCCAGATGAAAATTTGATGAAAGTTTTGTAACTAAATATATAAAATAACGTAACTAAAACCTTCACTGCAAAATGATCTTGTTTCATTTTTTACTTTTATTTATTTTTGATTTAAGAACCTTGGACAGTCACACAACCAAAGTCTAGACTATATTTATTACATGTATGTGTTTTTAAAAGGTTTTGTACAACTCTTTAACAATGAGTATAATAAGTCCAATTAGGGAATGATGCAATGTATCGAATGGTCGTGTCCCATACCACAAACACGTTACGATACGAAACATACGATAGGTCAGATATACTGTATACTGCAAGTATTTATGTGAATGAAGAGACCACAGATGGGATATTTTTTTCAGAGCAGTTCAGCAGCAGGTTGCAGCGCCATGAGACCCTTGCTGGATCGCTTGTAAGACTTAATTGATTTCTTAACAATGTGGTGTCAATTGTGTTGTTGGCAGGCAGCTTGTTAAACACGGGGCACAGCTGACAGCTTTCTGAGGGGGGAATCATGTCGCATGGGAGCAACTGTCAGAACGACTTGACAGCTCAAAGCAACAAAGTCAGAGTGTTCAATATGGAGCTGTCATGTTGCCTTTTGGTGGTAATTTGAGCTCGTTCCCGCACATGCATTGTGGTGAAGTAGTGGAATAGCCTACAAAAGAATATCAGGTGGTTTCCTGACAAGTCCTGATGATCTCGCCAAAAAAGAAAAATCCACAACAGCAAAAATCTGCGAGTTTTGTTCAGCATGTACACAACAACGAAAACATGGTTACCGCCAAACTGAAGCAGCAGTGGATGGCTTTCGGAGAAGGGCTACCTCCTCTGAATTTGATCTTTGGAAGAGGTACAGAGGAAGATGGAGGGGAGCAACCGATCCAACTCTATTTTGCAACAATTGCAGAGTGAGATGGCCAAGGCTTGATATGACCCTACCATGGAGCAAATAAGCAACAAGTTGAAAAAAGTCAAGAAAGATTATCGGGACCAAAAGATCTCCAACCCAGATCTCGATTGGAGTGGCAGCGGTCGTCTGAAACCTGAACTGCATTTTGCCGTGTGGCTGTATGAAGCAGGCACGTAAACGGTTACTTCATGACGCAAACAATGACGCAATGACGCAGCACCACACAGGCTCTGGGCGGTGGAAACACAACTGGGGCCACAAAGAAGAACCGGTTCAAAACCAGAAAAGCACATTTATACAGGAACTAGTTTGGTGGGAAAGGGGTATCTGTCACAGCCAGTGATTTAAATAAGGACTTTGCAACAGTTCGTATTGTGTATTAGATTTACATAAAGAAAAATGATCTGCTGATTTACAGACAAATCTTTCAGAATGTAAGTACTAGGGCCTGGAAGGATGGACGCCGAGGCACGGGCTGGTAGCAGACAAAAAACAACAAGTTCAAAAACAAAATACCCCGATCATCTGGCAAATTTCTGCATCCATGGTCCATCCTTTTGTTGATATTTGTGGTTTATGCTACAATGTGCACCAATATGTGTAAAAAAGGTTAGCAGACATCAAGTATGATATATGAATACAAATGTTATTATTGATTGGTGATGGTGGTTTTATGATTTTCTTATGGCTGTTTATCCTCCAGAACTTTTTCAAGGCTGCAAACAGAAGGAGAACGTTTTATGTTAGTTTAGTGGTTCTGTCCTGGAGAGATGATCATTTTACAAAATACAGTTACTCAAGTACATCTTCGATCTTCGCAAATCAGTTATGAGTCTTCAAACAAATCGCGCTCAATTTAAGGCGGGGCCTTGCATATGACGCACACCTGCAGACTTGCTAGCCTGTTACATTCTTCGTAGGAAGGATTCTTGCCTAGCCTCTGAAGGACCTGACTCGGAAGGACATGTCCTACCAAGGAAGCGTCCTCGACTTTGAGAAACAGCCATGGTGTTTGCCAGGAAATATTCACAGATTTAATGTGACAGTCAAAAAACAGAATCAGCATAGTTTAACAATCAGACACAAAGCTATAGTAGTTAAGTGTCGAAATGTAGTTCTGCTCTTCCTCATTGTAAAGCACTGTTAACTGCTCCACCAGCACTACTCCACTGTATTGATCTCTTTCTTTCTCCACATCATTACATGAGCTGCGGGAGCCAAACACAAAGGAAACACTCACGTTCCTGCACACACATGTATACGCAGTACAAGTGTGCATCCAATAATCAATGGGAGTTGTGAAAGTAATGAGGAAGAAAAGAGTGAGTGCACCTGTGTTCGACTATCTTTTATCTGTCTTGCCTACTCTCAGAATACGTTTTTCTATATAATTGATAATCCAACATTTCATTTAAAAATATTAACCTTATTTTTTCGGAAAACAGTATTCACGTTTAAAACTGAAATTATTCTACAAAATACAGCCTTCTGTAAGTGCTTACACAAGTGATTCTCAGTGTGTGTGTGTGTCCTGATTTTATGATGAGAGCACCTCATTATTTCGACATGCTAACTGCTGCTGTGAAGCACAATTATCCTCTAAATGAGAAGGGAATTAATGTTTTTTTAATAGCTAAACACCAATCAGAGACTGTGTGTGCGTGTGCGTGTGCGTGTGCGTGTGTGTGTGTGTGTTACAAAATGTGGTTAGCACATAGCTATTCATTGTTCGATATTTATTCACAAATTGTTCAGCATTTGCCGCGATAACTCTACTACCAAGGACGTAGAAAGTGGGAAATAAACAAATCCTCCTAAATGGCTTTTAAAAACAAGCATCAATCCCCCATGTTCAGAGGCAAAGCAGAAACCTTTTCTTTTATCTAAGATTTCAAACATTAACCAACGCAGGGTGTCACACTGAGCAGCCTCTCAGACAGGAGGGCTTTGGAAGGTGTTTTATCATTGACAGGTCTCATGGCTGGAGGTGGTGCTCTGCTCATAAGACATGATGTTTCATTTATTAGGCTTTCCATGACTAAGTTTGAGCTTTTTCATGACCTAAAAATGTCAAACAGCCCTATTTAAGTATTGTTTTTTTGTTTTTTTATATTCAGGTTTCTGCTATAGTAGGAAATCACTACCTCAGGCTCCAATCACTTGAGATGAGATGCCAGTAACACTACCCAAAAAAACTGTTTTTCTCCTGGCATGCGCTTCATTCTCGCACCCTGGGATTCGTTTTGACAGCAGTCAAAGTCACACTGCTCGTTAAAGCCACATTGGGACCAGGCAGCATCAAATCAAGGAAGAGGCGGGCTTTACTACTTTACCTCTTTCTTCCAGTTTCGATGCTGTTTAAAAGAACAAAAAACAAATATGAGACAATATTATAAAAGCTTGGTGACAGATCCGGATTAAATCCTGGTTGACGATGCACTAGTATGACCCAATCCTACTATATATGGGAACATTTATTATGTAATCCTTTATTTGTTTTGTCCGATGCACTTTGCCAAAACTGTTTTTTGAAGCGCTACATCTTATTCCCATTTTAAACGTATCCACACGGCAGTGTTTTGTAGTCATTAGCTAACAAAAGAACCAACTATTCTTGTTCGTGATGCCATAACGTTGTGTAATTGTATAATTTGTGGACATCTCAAGAAAAAGACTGGAGAAAATAGCCTATGATTCGGGTGTTTACTTGCAAGAAAGAACTCAGTCATCCAATACAATCGCTTTATATAGTCACAGATATTACATAACCTTACATCATTCACTAATTGACTCTGAATCTGTGTTTTGGACAGTTGGGTGATCGAGATCACAATGTGTTTGCATATCTTGGAAATCCAACAGTGCTTTCAAAGTAAACAAGTCCCAGATACTCATGTTTACTAAACACCACCCAATACAAGATATAAGACATACATTCATATAATATAAACATGGTAAAACAATAAAGTTATTTTCGCCTATATATGACTGACACCTTAAATACTCTTAGTACTTGTATCACAGGTTGTAAACCTCAAATTACACCTCGAATTGCATTTTCTGGACGACTAAGGGTCTTTTTATTTGCTAAAACTAAAGAAGCTGGACTTCCGGTATGATGGTGGAGTGAGAAGACGCAAGTTAACCAACTCTCTCAGGTTGGTCCCGAATCATACTTGCCAACCCTCCCGATTTTCGCGGGAGACTCCCGATTTCATTGCCCTCTCCCGGTTTCCTCCCAGGGTCATATTTCTCCTGCATTTCTCCCGATTTCTGACAAAATCAGATTTACTCAGGACTGTTTCCACTCAGACTTTAATACAGCTACACCATTGTTTGGTTTCCATGGTAGCGAGTCTCTTTAGTAGCGCGCGCAACTGAAAGTCTGAGAGGGTGGGGAAAATAGTCACAGAAAACAGAACCAGAATCGACAACTCTACCCTCTGCTCACTCCTGTCCTTCTCATATGCTCCATAAAGGATGGTGCTACAGGCCGCAAGGCAGTGCCCTTACAACTACAATAAGCATGTTAATGTTAATCTAATACAGCTCCGGCGATCCACTAGCACCCCCCCGCCCCTCCCCCCCGGTGGTTTTGAAATGCTCCCGATTTCTGAGGTTGGCAAGTATGGTCCCGAATAAACCCACGAAAGTCAACTACTCGACGAAAAAAAGTAAGACATTAGTGGAGCAAACAATAGGAAAAGCCGGAAAGCTAACAAAAAGCAAGACAAAGTAGGAGAACAACCCGAAATGGACGAATCTGCCGAAGCTAGCGACCACGAGGAAGAGCTAACAGAGACACCGGAGCCACAGGATACCACAGATATGCTACGTGCCGGGCTAGCAGCTATTAGCAATGACATCCGAGAGCTCAAGCAGGATCTACGACACCAGCTATCCACATTTAAAGATGAACTGAAGAAGGAAGTGAAAGAAGAAATCAATAACCTCCGGCAAGAATTATACAGTAAGCTCACAGAAAATCTAAACGAACTACAGACACAGAAAATGTGTGTTAGCGAAGCCCAGTCACGCATACCTGAGTTAGAAGAGTGGCAGGCAGTGGCTAACGGTGCACTGTTGGGAATGTCGGATCATACACGGCAGATGCAAGACACATTTTCTGTTGTTTTTATTTATTTGTTTAATTCTATAATCTCTGGCCTTTTTGCCATCCGTCAGGAACTGAATTTCAAAATAAAGTCACCGGAAACAGCCGTTTCTCATAAATGTAAATGATATTCACAGGGTAAAGGAATGTAGGATAGGAGGGGCAGATGTGTCGGACCACAATTCAGTCTTCTTAAAAATATGTTTAAATAACAGGACACGACACACTGTCTGGAGACTCAACGCTGGAATATTAAATAGTGAACAAAGAAAGGAGAGGATAAAAGCAGAAATTAAAAAATACATAGAGGAGAATGACAATGGAACAATAGACCCTACAATCCTATTGGATGCTGTGGAGTCTATTTTTATATAACATTAGAAAGACTGATTCTTATTATTACATGTTTTGCTTATTTGTGCTCATGAGATGTTGCTATGATTTTGGAATAAACAGACACAATCACCAACCCCAAGTTGAGATGGGTTGGATAGGAACGAAAGGAAAAGTCATAGCAAGAAAGTTTTAGCTTGCAATAGAAAGTAGCAGAAGCCAGATGCAGGCACTGTAGAAACAATGAGTTATTGAGGCTATGGCCTTGGCCACCTGGGTTAGCTCCGCGCCCACGCATAGCTGGGAATCAGTATAACCAGGATTCCACTTTTCTGTAGAAGCTTCATCAAAACAAATTACGTAGGATAGCGGATAGAGTAGGGAGGAACCTTCACACGCCGGCCGAATGCTGATTGGAGGATCGTGTTGCCAAGAGACTTTTTTCTAAGTCTGTGCACCTACCAAAGAGAACCAAGTCTAAACCACGGTATCTCTTCAGCTAGTCTTGACCAATCATAAATGTACGGGCAACACCCTGTGTAATAAAAATGTATTGACGCACGAGGTTCGAGGCTCTTTCCGGAAATAGTGGTTATAGATTACAGCTTTGCTGCCTGTAATTTCTATGGCGTGACGGAGTCCTTGGCCAAGTGAATATATATCTTTTGCTCTCTTTTAATAAATAGTTGAACTTAGAAGTCGTTTGTCTTTCCTGGAATTTTGAACACAACAATGCCATGAAAGCGTTCATCAGAGGGAAATTGATAGCTGAAACTGCAAATGCAAAAAAGTTAGATTAGAGGTATATAGAAAATATTCAAAAAGATTAAGAGAATTGGAAAAGGAATTTCAGAAACAGACCAAGAAATCAAACATTTGAGAACAAAGATAAATGATTTACTACTTGATGAAATTGAAAAGAGGAACAAGTTCGTGAAACAAAACCATTATGAAACTGGACCCAGAGCCACTAAACTATTAGCAAAACGTTTACCAAAACAACAAGTAATTAACACTATAAATAAAATTAGGGAACCAGATACAAACGTGCTAACGTATACACCGGAGAATATAGAAAGAATCTTTCAGGATTACTACAGGCAATTATATACACAACCAACATCCGCAGATAAAGAGGAAATGAGGGCTTTTTTAAACTCACTAGACTTACCGTCAATTGGCAACATACAAAGTGATGTTCTTACAGCGGACATCACAATAGAGGAGGTGAATAATGCAATAAGTACATTAATAAATAATAAATCTCCAGGTAGTGATGGATACCTTGCGGAGTGGTACAAGATGTTTGCACTGGATAGGGAAAGATATACATTTACTAAAATGGGTAGCATTTGATAGTAGTTTTAAACCGGCTGGATACGACAAGGGATCCAAACTATGGGTAACCAAGGGGATTACAGCATGGTGCACTTTAGAGAAGGATGGGGAGCTGGAGAGTTTCATAAATATGATCTAGATAAACATGACTTCTACAGGTACTTACAAATAAGGGACTACTACAAAAAGCTAATTAAAAGAGACCCCTCTGCTGAAGTGAATGGTGTGATTCAAATCATAACTAATTCATACAAAGAAACCAAAATCAGAATCATAACTGCTCTATACAAAGTATAGTCCACAAATAAACATTCAACTAAATATATAAAAGAGAAATAGGAAACAGAATTTAACACAACCATTTCAGATGATGATTGGCAAAACATGTGGAAGATACATCAAACATCCACCAATACTCTTGAAAAAATGTGATCAGATTTTTTATCACACCTAAGATTCAGAGTAAATACTTAAATACAAATCCTCTGTGCTGGAGAGAATGTGGAGAATCAGAGGCCAACCATGCACACATATTTTGGAAATGCCAAAAAATACTTAAGTTCTGGGAATCGATACACAAGGTTTTGCAAAAGATACTGAGTTATGAGGTTCCTATGGACTACATGGTACTCTATCTGGGCAATTTTACAGAGGAAAATGTTCACTAGATAGATAGATATCTTGTTAAAATACTGTTGATAGCTGACAAGAAAGCCATAACTAGGAAATGGTGCAAGGTGGAGCCTCCTACTGTGGAACAGTGGATGGAGATCGTGGAGGAGATTCATATAATGGAAAAAATGTCATATCGACTGAGACTGCAAGAAACACAATATGAAGAGAAATGGGGGAAATGGTCAATGTTTAAGATTCAAACCAGCGACAAGGAATACTGACTGATTGAATAAGAGGAACTGTTCTGACAAATGGTCAAATGAGAATGTGACTCCCAACTGCATTTTTATTTATTTTATTTTATTTTATATTATTTCTGTATTTGTATCTATAGCTGTATTGCATTGTTTATTTTGTTTGGGTTGTTATGTACGTGCACAGCTGTTGTTGTAATGTTTTTATATAATAAAAACTAAAGTGAGAAAAACTAAACTAAAGAAGCTGCTAGAGGTTAGTCTCTTCCTGGTGACAATAAAAACACAACATGGAACTTCCTTTTCTGTACGAACTGCTCGATACATTAAGAAACGCTGAGAATCATTGAGAATATAAATCATGCACATATGCAAAACGACACCATTACAAACACTTTTACAAAATGTACATGTAAGGAGAAGCAGTTATCTTTAAAGCAACATTTCATCACCATCTGTCAGACCATTGCCCACACATCTTTTGATATAAATAGATTTCCTGTGGTGCAGATACTGCAGGTGTTTTCCTACCTGCCGTGTCAAACCCCAATACACAGTAGGCTCCTGGTATGTGTGTTATATATGTGGGTTTGTGTGAAAAGGCAAAGATGCTTGACTATTTCTCTAGCTGAAACTGCCTCTCTGATGGAAGCATAACAGCTGGATTATTCTGTCTGAGGTTCAGAGATCCCGCTGATGCGTACCGATCTGTAGGCGGTCCCCACATGTGTCTGAGTGTAGGAAGATGTTTTTTACATTTAGACTTCTGCATTTCCGACAAATAAAACTGTAAATTAATATGAACAGTGTTTTGCACATGCTTAACCATATATGTTTTGTTCTACTATAAAAACTCCTCCTGACTTTTAGGACAATAAATTCAAAAAGGGGGTATTCTGCTTTGATATTTGATATTATTGACGACCCCTGCTTAACTCTCCCCTGTAGTGTTTGTATGTGTGTGTATGTCCCTTTACCGATCTTCCCTTCATTCGTATCAGCCTTGATTGATGGCACCTGGCCGGCGGTAGCTGAGGAGTGAAAGGCCGTGCCAGTGACTCGCCCGCTCTCTCTTTTGGAGGATTTGTTTGGAGAGCAGCTACCTTATTTATGCTTTGGTTTACCTTTGTCTTAGTTTGGCATTCAACACCTTGCACCACACCATGTTCACACACCCACACCTGGGCTGAAGTCGAATAGTCCATTTAGCTTAGGAACCTTCCTAACGGAGTGAAATGACCCGGAAGTCCCTCAGTGGCAGCCATGATAAGTGCCGTTCGAATTCTCTAGATGATAGGAAAGGAGGTTTCAAACTTCCTTTATAACCTCCTTTAGCTTAGGAACCACTGGACCTTCCTTGACGAAAGGAGAGGAGAAAATGCTGCCCCACAATGCCTTGCAGCCGCAGCATTTGCCGTCACACAACAGTCGGCCGTTCACGGAAACAACCGATTATGACCGAGAAATGATATCATGAAAGTTACGGTGCTTATTAAGCTTTTTAAAACGTATGTGGTAAGTTGCCAAAGTGCTTTGTTTTGTTTGAATGGTGATATATACAGTGATAGATGTTAAGGACTAACGTTTATAATAAATACATTTGTATTGATTTTAAGATCTTTTCATACAATAATACGTATTGGGATCATTTGTATTAATGTGGACCGGAGGGAGAGGGTGACGAGCATAAGTTTCACTTTCCTTTTTTATTTCAATTCCAACTTTGGTCATGAAGAATATGTTTCTCTGTTGTCCACGTTCATAAAGCATAAAACAACAGCATCAGAGCACGGTGCAGAGTCTCTAGATGAGTTTACAGTAGTCCCTCGTTCTTATTAAACATCCATGTTGTAGTCCGCTGTATAGAAAACTGTAGTTTCCATAGTTTCCCCACAGCAGCAGGCGCACATTTATGACCTCCGCTGGCGCATCATAAACACGTCGGATAGTGAAAGTGCAGTCGGATTCTCTAAAGTACCGCAGTCTCTTCTCCTAAGTCCTTTTGAATTCTCCTATCCACTATCCCTTAACCCTGTGACGTTTCACTCAGAGGTCAAGGAATAGACGATAGAGATAGACGATAGGAGCTGATTTTTGGATTATCCGACCGCAACCCTACACTACCGATCTTACTGACTAACACACCCCATTGTGGTAGCTCTTTTGGTTTGATTAGTTTATAATAATAAATATCTTTCTTTATATTGTGTCCTTTCCGCGTTCTTTGTTATGGCCAAGAGCCAGGCCATGACAAATGGGGGCTCATCCGCTTTTTTCCCTCTTTACAGCCGTGACGTATAGGTAAGATTTGTTATGTTTTGATGTGGCTTTTCTTTTATTTGAGTACCTAGTCGGGCGATTGGGTAATTTGTTTATTGGTGGTTTGTTTTAAACAGCTAAGCCTGTATGTTTTTGTTAGTTTAGGAACTGTGATTGTAGCCTGCCGTATGTGTGAGTCATGTTACGAGTTGGTGCGCGTGTGCGTAAATGTTTGTTGGGAGCGCAAGCAGTGCGGCCGGCTCCTTTGTCTTTGCTCATTACGCCGCTTGTGGGAAGGACACTATATTTCAGATCGTTGTTTGGGTTGATTCAATTACTTTGTGAGGCTTTGATTTGTTTTGCATTACATTTGAGGAGAGAGTTTGCTAGTTGTTCATAGCTGTTATCAGCTGTTTATCGCTGACACATGAGTTTGTTGGTGCATTGTGTGTGGAGCGGTGCCGAGTTTTCCCTTGTAGGTTTTAGCGGCGTTCCCCTTGGGCTCGTTGAGCTGGGTGTGTGTAGTGTTGCGGCGAAAGTGGTTGAAGCTTCGGCTTGGGATCATGGCCGTGGTTTCAGCAGGGTTGCTAGCCTGCTAGTCGCTTTGCTGTGCCAGCGGTCTGATGATAAACACTTGGACACATCACATGAGCAATAAATCATGTTTGCACAATGATCATAAAAACCTTGGTCCAATTCCCTTAATCGGTTGGAATAATCTTTGTGAGCTTTATGCATTGAGATTACATGAGGAAAACCCTTTCTTTAAGTAGCAGCTGTTAGGGAAGCATCATTTATTCTATTTGTGTACACACACGTGTGCTTGAGCTGTTTTGACCTTTGGTAATATGTTTCCACATGGGAAATGTCTGTATGGGTTGGTAGTAGATCAAGTGTAGTGTGAGAATGGGATGGCAGAGTAATACTGTGTTAACACCCATCAAATTGGGATGTATACTAAAACAACTGAACTAAAATGAGTTTGACACCCCTGATCTAATGTTTCCCGTATTCTGCCAATGTATACATGTCTATGAACCAATCAGCTTCATTCCTAATGCAACAGTGACACTGAAACAATGGGAAACCTAAAACCAAAGAGAAAAACTGCTATACACTGTAAAACTAAAACGTATACACAATAAAGCTAATTAAAGTCAACGGTTCAGTTTTTTCAGTGTACATATAATTGTAGTTATATAAGCACGAATTGAAAACAGATTGAGAGTATGCGTGTGTGAAGGGAGACTGAGTTAGAACATTTGTGATAAAAACTGAATGTGTGAAAGTTAAAGCACAAAATAATCTGCACAATCATTCTTCCCTCAAACTGGCCTATTAATATGAACATATACCATGCGGAGCAGTTTATAGGGCCATATATCTCTCTGTCTCACCTTGAGAGGCCCTGTCCTGCATGAGTTAGCCCCTTCGGAGGGTTCTTAACTGGGCATAAATATTCAAAGCAGCTGTCAGAGGAAAACATATTTTATCAGCTGCAACAACAACTTTATGATAAGTAAAATCCCGTTAGGGCCTCGGCGTTCAGTGAGCAGGTGCATGTTTGTGGAACAGATCAATTCCTACCCTGTTAAATACCCAGATGGGATGTTAGCCCGTGTTGCTGACTGGCCAACAATGCCGGCTCATTCCAGACATCAAGGAGTTTTGTAATGTTTTCCCTTTAGAACTTCTTCAGAACAATGCAGCAACACAATGTCCCTGATGGTTTCAGGATAAAACATGAGTTGAAAGGCTAGTTTCATTATCTCTGTTATCCATTCATTGTGTGCCTCTGTAAAAAACAGTATTTGATCTCCCTGGTTGATGCCTACATAGTGGAGAACTTGATGTGAAGATAATTGCTATCACTGCTAAAACAGCTTGGCTTCTTGTTTATGTTACAAAATGGGGCGTCTGTGACCAGTTTCTATAAGAGTGTGTCTCCGGCAGAGAGAATAGAGGGTGAATAATTGTTTCGTTAAGTATTTCTTGACATGTTTCAATGCGTTGGCGCCAATGTCTTTGGACAAGGCACACCATTTTTTCTTACTGTTGCACTGAAATTATGATTTCACAAATTGCAAGAAGAATGGCTCTCTGCGGAATAGCTGATTGCCCCCCTGCTGTTCTACCATCATATAACATAAATGCTTTCAAAGTTAGACAGGGAAACCAGTGATGTCTCATCTCATTACATTAAAATCAAAGCCAATTTAAAATCTATTCCACTGTAATATCAGATGTTTTGATACATCATCAAATTCCCTCAGTATATTAAGTTGCCATTGTTCTGAAGACTCATTATTCATACTTTATTTTCTAAATAAAATAAAATACACATACACTGCTACTCTAGAGTGCTGCAAAGACGGCATATTTTTTATGTCAACAGACAAGGAGGTATGCATATCAAGGGCACCCTCAAAGAAAAGCAATGGGATTTTTCCATTGGATTTCGGAATATTCCAGAAAATAATCTGTGTGGCATGAGATACTTACAGGTTTTGTTCAGCAGGATAATATCCCCGTATTTTCAAAAATTTCCCAAATTGGGATAAATAAAGTTCTATCTTATCTTATCAGCACCACCTTGTGATTTTTGAAGCATAAATGCAATCGCCATTTGTAGAAAATGCTATTGTTAGGCTGTAAAGCAGTGAAAATCAACTGGTGGCCCGTGGGCCACATCTGGCCCGCCAGACATTCTGATCCGGCCCGCACGGCGGGGGTGACTGTGGCGTTGGCGGAGTGGTTAGTGCGTTCGCCCTAGAGATGGGTGAGTCCTGATACTCGCTACTCTCATGAAAAATCACATTACAACGTACCCCAGTCCATCTGCCGAGCCTTTAGCAAGTAGGATAGCTGCCAGAAGTGATCGTTTGGCTCAGGGGACGCGGCTCAGTGAAACTTCCTGCAGACTCGTGCAGACTCAGAGCCGTAAACGTAGCAGATCCAGAGATCCAGGCAGACTCATCATGCACGAGTCAACAGCAGACTCAGATTCGCAATTCCTGACTGACTGAATCAAGGGAACTTCCTTCACTTCCTGCAGACTCGTGAGTCGTGGGGACTCAGAGCCGTAACCGATCCAGCAGATCCAGAGATCCAGACATCCATGATGCAGACTCGTCATGCACGAGCATAGCCGCGGGAACTGGGAAGTCATTTTACTTAGGGGGTCACCCTTACTTCCCGCGGCTATTGTGCACGAGTCAACAGTAGACTCAGAGATTCGCAAATCCTGACTCACTGTGCAAAACATAGCAGACTCGTGCGGACTCAGAGCCGTAACCGTATAGCAGCAGATCCAGAGATCCAGCAGACTCGTCGTCATGCACGAGTCAACAGCAGACTCAGATTCGCCAAATCACAAAATAACCTTTTTTTTTTGTGATCAACATTTTTTATTAAAGCAAAAGACACTGTGTAGCGGAGGTTAATGTAACGTTAGTTTAAAATGCTCGTGAAATGCAACAACTTTTCGGTTTCACCGGTAGGATTTCTACGCTCTTGGTGATGCTGACTCATATGACTCAAAGGACTCGTATGATCCGGATCTCTTCAATGACTGACTCAGAAGACTCAGAGTCCGTAAAAGGATCCGGATTTGCCATCTCTAGTTCGCCCCCCACTCATGTCACCTCGAGTTACACGGGTTCGAGCCCCACGCTCGTTCAAAAACGTTGTTGTGTCCTTGATCAAGACACTACATTCCCAAAGGTGCTGTACAGGTGAGATTGAGATATATATATAAAGATGATTACTTTTATAAAAAAATATAAGGAGAAGTTTGTTTAATCCGTGTATGGTTCGTTCTTTTGTTTTTCCATTTCAAAACCGAATAGGAAAAACAAAAAAACTGTGTTGTTTTTTTGTTTTTAAGTTTTAAAACCAAAACGGAAAACCAAAAATCCAACCTTAGAGAAAGTTACCGGTTCGCCAAGGAGGAAGTGGAGCACACAGGAGACAACCGTTTCATTGCAGACTGTTATATTTATGTGGGGAAATGGCAGCGCATACATTATTTGAGATATGCGTGCCTGGCAAACAATTTTCTTATATCCTGCAACCGTTTCCCACCAATCAGGACACGGTATTAATAAGAAAGTTGATTCCTATCCCTGCCAATCAGGATTGCTTTCAGTTTTATTACCCCGGATACAGGCTTATAAAAAAAAAAGATTATTTTTTCAATAAAGTCAACATATTAATCAATTATATATATATATCAATATATAAGTATAATTTATTATGATTTATATATATATATATATATAAACCTCTGGGCCCCGAAAGTGTCTCTTGGATTAATTTTGGCCCTTGGACAAATGTAGTTAGTGACCCCTGCTGTAAAGGAACAAAATCACTTTTTCATTACTTCATGTTAGCACAGCTAAGCTAAAAGCAGCTAATAGGTATGATGATGTTTAGCAGTCAGATTTGGTCACTCGTTAGCAACTGCCGTTTTGTATGACATGTAGAATCTTTGGACATAGATTATTTTGGGCCTGATTAGCTGGAAAGTGACAGTGTTGAAAGTGGGAGACAGAGGGGACGATAAGTGTATGGTTCCGGGACAGATTTAAGCCCCTTAACATGGGCTGCCATCTCTATAGGTGAGCTATACGGCAGTCTATATCAGTGATTCATGACTGGGGCATTTTATGAAGTATTTTCCATTGTAGACTAGGCTTGAAAAGCTCTTAAACTTGTGTTAACCACAAATCCCAATTTAGGCTTTTAACCACAAACGCGTTCAAAAAACGTTTACAAAAGTTGTTTGGGTAAACATTGAAATTGCTTTCAGAAAATGTTGAGTCAGCAATGCATTTGTGTGTCAGTCAGCCATGTTGGTTCTTTCCATTTGGTGTCATACACTTCAAACGCTTAGAGTTTGGAACTTAGAAATGTCTAACCACTAACTTTGACCATATAATATTTTCCCTATTTTTTTTAATTAAAAAAGCTTTCAGATTGTAGAATTTAAAGTCAGTCAAATATAATCTTGTATGAAACTGAAGTGGAAATTACAGGATATGATTTTTGTATCAGATTTACAGAATAGATGCTATCCTATGGTGAAACCTATTTTAGGCATGGGTATGTGGTTGCATACAATGTCTGAAAGTAATTTTCCCTTCACACAAGTTATTCGGGTAAACAAAAGAACATTTAGAGGCAGCAATGCAGGGGAAGGGATTTGCAATATCAGGAAAAGAGTCATTAGAATACAAAGTATAAATGAAGTGTGTTTGGGACTATTTCAGGAAGTAACCTAGAGCTGTATTTGAGAGACCATTATGTTCTGGAAAACAACTCTGAAGCACAAAAAAAGGTAACGTTAGACATTTCAAGAAAGGAAAGTTTCAATTTTAACTTTGAATGAAAAGCAGCATAACAGTTGCATGAGAGTAAGGAGAGGTGAATCAAACACAATCCGTACACACCAAAACTAACCTAATGCAGAAGTGAAGACAAGCCAAATGCAAAACATCTGTCATAATCACCACATTTACACATAAAATAGATACTTAACACTAGAACCGCCAGAGGTCGCTGTAGCCTATACCTAAAACCGCCAACGGGTCACATTTACCCGCTATTGATTTTCAAGGTACAATGTTCTTTTATTTATCATACAGAACAGTGAGTTTTGATCGCACAGGGATGAAACTTATACCAATAGAATGTGGACTCTCAGCTTTTCATATGATATAGTTTGTGCAGATAGCATGAAGTATAAAATATCGCTACCAGTGCTGATTTAAACGCTTGAGTGTTAGACTTGTGTTTTGTTTAGGGACAAATCTCTATCTCTCTCTCTCTCTATAACTATCTATCTGTAATGATCTATCTGTAATGTTCTGTTCTATGGACATATGATTGTCTACATAAACAGACGACGCAGACTACTTCTCTCATTCCGAGTGTCCATCTTTATTCAAATGGCACGTAACCTGCACACATGCATTACGTCCTCAACGTGAGCTCAGTCATCCAAGATCTTGTATTCTCCAAGATGTTACACTATCTATAACTATCTATTTGTCTATCTCTCTCAATCTATCTCTCTATAAGGAACAGCAGTAGACAAAAGGCGTTGCTATAGCAACACGTCATGTTTACGCTGCATTTTCTATGAGGTAAATATTACCCGCTGGCGGATATAGGTATAAATGGCAATTTTTGGGGCGATTTTTTCAATCTGACTTCATATTGACATTTTTTAACAACAGAGGGTGCTACATAACACACTTTCAGGAAAAGTCACGGACTGGGAGACTTTAATATCTTTTTGAAAAAAAGTTACATACAATCAAAAGCTTTAAAGCTGCGGGTAAAATGGACACGTTGGCGGTTCTAGTGTTAACAATGTGTTTTAATTGTCTGATCAGGGATAATAAATGGATACGTTCTCCCCAGCCAGCGGAGGGTTCCAAAGGCATTCCCATATGTGAAATAAAATCCCTCCGATATGTTCTGGGTCTGCAACGATATGTTCCCCCAATCAAATGTTTCCAGAATATCTCCGCAGGGAGGCCTTTTCATAACATGCCCAAAGAGCCTCAGCTGGCTCCTTTCAACAAATAGATCCTCCCAGATGCCTGAGATTAATAATTCAATCCAGTCGTTGGCTCTATGATCTATAAAAACACAAGACAACGTGTTTGTATTGTCAATGTCCTTTTTACTGCTTGGATTTAGCACATACAGTATTTCATGTTACATGTTCCTTCTCCAATATGCACAAATATCCCTGTTGTTAATCCTTAAAGGGGACCTATCATGCAAAATGCACTTTTGTACGTCTTTTATACATGAATATGTGTCCCCGGTGTTCCAGGGAACTCACCAAGTGTCAGAAAACACAACCCTCTCTATTTTCCTCCATACCCAAATCTCTAAAAAAGGGGCTGCAACGGATCTGATAAAAACTGATCCAGATTTGAACACTGTCCTGACGTCAGGACGGTGGCGCTACGGCTATTGGGCCAACTCCACCAATCAGGAGGAGACAACCACGGCCATTGCCGTTCGAAAGCGCTGGAGACACTGTAGTACATATGCCAGGCCAGTAGATGGTGCTGTTCTCACTGAATCTGCCCTTGCAAACACAGAGCTAAAAAATGTCAAATTGAGCAAAATGAGGCATGGCTAAAATGCATGATCTGTTTGGTATTTTGAAACAAAAAAAGTATAAATATGCCTTATATAGGTATGGTCCTATACTATATTATTCAAATATAGCATGATAGGTCCACTTTAAGTTTATATTTATCCATATTGAGTAGAATTATTTATTTTCCAGAGGAATACATTTAGTTGACTCCCTTGGGACTCAGTGGTTATGATGTGTCCCAATCATAGACACAACTTGATGTATCAATCCCAGCTGAAAGTAAACAAGGACACTTCACGTTGTGCAGGAAGTAGCCTATGTGTTTGGTGCTGTCTAGTTACCAGTATTGGGTGTAACGCGTTACAAAAGTAACGGAGTTACAGTAATGTATTGTAACGCATTACTAATGAAATTTGGGTAATATACTACCCGTTACAATTCTCAGTAACGCAGTTACAACTCATTTGAACCCGAAATGAAATGGTGTTTTGTTTTTTAAGAATTCACTAACATCGCGAGACATTCCGACACCAGAGAAAAATTGTGCCGGTAGATTAGTAAGCCTGGTATGGTGTTTACGTAATCAGTCAGGCTGATCTTGATGAGCCTGAAGGGTGTTCTTTTCCCCATAATGACCAAGTCGCTGCACATTATCCCGCTTATTACATGGCCAGATACTAAACAAACTAAGGAATCAACTCCCAATATTAATTGAAATGATTTTATTGACTTAAAATTATCGTATTTCTTCTGCTAAGAAAACAAAAAACTGCGACAACAACTTTACGGCAGCACTGTCCAACTCTGTTCACAGTTTCTGATCCACTAACAAGTCCTTAAACACTGCAGAGCCCATACCGTGTTCCTGTTAGTGTTTACTTCCTCTCTGCCTTCTTCTGTTCATTTATCTGACTTCCAGCGTTCCGTCTTTTACTTTCTCTTTCTTGATCCTCCTTAGCAACGGAATTGACCAATCAGAATCGAGTATTCAACTAAGCCTTGTAATAAAAGTTGTTAGTAGCCTTAAGGGCCTACACAGTTGCTGCACTAAACTAAATTTTAGCATTTAAAATACCTAGCCATTATTTTGGTGAAAGTAACTCAAAAGTAATATAAAAGTAGTGTAACTCATTATATTTCAGAGACAGTAATATTGTAATGTAACTTATTACTTAAAAAAGACAGTAATAAGTAATATGTAATGTATTACATTTTGGAAGTAACTTGCCCAACACTGCTAGTTACTGTCTGCTTTCGACTTGTTTGTTGTGACACGCTCTTTGATGAAAAGATGAGCACGTCGATGCACGGCACTCTAAATTGATGCCAATTACATCTGCCACCATGAGATGGGTGGGACATAAAAGGGAAGATGGAAATAAGGAAAGTTTAAATTAGGAAGAGAACGGGAGCACAAACAGCACAAATGGTAGACTCTTTCCAGTTATAGTTTAAAATCCAAATGTTTGCTTTGACCTTTACTCATAAATTGTGGCTTTGCTGTGCCCAGGGTTGCACTTGAATAGTCTTTTGAGCTTAGAAAGGTTCCTAATGAAGTTAAATGACCCACACAGTGCCTAAGTGGCAGCCATGATAAAATCTGTTTGAATTATTGGTATGATAGGAAAGGAGCTTCAATCCTTCCTTTATAATCTGCCTTAGTTTAGGATACACCGGCCCCTCCTTGCCAAAAGGAAAGGAGAAAAAGCTATCCCATAATTCCTTGCAGCTGCAACATATTAAGTGACACACCATTCGCCTGTTCATGAAAAGAACCAATAGTGACCAACAAACAAAGATGTTTTGACTATTCTAATAGACTTTATCAGGAACAGCCTGGTGCATATATCCTCCTTATTGCTAATCAGAGAGTTATGTACAACCCGGACTCATGATGGAAGAAGGAAAGAGGAAAAAAGTTATTATAAGTAATATTGTCTGTGTTTACATTAGCAAGCATCGCTGACGCTGTACTGGAGAGAGTATGTGTAAAAAAGCCAGATATAAAAGGGACTGTCCTTGTGGTAAACCTGCGAGAGAGAAAGCGTTTGAGCTCCATACGGTTTCAGAAAAATGTGGTTTGGAACATAACGGAGCTCACTGCTTGCATGAGGACGCTCCAAAGGGGCGTGGCCAGCTGCAGCTCAGTTACATTTAAAGGGCCAGACCCAGAATCAGCACTTTAGTAACAGGTCTGAAATAGAGGGGTATGAGGCATGCTACAATGGGTGATCTGTTTGGTATTTTGAGCAAAACACTTCAGAGACATGTTTTGTATAGATATGGCCCTATAATATATTGTTCAAATATAGCATAATAGGTGAGCTTTAATAAACATTAGTTTGCCTCTTTACTTTATATTGTTTGCTACTTATTAACTTATTTTCCCCCTGTCGTGTACTGGCCCTTAGCTCTTGTGGCACTGTACATTTCTGATCCTGAAACTATGTGCACTGTAAGCTGGTTATACTTCACCATAAGCCGAAATTGTCAGTGAGTGAGCAGCAGTTATTAAGTATAATGATACTTGACTTTACAAGTCATTACAAATAGTATTATAGACATGATAACGATAACAGAATGGTCCTGCATGGCAACATGAAATTGTAAATTGTAAATTAAGATCCGTGATAAATATATAAAACATTATGATTCAAAGACAATACAATTATTGTAAGTCACTTTGGATAAAAGCAGTACAAAATAAATGTGATGTATTGCCTGTTATCAACACCCACCATCACTGATTCACAGCATCTCTTCAATCTTGTTCTTTTGTGACCTTCTCCTCGGCAGGTTGTCAATCACCCAGAACACTGCAGCAGCAGATTTCACTGATTACTTCCTGTTCTCCGACTGAAGGTGTGCTAATCACTGGAATCTGCTGTGTTAACAACATCGGACTGACACAAGTCTGTGAGACAAGCTCAGAGTAGAAATGAACACAAAGTAAGTGAATAAATTCTTCCTACGATGAAAGGTAGATTATGTCAAAATAGCATGAAATGTCCACAGGAAGTATTTATCACAACATTAATGCTGCATTTCCAGTGCATTGTGTGTGGTTTAATTTAATTTCACAATTTCTTTATCCCGGGTTTTTCTTAGTACCACCTAGTACCGCTTCCTGTCCAAGTTCCAAACTGAGCCTAAGCTAGTGAAACAGAGTTAAAAATGTGAGTAATTATTAGTTTGTTTCTATGAGATTGTTTCATTTATTATTTTAATTTTTCCCGTGGGAACACTTTTACATTGCATGTTGTTGTTTACTTCTATTTGTCATTTCCACCCTCCCCTCACAGTGATGTCAGCATTGTTCAACCCAGTCTCACAGCATTTCGTGTAATAGTCACGAAATTAATTTAATCTATTGATTCGTGTTCACCAACACGATTTCCCCATTTTTTTCGTGTCACACAGAACGATTTTAAAAGCAATGTATTTCTATTGGCAGTATGTTTCGTGCCTGCACCACGTCTTTTTGTCCGGGCGGGTCTTGGAAGACCAGAAGCTGTGTGGTTCATAAAAACATTTTCTTACTCAATATCAAGCCACGATTATTGTTTTTATTTTAAATTGTATAATGTCGGACTTTTTTTGCCGTCCGCGAGGAAAAGAAATGGGGCTCAGAGCCTCAGAATACTGAAATCTGTATTTTTTTAAATATTTTTTTCCTTCTAATCTGTTATTATTTGGTGCAGGCACGTAACATACTAGAAATACATTGCTTCTAAAATCGTTCTGTGTCAGAATACTGAAATCTGTATTTTAAAAAATATTTTTTTCCTTCTAATTTGTTATTATTTACATTGCTTTTAAAATCTTTCTGTGTGACACAAAGAAAATGGGGAAATGGAGTTGGTGAAAACGAATCAATAGATTCATTTCATGACTATAACACGAAATGCCGTGAGACTGGGTTGCATTGTTGTGGGTTAGTTGCGCTGGAAACAGTGTTGCAATTTATTGTTATTACTTGTGTTATTTAAATTTATGACAGCGATGTATAGTGTTCAGTGACAATTTAAGTCCATCATTAATTGGTTTCTGTTAAGTTTTAATCGTAGGAAATAGTACTTTTAAGAGTTATTATTGATGGAGTTTTGCCGTGATTCAGACACCTGTGCCATGTTGTTGATGATTCTGACTTTTCTTTTTGTCTTTTAGAAAATACCTTACATTGTGTTGTTGTCCTCAGGTATGTTTATTTTACACAATATTTCACATGTATTGTATTTGACTTCTGTTTTATTTCATTTACGGTAAAAGTAATGTTTTATTGGGAATTTCATTGCTCTTGTTTAATTCTTTAAATAAGTAATAGCACAGTGATGTCAGAATTGTTGTGGTAAAGACTTGATGAGCAAAGTGAAGTTAAAAAGGACATTATGTTGTTGCTGTCTTCATTGAAAATAAATGAAGATGAAGTTAAAACTTTGGAGACCACAGATTGGTCAGAGAGAATATTTACTAGTAATCATCAACAATTGACATTCTGCACAAACCTGCCATTTTTAAAAAGCCAAGCTAACACATATCTTCTTCCTTTGGTTCTTCTATTAAATAATTCAGCAATTTTCACAGTAAAGATGTACCACAACAGTTTTTACTTGACATCACTCTGCGATCAGATGAGAATCCAAACTACTCTGAGGGGTTATTAGGCACAACAAGATATGAAATGAAGAACTCTTGTTCAAAGAGTATGTTATGTTAAACCATCCAGTAAAAAAGATCTCCTTGTTCAAAGAGTATGTTACATTAAACCATCCAGTGGTTGAAACAATGTTCACGGATTGGGTTGATGTCAGGTGAGCAGACAGAAAGGATCAGGATATCAGAGGCTTTTGGTATTTCAGATAACCTGAGATAAACATTCACATTACACTGAAAAGTGTAATTGGTTTATAGAGTAAACATATTATATACGCAGTAGGATCCATATTTCAGGTTGATTGATTGGACTGAGAACTTTGCCAACCCTCGGGTCACACTGACACATGATTGAAAACTGTGTTCCCAAATATTACATTTGCAATTTCCAGCAATACGCCTTTTCAGAAGGTTTTATTTCCTATAGGCATTGAATCATTGCATCCTCCCAGAACACCTCACACATTACCTACAAGTTTTCTGCTAGTGTCAGACTGAAGCAGAGATGGAGTACTCGAGTCCTGGACTCGGACTCGAGTGCTGATTTTCGGGACTTGTGACTCGACTCGGACTCACGCACTGATTGACGCGACTCGGACTTGGACTCGTGAATTCTCGCACACGATGACTTGGACTCGGACTCTGACTTGTGAATTCTCGCGCACGATGACTTGGACTCGGACTCGTGAATTTTCCCCCCCACGATGACTCGGACTCGACTTGTACATTGACGCTCCGACTTGGACTCGGGCAAGTTTTCTCTGGAGTCTGATGTCCTCTATCCTGGCGTGTGCACCTGCGAGGCGAGTTCACGTACTGGGCCCCGCTATTCCAGTCTAAAGATGTCTAGAGACACACCCCGCATCGTGCTGTATGCTTTCACACATTCTGCTTCCACATTGGAAAAGAGCAGCGCAAAATGCTCGTTATGTGGAAAAAAGATTGAAGAGAAGGCTCCGTAACACATTACTCTAAGGATCGAGTTCAGACATATAGGCTGTCTTGAACACTATCATCAGAGTAACGTGATCTAATCAATAAATAAAGATTCAGCCGATAACACGAAAGCACATGGCTACTTAAAGGTGGGGTAGGTAAGTTTGAGAAACCGGCTCGAGATACACTTTTTGTTATATTCCATGGAATGCTCTCAACATCCCGATAGCAATGAATATCTTAAGTGCTTTGACAAAAAATCCATTAAAAAATGTCATCTGTGGAAGCCGTAGTACTGTAAAAAGCACGACCAATCATTTTAGCCGACCCGGCTAAAATAACTGGATGGCCCACCTGCCTGTCAGCCTTCCATCTGTGCACAAACTTATCTTGTGCCCTCATTGGTCATGTGCGTGTTCGTGTGTGTTGGAGGAGGGAAGTGGCAGATTTTTCCGGCTGTGTATTTTCAAATTCTAGCGCATTCGAGCTGGTTTCTCCAAAATTACCTACCCCACCTTTAAATAAAAAATATATATTTTATAAAAAAAAAAAAAAATTCCCGATTTTTTTCTCCCGATTCAGATCTTTTGAAAATCACGTGATCGGCTCCGATCCCCGATCACGTGATCGGATCGGGAGATCTCTAACCGTAACCCTTCCAGTCTACCAGGAATTTCTTCCCCCTCCCCCTATTACGGACCTCCAGCAGGTTACGGACCTTGTAAACCTCACCCCCTTCAAAGAACTGGGGCGGTGGAGGGGGCTTGGAGGCGGGAACAAGTGTGCTCTCACACACTGGCTTGATCTTACTGACGTGAAACATCGGATGCACTCTCATAGTCCTGGGGAGTTGCAAGCGTACAGACACCGGGTTGATGACTCTGGACACCGGAAAAGGACCCTCAAATCTCGGAGCCAGTTTCTTAGAGGCGACATGGAGTGGTAAGTCCTTGGTGGAAAGCCAAACCTTTTGACCTGGTCTGTAGGAGGGAGCGACCCTGCGATGAACGTCTGCAACAGCCTTCATCCGAGCTGAACTTCGGAGGAGAGACTGGCGAGCACCAGCCCACACTCGGCGACAACGTCTGATCATGGCATGAGCCGATGGTACCGTTACTTCTTCCTCGTTGTTTGGAAAAAGTGGAGGCTGGAAACCATTGACACAATGGAATGGAGAGAGACCTGTGGCCGCCGTAGGAAGAGTATTGTGGGCAAACTCGACCCATGTGAGGTGGTCACTCCAGGTGGTCTGGTTCTGGGAAACGAGACAACGTAGCGTAGTCTCCAGTTCCTGGTTCAGACGCTCCGACTGTCCATTTGACTGAGGGTGATAACCTGATGACAAGCTGACGGTGGCGCCTATGAGTCGACAAAACTCCTTCCAGAAAACGGAAATGAATTGTGGACCCCTGTCGGAAACAATGTCATCAGGGAATCCATGGATCCTGAATACCTGATTCATCATGACCTCTGCGGTGACTTTGGCAGAGGGAAGCTTGGTCAATGGGATGAAGTGAGCCATCTTTGAGAATTGATCCACCACTGTTAGGACCGTAGTCTTGCCTCTGGATGAGGGAAGTCCTGTCACAAAATCCATTGATATGTGTGACCAAGGACGTTGGGGAACCGGCAGCGGCTGGAGCAAGCCCATCTTGACCTGAGACGAGGTCTTATTACACGCACACACCGGACAAGCCGCTACATACTCCGCCACATCCTTCCTCATGGCTGGCCACCAGAAACGCTGTTTTATCCTGAACAATGTCCTTGTTACTCTGTCTTCTACAGAACGCTGAGACAATACTCCTCCAATTCCCTCATTGGAAGCATCAACCTCGACCACAAACTGGCGCTGGGGATCTGGAATGGTGAGTATAGGAGCTGATGTGAATCTCTCTCTGAGGCGTTGGAAAGTGAAGTCTGCCTGGGGAGTCTACTTGAAGGGAACCTTAGGAGAAGTCAGAACATGCAGAGGGGCAGCAACAGAACTGAAATTCCTAATAAACTTCCTATAGAAATGAGCAAACCCCAGAAACTGCTGAACTTTCTTCCTGGAGTCTGGTGTGGGCCACTGGGAAACTGCACTGATTTTAGCAGGATCCATCTGGATATGATTGGGTGAGATTATGTATCCTAAGAAAGATACCTCTTCTGTGTGGAACTCACATTTCTCTGCCTTGACATATAGCTGATTCTCAAGCAGTTTCTGCAAAACCTCATTCACAAAAGCTTGAAAGACAGCCGGTGCATTGCATAGTCCAAAAGGCATTACTAGGTACTCATAGTGACCACTCTGAGTATTGAATCCTGTCTTCCACTCATCCCCCTTTCTTATTCTAACCCAGTGATATGCATTTCTTAAATCTAACTTGGTGAATATCTTGGCAGTTTGAAGCAGTTCAAAAGCAGATGACATGAGTGGCAGAGGATAGCGGTTTTTCACCGTAATGTCATTTAGTGGACTGTAGTCTATGCAAGGTCTCAGAGACCCGTCTTTCTTTCCCACGAAGAAAAACCCCGCTCCGGCTGGAGAAGATGAAGGACGGATAATCCCTGACTTGAGTGAAGAGGAGATGTAGTCGTCCATTGCTGCTCTCTCAGGTCTCAAAATCGAATAAAGTCTCCCCTTGGGAATGGGGGCTCCCGGTAGGAGATCAATAGGACAGTCAAAATCTCGGTGAGGAGGTAGCGACAAGGCTTTTGACTTGTTAAACGCTTCCTTTAAATCATGGTAACAGGGAGGTACCTTCTGTAGATCAGGATAGTCAGGGTGATCTATAATGATCCTACTAGAGTCTGTTGGTGCATTAACAGAGCGTGAAAGTTTACACCTGCCAATACAATCCTCTCCCCATTCCTTAATTTTCCCTGAGCGCCAGTCAATGTGAGGATTGTGTGTTTTCAGCCGACTCAAAAATATGAAACTGCATACTCTCTGTATGGTCCTTATTCACAGTGATCTGAATAGGCTCAGTGGAGTGGGTAACTGTGAACAACAAACGGCCGTCTAAGGCACTGGCGTTAATAGGGTGAGATAGCGGAACAGTCTTTATCTTTAGCTGTTTGACTATGCCCCAATCCATAAGGCTTTCGTCAGCCCCTGAGTCTATTAACACACCCTGGTCAATGGCCTGATTGTTAATAAAAATGTTTACCTGAGTAACAGGTCGAGGAGGGAAGTCTGTGGTAAACTTGCTTACCAGCGCCCTCCTTTTGACTGGTAAGCTCGATCTTTTCCCGGACATGAAGCGAGTTGGTGATCCAGCTCACCGCAGTAGAAACAGCAGCCCTCCCATAAATGGTGCTGCCTCTCCTCCCGAGTAAGCCTGGTTCTACCCAACTGCATGAGTTCGCCTGAGTTAACCAGAAGCGCTGTCCTCCGACGGTCCGATTCCACGGGCTGGAAATCCTCACCCGGCCGAGCGACCCTCCGAGAATAATCCTGGGAACTGGGAAGAAGGTCACGGGTGCGTCGGCGCTCTCTCTCTCTTTCCCGAAGACGGTTGTCGATCTGGATGGCCACAGTGATGAGAGATTCCAGGTCCCGGGGCACCTCCAGTGGAGCCAGCTGGTCTTTTATTGGCTCTGAAAGTCCAGTCATGAAAGCGTCATGAAGAGCCGGAACATTCCACCCGCTGTCCGCTGCCGCTGTGCGAAACTCGATGGCATAATCAACCACCTGACGGTTGAGCTGTCGCATCTGGAAAAGTCTTCTGCTGGCCTCTGTAGCAGGTGACGAGTGGTCAAAAATGCGACTCATAGTGTCTATAAAATCGGCTAGTGAGTAACATAACTCGGTGTCTCTAGACCAGGGGTTTTCAAAGTGTGGGAAGGTGAGCCTCTCCTCAGAGAACATAAGAACAGCCGCGCCCCCCCCTCCCAATTATTATTGCTATTATTATTATTGTTGTTGCAGGGGTATTCAATTGCATTTCAAAGAGGTCCAGTAAGATAAAATGAAGACTGTTTCTCTCCTCTTGTCTCGTCTCTGTGTGTGTGTTTGAATCTGTCGTGCTGACTCACTGACTGCACCGATTTGATTGGCTGAGTAGCGTCACCTCCTTAAAACATTAAACAATAACTTTTTTAAACCTTTTTATCTTTATGTTTTAAACATATTGTATAAAACTCCCCCACTACTTGGACTATTCCTTGCACCCCTCTAGAATAAGCCCGAATGGTCTCAACCATATTGCATCAGTAACGTGCACTTTGTTGTTATAACAAGATCGCATTCATCGCAAGGACACTGGTAGCGATCGGACAATTGAGTGTTGTTCAGTTTGTGTGTTGTGGAACATGCGTGTGCGTGCATGAAAATATACCACACACCCAATTACAATTGCATGTTCAATTCACTACCCTGGAAGTTAATAAAGTTGTTAAAGTTGGAACAGCCTGTGGACAGCCGTTCTTCCTTGCATGCCAGTCGCCGACACCTTCTTACAGAGGACAGGCAAATCTAGCTGCAGGCACGACCCGTATATTTTCGCACGCCGTGTTCAACACATTTTTTTTTTAACATTTTCAACATCGTGGATACATCCTTATATGCTCCCGGCAACACACTGAACGTCAACTTTGCCTCCTTATTACACTCACCCCTACTTTAGTGGGAACAATGAGTCTGCGTCTTTGATGCACACAGGAATAAACGCAGATCATCCTCTGGCTGCAGCCTTGATCGGCACTTGCTTTTGATCAAAGTCAATGCGGAAAACCCCCACTCACACAGGTAGGTGGAGGTGAAGGGAATGAGCACTTTTACAGCCTTTTTGGTGAGCTGGGGGACGCGGTCTCCACAGACAGCCAAAAGTGTGCAAGTGTCACTTTACTCGTCTTTTTCTCGTTGTTTTTTTTCTCACGCTGCGCCTCCCCTGAAGCTCTCTGGCGCCCCCCAGGGGAGGCGCGCCTCACACTTTGAAAACCGCTGCTCTAGACCATTCTGCAGTAGCCCAGGCTACAGCTCTTCCCGTTAAGTGAGACAGGATAAATGCCACTTTACCATGGTCTGACGAAAAGGCTCCTGGGTGGTGTTGGAAATGCAAATCGCACTGTACCAAAAAGGCTCTGCAGTTCATGGAGTCTCCGGAAAATCTCTCCGGAAGAGCCAGCCGTAAAGAGGAAGAAACAGCCTGGTTTGGGTTGACTGTGTCAGCAGGATTCTTGACAAGGAAACCCCCAGCTGTGGATGACGTCACCGGAGGAGCAGTCTGTAGGTGAGTGAAGAATTGATTCATCTCTGCAGTCAGCTGTTGCATCTGCGTAAAGATGGCTTCCTGAAACTCTGCCTGTCGTCCTCCCAGCTCTTTTATTCCCTGGTTGGCTATGCCCAGCTGTTCCTCGTGGTGATAAATATTCACGCCTTGTGCTGACAGGGCGGCGTGAAGCGTTCTTGGGTTGGCTGGGTCCATAATGGTCAGTTCGTTCTGTTACGAACTCAGGGTATAGGACCCAATTGCACTACCCAGGAGACAGAGGTAAAGTATTTGTAAGATACTTTATTTTCAAATAGATGAACAAAATAAACACTTTCTAATCTCTGTATGAGATGACAAAAAGAGAACAAACGAAAATCGCTCATGTAGTGAGGAACAAAAACATCTTGGTATCAAGGAGAGCATAGATCTGACCTAGGCATGAGACAAGACGAACTGACGAAGAACACATGGGGAATTTAAACACACGACAACAAGACACAGGTGGAAACAATCAGGGGCGGGGCTGGTGCTGATGAGCGCAGGAAACACACAAACAGTAGACAATCAGGAAGCCTGGAATGACAGGTAAACGGTGAGTGACAAAACAAAACAGGAAGTGGAAGACAATACAACCATAAAACAACATAAAATGTGACTAACTCAACATTTCTGTCGGTGCCCAACAATTGGCCCAGATACAGGTACTTTAGCTCTCAAGAAGTAGGCCATTTTAGCTTCATGCGCCACAAAGCAACTTTCATAGGAATGAACAAGGTCCCGCCCCCAACGCATGTACCCTTTGTTCAGACCTCTTTATTAATGTTCTTCAGTTACCACCAACCCTCTGAAAATGGCAATAATTTTACTGTAAGTGCGTGTGGCTATTAGTGCTGTTCCCTCTGTAAATTGGACTGTTTTCCAATGAGGCACATTTGCATACAAAGGAGCTGATTTTGCCCCAAATGTATGCATATTACCTTATAAAATATGTGATTATAGCGCAAGAGTCTGAATTACATGCTGCCCTTGGGTCATATGTGCACAGATTTAGCAGCGTGCCAAAAAACGCACAATGCTCTTTTGAACTTTCATTTTTGTGTGTTTTAAATGCAAAATAAACACATGTTATAACAACTCAAATAAGTTGCTCTCCTTTCTGTACCAATGTAATGAGGGTCAATTGAAATCCAGATAAATACATCATGAAGGTAAATCATGTTTGAGAGGAAATGGAGAGAATAAGGGAGAGTGTGTGTGTGTGTGTGTGTGTGTGTGTGTGTGTGTGTGTGTGTGTGTGTGTGTGTGTGTGTGTGTGTGTGTGTGTGTGTGTGTGTGTGTGTGTGTGTGTGTGTGTGTGTGTGTGTGTGTGTGTGTGTGTGTGTGTGTGTGTGTGTGTGTGTGTGTGTGTGTGTGTGTGTGTGTGTGTGTGTGTGTCATCTCATCAGAGCTCTGATAGCTTTCTGATCCCCACATTTCCTCCTGCAACCATCTCCCCCCCCCCCCCCCACACACTGCACAGGATGTAACGGCCATATCAATGCTAGACTGATTCATTCCTCAGTCATAATCCCATATTCATTCTCTACGGATATCTGGCTTAGAGGGAGAAAGAGTGCGGGAAAAGAAAGAAAGAAAGAAGATAAGGGAAGGAGCAACATCACAATGGTATGCCAAACATAATCTCCATCTGCTCGAATTGAAATAAAAAAACACGACAAATAACAAGACATGTAATCCCTTGTTAAGACTTTTTATAATGCCAGATCTTAATTGCTTGTTTTTTGCACCCCTCCCTCATTACCAATACACTTAAGACCCCCAACTGTTCCAATGGCACTATAAGCCAAAAGTGTATATATTGGTCATTCTAGGTTAGTCACTGTGTGGTCAATGAACGAACAGTATTGTTAAAAAAAAAAAAATGGATCTCCTGCCTCAAAGGTTTGATTAGGCGCAGTCAGGTATTTTGAATTAATTATTTTTTTATATAAAGATCAAAACACTCCACAATGGTTCAAGCAGACTGACCATGTAAACTCAGTACAATTGAATAGGTTCATTCAACTGATGCAACCCAAAGCAACGTGGTATTTTGGTGGAAATTGGGTCTTAGACATTGTGTTGAAAATAAACGTCTCCAAATCACGCATGTTTCTGTTGCAACTTCAGTCTGTTGTATTGCAGATTAAAGTAAGTAAATATGATTTTAATAGCATTAGGCTGATGATTTCTATCATTATTTGAATGATAAACTGCATAAAAAGCGCACCATGTGGCTGTAGATTGTGGTGCAGCATGTTCACATGGCTCTACACAAATCACACTAATAAACTTCGTCCATCCAAAAGTTGCGGCAGCTGAGTCTGAACCGAAGTGGAGGACTGACAGACCAGCAGTGTCCTCCCTAAAGCCAATAGAATATTACCAAAAAACGATTAGCCTTTTGAAAACATGGAGTGTAAAATGTGTTACATGTCAGTGTTAACTTGTCTTAGTGAACTTTATTATGTTTGCAGTATAACAGCTAATATTAAGCATTGAGCTGATTCAGTAGTCAATGGTCTTCAACAGGTGGATTGTAAAAGTCATATCCCATGGAAATAACAGTCTTGTGCTGTTAGTCATATTAATTTAATTCCACTTGTCAGAATACTGTTGTGCTCTTTTCAGTTTTGCCATAATTGGAATCAGAGTTTAAATAAGAAGAAGAAAGAAATCCAAGTGGTTTTATTGCCTGTAGAAATCGGTGTTGTGTGGTGGCATTGTGTGTGTGCGCGTGCGTGTCCAGAGTCAGGACTATCGGTTTTAGAATTAAGTCAAAAGAAAGAAACACAACATTGAGCTCCTGGTGGCCTGTTGCCTTGGTAATGAGGCGAGGCTGGGTTGTGAGATAACCAAATCTGTTGTATACGCACGCACGCACGCACGCACGCACGCACAAGCTGGGGACTACTTGAAGAGGGAGACAAATGTTTGTATAACAGTAATAAGTCAACAAGCAATACAAACACTCACATACTGAATGAGAAATGGAAATAAACACATTTTCTCTTATCGTTAAATGAAGGGTGAACTCAAGCACACGGAAGGTTGCAAATTCATCTAGATATCCTTATCGGACGGTGAGTAAGGGGTAATGTGCAGCAAGGCAGTCATTAATGAAAAAGAACACATGGTGATCATGATCCCTACGTGAAGCCAAACTTAAAATTCAAGCAACATAACTTAAAATGATGGCAGCACAGATCGAGGTTTCCTGTAACTGTCAAAGTTTGTTCACATTTTATTTTCCAATAACCGGTCTTTAAACACTGCCAGAGCCCATACGGGGTGTTTCTCAATGTCGAGTAAAGCTGCTCCAGAGCCACTATTTCAAGCATACTACGTCATCGAGTGCTGCCGAAGGACTGTTCCAATGTCCAGCATACTTGGAATTCTACCGAGTCCGGCGTACTTCTTAGCGAGAAATTTCGAGGCTGCACATGTGTAGACTCCGCGGTCTTAAAATCCCCACAATGCTTTGCGCACGGACCAATTTCCCCAAATCTGTGGCGGAAAATGTAAGGCGGGGCCTCTCATATGATGCACACCTGCACACTTGCTAGCGTGTTCCACTCTTCGTTTTCCGAATGCCAGGAAGTATTCTTGCCTCGCTTCTGAAGCAAGTGACTCGGAAGACATGTGCTACCAAGCAAGCATACTCGACATGGAAAAACACCCACGGTGTCTGAGGGTGTTTCTCAATCGCGAGTACGCTTGCTTGGTAGCACATGTCTGCCAAGCATCTTAGTATGCTAGTAGTATGCTTGAAATAGTGGCTCTGAAGCAGCTTTACTCGCGATTGAGAAACACCCCCTGTTAGTGTTCACTTCCTGTCTGTCTTCTTCTGTTGTTCCTGTTAGTGTTTACTTCCTGTCTGGCTTCTTCTGCTGTTCCTGTTATGACGTCCAGCACTCTAGCCTCATCCCAATACCCCTCCTCGACTCCTCTCTTCCCCTCCTCCGGGACTTGACCCCGGAAATCGATCAAGACATGCCATTTTGAAGGACGTCCCAATAGCTGAAATGCACACGGAGGAGTCGAGGAGGGGTGAGGGAGGAGGGGTGCGGGAGGAGGGGAAAGGGAGGAGACGAAAGGGAGGATACACGAAAGCAGACTACGCGGAAGTGTTTTCACTACTCGCGTATAAAAGCCCCGCCCCCACCTTCACAGCTGGTCGATTTCAACACAGGAAAACGAAGAACTGGAAGAATGAGTTGAAAAGCGTCACATAAATGTATAAGTGCTCACAGCTCCGTGGGAATTATTATGTGCAATTCATTTCTTAAGGTTATACTAACAATTTAAGTCATGTTTAATGATCTTGAACGTCACTAAAACATAGCTATTAATCTGTTACGCACCGCCCCCCCGGTACCGGGCGGATAAACGCGTCATTTGCAGGAAACAACGTCTAAGGAATCTTAATATTTAATAAACTATGAATGTTTTATATCCATGTAACGGGAAGAAACTCAGCTAACTGATCTTTTTAATTTTTTTTCTCCAAAAAAAACCCACAATGCTAACACTCAGCCTCTGAATTAGCCACGAGCGAAAAAATGTAACCTAAAACTGCACCTAAACTCACTCATAACTCCCTTATTACTTATCCTAGATGCAGAGCCAACCCCTCGTTTTGCATCTCCTGGAGACACAGAATCTGTGTAAAAAACCTCAACACTCAGTGATAAACATTTGCGATGCTATAAACGAAAGCGTACATCATAACATGTGGAGCTAGGTAGCTAGAAACGCTAACATGGCTTACCTTGGTCAAAACTGGTCTTCAATGGCATTAAAACGATACAAAAACGATGCTGCAGTTAATCCATAGGTTAATCCAATGTGTTTGTGTCCTCTTTGAAATGATTTCTGATAATCCATAAACAATAAAACTGCTTTTTCGTTTCCAAATGTCAGAGCGAGAGATCGGTCCACTCTGCTGCAAAATTACATGCGCGAAGCACCCACCTCTTTTCTTCACAACGTGTGTGTGTGGGGGACTCCCCCTTCGATTCTATTGGCTCTAACGCCGCGGTCAGAAAGAGGTGTCAACCATCAAAATCGACCAAGGGGGGCCAGAGATATGGAAAAAAAAACATTTTCACCCAAATCACCTCAGAGGTGGGGTGGTTTTGGCTAAACCTCTCTAAAAAGGTCAAATGTCACTTGTTTTGCATCAATCTTGATACAGGGTACTTATTATATGTTGTACTTTGGATTCCTAAAGCTTTTAGTCTACTAACCCATCATCCAAGGGTAGTTTTCCCTATAAGTAAAAAAGAATGGACGGACACTATAATTTACAGTTTTTTACTATGTAAAATCTGAATTTTCTTTAAAATAAAAAACATCTATATTGATTCTGACAATTCTACATCCAACTCACAGATGTAACCTTGCTTTGATAAAATAAATTATTCATATAACCCTTTTAGAAGTTAAGTTGTAGTCATTTGTTTTGGGCATGTTGTTTTCGAGCCTGAAACATGAAAAACAGGCTTGGTGCTTAACAGGTTAAGAAAGCTATTTCATGAATGGCTAGATCTTGATAAATAACAATTATTTGTATTGTTTTGTGTTAAGATATTCAGGAGTTAAATTATTTAAAATTCACAGTCCTGAATGTGGGTTTGTGGTGAATGTGGGGATCGACTACAGGACACACATGTTCAGAGTAAAGGCTTTCACATTACTATAATTATATTTGTATTTAAATGTTATGGAGCTAATTTCCTGCCATAACTCCACAAACAAACTAAACAGGTTTTACAAATGCCTCATGATTCACTAACAAACACAATGTGGTTTGCAAATACAAAACACCATCTACAAACTAATGCATTTAGTTTTGCAAAGAAAAAACGTATCTATCAAATAAACACATACCATTATTCTAATAAATCATGTTTCATAGACAAATTCAGCATAGGTTTTACAAGTACACACATTTTTTTTACAACTACAACACTTATTTTTACAAGTACAAAACTTGTTTTTACAACTACAACACTTTTTTTTACAAGTACAAAACTTGTTTTTACAACTACAAAACTTTTTCTTCTCACGGCGGAATATTACTGCCAAAAGTCACGTGACTCACTCACGTGACTTTTGGCAGTAATATTCCGCCGTGGTTGTGCTCATACACACTCACACATGCTCACTCACACATGCTCCACGGCAGCAGGGGGCACTACTGAGTCCATTGGGAAGGCGGGAGGTTGAGCAGAGCATGGAACAGCCCTTGCCAGCCTGATGACAGCGGTGTTTCTAGCGATCCAGCGATCTGAATTTAGCGATCACAACGAAAACAGCCAAGACACATATTGAGCCCAGAAAATGAATGTTCTTAGGGCTGTAAATATAATAAGCCTTTGTCTAAAATAGACAACATTGTAACTAAGGAGATTTAAACTATACAGCGATTCTGCACTCGGTCAATCAGCTGCTCTTCATTTTCTTTCCTGCTATATTCAATGAGTGATACAAATATTTTTTACCATACGTTCTGAATAAAACTGATACTGTTGGACTCGGTACTAGTTGACTGCTACCAGAAATAAAAGGAAGTACTTTACTGTGTACTTTGTGAGTAATCCTCTGTCAGAGTCCCCTCCATAGTACATAATGTTTTTTGCTATCTTTGATGAATGATAAAACGGTCATTCCAGAATTGGAGGACAATTTAGACACCAACATTTTTGAAAAATTAACCTTTCATTTTATTATTTTTTGTTATGTATTTAGGAAAAACAGATAATAAACCATAAAAAAAAGTGATTTGCCCAGCTAAGGCATCAAATGTATATTTTCCAATGAAGAATTAACCCTGTTACTCTAATTATAGTAACAGGGTTGCAAGTAACAGGGTTGAAAATAAATGCTAATTTTAGCTTTTACCTCAGGAATTAATGCTAGCTGCACAATGTAATGCTATTGTCAAGGAATGGACACACTTTATATTATATTTATATTTATATATATTTAACAAAAGAAAGATACATTTGAAATTAATTTGTTTTTGTCTCATAATTTGAGTAACAGGGTTGCGTTTGTATGAGTGCCACACTCCTTCAAGAGTGACAAGATTGGAAATATATTACAAATAAAAGAGAGGACTTAGTTTTGGTCTACCCATGGTAGTAGCACATGGCTTGCTGATGTCCTTTCCACTGTGTCATGCGACAAACAGTTTTTTCACTTCCTCTGCCAAGCTAAAAAGGTTTCGGTAACAGGGTTGCGCGCATGTTGAGGGACACACCTTCTGTGCAAAATTACTGTTATTTAAAATGTGTTTATGATTTAACAAATTGATTTTACCATTACAAGACACATATATCAATAGAATAATACCAAAAAAGTAAATAAAAACCCTATTTTAAATGTTATAGTTGACATGCAAGTTGGTCACCAAGAAGCTGGGACAAGAGAAAAGGGCAATTTTAGGGGGTGTTCGAGAGCTATTTGATATTTTAAATAATATTTTGAAACCACTTTTTCTACAACTTTATATGCATCTTGTCTCAAGACAAGTATATTTAACACAACAAGTGCATGTCTTAGCTTTTTGGGCATGGATTATTAGATTTTTTATATGGGGGACATGAAATGTCCTCCAATTCTGGAATGACCCAAAAATAAAATGTTACCATTAGTTCTTAATGAAATTGATACGGTTTGACTTTGTATTAGTAAGCCTACTACTAACAATACATTGAAGTACTTTTACTGTGTATTTTTTGAGAAATACTCTGTCAAAGTCCCCTCCTGAGAACAAAATCAAGCCACTTCTTCTAAGTTTGATGAGGGAAAAAAATATTTTTTGGGTGATTTAATGGGTGATGTAACATTAATGACAGACATAATATGAGGTCCTTGGCACTCTAGAGGGGTCATTTTGTGATCATGGGGCATCACCCTTACAGCATCAGGACAATATCATATGGAGTCAGATACTGGAAGTGGGCTGGAGGCGTTAACTGGGACTGATGGAAGGATGAGGCTGATGAGACTGAAGAATCTGCGAGGAACGAACTAGCGGCAGAGGAATAATTATATATTAAAAGACAGCAGCATCATAAGAGGGCAACCATGTGACAGAGTGTGTTACTTTGCTGAAGGATATTTGTGACCAGCTATCCATTCCAGGCCAGACTCTAAAGACTTTCCAAGGTGTGAAAATGCTGCTGCCGGAGTACTGACTGGAAGTATTGCTGATATTATGTCTACCATCCTCTTAAAATACTCTGTCCAACAATATCAGTCTCAGGAAGAAATGTTTTTTAACGCTTATTAAAAGAAAAACATGCATTCTTGTACTCAGGAGGGGACATTGACAGAGGATTACTGGAAAAGTACACAATAAGTACTTCATAGTACTTGTGGGGGTAGTTTCAGTAGTACTGAGTCCAACAGGATCAATCTCACGAAGAACTAATGGCAACAAAAAAGAATTCCCTCATCAAACTTAGCAGAAGTGGCTTGATTTTGTTCACAGGAGGGGACTTTGACAGAGTATTTCTCAAAAAATACACAGTAAAAGTACTTCAATGTATTGTTAGTAGTAGGCTTACTAATACAAAGTCAAACCGTATCAATTTCATTAAGAACTAATGGTAACATTTTATTTTTATCATTCATCAAAGATAGCAGAAAACATGCATTATGTACTATGGAGGGGACTCTGACAGAGGATTACTCACAAAGTACACAGTAAAGTACTTCATTTTATTTCTGGTAGCAGTCAACTAGTACCAAGTCCAACAGTGTCAGTTTTATTAAGAACTTGTGGTAAAAAATATTTGTATCACTCATTGAATATAGCAGGAATAAAAATGAAAACAGCTGATTGACCGAGTGCAGAATCGCTGTATACAGGGGCGGACTGGGACTACAAATCAGCCCGGGACTCTCGACCGGCCCACTTCGGTACCGCCGGCCCAACTCGGTACCGCAAGTAAGCGGCCCACCTCGGTGGTGCCGCAAGTAAATACCGCGAGGAAATTGTCGACGGGGGGGAAGGGGGGGTGAGCAGTGACTTATCCGACCGGCCCACTTCAGTACCGGCCCATCGGGATTCGTCCCGAACGTCCCCTGGCTGTATATATAGTTTAAATCTCCTTAGTTACAATGTTGTCCATTTTAGACAAAGGCTTATTATATTTACAGCCCCTAATAACATTTATTTTCTGGGCTCAATATGTGTCTTGGCTGTTTTCGTTGTGATCGCTAAATTCACCTTGTTTATAATATTATCACTATAACACCTGTCATCAGACTGGCAAGGGCTGTTCCATGCTCTGCTCAACCTCCCGTCTTCCCAATGGACTCAGTAGCGCCCCCTGCTGCCGTGTAGCATGTGTGAGTGAGCATGTGTGACTGTGTATGAGCCAGCCACGGCGGAATATTACTGCCAAAAGTCACGTGACTCACTCACGTGACTTTTGGCAGTAATATTCCGCCGTGAGAAGAAAAAGTTTTGTACTTGTAAAAAAAAGTTTTGTAGTTGTAAAACAAAGTGTTGTAGTTGTAAAACAAATTTGTGCACTTGTAAAAAAAAGTTGTGTACTTGTAAAACCTAAGCTGAAATGTTATGTGTTTGTTTGATAGATACGTTTTTTCTTTGCAAAACTAAATTCATTAGTTTGTAGATGGTGTTTTGTATTTGCAAACCACATTGTGTTTGTTAGTGAATCATAAGGCATTTGTAAAACCTGTTTAGTTTGTTTGTGGAGTTATGGCAGGAAATTAGCTCCATAAAATGTAGGCTACATTTTACACCAAAACGGAACACAAAAGCAGGACCAACCATCATACATTGAATTCCTTGACTAACAAGAGAAAGATTCATTCATTTAAATAAATATTTAACATCAAATGGGCCGGTTCTAAAGGGTTATTCAGTTAAGCCCGATGAGAGGGGATACAGCTGTGCACATGTCATCATTAACAGACGTCGTTTAAAAGTGACGTTTGAGTGAACGAGGACATCCCAATTAATACCTGAGGACTCCTCTGTCCTCGCGTCTCCTCCTTGTGTCTCTCGCTCGCATCTTACGGAGGCGGAGCTAAGACGCAAGGAAGGGACGCGAGTGAGAGAAAGGAGGAGTCGAGGAGGGGTATTGAGATGAGGCTTCTGTCTTTTAACCTCTTTCCTTCTCTTGCGCTCTTTTTCTTTTCTTTACTGGGGAGAGTTTAGCTGTCATGACTCCAAAGCACTCTAGACAAATATAAAAGTGAATGTTAAGTGTGTAAATGTTGTCATGGTGTTTTCTGACAGAAGAAAACTGATGTTTGATCAATTGAACAGACTTTTTTCCGCGGGTTGATATGACTGCACAAAGTCCCTTGATCGTCCTTAGCAGAGGTCTGTTGTAGAAGAATAAACCATAAACAACCTCTGGAATATTCAAATCGACCAATCAGAATCAAGTATTAAACTAAGCCGTGTGATAAAGTTATGATATTGAACATTATGCACTAAAATTGATAAAAACAACTCTACATAATGTCATATACTGTGTTGAGTTTTATACATAAATGATGTATCATTATTAATGCAAAAAATCCAGTATTTTGTTACACTTACTTTTTAGACAGATGTTAAGGATACACCTTTTTAGATCTTGGTTGATTTTAGGTATATACAGTGTATTCAAACTAAATTGAGGATTGCAGTCATTGCACATCTGGATCTGAAGTTATCAGCAAAAAGGAGCAAACAATAGTGATCTTTAACATGATATTTCTTGTTTTTATACTGGTTTTACAGCGGGAGAGTTCTGCTTACCAATTGGCTCTAGGTAGAATCCTGCTGAATCTCAGATTATCAGCGAGAAACATGCTTAGCAAGCATTATCTACTACAAGGGTCGCAGCCCCTGCGTAACGCAATTTTGTTTGCATCAGAGAAACACACATTTTGATGTGAAACTGCTTTATTTAGTATATTCAGCTGTTTTAATCACTTCGTCCATTTCTTTTTCGGAGAGGAGAAGACCTCTAGACATTTCTGCCACTGGTAGAAAGCTCCTGGCCAATGAGGGTATCCTTACTGGGAAAAACTCACAGCAATAGAAGACAACAACTCCCATGATCCAACGCTTGGTTATTATTTTAGTTAGAGACACCTAGCAGCAAAAAAAACTGATATTGTGGGTTCAAGGTAGGCTAAAACATAACAGACTTGAGTGCTTCAGGAAATTGCATTGAAACTTATTTGAACACTTAACCTTGTAGAATAGACAGATTAGTATTAGAAAATATCTGCACAATATCAGCTAATGCAGCTGAACCAATGCTTAGGCTGAAATATAAGCTCTGTGAAAGCATGTAGTCTCTAAAACTCAATTTACTCTGCAAAAAAGTGCTAAACTCAATATTGTTCCCTATGTTTAATAAGTAGAACCAGCTTCCATCATTTAGCAAACAAGTGGGGAAAAAATACTGTTGTTTTAGGACAACAAGAGATAATTTTCCGTAAAAGGCTGATCAGTTTAGATTACAATGTGTGCTAAAGGTTGCTAAGTGCCTGGGAATACAATTATACACATCCTTAATAATATCAATGTCAGAGAGGGAAAGGGGATGGAAGTCGTTAAAGAGAAGGAGAGTGGTGTTTCCAGTTGTGTGTCTTTGTGTGGGTAATATTGACTGAAGGCACATGGATTAATTTAAGTGCAATACGTCCTGCAGCTAAAATCAATCACAGACACGATGGGTGATCCAAACACGGCGTATTCCTGCTGGCCCAGTGTGCGGCGCTGATTCAGGGCCGGGCCTGTGGAGTTAAGTGGTTTTGACAAAAATCTTTACTTGTTGACACAGTGGGTTGTGCACAGGTTTGCGGGGCTGACATTCACAACAGTTTCATTGCTAAATGAAAAACGGAAAGCGGTGAGTTGTTACATAAGCTCTTTCTGTTTGGCTTTTTTACAACTGCCTCAAACAGTCTTTTTTTTTTCAATAAAATATTAAAGTCTCCCAGTCCGTGACTTTTCCTGAAAGGGTGTTATGTACTACCCTCTGTTGTTAAAAATTGTCAATATGAAGTCAGATTGAATTTATTTTTTCATTTATACCTATATACGCCAGCGGGTAATATTTACCTCATAGAAAATGCAACGTAAACATGACGTGTTGCTATAGCAACGCCTTTTGTCTACTGCGGTTCCTTTATAGATAGAGAGATAGATAGATAGATAGATAGATAGATTGAGAGTTATAGATAGAGAGAGAGATAGATAGACAGATAGATAGTTATAGATATATCGATAGAGTTATAGATAGATAGAGAGAGAGATAGAGAGATTTGTACCTAAACAAAACACAAGTCTAACACCAAGCGTTTAAATCAGCACTGATAGCGATATTTTATACTTCATGCTATCTGCACAAACTATATCATATGAAAAGCTGAGAGACCACAGATTCGGGGCGAGCCTACCTGAATGTGCGCGCAGGCCCACAGTATATAAGGCGGCTACGCCTCCCGACCGTCATCCTTTTTCTCTTCAGCGAGCAGACAACTGAAGCTAAAAGATAGATAGAAGAAAGTGAAAGAATATGGACTCACCACTCCTTGAACATCGGCCTTGCCCTACATGCCCGGGCTTAATTGCGGGCGCTGATCCCCACCGCTTGTGCTTCGAGTGTTTGGGGCTCCTGCATTGCGCCAACATTGCCTGGAACACTTCCAGGCGTATTATGTCTCGTCGGACCAGGAGGAGCTTGAGGTGGTCGAAATGGAGGACCAGGAGGTGACCGAGGAGGTGCCAGTCGTGTTTGCCATTCTGACGGGCCGGGCGGCCCCGTTTGTCGAGGAGGAAGAAGACGAGGACTTCTCGTTGTCGGGCGCTTCTGAGTCCGGCGTCCACGAGGGTCCATCGCGCAGATCAGCCCCTCAGGATTTCCCACTGGTGATGGCCATGGCGGCGGAGCGTGTGGGTCTACCGCTCCCCCCTCCGCTACCACCCAAACCGGTGAGCCGCCTCCATCAGGGGTTTTATGGCCCGGTTCAGCCAGCCCAGCCGGCCTTTGTTTCGCCCCCGTTGCCAGATATCTGGCAGTGTGTGGAGACGACGTGGCGGCACCCTCTGAAGACGAGGGCTCCGGTGGCTGGCATGGCAGGTTTGCTCAGGGTGCAGGGCCGCACGGACACAGCGTGTCCCGGTGTGCCCCCCCTCGATGAGAGCCTGGCGGCCCATCTGCTCCCACAGGCAGCAGGTTGGGCGGAGGGGAGAAGACCCCTGCCCCCGCTGCCTCGTGACCGTGAAACGCTGGAGTATCTTGATAAGATATTCCGGCTCGGGCCACAGCTGGCGGCGGTGGCCAATACTCTGGGCGTGTTAGGGGTCTCGCTGATCACCCCTCAGCAGGAAGCCCCCGCCTCCCCGTCTCAGGAAGACCGGAGTGATTATTCGGACCGCTGCATCGGGCAGATTGATAATCTGGTCCATGGTGTAGCCGCCACAGCTGGCCGTGTGATGTCCCTGGCCACAGTGGGATCACCCCACGTGTGGTTAGGACTCACGGCGCTCTCCAAGAAGGACCGTGATGATCTCCTTGGAGCCGCTTCAGCCGCTTAGAGGAGGAAAGAGCGCAGCTCAGCCGTATGCTGCCGCTGGCTCTCCCTCAGCGGGGTGAGCGTGAGGAGGAGAAAGAGGCGCAGGTACAGAGCGCCCACGGCTCCCGCTGCCTCTCCTGCTCCCTCGGCTGGTTCTACGGGGCGGGTTCAATTCCAGCACCCGCGGGGACAGGCCGGGCGATCCAGGGCTTCGGGATGGGGTGCACCGTCCTCCCGGAGATGACGGGCGGTGGGAGGAAGTGTCCCGGCGGAGATGGCTTTCTCCACCCAGGACGCGAGGGCGAATCCCGCCTCCTCCCTTTATGATGTGTCAATACTAGGGCTGTCAGTCGATTAATCGCATGATTGTCCATAGTTAATCGCGATTAATCGCAAATTAATCGCACATTTTGTATCTGTTCTAAATGTACCTTAGAGGGATATTTTTCAAGTTTTTAATACTCTTATCAACATATGAGTGGACAAATATGCTTTATATGTTTGTTTATTATCATTTGAACAATGACAAATATTCTCATGAATATTAAACACAACAACCTCTGAACATTACAAATATTCGCCTCAATTCAACCTGGAACCTCTCATACAATAATACAATACAAAGTGTGTGTGTGTGTGTGTGTGTGTGTGTGTGTGTGTGTGTGTGTGTGTGTGTGTGTGTGTGTGTGGTGTGTGTGTGTGTGTGTGTGTGTGTGTGTGTGTGTGTGTGTGTGTGTGTGTGTGTGTGTGTGTGTGTGTGTGTGTGTGTGTGTGTGTGTGTGTGTGTGTGTGTGTGTGTGTGAAATGCCACTGAAGTTCCCACTGTGGGTCAAAATAATGCGCTGTGACCCCGAGGTGACTGTCATTACTGAGTGAAGTCCAATAGTCTCCGGTGAGCGCAACTGTGGAAGTCTTTCTTAAATCCTCATCTACTTTCGCAAGTTGTAGCCACCCATTTAGCGATCTTTGTTCAAAGTTTGCTGCTCGTAGACGTGTCCAGGCGTCTCCCCCGCACACTTTCAAGTGTGGTCTGCTGCAAGCGGGCGGCAGGAGCGGGGCTGTCGGCATCAGCAGTGTGCTTGGATTGTATAGATGGCATTTTAAACTCGATGCGCTCTGAAACTACGGGGCGGCCGAGGACAAAAAATGCACATGCGTTAATCGCGTTAAAATAATTAGTGGCGTTAATTTTTTATTAAATTAACTTGACAGCCCTAGTCAATACTGAAGAATGCTTTTAATAAAAATGCTTGCATTTATCCCAGTCTAAGAGTCATTCCTCTCCACAATTACACACTTCACCATAATGTTGTCTGTACAGATTCCCCACTCGCCGCCCCAGTTGTAACTCCAGTAGAGGAGGCAACCAGCGAGCACTCATGTGAGTGTGATAAACCGCAGGAAGTGCTATCAAAGTGCTATGCAAGTGCAGGGGCATGACCGACGTGTTGTTGTTAGGAGACACACGCACCTAGCATAAAAACTCCGATTAATGCTTTTTTCCCTCTGAGTGGAAACTGCATTATGGCGGAGTGCGCGGGATCTCAGTGGAAAATCGGCCCTTTCTGTGTCAGGCCCCCATGGGCCAAACTTCCTTTTATGGAGGGTTTGGCGGCGGAGTGGGCCACCAGAGAGTTCCACAGCTGATTGCATGCCCCCTAAAGCAGTGTTACGGGGAATGGAAGCTCAGCTGTGTACTGACAGAGTGGATGGACAGGACACTGAAACTGGGTTATTCACTCCAGTTTTGCAGCATCCCTCCTCCATTCAGAGGCATAAGAGAGGCAAATCCATCATCCCAAGAGGTCCTGTTGCAAAAACAGGCGGTGTGTGTTGTGCACTCTCAGGACAGGGAGAAGGGGCACTATTCCATGTACTTCCTGGTTCCCAAGAAGACAGGAGAATTCAGGCCCATTCTGAATCTTCGCAGCCTGAATCGGCACATTGCCTGCAAGAAGTTCCATATGTTAACTATAAAACAGTTACTGGGGCTAGTGCAGCCGGGCGATTGGTTCACAACCATCGACCTGAAGGACGCTTACTTTCATGTCGAAATTGCTCCAAAGCACAGAAAGTATTTGCGTTTTGCCTTCCAGGGGGTAGCCTACGAGTACAACAGACTACCGTTCGGCTACTCCCTATCCCCACGCACGTTCAGCAAATGTGTTGCCACAGTGCTCCAGCCGCTGCGCGACCATGGCATGAGGGTGTTCTTTTATCTAGACGACCTCATAGTCATGGCCAGGTCCAGGGAATGGGCAATGTTTCACACAGCCCAATTGATCCTACACCTAACCAAGTTGGGTTTTGCGGTCAATTGGAAGAAGAGCTGCCCCATACAATGCCTTGCAAAAGTATTCACCCCCCGTGGCATTTTTCTTGTTTTATTGCATTAAAACATGTAATTTAATTTGATTTTTGTAGAATTTGTATTATTTGATGTACACAACATGCCTACAACTTTGAAGATGCAAAACATATTTTTTATTGTGAAACAAACAAGAAATAATAATGAAAAAGAAAAAACACCACGCCACTCCAAAACGTTTCAATGTTTCCCCTTAAACCATTCTAGCGTTGCTTTAGCAGTATGCTTTGGGTCATTGTCCTGCTGGAAGGTGAACCTCTGCCCAAGCCTCAAATCTCTGGCAGACTGAAACACAGTTTCCTCAACTATTTCCCTGTATTTAGCTCCATTCATCACTCCTTCTATTTTTACCAGCTTCCCAGTCCCTGCCGATGAGAAACATCTCCACAACATGATGCTGCCACCACCATGCTTCACTGTGGGGATGGTGTTCTGAGGGTGATCAGAGGTGTTGGGTTTGCGCCAGACATAGCGTTTACCTTGATGGCCAAAAGGTTCAATTTTAGTCTCATCCGACCACAGGACTTTCTTCCACATGTTTGGGGAGTCTTGCACATGCCTTTTGGCAAACTCCAAACATGTTTTCTTATTTTGTTTTGTGACTCTTCCATAAAGCCCAGCTCTGTGGAGTATACGGCTTACTGTGGTCCTATGTACAGATTCTCCTCTCTCTGCTGTGGAGCTTACCAGCTCCTCCAGGGTTATCCTCGGCCTCTGATCAATGCTCTCCTTGCATGGTGTGAGAGTTTTGGTGGGCGGCCCTCTCTTGGCAGGTTTGTTGTCGTGGCATATTTTTTCCATTTTAAAATAATGGATTTAATGGTGCTTCGTGATGTTCAAAGTTTGTGAGATTTTTTTATAACCCAACCCTGTCTCATACTTTTCCACAACTTTGTCCCTGACCTGTTTGGAGAGCTCTTTAGTCTTCATGGTGTCGTTTTCTTGCTTAGAAAGGCCACTTGCTGTGGTATGGAAGACGGAGGCCTTCTACAACAGTTGTATAATAATAATTAATTAATATAATAATTAGAGATAATGAGGCACTTGATTGCACACAGGTGAACTTTATTTAAATAATTGTGTGACTGAAGGTCTTTGTTTGGGCTAAATAGCAAAGGGGGTGAATACATATGCACACACCACTTTTCAGTTTTACATTTTTTGTTATGTTTTAAAACGTGCTCTTTTTTTCTTTCACTTCACCAATTTTGACTGACTTTGTGTGGGGTCTTGCCATAAAATCCCCCCAAAATGATTATATTATTTTTGGTTTTAATGCAAGAAAATAGGAAAAATGGCAAGGGGGGTGAATACTTTCGCAAGGCACCGTACCTCACCAGCAGGTAGAATATCTGGGGGTTTTGCTCGATGCAGGCAGACTACGTGCCACCCTGACAAAAAGCAGACAAGCATCCCTGCTTCGGGCAGTTTGCAGACTGCGTCAGGGGGCGGCGGTGACAGCTTTGACCATCATGCAGACTTTGGGTCTCATGGCGGCTGCTCACTTTGTGGTGCCACTCGGATTATTGCATACACGTCGCCTGCAGAGGTGGTTTATCGGCCTTCGTTTAGATCCCAAGAGGCACAAACAACGTCTGGTGACCATCCCCCCCTCAGTAGAGAGCAACCTCCGATTCTGGGGGTCCCCAGAGCATCTGCGGAGGGGGGCTCCACTGGGGTGAGTGACCTCCTACATCGCGGTCTTGACAGACGCATCCGTGACAGGATAGGGGGGGAGCTGCCTAGAGAGAGCTATAGGTGGTGGCTGGCCTCTGACAGAGGCTCGGCACAGCAACCTCCTAGAGCTGCAGGCAGTGATGTTGGTCCTACAGCACTTCAAACCCTTAATACAGGGCAAACATGTGCTTGTGAGGAGCGACAACCGCACCACAGTGGCGTACATCAACAGGCAGGGCGGGGTTTGCTCCGCAGCCTTGTTGACCGCAGCAGAGAACCTGTGGTTGTGGGCTTCACAGAAGGTGTTGCCTCTAAGGGCCCTGCACATCCCGGGACGGGAGAACGGGGGGGCCGACCTCATGTCGAGAAGCGGGCCCCTGCCAGACGAGTGGAGGCTTCACCCGGAGGTGGTGAAGCAGGTCTGGACTCAATTCGGGAGAGCAGAGGTGGACCTGTTCGCCAATCGGCGCAACAGCCACTGTGCCCTTTGGTTCTCCCTGGCCCGGTGGGACAATCCCTGCTTTACGCCTTTCCACCGCTGAACCTTATCCCCCCCCTCCTGGAGAGGCATCCTAGTGGCCCCAGTTCGCCGCTTGGCGCCGTGGTACGCGGAGGTGACACAGATGATGGTGGGCCAGCCCTGGACGATTCCTCAGGTCTGGGGGGTGCTGTCTCAGGAAGCAGGTGCAATAGGGGCGTTACCCACTCTGGGCCAACCTCTCCAGGCTTGGCTCCTGAGAGGGACAGGCTGAGACAGGTGGGGCTGTCTGATAACGTTATTGAGACTATCCAGGCAGCAAGAGCAGGATCCACCACAGCTTGTTACAGGCCAAAGTGGGCGGGATTCCAGCGGTGGTGTGAAGAAAGGAGTCTAGAGCTGCTATCGTGTACGTTGGGCTCTATTCTATCCTACTTACAGATACTGGTGGATAGGGGGCTGGCTCATTCCACAATTAAGGTGTATGCAGCAGCCATTTCGTCCTGCCATGAGGGATTTGGAGGCAGGTCAGCCTTCAGTCAGCCGCTTATGTCGCGGTTTTTGCAGGGGGTCAGGAGGCAGCTCCCAGTAGTGCACACCTCCTCCCCGCAATGGGACCTGCCGTTGGTGCTCGAGGCTCTGGTCACAGAACCATTTGAGCCTCTGGAGCTCTCCTCCCTGAAAGCACTGTCATGGAAGACAGCGTTGCTACTTGCCTTGACTTCGGCCAAGAGAGTGTCCGAGCTGACCACTCTGTCGGTGCACCCAAGTTGTCTTTTGCTCCCGGGTGACCGTAGCGGGGCGACACTCAGATGAGGGCTAGGAGCCAACTTCTCAGAAAAACTAACATCCACACACATCGGCCATGCCATAGGGAGTTCAATCAATCAATCAATCAATCAATCAATGTTTATTTATATAGCCCAATATCACAAATGTTACATTTGTCTCAGTGGACTTCACAGTTTGTACAGAATATCAGTATGACAATACGACACCCTCTGTCCTTACGTTTCACATCATACAAGGAAAAACTTCCAGAGAAAAACCCACAGTTTAAAGGGGAAATGAGAGAAACCTCAGGGAGAGCAACAGAGGAGGGATCCCTCTCCCAGGACGGACAGACGTGCAATAGATGCCGTGTGCATTTATAAATGCAAACCGAGTCAAGCCGACTCCGGAGGTGGCGGTATGCACCTTAAAGTTGTTTGAAATCCGCCAAAAAACCGAGAGAAGAAGAAGAAGAAAAAGAAGCCGACTCCGAGCTGTCCGACTTCAGGCGAGCTTTTTGAGACCTCCCCCGGCTGCGATCGGCTATTCTCGTCTACTTTCGAGGCGAGCCGCAGCTCGTCTCAAACAAGCCTAATGACTCACCCAGACTGTGAAACGACACAAGAGCTTTGTGTCTCTCTGTAGTTATTAGTCTCTTTGTGGTTGTTTTGTCTGACTTTTGGGATGTTTTTTTTAATCTGTTTTCGGTCATTTTATCTCTTTGTGTTTCCTCCTTCTGTCTGTCTCTGGGGTATTATTTTCTTTTGCGGTTAATTTTATCTCTGTTTTCGGTCATTTTTCTGTCTTTCTGGTCAATTTCTGTCTCTTTGGTGTCTCATTTTTTATCTTTTAGGTAATTTTCTGTCTTTTAGTGGTCATCTTGTCTGTCTTTGTAGTTAAGCTGTGTCTCTGTGAATTTGTATTTGATGTCATTTTGTCTCTCTTTTTGGTTATTTTGAGGTGGATTGTTGGACTTTGTGGTTATTTTGTCTATGGTTTTGTTCATTTTACCAATTTTCTTTTTCATTTTGAGGTCATTTTCTGTATCTTGTGTCCTTTTGTCTTTCTTTTGGGTATTTTGTATCCCTCTTTGTGGTCTTTCTGTCTTATTGGGGGCTGTTACGAAAAGCGGTGAGCTGTTATATAAACTTTTTCTGTGTGGCTTATTTACAGCTAAATAAAGAAACACCCAAGAGACCTCAACTGAATCTGAATTCCTTTATTCGTCCCACAAAGGGGAAATTGACATTGTTACAGCAAAGTATAGATAGAGTCGAAGAAAATAGAACACTTTTATATAAAAAGGCATGCCATAGTATTTAAAGTAAAATACATATACAACTCTTTGTGGTTGTTTTGTCTGACTTTGTCTGTGTCTTTGGTCATTTTATCTCTCATTGTGTTTTTGTGGTCATTTGTCGCTCCAAGGTAAATATCTTTCTCTTCGTGGCTTTTCTTTTTGTAGCTTTGTCCCATTTTGTCTAAATGGGGGCTGTTACAGAAAGCAATGGGTTGTTACACTTTTTTTTGGGAGGCTTTTTTGCTGCCTCATACATTCATTAAAATAAAAAAAAAACAGACCAGCTCTTCGTGGTAACGACATTGTCTCTCATTGTAGTTATGCTGTGTCTGTTTGATAAATGTGTGCGTCTTTTTTTGTCATTCGATCTCTATTTGGTCATTTACGGGTCATTACAGATGAAGCGTCTTATTTTGGACAGTTTAAAGTGCGAGGGTCGTGATCGGTTCATGCACGTTCCGTGATGGCCGGCCGGCCCCCAGTCAGACTTGATACCGCCCCCATGATAAATACATTTAATTATTGTGAAGCCAGCTGCAATGGATCATTGATCCACCAGGGGGTGCAGTGGGGTTCCACACTGGAGTCATGTGAAATCAACTTCTAAATAATAGATGTTGTTTAGTCGGAAAAAACGAACGAGCCGGCTCTCCCGATTTTTAATCCTAATTTAATCATCATCATTGATGTTTATGTTCGCCGAATTGACATGAAATCACTGACAAATATGAATATTCTGTATTCAACTTCATTGAAACGATCAGGATGGGTGTTATTTTTCCCCACAATGACCAAGTCGCTGCAAATGATCCCATGTATTACATGTACATGGCCACATTCTCAACAAAGTTACGTAACGAAACATTCTGTATTCCTTGCTTACTTTTTATTTAATGCTTTATAACAGCTGGAATAGTTCGTTTAGAACAGGCACCTCACTCGCAATCTGCTCCTCCGCAACGCCTACCACCTACCTCCGGCTGAAATTATGAATGTACAGTAAGGCATAGTAATCATAGATAACACGGCAGGGTCCGTTACAGTTTGTTTTCATCTGATTTCAAATATTTCAAATGTCTGAAGTTAATAAATACATTCTCAGTGTTCAAGTCAATAATAGTCATATAAGAAAAGTACTGATCTAATAACAGAGATTTTATAAGGACTTTTCAATGTTCGACATCGCTCATGTGAAATACAGTAAACTGGATGTTGTGGTGCCGAGAGGCGGGGTATCAAAAGTACAAGCTAAACTTTTATTTAGCATCTGAACACACTTGTAAACAACGTGATGCCCGGGAAGCGAAGACCCGGCGGAAACAGCTGGTCTGGTTCACTAAAATGTCCGTGTACAGTATATCTGGTACTAATGTATAGCGGATCTTTGTTAAGATCCATATGTCACGGATAGAACTATATATTGAGCTTTAAAACAAATGATATATATTATAATAAAATAAACACCGGCTGTTGTTATGCCTGCTGTAACGTTTACTTTCTCCGTTCTCCGCTTAAGTAATTATTACTTCCTGGTTAGCTTTCCGCTCGAAATTTAAATCTGAAAATGGCAAAATAACGGAGAAAAAAAACGTTCACAGAGAAGACGACAACAATTGTCACTTGCACTTGTCATTTAGCATCTGAACACACTTGTAAACAACGTGATGCCCGGGAAGCAAAGACCCGGCGGAAACAGCTGGTCTGGTTCACTAAAATGTCCGTGTACAGTATATCTGGTACTAATGTATAGCGGATCTTTGTTAAGATCCATATGTCAGTAGAGATGGGATGGCAGAAGGTGCTATATATATATATATATATAATTCCAAAGCTGGTAAAGACCTTTCAAATTTAGCAATAATAGTCATATAAGAAAAGTACTGATTTGTTCTTGAATCAACTTTTTTATGGAAAATGTTTTATGTAATTTTATTTCATTTTAAATAAAATGAAAGACATTCACAGTTAATGTAATTAGATATACATTATTAATGCCATACATTTTTAAATGTAATTAGATATACATTATTAATGCCATACATTTTTGCATAAATATTTATTCAGTATGATAGCTGTCTAACAGAAGTTAAATCCATTTCTCACTTATTCTGACAATGTACTTAACCCCAAATAAAAGAACCCAATAAAAATAGTTGTTAAATAATAGTGAAGTCACGTTGTAATAACAATAACTCATCTCTCTCGTTTTTTTTTTGTTTTCTTTGTGTGCTTTGCCAAAAGCCACTGTGTCAAGTGTCCTAGTTGGGTTACCGTAACGAACAGCAGCCGGCTCTCGATTTTTAATCCTAATTTAATCGTTTATGTTCGCCGAATTGACATGAAATCACTGACAAATATGAATATACTGTATTCAACTTCATTAAAATGTTATTAACGTGCCTAAACTCAGTAATTCACTAAAAATTACTGATCCCTCCGCGTCGCGGAGGGATCTTGATCCCTGGGTGTTATTTTTCCCCATAATGACCAAGTCGCTGCAAATTATCCCGCTTATTACATGGCCACATTCTCAACAAAGTAACGACATGACTCCCAATATTAATTAAAATGCTTTTATGGATTTAGAAAATATTTTTATTGATTTAAAACATAGTTCTATGTATTGATTTAAATTTACATGCATCCGCTAAGAAAAATAGTCCGTTGTTACCGTTTTTTAAACAGTCAGAATGAAACGGCAGCTCTCAGCTGTGTGTTCACACTCCTAACTCTGATCTTTCTTTTCCAACAGTTAAGTTAACTGTAGGTTACTCTGAGTGACAAGCTTACAGTTAGTGAAGTAACACTTTTTTTTTGTGAGTCACGACCTCGCTGTTTCATTCTAACATAACGCTCCAAATATGACTGTTTCCACTCGGACTTCAATACAGCAACACCATTGTTTGGTTTCCATGGTAGCGTGTCTCTTTAGTAGCGTGCACTCCTTTCCTGTAAATTACAGGTCCAGCCAGGCAAAACAGTAATATGAAATATGAGCGTTAGTTTTTAACTGAAATGATCAAATAAAGTCAAAATGTCACAGTGTTTACAAACATTGACCATACCGTTCACCAGCCCCCACCCCACTCTTTGTTTAAAACGAATTGGCCATCGGAATGTGTGTGTCCCAACCCCCCCCTGTGATATCTCTTCACAGGGGGGAGAGAGTTAGACGCTCGTGAATTGTCAACGGGGGGGGGCCTCTCTGCACGGAGGAGCCGCGGAGAAGTGAATCACAGTGATCTGCTATTTTAAAGTAAATTCAACACATATCGACCCTAAATATAGCATATATTAAGAACGAGAAAGTGTTAACATCGTTTTTTGTAAACATATGACCAATGTGCGAGGGTGATGACATCAGAGCATCGTCCTATGGGCTTAGCCCCGGACAGGTACAACAGGTATTCACTCAGAGGGGGGTAGTTACTCATTTACATGTCAAAAAGCAACATACAGTAGGCGGGTGGGGGATGGTGAACGTTTACATTTCTCTACAGCAGTGGTTCCCAAACTTTTTGTGCCCAAGGCACACCAAAGGACAAGTAAAAATCTCAAGGCACACCTATTGTGCGAAATAGCCCTTATAACACGTGTTATCACTCATATCATGTAAAATATCTGTAAATGTGCATAATTATTTACTAATGCCAAATAAAATGTATAGATAGAACAATCAGTGGTTCAAGTTAGTATATTCCTCAGTGTAACATATCCACTAGTTGCAAAGCTTAAACATTTTTATATATTTTTTTATTTTAAGGGAAAGGATGTTTTCACTACTCAGTTTGTCAACTATGTTACGGACAAACTTGATGTCATTACAATCATTTGATTAAGTCCTGCACTTCAAGTAAAATCAAATTTGAAAGGCTCTTGAGTCTATTCTACCATATATCCAAAGATTTTTTAAAGTTTAAAAAATAATTGTATTAAAGTTTTGTTTTTTCATGTGATATGTTCAGCACTGTCATTAAGTTTAGGGATATTTTGTATTATAAAACTACCATACAGGTCATTTTGATAGTTTTAAGAGATGTCATGTAAAACTCCAACCTGTGTAGATATACATTATACTATAAAGGATATCAGAAGCACTATTTTAGATATTTTAAATTTGAAAAAATGAGGTGCAACATAGTTGACAATGAAAGTCAAACATTTGACGCAAATAACATAGTTGACTGGACACATTATTAACCATCAGCACTATGTTAATTTCAAGGCAGAAGTGCAAAATTCCATTGATAATGATGTGTAATGACGTCTACATGTCGTACAAATTGTCAACTAGGTTACCTGTCAACTAAGTTACTACAGTTATTACAGTACTGGGTAACTCAGTTGACAGGTAACCTAGTTGACAATTTCCCTATTTTGACCCATCATTTCAATGGTAGGCCTTGCCTGGATGACCACATGTCATTTTCTTGAACAGGTTAACATCACATTTGCACATATAATTGAATTAAAATCATTAAACAATTGTAAACCATAACAATGTACGTAACATTGTTGATTGTCAATGAGTATATTAATTGACCATGTGCTATTATACATAAAATATTGTAAAAATGTAGAGGACAATCACCACAGTGTGTTCAAAATGTCTGCCAAAGAGGAACATGGCATCATGTGATGCTGGTGACATGGTATTGGGACAAACAATTTTTGAGTTAAAGGGGGAAGTTCTGTTAGAAACATAGTTGACAGAACTTTTGCGGACATTCATATATTAAGATATTTAAATTATTTAAAGGGGGAAATCAATTAAAAATATGTTATTATTCTTTAGTATTTAGACTTTTGAAATAAATGAATCATTTTTTAAATTTACTTTAATGGTTTTTATTCATTATTTTGAATCCAAGACACCCTCAACTGAAAAACGGACATAGCAAAAACTGACAATTTAAGAACATCATGACACATTTCAAGCTAAATAAAGCATAGGATGCACATAATGTTTGTGTGATATTATAACATGCTTTCCAATAATAGGCAAAATATGATATTTTTGAAGAAAATAGTTAGAATAATTATAATTATCATCAATGGACATCAATGGACATGGAATGTACCCTAAATTGTAGAATCACTCAGCAGTTACATACACCAAACCTTCCAGTTATATTCCTATCAATATTATGAAGGCTTTTACAGAAGGGTTTGGTCATATATAATTCATAGCCTGAATTATATAACATTTTATACCTAAAAACATGGTGAAAATTGATATTTTAGGGCTGTTGACAGTATTTTCTGATTTATGGAGTGATACAAAGAGATATCCAAAATCCCTTCTGTAAAAGCCTTAGATACTAATATGACTACAAAATGAAACAATAATTTTGATCCTGGCTTTATCCAAAGTTCAGATTTCGGTTCCTGAAATGTGTTAAAATATGCGCATATTTCATGAGATAATGGTTCATTTGGATATTTAAACATGCTATTCCAGAAAACTTGTAATACAAAAAACAATTGCCTTATTGTAAGTAATTAACTGGAGAAATATTTAGCTGATATCTTTAAGTTAAAAATACCCTATTCACCTGGGGTGTCTCGCCTTAATTAGATGTTTGATAAGTGCAGATCACATAGTAAAACACGTACACAGATACATTATTTTGTATTTTTATTAAATTCGACAATGTCAATTTCACTTTCCACTATGTCCACCGTTGTTTTTCACAACCAATGGCAGAACTTTATTGAGGCCTGTAATTAGTCAACTACAGGTCTCTTGAGTCAGTCTTTTTCTTCCAAAAAGCTTGTGACAAGATGTTATTGCTCTTGGGGCATTAAAAACAAGATTTTAACTTTAGTTTTTTATATAATATCTGCATTTTCTATTGTGAAAAACTAAGTCTTAGTTATTTAATATATAGCGCCATCTCCTGGTTAAACCCTGAAATTGGAGAATAGTGGGAGGGCCTAACATTCCTGAATACTGGTCTTTGGCAGGCAACTGGCTGGCAACTGGCTGGCAGTCGGCAGGAAGCTGTATGCTGGAGTCCAAAATAAGAGGCTCCATCTGTATGTCTCTCTTTTGGGTCACTCTGTGTCCCCTAAGGATCGTTGTACTTCTTTGGCTAATTGTTGAGTGGATCGACAACTTAACGAACAAGTGTGCAGGGAAACGGAGCTCCGCAATGTTTTTTGCCAGAAATACGACTGGACAGACTTGACTTTCAGAATTAGCCTCCATGGTGATAGAAAATGACTTACTATTAGAACTGAAAACTCAGATACGATTCAATGGAGTAATTGAACTCTTCTTAAGGAAAGAAAGGAGGGTGGACTTTGTCTACAAATAATCAAACGTGTTGGTGAGCATAGGCTATACAGATGTAGGACTCCACCCAGTGGATTCCAACCGAAAACCCAGCGGATTGGGAGATTAAAGCCCTGCCACTATTTCCTAAGAGGGCGTTGCCAAATTTCCCCATTTGTTCAATTTCAGGATTTAACCATGAGATGGCGCTTCATTCACAAATACAACTGGGTGTTGTAGACCTTAGTTTGTTTGCAATGTTTGCAGCTCTGCAGTTATGTTTGCTGAATACTGTAGCATTTAATCACTTATTTGTTATGGTTTTCACAGGCTACTATAATGAAAAAACATCAATATTTTAGATCAAATAAAGTATATCTAATCTTATTATCTTAATTGTAATTCAATATAGTCTTTATATATTAAATAATCATAATAATAATGTAAATGTTTACACTTCTTTATTTGTTATGCTCATACTTTTACATTTACAATAGTTTGCTTTAATATGCAGTATATGTTTTGTAATATTGTTGTGGTGTTTTTACACAGTACAGTAGATCGAAGTAAATCAACTCATACATTATCACGTATTATACAGTAATGTGTTGTATTATTAAGTAATATCATAAATTAACCCCATTATAGCAGATGCCACATTGAATGGATGAACACATTTATGCATCAATAATTACAACGGATGATTTCTAAATATAAATTGTACAAATTATATGTATTTAATACTAACATAATGATTCATTTTACTTTCAGATGATAATACTTTTCACTTGGGCTATTGACCATTTTGAATGCAGGACATTTTGCTTCTAACACGTCTTTTTACCTAGGTAAATAATCTGAATACTTCTTCCACCTCTGATTTTAACCTGTCACTGTTTTTAAAACTTTAATTAAATGTTTGATATTTCCAGAGACCCTTTCAGACCGGCAATGCTGCCCTGCATGTAATTCCGATTGTCCATCGGAAAGTGACAAAAGTCAAAAGTCTTCCATCCCCCTTGGGAGACTTTCTCCACACATTCCGATGGGCAATTATTTGAAACAAAGAGAGTCCGCAACATAGGCTAGTATCTCTTGTTAACAGAGGGGGGATGGTAGAGCTTTGTCACACCGATGATGGCCGACAGACCCTTTCAGGGTTAATGAATAATGGATAGGAGAAACTCTGCTGCACGGTCCCCTCGTCCCTTGGAAGAGGCGGAGAGGTGGGTGTTTGTCATCTGCTGGTGGCAAACCGGAGAGAATTACAGCAGCAGGAGCAAACGCTTGCCTCAGGGAGGGAGAAAAAGAGCCAGAGCGTCCACAGCTGAGAATAAACAGAAGGGCAACCATGGCAACCATGCGCGGGAAGTCTTCTTCGCTGCTTTTGTGGCAGACTACAGCTTCACTTACAGGCCTGGCATATGTACTACAGCGTCTCCAGCGCTTTCGAGCGGCAATGGCCGTGGCCGTGACCCAACCTCTCATTCCCCTGATAGGTGGAGAGTTGCCCATATAGGCGGAGCACCCCTTTTCTGACGTCAGAAAAATTCAAATCTGTATCAGCTCCGTTGCAGCCCCGTTTCTTTTTTTAAGTGTTAAAAAGGACTTCCAACTTGCCATTCTATATGAAAAGTGCTCCGAGATAACTTCTGTTATGAATAGGCTCTATAGAATTAAAATTGAATGTGTCATTAGCCTGCATTTGATGAAAAGTAGGCTACATGCTTACCAAGTTAAAATAACGAAGGGAACCGAGTCGTACTTGGTGAGAGCCGTTCTTTTTATCGCTGGTTCACTGCCTGCCATAAATCCACTCGCCTTTACGGGAACTTGCTTTCCTGAATGCAAATTTGCCATAGATGATGGCATAACGCATGCTGCTTGAGTAGTAGTTTGGCTGACTGATTTCTGGCAATACAGTCAATCATTATCATGGTGATTATTTCGCAGATAAACCTATTAACCCCGCCCCTTAAAAAAAAACGTCTCTTTTGAACGGCTCTCGGAAAGGAAACGGAGCCATAAGATCCGGCTCCCTTCAAAGAGCCGTAATTCTCATCACTATTAGCTGCACCTTTACCAGCTTTGATAACATCTGCACAATGACTATTTTTACTGTAGGTACTATAACTATATTTTGATGATAATACTTTTGTACTTTTACTTGAGGAACATTTTGATTGCAGGATTCTTCCTACACTCTAGTACAGCATTTCTCAAAGTGTGGGGCCCGCCGAGATGTGATAGGTGGGTCGTGAATGGACGCGATGAACGGGAGATTATTATTTTATTTTTTAATACATTTTTTGGACCTCAGGCCGGAATCTAACCTGGGTCCTCACGGGCGGTAGTAGACTGTTACCGCCGGAGCCTCACAACGGCGAGTGTTTGCGGTGGCGGATGCGGCGTCGGCGTACCGGCGCTGTGAAAGTTCACGGCCCACCTATGCCAGAGCACGGCCCACCTGCTGACTTCAACTGAAGGCAGCAGCCCACCAACGGCAGCAGCCCACGAGAAAAGTCCCGAATCTCCCGGTGGCCAATCCGAGCCTGCTCTCACACACACACAACGGTCCGACGCTACTAGGATGATTGACAGACGTTCCCGCCTCATTCTCCCCAGGAGAGGGAGAATGAGACGTAACGGTGGAAAGGCGTAAAGCAGCATCTTTGGCCATGGCTCGTATGCAACGCGTGTACCCCCAAAGGCGGGTCGTCGCTCAGAGCCATGGAGCACCACAGTGCGCAGTGGGTGTTGCGCCAGCTGGCAAACAGATCCGCTTCACGACCTCCGGGTGAAGCGCCCACTCACCTGGCAGGGGTCCGCCCCTCAGCATGAGTTCGGCCCCCCTGTTCTCCAGACCCGGAATGTGGAGGGCTCTCAGAGATAACACCACCTCTGCAGCCCATAACCACAATTTCCCCGCTGCCACTGTGGTGCCGTTGTCGCTCCTGACCATTACATGTTTTCCCTGGATTAAGGGTTTGAAATGTTGGAGGACTAATACTACTGCCCGCAGCTCTAAGAGGTCGCTGTGCCGTGTCTGTTACGGCCCGTCCACACAGCGGCGTGCAATGAATCTTCAACGCTTCTGCCCATTCACGTTGAATGGGGTGACGTCACGATTCGCCGAACTGCATTGTGGGAGCGAAGCGGAGCTTTGCTGGCGTTGCTCGCTGCAAAAGTTGAGCAATGTTCAACTTTTGAAGCTTCGGCGGAAGCGTCAGCCAATCAAATCATATGCCAGTACAAGCTCTAGCCAATTAAACCGCTGCTTGTGTGTTAGGGGCGGGAGATTCATGTGATTGGTTGTTGGTCGAGTTTCAGACACGCCCACCGGCAAGCTTCAACGCACGCCGCTGTGTGGACGTACCGTTAGAGACCAGCGCCCCCCTATAGCTTTCCCCAGACAAAAACGCAAATACTTTCTGTGTTTCGGAGCAATCTCAACATGAAAGTAAGCATCCCTCAGGTCGATGGTTGTCAATCAATCAATGTTTATTTATATAGCCCAATATCACAAATGTTACATTTGTCTCAGTGGACTTCACAGTTTGTACAGAATATCAGTATGACAATACGACACCCTCTGTCCTTAGACTCTCACATCGTACAAGGAAAAACTTCCGGAGAAAAACCCACAGTTTAAAGGGAAAAAATGGGAGAAACCTCGGGGAGAGCAACAGAGGAGGGATCCCTCTCCCAGACAGACGTGCAATAGATGCCATGTGTAAATTGAAAAGATAATACATTTACAACATAGGTAGTCCAAATGTTTGGAAATGCATGTGTCTATAATAAGAAGATGAATCCGCGAGGATGTCCATCCAGGACTTATGATCCAGGAACACAGCAGCAGGCACAGCCACGACTCAAGATCCAGGGCTCGCGATCCAGGACTGAGGACCACAGCAACACGATCAGCCATGACTCCGGATCCCGGCATATATAGACAAATTTGGGGAAGCTGGGTTATTCGGAACATGAGAGTACACAGGTGCAGACAGAGAGAAGGAAGAAGTAAGGTGTCCCCCAACAAACTAAGCCTATAGCAGCAAAACTAGGGGCTGAGTCTAATCAGCCCTAACTATAAGCTTTATCAAAAAGGAAGGTCTTAAGCGCACTCTTAAAAACGGATAGGGTGTCTGCCACCCGAACACAAACTGGAAGCTGATTCCACAAATGTGGAGCTTGATAAGAAAAGGCTCTGGCTCCCATTGTACTTTTAGAGACTCTAGGAACAACCAACAACCCTGCATTATTGGAACGCAATGCCCTTGTAGGACAGTAGGGTATAATGAGTTCTTTAAGGTAAGATGGCGCCTGCCCATTAAGGGCTTTGTAGGCGAGAAGAAGAATTTTAAATTCTATCCTGTGTTCTATAGGGAGCCAGTGTAAGGCAGCCAGAACAGGAGTAATGTGGTCCCTTTTCCTAACTCTGGTTAGTACACGTGCTGCAGCATTTTGAATCAGCTGAAGCGACTTAATTGACTTCTTGGTACACCCTGATAATAAAGAGTTACAATAATCCAGCCTTGAAGTAACAAATGCATGGACTAGTTTCTCTGCATCGTTTTGAGGCAAGATATGCCTGATTTTTGCAATGTTACGTAGATGGAAGTAGGCGGTCCTGGAAATTGATTTTATGTGGGCGTTAAAGGATAAATCCTGATCAAATATAACACCAAGATTCCTTACAGTCTCACTGGAGGCCAAATTAATGCCATCCATAGTTAGTATATCTTTAGATAATTTGTTTCGTAGATTCTTTGGGCCAAGTACAATAACTTCAGTTTTGGCCGTGTTTAACATCAAAAAGTTTAAGGTCATCCACGTTTTTAAGTCCTTGAGGCAGTCTTGATTGTAACCCAATCGCCTGGCTGCACCAGTCCCAGTAACTGTTTTATATTTAACCTCTGGAATTCTCTGCTTGCAATGTGGAGATTCAGATTGTGAATCCAGAAAAAAAAAAGGGCCGACTCTCCACTGAGGTCCTTGAACGCGCCGCGGCACACTCCTGTGGGAGCGCGTGCTCCGTCATGATGTTCTCACCCAAACAGTGAAAAACATCCAGCGGAATTCTTACACTTGGCGTTAATTGTTTCCCAACCCTGCTACACCGGCCATAATGTCCCTGTACCCGCATAGCGCATTCTCCGCCGGGACACTTCCCTCCGCTGTGGTCAATAAAGTGGCGGGGCGGACTCCGTTAACATGCAGCTGCGTTTCCACTCCCCGTAACATTGCGTCAGGGGATGTGCAATCAATTGTGGGGCCCCAGCAATAAAGCTGTGATATTCCCTGGTGACCCGTCCCGCCGCAAATGTTCCCGTGAAGGGAAAATTCGCCCCTGGGGGGTCGACACGGAAAGGGTCGACTCTCTACTGAGGTCTTTGAACGCAGCATGACGCACTCCCTCGCGAGTGCGCGCTCCGCCATGATGTTTTCACTCGAACAGTGAAAAACATCAAGTGGAAAAATATTTTTTTACACATTTATTTGGACTTTTTTATTTTTTTTATTCTTGAAAAAAATGTTCTTTATTAAATAATACATCTGATTTGTACAGCATTTTAGTAGGATAGTAGTATTTTAAAGTGTCAAAAATATAATAATCAGACCCTGCAATAAAATAAATCAAGTTTCACTTTAGTTTTTCAAGTAACTCAACTCAAACTCACTAACTCACTCACTCAGCATCATCAGACAGGTTATTTTTTAGGAATATGAGCATGCCCACATTTCCAGGTAGAAGCTGGGATGTTTGGGCGTTTACAATATCCCCTGCTGTGGAAAAAACTCTCTTGCTTGGTACTGATGTCGCTGGGACAGAGAGATATGCTTTGGCCATGGGTGACAGCAGTGGGTAAAACTGTGCATTGTCTCTCCACCACTTCAAAAACAATACAGTTTTTGCCAAGAAGGTGAGGCTTATTGACAGGGCGAGATATACATATGTGACCTGCTCTATCGAAATCAGTCGCATTGACCCGAAGACACATTTTGAGTTGTATACACTGTTGGAAAGAGGAGATTCCTAGCTTTCTAATGATATCAAGATTGTTTTTGTACTCCAAATATTAAGCAAAATATGTCACATTATATAATGACTGTCACCGAGTCATCATTTTGAGAAAAAGGCCTTCAAAGTTTCCTCTTCTCTGGAATCCATCGATCTGATTGATTATTAGCGGAGCAAATGATCAAAATAGTCCGGAGGGGAAATATTTCCGTTTGGATTACTGGTCTGGGGGAAGCTCGCGAGTGTGTGTGTGTGTTTGTGTATTTTTGCGTTTGTGTGTATTGTGTTTGTTTCCCGGGGAAAACACTCACGAGAAACACCGGCTGTTGTTATGCTTGCTGTGACGTTAAATGACTCCGTTCTCCGCTTGTAAATATGCCGTTACAAGCTTCATAGTTGTATTTATCATCTAAATTTGCCGAAACAAGTTTAATATTCTGAAAGCCAAGACTTTGTTTAATTGAAATCAGATGAAAACAAACTGTAACGGACCCCGCCGTGTTATCTAGATAACTATATGCCTTACATTCATAATTTCAGCCGGAGGGAGGGGAAGCCGCGCTACGGAAGAGCAGATTGCGAGCGAGAGGTGCCTGTCATCTTCCCTTCACAAGCTTCACAAATGTATTTATCGTGTGATTTTGGAAATAAAAGTTTCATATTCTGAAAGCCAAGACTTTGTTTATTTAAAATCAAACAAAACACCCGAACCCCGAAAAAATAGTTTTTTACGCAAATCCACGTTTATTTTGAAATGAGCCGTTGCGACATCCGACTGATTTCGATAGAGCGGGTCACATATACTGTTGGTACTTGTCAATGTCTCTAGGTATGTAAATGTAGCCCTGTAAATACGATTTTTGTTGTGTTATCTGTTGTTTTATGTTCATGTTGTAACCTACTTGCTGCCATGTTGGTCAGGTCTCCCTTGAAAAAGAGATCAATGATCTCAATGGGACCACCTGGTTGAATAAAGGTTTTGATGATTTTGTCAGTCTCACGACGATATCGAGACATTTATTTATCGCGATATTCGATATATCGTTACATCCCTATTATATGAATCACACAAACGACCTATTTTGGATTCAAAACGGCGAATTTCGCTGAAAGGTGACAAGTTTGCATCCCTGTGAGTATATAAGACAAAATAGCATGGAATTGATCATCTGTTTATGATACTATATATGTGTAGCATGCTGACTAGATCACCGGCCAAAGTGCTCCAACAAACGAGCTTTGCGGTCTTCGTCTGACAGACACAGCCGAAAACAGGCTTTTCATGCAAGTTATACAGTGACAAAACTGTCGCCTTCCTGAAAAGTGGAAATATTTCAACTCGAGTGGTATTACAGAAAAGGTGTTGTGCTCTTGAAAAAGTTGCTGGTCGCTGCACTTTTTCTGGAGGCAGCCACTTCGGACGGCATGCACTCTGTTCTTATTGGGATTTATTAGGGGAAGAAAAAAGGGGACCAGAAAACCTGGGAAAGCAGACAGGAACATAAACGATGAACTGACAAAGAACACTGGACAGGACAAGATACAGGGAGAAAAGGCATTTTAAAATGAAACACAAAATCATGACAGTATGTGGACACAGGCCCTAAATATCTGACTTTATACACAGAGGTTTATGTTTGAGAAACAAAGTTGAAGAAACAAAGTCAAGAGGGCCATTTTCGTAAGTATTTGACATCCCATATAATGTACATTTTATTTAGTTTGTGTATCATTACAGGATGTATTGCATTGGTTGACAAAACACTGAGTCAGCTGGACCCCAGGGGGGAGTTTTCAGGGAGCACTTCAGAACCAAAGAGATCCATTTGAAGCACAGTTTATAGTACTTTTCACTTTATTATATAACGCACAGACACTGAGTCAGCTAAAGCAGCAAAGGGGTGAACTTCCATTAGCTTCTGTCACTTTCAAACTAAGAATTTGTTATGATGTATTTCTGGTTCTATTGTGTGATTTTGACTGTATCGTTTTCGTATCTATTATCTTGTCAGGGGTTTTCGGACACTGAATCCGCCATTACTCTTGCTTTGCCAGAGGGTTCCTTTACATAAATAAACAGTCAGCCTGGAAGCTTGTATAACTTTTTTTACTGACAGTGTGTATATCAAAAAGTCAGCCAGAGCCTCAGTGACACCTGGGGTAGCATTGGAAAAGAGGGTTCTGTTTAAATTATAAAAAAGGAATGAAGCTGGAGACTTTTGGAGCAGCTGCCAGAGCATCAGCCCTGCCCTGGACCCAGCTACATTCAACATTGGAATTCATATTTATGTTCTGAAAAGTACAAATAGACACAGAGGCACTGCTGAGTCCAGGGTGTGTTCATGTTGATACAATTTGTTTACACTGAGGAGGAGATGTTTGCAATCAGAGACATGCAAGTTGAATGACACAGATTTAGAAACACGTGAAATTAGTTTTCCAGAAAGTCCTATAGCCAATACAATGTTATGAAGTTACCTGGAATCACTTTGGTATTATGTTAAAGCAGCTATTGATCGTGGAGCGGAAGTTGGCTGTTGGACAATGGAGGTCAAACTACCCGGAAAGTTTCTTTCTATGCGGAAAATACATGTTCTCGAATGCAAATCCTACATTAAGTCTTTCATCACTGTATGGCAGTGGCGAGCCGTGAGCTTTATACCTAGGCCGTATACTTCAGCGGAATATCAAAACAACGGCCCAGGGTGCAAAACGCATCAATGACAGCGACCCTCTACCACACAAAACAACACCTGTGAACCCAATTTGTGTTCTTTGACATTGAAAATGATATTGCATTGTGTTTGTTACTTTCATTGCAGTTGTATGTCTTAAGTGTAATTTGGCATGCTTTTATTTTGAAGGCGAGTTCACGCTGTTGACAGGAAGTTGTTGTTGCTATGGAAACAAGAACAGTTTCACAGCGGGCGGAACTCGTCATAAAGTCCGCGATAATAAAACCCACCCATTTAGAGGGAAGATATGATTGGTCAATTGTACTGTCATTTGACATTACTCTCTCGTTCAGTTACTATAGCAACCCTCTGTGAATCGCAGAGAGGCCCGCTATAGTAACTGACATTCAAACAGAGACTGAACAGGCAGATTCGAAGGATTTATTTCTTTGGAAATGTTATTTTATTAAATCAAGTTTTTTTTCGGTAAAACTAATGAAAAATATAACAAAAATAATATTAAAAAAATATATATTTAAAAAAAATATATATTTTTTTAATGTTTTTAAATATTATTTTTTGGAATATCTTAGGCCCTCACAGAGGGCCTAGAGGGCCCTGACGGCTCGCCACTGCTGTATGGGGATGTGGATTCAAGAGATCATTACAGGTATCCCCACACATACCATTGTAACATTATCTTTAATACATCTAACCAACTTGTGTCTGTCAGTATTGTTGCATAAACAAACACAAGGCCATCCTATTAGTGATAAACATCTCAGATCACTGTAAATAGAAATAGGAAGCAGAGAAAGAGAGGACTGTAAGAAAGGAGCCTGAAAGCAGGCGTATGTTGAGTTTCTGAGGGTAACCTTCAGTTTAATCACTCAGCGTTTCTCTAACAACAGCGCTGATTACTCAGCCTCGCTGAGACATTACCCTGCAATCAAAGCAGCCCGCCCCTACCATCTCTCCAATCAGCTTTCATCCATTTCTGAATTATGCTAATTTACTTTCTCATTAAGGGGCCAACATAAACAAATTACTATGTGTTAATCATTCAGCTGGTGTAGGTGTTAGGATGTTACCTGCATGGTTGGGACAGTTACTTTAAATAAAAATGTGCATTTTTATTCCGTTAAAATGCTGGTTGCTAAAATGTCACAAAATATAATTGATGTAACCTGATTACTTCCTGTTTGGTTCTGATTCCCTAAATATCAAATGCAATGCAAATGAAGACGAGAAAAGATAACTGGACTCCAATAGTGACCCAGTTTCACAGTATAAAACAAAACATCCAGAAAAATGTGTGTAGTTTCTATCTGCTGGCCATCTGTGTGCCCTGTCTTTTACGAATACCTTTCATGTTTTACCATTGGCTAAAATAATTCTGTGTCTAATCGTCTCAAATGAACGGAAGAGTATCAGGGTCACATGTGAAATTTATCTGAGATCTGACCAGAAGTAAATTGTTCCAAAAATAGTTGGAATTCCGAGAAAAAATTTGGAATGACTTTTCTCAAAAGTCTGACTTTAGTCTCAGAATTCAGAATTCTTTCTCACTATTAGTCAGATCTCAGATACATTTTACATGTAGCCCAAAATACATGTAAAAGACTAATATTGTGATTAATTACAGATTATTATTGTGATAACGCAATTCATTTTTGTATTGATTGACAGCACTGTTAACACATATTAAAGGTCCTGTTACAATCAAAACTATGAATGACTGACCAACATGTTCTTGTACCAACTTTACTATTTATTATAAAATGTACTATTCACGTTGACTGTTGAAAATCCCCCTGCCTATTTGGTCTTGTGGGAGGCGGGGCTTAGCTTCCACCTACCAGGCCACATCTGATCCCATTGAAAGGTCACCTATTAAATTAAATCTAACGATTCATTAGATAGGTTGAACTCAACTAGATACGTAACATCACGTGTCATTTGGACTCTGACGTAGTACGTAGTTTATACATCTCTCTTGTACGGCCAACTCCTCGAGTATGAAATCAAATCAAATCAGGTTTTATTTATAAAGCACATTTAAAAGCGATTTTTGGTCGAGCCAAAGTGCTGTACATGTAATAAAAACTACAAATTACTACAAAACACAATAAACGACAATAAATTACAACAGATATAACTTAAAAAACAAAATAAATTAAGAATAGAACACACGGAATAGTCAGGAGTCGTGCTCCGCTCTAACTAGAAAGCCAGAGAGAAGAAGTGTGTTTTTAGTTTTGATTTAAAAACCCCTAGGGTCTGGGCCGACCTCACATGGAGGGGCAGAGTGTTCCAGAGCCTAGGGCCAGCTGCTGCGAAGGCTCGGTGCCCTCGGGTTTTTAGCCTGGTCTTGGGCACTACCAGCAGCAGCTGGTCAGCAGACCTTAAAGCTCTGGCTGGGGTGTAGCGCTGGAGCAGTTCAGTTATATAGGCCGGAGCCAGCCCATTTAGGGCTTTAAAAACAAATAAAAGGATTTTAAAATCAATTCTGAACCGAACTGGAAGCCAGTGTAGTGAGGCCAGAATAGGGGTGATGTGGTCGCGCTTTTTGTGACCAGTCAGCAAACGTGCAGCAGCGTTTTGGACTAGCTGTAAGCGTTTGATTGAGGCCTGGTCCATACCCACATACACACATACAGAGTATGGGAATGTCGCTTGGTCCCTCATGTACAAAAAGGATGCTGAGCTCATCGAGAAAATACAGAGAAGGGCAACAAAGCTGGTTCCAGAACTAAAGGACCTACCATATCAAGAACGACTGCAAAGTCTTAAGATCCCGAGTATGTATTATAGAAGGGCGAGGGGAGATATGATCGAAGTTTTCAAATATCTCCACAACATCTACAAAACATCATGCCCACTACAACGGGATTATAACACCAGGACTCGTGGACACTGCCTCAAGTTGAAGAAACAGTACTCAAGACTGGCTATCCGCCGCAACTTTTTCAGCCTGCGTGTGGTTGACTTGTGGAATGATCTGCCAGAAAGCGTTGTCACATCCAAGACGGTTAACTGTCTCAAGTCCCGCCTTGACCATTACTGGTCAAACATCACCTTCACTTTGGACTATGTGACTGTTGCCAGCATCCATAGTATATAAAGAACAGTGATCTACTTATTTATGAGTGACTAAAAGGCCTTACCCCTAGATTTCACCGGGTCCGTCTGCGCTGCGTTGCGGTTTTGGTCCGGCCTCCTCCGGCGTCATACCCTACCAGGCGCGTTTCAGAAGCATTTCAGAAGCGGAGCGTCTTGCCTGCCGGCTCGCAGTTTTTGTTGATTTGGGCATATTTCCTGGACAGGCTACTTTGTACAGACAAAGTTAATAATAACTGTAATATTCCAGTTATAAACGACATGAATAAAAGATATGTTGCTGTATTTTAGTGGTAAAAAAATGCATTCATCATCATAATTATTCTATATATATAATTTACACAGTGCCTGTAAACCGGAGGAGAACGCTGGCATTTCTCCTCCTACTTGAAAGACTACGGAGGGATAGGGTCTGCAAAATTAGTTTGTGTGTGTGTATGCCTGCCCGACCTTACGTTACGGCTGCGCCGCGACAAAAATAGGATTCGATCCTGTTAGAGCAGAACACCTATTGTGGTGGCTGATAGCCACCCCCTCTGCTACGCGCCGTTCGTTGGATGAGGCTGAATCTCTATTAAATAAAGAAAGGAATTGAAAACACCGGAATCAAAAGTTATAACAATTATCTGAGTTTACTCTGGTAGGAAACCAAACACATATACAAGTTGTACAGAGTACTCCGGGCTTCAGGCTTGTGATGCGGTTTTACAGGTAGACAGACCAGCTTTCAGAAAACGAGAAGTATGGACTCCAGGTTTGTGATGCGGTTTACCGTCTCTAGCACCAGCTTTCAGCAAACCAGAAGCATTTTTCATACAAAAACAACAGTATTCATAATCATATTTTGGGGCGGAGATGTGTTGACTTTTCCCTTCCCCTTTTACTCCAAAGCGAATTAGAGAGTCCGTGAGGAGGAGCTGTGTGAGCTGCTCACATCCCCCAGGTGTTTTTACTGGTTGGATTCACTTCTGGTCGGGTTCAATACAGCGAATCAGAGTTCTGACCAGAACGTGAGATTCTAAAGTTTCACAAGGTCAAAGTCAATCTTATCTCTGCACCGGTATTCACTCCCTTACTTTCCCATGGGAGTTTTTCACATAAATTATTCTTTCTCATACAATTAAACCTTTGTGCACAAATATAATGATGTCCATAAGGACCTTGAAAAAAGAACATGTGTGTGCGCTGGTGAAAAGGAGCGGTGTGTGTGTGAAACAGGATCTCTGGGTCAGTGAGTTGTAAGAGAGAATATCATTTCTATATATGTGATTACTTAAAACCGTTGTGATTACTTAAAACAGTTGTGATTACTTAAAACAGTTCAAACAATACATGTTCACTAAAATACAATTCAAAATAATACATGTTTACTTCAATACAGTGTAGAATCATATCTTTTTACTTCAATCCCTCTTTTGATCTCACCTCACGAGATCAACATATAGCATTTGAAACATTACCACTGTCATTCTTTTCTACTGTGTCCCAACATTTATATAAATCCATCAGAATCTGGGATTTAGAGCACTTTAAACCTTTAGGAACAGTCCACAACAACAACTTCTTATGACAGTGGAGGGAGAATAAAATATGTCTAAAAAAGTTCGTCCTTGTCAGCTGAGTCATCGTACTCTTCCCCCTCCGACGCATAGGCCAACAAGGGCATTCGGTACGAAGGGGAAAGGGCACTTTTCCCTCAATGGTGGAACTGATGAGTCTAACACACAATGAGCGGATACAAGGCACACAACAACAACCACATGTCACTAAAATGGTAATAAAAGTAGTCACAGAAATTAGAAAAGACATTATTAAACTTTTCCCTCTTTTGGTAACACATAGTTCTGTAGAATAAAAAATACAAATCCCTTAAATTATGGGATATAAAAATAAAGTTGAAAGTTCCTCCAAAAAATGGATTGTTCAGACAAAGTTCCACACCGGCTATATCAACCTGTTTCAGCGGGAAATGGAGTTCCCTGTGCCGTCTTGGTTTGCCGTGTCTTCGTCCCCCCAGCCCGCTGACGGCGGCTTCTGAGCTGCCTTCTAGAGAGATGTGTCCGGATTGTCCTCTCCCGGCCCGCTGATGGCGGCCTCCGGGTCGATGCTGGAGAGATGTCCCGATCCTCTTCCTCCGGCCCGCTGATGGCGGCTTCCGGGTCGACTGCTGGAGAGATGTCCTCCCGATCCTCCTCCTCCGGTCCGCTGATGGCGCCTCCTGGGTCGACTGCCTTGACGAGAGCCAGATCTGTCCTGATGTCGTCTAGGGTCCTCGCAACGAGGGCCAAATCTGTCCTGATGTCGTCTAGGGTCCTCGCAGGTGTTTTTCCCGACCGCACACTGGCTCCAGTGGTACCAGTTGTCTCCCTTTCCATCTAGGCGGACGGCATGGGAGGTCCTTTGGGTCACTCTGTAGGGGCCGGAAAACCTGGGGTTGAGCCACTTAGGCCTGATGGCCTTCAACCAGACGTAATCTGCTGTGTTGGCCTTGTGTTTCTCGGGTCCCCCTTTGGCATCAGCAACCTGTGTGGAGAAGTCTCATACCAAGCCCTTAAGTTGCTGGAAATATGGTTTTGAACTCATCTCTTCTACTTCTTTAGTGTTTATTGGCGGCACCAACTAGACTGGAGTGTGGACAAGAGACTATGCAGAAAACAATAAACAAAACAAAAAAATAAATAAATAAATAAAAATAAAATAAATAAATAAAAAAATAGAACAAAAATAAAACAAAAAAGGAACAAACAAACAAAACAAAAAATAACCAAAGCTAGATTATTTTAAATGTATCAATTTCTCTTAAAAGCAACAAACAAAACAAAAAATAGCCAAAGCTAGTATTTTAAATTGATAAATTTCTCTTAAAAACGTAATAATCTCACATACATATTGTCTGATGTATATCCTATCCCCCCTTTTTCTGAAATAGAATGCCGTTAACGGTGTTCTTATTTTCAGAAATATCGAGCCTTATACATCAGTTATTAAATATCAGCTATATATTATATATTATTATTACTTATATATCAGGCATTAAATGTCAGCCTTCTTCCATGATTGACCTCGTTTATATTATCTGACTTATGTTGATACGTGTTCGTTTGTTTGTATTTATTTAATATACTGGGCAATTATTGTCTTTACTCTCAATGTCCTGTGTATTTTTAGAATATTGTAACACTCCCTGTTCGCCACCAGAGGGCAGCAGCTGACCATGAATGAAGTTGTCCCCGCTCACTGGTACTCAGCAACTCTGTCTCCACTCAGTACTTCTAATTATTACACAGATTTGACGTAAAAAATCACACAGAGTTTATTCCCTTATACAGTCTGTCCGGCTTTTTGTACGATGTTTATTACAACAGATAATTGCGGTTTTTAAGCGCACTTCGACACCCCTCTTTAGAGATGTGACGCTTACATGGAGTTTAATCCCAAACCACAAAAATCCTTTATCGTCACATTCAGCCTTCCAGACTATTACTTCGTACTGTTTTCACACACATTTTATCTCATACAGTCAGGCAAATTTTTATTGTGCGATATATTTCAACAGATAGCGTGACTTCCTGAAGCAAGCTTCTACAACCCCCTCACGGCGATTGCAGCTTCAGGCAAGGAGTCGAAATTCAGTCAACAAAATCTCTTTATCGTCACGTTTAATGAGCCTGATTAACCCCACAGCAGTTTTGTGATGAGATTCGGTCGTTCCAAATAATTAGTTGGAGGTCGCGTCTCTCTCCTCCTCTATCACCCACCATATAACAATTACAGCAATTTTATACATTTAAATCCTAATTTTAGAGGAGCCCTGCGCCGAGCCGCTTCTGGGCCGCTTCTGGGCCGCTTCTGGGCCGCTTCTGAGCCGCTTCTGAGCCGTAACGCGCCGCGTGTGGTGGAATAGCACCCATTGACTAGAGTGGCCGCGATCGCCGCGAGCACCGCGGCGCAGCCGTAACGCGCCGCAGACGGACCCGGTGGAATCTAGGGGTTAGGCCTATTACAGCCGTATCCTATTGATTGATTGATAACGTCACGAGGAAGATGAACAACCGGTCACCTGGATGCAAGTACTCTGTTTGTTTGATCCATTAACGTTACCTCAAACTTGCCTTCATCTGACTTGCATGCTCCCTTGCTCCAAGTATTGAACAATAATGGATTTACATTGGATTAATCTGAGCCTGTAGCAGAGATTTACGGGACTCGGGATTCGACTCGGACTCGCGCACTGATTGACTCGGACTCGTGAATTCTCGCGCGCGATGACTCGGACTCGAGAATCTTTTGCACACGATGATTCGGACTCGACTTGTACATTGACGCTCCGACTTGGACTCGGATTCTAGCAAGTTTTGTCTCGAGTCAGATGTACTCTGTCCTGGTGAGGTGAGTGCAAGTTCTGGGCCCGCCCCCAAGTACTGGGCGCGCCCCCGCTATTTCAGTCTAAGATGTCCAGAGACACACCCTGAATCGTGCTGTATGCTTTCACAGATGTTGCTTTGGGAAAGAGCAGCGCAAAATGCTCGTTATGTAGAAAACATATTGAAGAGAAGGCTCCATAACACATTACTCTAAGGATCGAGTTCAAACATATAGGTAGGCTGTCTTGAACACTATCATCAGAGTAATGTGATCAAATCAATAAATGTAAGATTCAGCCGATAACACGAAAGCACATGGCTACTACAGAATGTCTTAATTTTGCATGCTAAGTAGCCATGTGCTTTCTGGGGCTTAATCTTTATTGATATCATTTAAAAATTCCCTAAAATTATTATAATAATAATACTATTAGTAATAAGCTTTATATTTGTATAGGGGGAAAGTCTCCTCCGAAGGGGAGACTGTGGCTCAGTGGAAAGTGTGCTGGACTTCAAATCAGGGGGTAGCATGTTCGAGTCCCACTGCAGTCAGCATGTCGTTGTGTCCCTGGGCAAGACACTTCACCCCAAAATTGCTCCTGTGGGGATTGTCCACAGTACTGAATGTATGTAAGTCGCTTTGGATAAAAGCGTCTAACAAATGACATATAATGTAATGTATAGCACCCTTTATACAAGAATTGTAGCCAAACTCGCTTCACAGCAGTTCAATAGACAAATTAGTATAAAATGACAGGATAAAAGCAATGTAGCGTAGCTACAGCTACATTTCAACAAATATATCCACTAAGATTAATACATGAAGACGTGTGACTCGGATTTGACTTTGACTCTTCTTGGGTGCCGCGGACTTGGACTTGAACACAGGTGATGATGACTCGGACTCGACTCGGACACTCCCTAGGTGACTCAGACTTGGACTCGGACTCGACTTCGACTCTCCCTAGGTGACTCGGACTTGGACTCGACTTCGACTCTCCCTAGGTGACTCGGACTCGACTTCGACTCTCCCTAGGTCACTCGGACTCGACTTCGACTCTCCCTAGGTGATTCGGACTTGGACTCGGACTCAAAGAGTGGGGACTCGAGAGTGACTTGGACTTGTGAATTGGTGACTTGACTACAACACTTGCCCAAACGCCCACTCTCCTACTGCCATTTGACTACCTTGGAGTCAGACTAGGCTGAAAAACACTGACCATTTTCCTGTGTAGACAAAAGGCCCTTTTTACTGGATTTGTTTTCTTCAGTACTCTCATGGAAGCAACTGAAAGGACAGAAGAGACAGAAGGAGGGGAGGGAACAACATTGAAAGTACTGGATGCGTGTCTTTCTACAGCCGCCAAAACGACACCCTGATTAACAGTTAACCTTTAACACTAAAGCAAAGTCAAACGGCAAGATATCGTGTGATTTTGTGAGCCAGGCTCGTTGCCAGACAGCTCTGAAAACACCCAGGTTCCATTTAAACTCTGAGCCAGGTTGAGGCGGAAAGGTCACAGCACACACAGCAACTGTGTTACATTGAGGGCAAAATGGTTTGAGGAGTGAAAGGGCAGTAATTGTGCTCGGTTTTTAGAAAACAGTGGATTTAAAAAGGTCATGTAGACAAAGTGAAACTGTGCATGTGTTCGATTCAATGGCACAGGTGTAAGTGAGAAGTGGACTTGCTATCTATCTCAATTGTTGCATCTTTACTATCTCATAAATGTCTTTAAATGACTTTTTACACTGGCTGTGATTTCGGTTTCTTTGGAATCCTAACTACCGGCCAGAGTTCTCGCTCAGGCTTCCAAAGCTGTTGTTAAGTGCTGACAAACACACTGGTAATGATGTGATTTTATTATTTTTCATAACCATATGGAGACACAGCTGGCTCCTGGACACAACTGCCTTATTAAACACATTTTATTACTCTTGCTTCGTAAATCACGAAACATCCCATTAGCCAAAATACCAATGCTTGGGTCGTAATTTCACGCATACATGGGACATATTATGGCACCAAAAGAACGGACATTTTTCTCAGCACACACTCTGGACATTGACCATGGGTAAAATGGTTGCACAGAGAGAGAGAGAGAGAGAGAGAGAGAGAGAGATTTGTTTGACATGGTGCTAAAATTAAAATCAGTAACATTGTTAGTTAGTTAGTTAGTGTGGCTGAAACTTTCTCTCCCTCTTCTTCTCATACTCCCTGTCACTCTCCTTTAACTCCTCCGGTGACTTTATTTTATTTGAAGATTGTTTTTTTCCCGGCGCTTGGCCAGTTACCGGTGGTTTTAAAAACATTTTGGCGAATGGTTAGGTTGCGCGACAGTCTGTAGTGAAGGAGCGCGCTCCCGCTCACGGGAGACTGCTCGCGCTGCGCTCCGCAGCAAACAGTTTGCTTTTCACCCTACAACGACAACCGCCTCACAAAACGCTATGTTGTAGCGTTAATAAACGAAACAATTTAACACAATTGCTTGTCAAAATACCAATACCACAGGACCATTTTTCTTTTTTTAAGCAATATTTTTAGTGGCCCGAGCGGGCAAGTTGAAAGTACGTTATGCTGGCTGGGGTGTCTAAATAGTGCTTCCAGGCCAGCGGGCCATTTATAATGTTGAGCCCTGTACATCATATGAAAAGCTGAGAGTCCACAGATTCTATTGGTATACGTTTCATCCTTGTGCGATCAAAACTCACTGTTCAATAAAAGAACATTTCACCTTGAAAATCAATGCATTCTAATAGCGGGTCAATTTGACCCGGTGGCGGTTTTAGGTATACAAAAACCTCTGGCGGTTCTAGTGTTAAATGTTCTAAGCTTATAACAACGGCGGTTGCTAACAAGTGAGTAAACTACTAAATGTCATCACGCCAAACAGAAGTCCGCCTTTAGCTTAGCCACGGTGAAGTGCAGCCATGTGACAGTGAGTTCGTTTAGAGCCTAGCATTAGCTTTTTATGTCTGGCGATTGCATTTAGACTTCAAAAACTGCAAATTTGCTGCAATATACCAAAACCCAATGGAAAAATCCCTCTCTATTTTCCTCCATACCCAAATCTCTAAAAAAGGGGCTGCAACGGATCTGATAAAAACTGATCCAGATTTGAACACTTCACTGACGTCACAGAAGTGGCGCTACGGCTATTGGGCCAACTCTCCACCTATCAGGGGAATGTGGGGTTCATTGCCGCTCGAAAGCGCTGGAGACGCTGTAGTACATATGCCAGGCCTGTAAGTGGCGCTGTAGTCTGCCACAAAAGCAGCGAAGAAGACTTCCCACTCATAGTTACCATGGTTACCCTTCTGTTTATTCTCCGCTGTGGCTTTTTTTCTCCCTCCCCGAGGCAAGCGTTTGCTCCCGCTGCTTTAATTCGATGCAATCCCTCCCCGTCGAGGCAAGCACTGTAATTCTCTCCGGTTAGTCCACCGCTATGACAAACACCCACCTCTCCGCCTCTTCCAAGGAACGAGGGGACCATGCGGCAGAGTTTCAGTTTCAGTTTCTTTCGCCGGTCAAGATGTCCGTTAAAGTTTAAATCTTCCGGACAAAATTAGAAAAGTGCCGGTCAAAGGTCTTCTTTGTTATTTATTGAGCTTTAAAACAAATGAATAACGACTCTATAGGCCTATAATAGAATAAAACACGGAGGACGGAGATCTTTTTTTCTCCCCCTCTTGACTTGATCAGAGCACGGCTCCCCTCTCCTGCAGGGGGGCGTGGTCAGCTGCAGCTCACAGAATCAGCCCCGTAGACAGCAAACAGCACATAGAGCGAAATGAGGCATGGCTAAAATGCATGATCTGTTTGGTATTTTGAAAACAGAAACGTATAAATATACCTTATATAGGTATGGCCCTACAATATATCATTTAAATATAGCATGATAGGTCCACTTTAAGTTCTGCTATTCAGACAAGTCTTTGTTGAATCCTTAGTTATATTCGGTTAGAATCCCATTTGACTTTCCTGCATATGGGTCTACCTGTTCCAAAAATGGGGTTGTGACTTTTGTCCTGAATATAAGATAAATCAATAACCACTGTAAAGCTCATTAATATTGTGGTAGTTGCGTACAGTGCATCCGGAAAGTATTCATACCCCTTAACTTTTTTCACATTTTGTTATGTTAGAGCCTTATTTCAAAATGGATTAAATTATTTATTTTCCTCAACATTCCACACACAATACCCCATAATGACAAATAGAAAACGTTTTTTAAGAATTTTTCGCAAATGTGTTAAAAATAATAAAGTGAAATATCACATGTATTCACACCCTTTGCTTTGACACTGAAAATTGAGCTCAGACGTTTCCACTGATCATCCTTGAAATTATAGAAATGTTTCTATAACTTGACTGGAGTCCACCTGTAGTAAATTCAATTGATTGGACATGACTTGGAAAGGAACACACCTGTCTATATAAGGTCCCACAGTTGACAGTGAATATCAGAGCACAAACCAAGTCATGAGGTCCAAGGAATTGTCTGTAGGCCTCAGAGACAGGATTGTATCAAGGCACAGATCTGGGGAAGGGTACAGAAAAATGTCTGCAGCATTGAAGGTCCCAACGAGCACAGTGGTCTCCATTATTTGCAAATGGAAGATGTTTGAAACCACCAGGACTCTTCCTAGAGCTGGCCGCCGAAACCAAACTGTGCATCAGGGGAGAAGGGCCTTAGTCAGAGAGGTGACCAAGAACCCGATGGTCAGTCTGACAGAGCTCCAGTGTTCCTCTGTGGAGATGGGAGAACCTTCCAGAAGGACAACCATCTCTGCAGCACTCCACCAATCAGGCCTTTATGGTAGAGTGGCCAGAAGGAAGCCACTCCTCAGCAAAAGGCACATGAAAGCCCACATGGAGCACCTAGTCCTAGAGGACTCTTAGACCATGAGAAACCAAATTGTCTGGTCTGATGAAACCAAATTTGGCCTGAATGCCAAGCATCATGTCTGGAGGAAACTAGGCACCGCTCATCACCTGGCCAACACCATCCCTGAAGCATGGTGGTGGTAGCTTCATGCTGTGGGGATGAACTGGGAGACCAGTCAGGATCAAGGGAAAGATGAATGCAGCAATGTACAGGGAGATCCGTAATGAAAACCTGCTCCAGAGCGCTCTGGACCTCAGACTGGGGCGAAGGTTCACCCTTCAACAGGACAACAACCCTAAGCACACAGCCACGATAACAAAGGAGTGGCTTCAGGATAAGTCTGTGAATTTCCTTGAGTGGCCCAGCCAGAGCCCAGACTTGAACCGGATTGAATATCTCTGGAGAGATCTGAAAATGGCTGTGCACCGACGCTCCCCATCCAAGCTGATGGAGCTTGAGACAATCTGCAAAGAAGAATGGGAGAAACTGCCCAAAGATAGGTGTGCCAAGCGTGTAGCATCATACTCAAGAAGACTTGAGGCTGTAATTGCTGCCAAAGGTGCTTCAACAAAGTATTGAGTAAAGGGTGTGAATACTTATGTGTATGTGATATTTGAGTGTTTTATTTTTAATTCATTTGCAAAAATTATTTTAAAGCTTTTTTCACTTTGTCATTATGGGGTATTGTGTGTAGAATGTTGATAAAACAAATGAATTGAATCCAATTGAAATAAGGCTGTAACATACAACAATGTGGAAAAAGTGAAGGTATGAATACTTTCCGCATGCACTGTATATCAACAAATGATCATAAGGCATATTGCGATCAACCCTAAAATTAAACAGCTGCACGTCACATATAATCAGGTGATTTGACACTATGTATCTATTTGAATATGACTGGTAGTGGAGAAGTCCCTGGATAATTCAGCTCTCCACTCACACTGCTGATTATGATACACCTTTGTATTTCACACTTAATATGTATCTCAGCACTTCCTAATTTCCCTGAAGGGAACGTCCTCAACTCCGGAATAGTAATTTAAGAGATCACTAGCATCTGTATAAGTGGAGGACACGGATCTCTGCTGTAGCCAAATGTGATTTACCCAGACTGAGACACTTGTGTTTTCTGTTAAAGGACAATTATTTGTTCGATTCCACTCATGCTTCTCTCTCTTTTTGTCTGACAAGCGAACGCTCCGAAGTGACACCAGCGTTTCAGTTCAGTGAGATCGGCAGTTTTAAAATGCACTCATTCAAGTTGTGCTGGCCACTGACCACTGCAGAACAGTGACTGAGAGGTGTGACTGGAGAAAATCCCTAGTGGGGCCGCTGTAAGTGACTGAGGCAAAACGAGAGGGATGGAGGCAGGGATGAAGAGGGAGGAAAAAAACACTGTGGGCAATCCACTTATTTTCTGCTGCCTACAGTTCTACTCAAATGAATCCACAACATTGTAATCCTTCATCATTATTAAGTACATAATTGAGGCCATAACATCAACCTCCCTCCTAATGATCAATCTTACATTTACAAGCTGCACACTAAAGAGTTAGATTGGTAACAGAAGAAGAGACAGTATGGCTGTTATTGTACCAACAGGGTTACTTTATATGTATTCTGTTCCGATACCTCTGAGAAAATATAATCAGTAACCTAATCTGAATATCAAGGATATTCAGGCAGTAGCCTATACACCAGGGGTCGGCAACCTTTTTGATATGGAGTGTCATTCAGCGTGCCGACGCTCGTGAACTGTCAACAGGAGGGCCGGGGCTATGGGGATCTTCCATTTAAAGAAATGTTTAAAACTCAGTTAATGGGGCTCATTCACTGGCGCTTCCACAAACAACAACCAACATAATTGTTACATTCAAATGAAGTAGCCTACATTATTCAAGTTTACATTAACTTTGGATAATAACACGGGAGAAATGAGCGGAAGCGCTCTCTTTTCCTCTCTCCTGACAGCCTGTCAGTATCTCATGCAGCTCACTGATCCAGTAATGAGTGACCCGACAGTGAAGAATACATATATTTATAACTAGTTCCAGAGGTAGATCAAATAGCTAAGTGTGTTAGGTCTAACTCTTGTGTGTTTTGCTCCGCTCACCGGTCCGTCACAGCGGGTGGAGCTGCAGGATTTCTGCTTCACACACATTGCATACCGCTATTTTATTGTCATTTTCGGACACCTTAAAATACTGCCAGACTGGTGAAGCCATTTTGGCGAGCTTGTTTTGCCGCACACAGAGAAAAGTGTCATGTATTTTACGTCTCAGGTTCGGCATTTTTAGAGAGCACCGATCGATCGGCCAATATCGATCGCCACGCAAAAACTGCGGCATTTTTACAGCTCCTTATGGGTAATGCAATTTGTGAAGTGCTTTCCTCTGTGGTGAAACTATCAGCACTGCATTACAGAGGAAAGCGGCAGAAAGTCGCCTGGAGTTAAAGAGAGCGGGGCTGCGTTGCGTGCATGGCTTCCTTCTGCAGGTAACGGGGAGACGCGCTCTGGCGGCGGTCTCGTTCAGGATCCGAATATAACATTTAAATATTTTGCACACTTATTCCACTTATTCCTAGAGTGCCACTGGTTACGGTGCCGCATGCCAATGGTGGCACGCGTGCCAGGGGTTGCCGACCCCTGCTATACACCAACAATGGAACACATGCAGGGGCGGATCTACCGCGGTGGCATGGGGTGACAACTGCCACCCTAAAAAATAGCCTTGCCACCCCAGTTGGAATCTTTGTTTTGAAAGAAAAGTTGTGGCTCATCGGACATTTATGAGAGGAAATCTCTAATGTCCGAGTGCAAGTGAACGCAGCACAAGACGCGAGTCTTGTAACCCCTCCCCCGTCCCTGGCGCGAGCTTGGAAATATGATTGGCGGCGATTTCATTTGAATGGGGGGATGGCGCAAAACGAGAAGCATTCGGACTCAAGTAGACGGAAGGAATGAGGTATTTGCGGTCTACAATGACAGAGAAGAGACTGTGAAGTTTGGCTGTACTCAGCATTGAATCAAAACGCACTAAAGCTTTGGATCTTAATAAGTTTGTGAGGCGTTTTGCTGAACAAGATGGTAATCGCCGCATTCAGCTGTAATAGACATGCCAACTTGATGCTCTGCTCACGGATGACTCGATGAGCATAAAAAACTGTTAAGATGATGACCTTACGTGTGTATAACATTTTTCTTCTTTTTGGGGGTCTGCCCCCAAAAAACAGTTTTAAGTCCTGAGAAAGTCAAATAAGACTGTGTGTAAAACTACACTGCCCAGCCAAAAAAAAGTAACCACTTTCATTTAACTAGGCCAGTAGGTAAGGAATTTCCACTGGATAATAACTTACTGCAGCGATGAATATGTTTTAGCTGAATACACGTTTTTTTAACCCTAACTGGTGCAGTTAGTCACTTCTTTAATGTTTGTTATTTCTGATGTAAAGTCAAGGTTGAGTCGTGGGCGCTGAACTGTTCGTTTGAATCTTTTGAATGTTGATACATGATATAATTACTTGTCTTTCAAATTTGAAGGAGGGTGAGCAAGCATCTTGAGGAACATTCATCATTAACTCCTCCAAAAAATATAGTTTATTCAATAATAAATGAATATGTGAATCATAAAAGTGATTGACAGCTGATAGGAATGATATGATTGTTAATATTATCATATTCATACAGACAAACATCGATGAGACAGTTAATTAATGTACTTATTGCAGCAGTCTGCATATATTTGGTACCCCTGCTGGTCGAAGAGTGAAACAAACTCATTCAGTTATTGTTCAGTTAAAATTCATTAAATGATGTCTGCCACCTTATATATTTATATGTAAGGCTTTACTGATGTGCCACAATAATGTCACCTAATGTTATTGAGTTAAAATATTAATATTGTGGCTTTCCAAGTTAACATTGATTGATATGACTGCGATTAAATCAGCATATACTTCTGCCAGGGGATGCCACCCCTCAAAATCTCCTGCCACCCTCTTGCCACCCCATGGATATTTGTCTAGATCCGCCCCTGAACACATGAGCACATACTACAGTTTAAAAAAGCAGAAATAAAATCTGAGCTGACAGAAAATGCTCCGTTTTAGTTTAATACACACAGTTAAGCTCACACCAGAGGTTGCGCTAGACTTTTTCGCTGCCCGTCATTTTGACGGACAGGATCGTAAAATTACCCGTCGGCCTTTACACAACTCTGACGAGGGGGGGGGAGAAACAATAATCCACACAAACACACATTCAGACACACTGAAACACACTCACATTCGCATACACACGCCTACAACACACACGCACACCCAGAGTGTTTCAGTACTCAAAAATAAAATGCCAGATGGATAAATACAAATTACAGCACATAGCTGTCTAAGACAAACATAAAAAAGGGTGTCATTGCCACTTGCAGACATTTGCAGATCAAAAGGCTTATGAAATTGCAGTGCATCAGGTTTGATGACTGAAAGACTATCCTGCTTAACAACATTAAAGGGAGAGAGAGCACACTCGTGAACTGTCAACCGGGGGGGGGAAGAACATGCTCGTGAACTGTCAACGGGGGGGGGGCGCCGATCGTGAACTGTTAGCGCCGTGTTATGCATGCCCACAGCACCTCGCGGGAGCGCGCACAGCGTAAAGCCAAAACTCACAGACATATCAATGATTTGTACGGCAAAGTTAGGATTGGAAACGGTATCATTTCCTTTTTGGCGAGCATGCATAAGCCATGCGGGCATGCGGAGCCTCGCTGCGGGGAAACTTTGGCGCTGTTCCGAGTTTGTTCTAATCTGTCAAAATGATGGACTGCTTTCAGATCTTTCCGTCATTGTTAAAATAAATCCGTCATAGACGGAAAATATTCGGTTAACGCGACCTCTGGCTCACACACACTATTTTATGAACACATAGGTTCACGTACTGAATTTAAAAAAGACAGGAAGTAGAACAAGACAAGACACACAGATAACATTTCAAAATAAAACAGAAACATTACTGATATCCCACTGTGATGCTGAAAATAAAAAAAGGGGCTAAGAGTTACATTAAAGTATTTTGTCATTTTTCAACAAACAAAAACTTCTCATCAGTCTATAACAAAATATGCTACAATCACTCAAAACTACATCTTGACACAAGGGCTTAAAACAAATACAAAGGAGGCAAATGTGCGTGTGGCACTTATTCACCTTAATGATACAACAAGACACTGACAGTCCTGTCAGAACACAAAGATAGAATAGCAGACAGATGTGTGAAAATAACAAATAAAGCTGAAGTTAATGTGCCAAGGCTGGATACACAATACAACACAGGTAACGTTCTTTAATCACCCCCATCAAGTAAAGCAACCTGTAGTTTAATGGCTTGCAATAAGTGAGAAAATAAGGCAATAACTGTCACATTTCTTTTGTGAAAATGAAAATGATTTAAACCTGCTTTACAGGAATTCATGTGGGTTTATGTCACTCAGTCCATTCAGTTGGCAAAAGGTGGAATAGGCACTTATGGTCAATGATGATGGGCCGGGGCAGGGAATGGTTCTCTGTGGGTTCTGCCAGCAGAAGTGTGTGTGTGTGTGTGCAGATGTGTGTGTGTCAGAGCCCAGCGACGATCCAGGGTTAAATTAGACAGGACGTTCAATCACTGGACACACACACCATAGCACGGTGTTGAAGGAGCAGCTGGTTTCTCTTCACACCAACAGACCTGTCAGTGTGAGGTGACACGCAGCTACACCCACACACACACACACATACGTTATAAAAGTTCTCTCATCAATGTAGGTCAGTGGATGACTAACCAGCTGACTCACAGCTATCTTACGATAAACCAATCGCCTGCCAATTTGAGTTTGGGGAAAAAATTGTTTACTTGAGTGCGAAAAACGCTTAATTGGTTCTTGTATCAAATTTCTTCTTATTTCTTCTTACATCTAGTTCAGTGGGTAGTCATAATGATGATTTAATACTTTAATTATAGCACTGAGCACTTAATCAGAAACACCTGTTACTAGAAGCAGTTATAATATCAGACTGCTCTGGCAGCAGGATCTAGGAGGAATAGAGGAACCAATAATCATAATATAACTGATGATTTACCCAAAAAAGCACTTTATATCCAAAGTTCCTCCACCAGGATACGTAATATTGTTGTTTATACTGTGTGAAAATAATATAAAATGTATAGCCACCCTCTCGAGTCTCTGCCGGTTAGAAAGAAAAACAAGATGGCGTTTGCGTTGTAAATTCCACACTTAATCACCTACTGGTAAGAAAAGAACAAATACGTGCTTAAACCAAAGTTGTGTTATTTATTAAAGAGTTATAGCATTTAAAGGAATCAATCATATTTCCAGCTGGAAAGGACAGATAACCCATTCCACTGATGTGGTAAGGAAATCTGACCCTGTTACACAGAAAAGCAATGTCATTTATACAGAGGAGACAAAAGTGAGGAGGTCTCAGCTAGGGAATTGACATTACAGGCCATTGAAATGTTGGCCAGATGGGCGAAACTTGCATTCATGCTAATTACAAACCTAAGATCCATATGATAATTGCCTGACAATGGTCAAGGCGCCACCCGTCTATCTGTCTGAGAACATTTAGTAGCTACACAGCAAATTTGAAATCTAAAATTCAACACCCATGTAGTTAATTTTAACACAATGAAAGAGTTTATATGGAAACCACCAACAAAGTGTTAAATTAACACTTTCCAAAGTGTTGATAATATAACACTATCATAGTGTTACAATTCCAACACTAAGAGTGTAAGATGTGAACACCAACACTGAACACCAACACCGATAAGAACAACACTAACAGTGTTGGCTGCAGCTTCAATTTTACACTGTCCTGGTGTAGAGTAAAACTACAGTAGTGATACATCTTCTCCCATCTAGGCAAGGCATCTTTGTTTTACCCAGAACCGAACCCGGAAAAAACGTTTGAAAAAATTCCACCTGCGGGTATACCGACCCGATGCAGGACTCTGGTGTAGAGTAACACTACAGTAGTGAAACAATTGATCCCATCCAACACCTTTAAGAGTTAGAAATGTACACTGAGCTAGTGTTGAATGCACATTATACTGGTGTTGCATTTTGCATTAGCCTCAACCCTCTGGGAGTTCAAAATGAACACTAATCTAGTGTCAAATGTAGTGTATTGGTATTATGATGAACAACAAACTAGTGTTAAAAGTTACAATGCCCAATAAATCATTCCAGATATCAGCATATATGAAGTGCTTTATTTGAATGCTGGCATGTCTCTTAAGACTGACAAATTCTCACAATATTCAACATTCAATATTGTTCAACAGCAAAAATATATATGTACAAAAATAAAAAATAACCCTCTATGGCAGTTGAGGTCCAAAAAGGTTGTTTGTTGCCTGCCGTGCCAGGCAACAAACAACCTTTTTGGACCTCAACTGCTTCCTGAGGTTCCACACAGAATCGGAAATCAAAGTGTGCTCTGTCAAAAAGAGAAACACTGATTCAAACAATAATCCACACAAACACACATTCAGACACAGTGAAACGCACTCACATTCGCATACACACGCCCACAACACACACGCACAGTGTTTCAGTACTCAAAAAAAAAATGCCAGAGGGATAAATAAAAATTACAGCACATAGCTGTCTAAGACAACATAAAAAAGGGTGTCATTGCCACTTGCAGACATTTGCAGATCAAAACGCTTATGAAATTGCAGTGCATCAGGTTTGATGACTGAAAGACTATCCTGCTTAACAACATTAAAGGCATGAAGATGCTCAACAAATAAACTTTCCATGTCTATAACCAAAAAATGAATTTGAGCTCTCATCAGAAAAATACAAACAATCTGCCCAAACACTGGTATCTCATCCATCAAGTCTAAGCAGACAACAAGACCGGTGTGATACTCAATACCTTGACATTTGACCCAAGGTGTGACACTTACTTCACTAGACAGATCAAGCTGGAAATGTTCTGAAATAATCTCACCATTTTCAAGATCAGTCCACATTTCTGTTTTAACCTGTTAAGCACCAACCCTGTTTTTCATGTTTCAGGCTCGAAAATGACATGCCCAAAACAAATGACTACAACTTAACTTCTAAAAGGGTTATATGAATAATTTCTTTTATCAAAGCAAGGTTACATCTGTGAGTTGGATGTAGAAGTGTCAGAATCAATATAGATTTTTCTCAGTCAGAATAAATTCAGATGGAACATGGTAAAAAAAGGTAAATTCTTACCTCCGCCTAAAGAAAACCCATTACTTACAGTGAAAACCACCCTTGCATGATGGGATGGTAGACTAAAAGCTTTAGGAATCCAAAGTACAACATATAATAAGTACCCTGTATTGAGATTGATGCAAAACAAGTGACATTTGACCTTTTTAGCCAGGTTTAGAAAAAAAAACCCACCTCTGGGGTGATTTGGGTGTAAATGGGCGTTTTTACAGTTTCTCTGGAACCCATTGGTCGATTTTGGTGATTGTAATCTCTTCCTGACCATTAGAGCCAATAGAATCGAAGGGGGGTCTTCACATAGACACCAACATTAACACAAAAAGGTGGGGGCTTTGCGCATGCAGGCTTGCATCAGAGTGAAGGATCTCTCGCTCTGACATCTGGAAACGGAAAATAAGTTTTATTGCTTATGGATTATCAGAAATAATTTCAAAGAGGACACAGACACATTGGATTAACTGCAGCAGTTTTAATACCATTGAAGACCAGTTTTGACCAGAGAAAGACCAAGGTAAGCCATGTTAGCGTTTGTAGCTACCTAGCGCCAAATGTTTTGATGTACGTTTTCGTTTATAGAGTTGAGAATATGTATCACTGAATGTTGAGGTGGGCACCCATCGATTCTGTGTCTCCAGACGATGCTAATCGATGGGTTGGCTGTGCATCTAGGATAAGTAATAAGGGAGTTATGAGTGAGTTTCGGTGCAGTGATAGGTTAGCATTTTTTCCGCTCGTGGCTAATTCAGAGGCTGAGTGTTAGCATTCTGGGTTTTTTTTTAATTTTTTTTTAAAAAAAGATCAGTTAGCTGAGTTTCTTCCCGTTACATGGATATAAAACATTCATAGTTTATTAAATATTAAGATTCCTTAGACGTTGTTTCCTGCAAATGACGCGTTTATCCGCCCGGTACCGGGGGGGCGGTGCGTATGAGGTTAACAGGCCCAGACTCTATGTCTTTGATGGCAAGGGATTCCCAGTGATATGCAATAACTATTTGGTGTTTCTTTGCAAGGGATTTGGTTGTGTTCTTAAAGTTTTTTATGCAGGACTTAAAAAACTTGTGTTTGGCTTCATATCTCATAGTCCACACATGTACCAACGGACCAATTTGGCGAATGCATTCAGGATAGTGGATCATAAAGTGATGCTTTGGAATGAGATTCTTTAGAGGATACAGCTCTTTGAACAAACCATGATGCTCTGCTATAAGATGTTTAAAAAATATTGTCATTCCCTCAGTAATGCTGGACGAAAATAAAATATTGATGATATGCAACAGTAAATACCAGTGTCTGTTACCTTCTGGGATTACATCTTGGATTACATCACCAAACATGAGCGGAATGTTCCTGATAAAACACCGTGTTTGACTGGCATTGAGTCCAATGCCGTTGCCAGATTGTTCAAGGTTTATCCTTGTAGGACGGTTCTTTTTGTCCAAATAGCCAAAGTTGAACGCATAGACTCTTTGGAGAATGCCCTCACGAGAAATTAAATTGGCACCTAAATAGAAAAACAGCAGCTTGACTTCATATTGTGCTACACCTTCTAAGATGTCATGCATTATGTCAAACACAAAGTTATCACATATGTTGAAGTATGTCAAGGTATTGAGTATGCTGTTACGTTTGATACCATAACAATGGCCTTCACCTGGGTTCTGAATGAGATGACTAATGTTCCTCATTTAACAGTTCCTCATTTAACAGTTCTCAGTGAGACACATCCTACAGTAATGGTTTGCACAAGATTCCACATATCCAAGAAGATCATTTAAGCCTAGATTGTCACCTGTAATCTGTGCAATGGTACCATAGATTGGTTGCTCAGCAAACAACACTTTCATTCCATGTTCCAGTACTTTTATGTCCTCAACCAATGGACTAAGTATTCTGTCAATGCCATACTTTTTCGCGTCCTGAGAGTGAAACAATGAAATGAGGTGGATAATCATTAGAGAAGAATTCAGGCACGGTGGCAAGTTACGAAGAGTGAAATATAAACATCCAAGTTTATGAATGCCTTGTTTAGACCCTAATGGGTTTGCCGTTTCAAAATCGTCGTAATAAACTTTAATTTTAAGTGCATTACTGTACTTGGAATACAAAGGATGTTTTTTATAATACTGTCCATCAGAAAACTCCTGATACATGTCACTGTGTTTGGCGTCATGAATGTGTTGACATACTTCCTCATTCTTGAAAATAAACTCCAAGGTCTTCAAGATGGGTACATAAATGAAAGTGTTGTTGACTGGTACCTGTTCATATATTCCAGAGATTTAGTTTCTCTTTGAATCGAATCGAACACCCAAGTGCATTTCGACTGGTTCGACAACCCCCCATTTGTCACTGAAATATTTCCTCCATTTACTGTCTGTGTTAAAGTCAGTGAAAGAATTATGTACATTTTTGAAAACTTCCTCAACTGCGATGCGACTGGCATTATCAGGAGGCACTACACTCAACACTTGTTCCCTCAGATTTGTGTGAACTTCATCAACATACTCTTCCATGCTCTCAACAACGGACAATATAACACTATTGGCAACACCACTGCCCTGTAATTTGGCTATAATAGATGCACACATTTCTTTGAACTGAAAAAGAAAGGGGCCACATAATGTTGTGGTTATCTGCTTTCTATCACAATATCTCAATCTGTTTGAAATGGTCACAGAACACTAACGTCTAAATGTCGCTACTGCTGTTGGAGCCGTGGAGCCGTGCAATGTCATTCCTCCGGTGGTGGCCCTTGCGCACCCGGGTACTGACTGGGCTAGAACGGGAGCCAGACCCAAGGCCCCAACTCTTACTTCCACACCAAATCGGTCCCACTGTGCGGTGCAGCCATCCTGGTCCGAGGTAGTTCGTGGCGGAAGGAGCTGCTCTGCTGCAGCGACACCATGGCCTCGTCTGGAGACATATCAGCCACTGCATAAGAATGCCTACAAAAGAAATCTATCAGATTCTGCTGTAGCAACATTTATGGAAGAAATTCCATCAGTGCTTAGCTCATTAACATCTCACAGTCCAAGGGAGGACTCCTTTACTAACCTTACGCCCCCCCAAATAGATCATATGATTGATAGTGTTACAGGGGCGCTAAAAATAACACTGGACTCTATTGCCCCTTTTAAAATTAAGAAAATTAAACTAAGAAGACTAGCTCCATGGCATAACAATGAAACACGCGTAATAAAGCAGAGGACAAGGCAACTTGAAAGGAAATGGCGCTCCACCAAGCATGAAGAATTTCGGTTACTCTGGCTTGATAACCTTAAAAAATATAAGAAAGCACTACGCACTGCCAGAGCAGCTTATTATTCCTCCCTAATAGAAGAAAATAAAAACAATGCCAGGTTTCTTTTTAGTACAGTAGCCAGGCTGACCGAGAGTCACAGCTCCATTGAGTCTTCTATTCCTGCAGGGATGCAAACTCATCAGGTATGAAAAAGGTGACAAGGATCCGAGGCCCGAGCCCCCCGACCCCATGGAATATCGGCTTTAAAATTAGGAATAACAGAGGATTTTAGCAGTCACAACAACTAAAGCAGCAGTGTTAATAATAACAGAAACGCCAAAGAGTCACATCTAATATAAATATATAAAAGCATTTATTTTAATTGTGTAGCAGTCAGTTTATAATTATGGCAGCACTGTTGAGCATTTTGAAAATGTATTTTCATGCCTCTGTGCAAGGCTTAGTCTTTCTATCTTTATAACCACTGGTGTAAAGTAACTAAATTCATAAACTCAAGTACTATACTTGGGTACAATTTTGAGATACTTGTACTTTATTTAAGTATTTCAATGTTTTGCTACTTTGTTCTTCTTCTCCTCTACAGTTCAGAGGTAAATGGTGTACTTTTACTCCACTACATGTATTTAATACCTTTAGTTACTTTACAGATGTGGATGAATGATGTGAAATATAATCAAGTGTTAAATCAGACTTTAGTTCCACCTGGAGTAAATTCACAAGCTACCCTGCAGTATACAAAGTCATTCAAACTAGCTGCACCTTTACCAGCTTTGATAACATTTTAATGATCAATCATTATAAAACATATCATATATATTATTCTGAAATGGACCAATCTGCACAATCACTACTTTTACTGTCGGCACTTTAACTATATTTTGATGATAATACTTTTATACTTTTACTTGAGGAACATTTTGAATGCAGTACTTTTACTGTAACAGAGTATTCCTACACTCTGGTACTTCTACTTTTACTCAAGTACAAGACCTGAGTACTTCTACTTTTACTCAAGTACAAGATCTGAGTACTTCTACTTTTACTCTAGTACAAGATCTGAGTGCTTCTACTTTTACTCAAGTACAAGATCTGAGTACTTCTACTTTTAATCAAGTACAAGATCTGAGTGCTTCTACTTTTACTCAAGTACAAGATCTATACTTATACCACCTCCGTTTATAGCCTATGAAAAAAACTATTAGAAAACGAAGGCTAAAGCTAACGTTAGCAGATAGTGACAATGTATGCTAGTTAGCTAGCTCAACGATTCCTTAAATACTATTGCGACAGAAAAACTTTTCAGTGCACATCACGCTCTGCCGCTCCGACAGGGAGCTCTGCTCTGAACACCTGAACGGCCCGTTCTAACAGCTGTTCACCAGCGGTCCAGTCTGTGCCACAGTGACTCCGGACCACACAGTTAATATTAACGAACGCACCCGTAGGTAATGTAGCTGCTGAAGCTAGACCCTCATCGTGGAGCATCAGAGCCTTATTATACATCCATGAGCAGAGCCGACAGGCAGGAAGACTCGAGCACACAGGTCGCGCTTCATTATAATATATAAAAAAAGAACACCATGCGTGTCATGATGGCACATAACAGCTCGCGGCCGCAGATTACTCCGGGTCCCAGACCCCCCCATACCCCAAAAATATTGTTATTGCAGATCTACATGAATCACACAAACGACCTATTTTGGATTCAAAACGGCGAATGTCGCCGAAAGGTGACAAATTTGCATCCCTGATTCCTACGTCCATCAGTAGTAATTGTCACGATCTGTCTGTGTTGTGTTTGTCTTGTCTTGATCTGTCTTTGGTTTCCTGTTTTATTTTGAAAAGTGTTCACCCCCCGTCTTGCCTGTTGCTTTCTGTCTCTGGGTGTTTCTCAATCGCGAGTAAAGCTGCTTCACAGCCACTATTTCAAGCATACTACGTCATCGAGTGCCGCCGAAGTACTGTTCCAATCTCCAGCATACTTGGAAATCTACCGAGCCCGGCGTACTCCGTTTGGAGAAATATCGAGGCTGCACATGAGTAGACTCCGCGGTCTTAAAATCCCCACAATGCTTTGCGAACGGACCCATTTCCCCAAATCTGTGGCGGAAGATGTAAGGCGGGGCCTCTCATATGACGCACACCTGCACACTTGCTAGCGTGTTCCACACTTCGTTTTCCGAATGCCAGGAAGTATTCTTGACTCGCTTCTGAAGCAAGATGCTCGGCAGACATGTGCTACCAAGCAAGCGTACTCGCGATTGAGAAACACCCTCTGTGTTCCCTCCTGCCTGATTACCCGATTGTGTTCACCTTGTGCCCCTGTGTTTTCTCCTCCCTCCTCACCTGTGTCTTGTTTGTGTGATTAGTCTTGTGTGCATTTAAGTTCTGGTTTTTCTGTCTGTCATTGTTAGATCCTTGTTTGTCTTTGACTGTGTTCACGGGGAAGAGTTCTGTATGTTACTATTTAGCCTTGAAATAAAGGTATTTTCTGTTTATTCTGCATTTGGGTCCTGCCTGCTTCACTCAACCCTAACAGAAGGATCTAACCAAAAATGGACCCAGCAGACAGCCTGTACGAGGTGACGTACAATTTAACATGCTTAAAGAATGACTCTCGTAATGCCTCCAGTAGTGAAGAGAGGCAGTCTATTATCTCTACGGCACGCCAAGAAGTAACCTCAAGGCCCTGGTTAAGGGAGTTACTACCCGAGTGGGTGGAGGACTTTTTTGGTAGCTTTGAGGTCAAACCTGTTTCCCGGCCTGCTAGCCCCTGACATGCTAGCCCCCTGCCGGCCACAGTTCTCAACAAGGCTCGCAGTGTCCCGCCAACACCGGTTCCTGTCCCGCCATCCCCAGCTCCCAGTGCTCCCGATTCCTGTGCTCCTGCTCCGGCGATCCAGCTGACCCCGGAGGGGCCCCATCGCGGCCTACGCCGTCTTCCTGCCCGTCCTCCGGAGCTGTCCCGGCGCTGCCTTCCTGCCTGTCCTCCGGAGCTGTCCCGCCTCCGTCCTGCCCGTCCTCCGGAGCTGTCCCGCCTCCGTCCTGCCCGTCCTCCGGAGCTGTCCCGGCGCTGCCTTCCTGCCCGTCCTCCTGAGCTGTCCCGTCGCCGCCTTCTTGCCCGTCCTTGTGCCCGGCCCCCTGAGTTCCCCAGCCGCGGCCTTCGCCCTCGAGCCCGGCCCCCTGACTTTCCCAGCTGATGCCTTTGCCCTCGAGCCCGGCCCCCTGACTTTCCCAGCCGCGGCCTTCGCCCTCGAGCCCGGCCCCCTGACTTTCCCAGCCGATGCCTTCGCCCTCGAGCCCGGCCCGCTCACTTTCCCAGCCGCTGCCTTCTCCCTCGAGTCCGGCCCCCTAATTTACCCCGACGAGGCCTTCGGCCCCCTGAGTTTCCCGCCGCGGACTTCCCTGCTCTGTTGCTGTTCCCCCGGGCCGTCCGCACGAGTCCCCCTTCTTGGCCTCTACATTGCCCCCGGGCCGTCCGCCCTCGGCCTAACGGGAAAGAAGGCGCAGATTATTTTATGAACCATGGGCCAAGAGAGAGTCGTAAATAGTCATATTGTGTTCGGACTAGAAGTGGCTGGCTTAAAAAATTACAATTTCTTTGAACTGCCACAAAGCTACACCCAAGAGTGCATGCCTGCCCACAGGTCCCATGTCATGGCCATTTCTACTGATCATAATTCCATTGTTGAGGTATACTAAAATAGATTTATATTGTGCAATTTTCCAAACTCACATTGGTTTCTCATACAGCATCTCTGTATAGTATGTGTATTCACCGGTATTCACTCTCTGTCCTAAACGGCTTGTTGGAGCTCCTGCCCCCCGCTCCCTGTGTGCCCAGTGTGCTCTGATTGGTCGGGACGTTGCGAGGCTCGCTGCTCAGTGAGCTGGCTTACTGGTGTGGTTTCCGGGTCGGCGATACAGCGCGAAACTCATCCTGAGCACCAGAGATGGAGTACTCGAGTGCCGATTTTTGGGACTCTACTCGGACTCGCGCACTGATTGACGCTCCGACTTGGACTCTGACTCGAGCAAGTTTTCTCTGGAGCCTGATGTCCTCTATCCTGGCGTGTGCACCTGCGAGGCGAGTTGACGTACTGGGCCCCGCTATTCCAGTCTAAAGATGTCTAGAGACACACCCCGCATCGTGCTGTATGCTTTCACACATTCTGCTTCCACATTGGAAAAGAGCAGCGCAAAATGCTTGTTATGTGGAAAAAAGGGTTAGGGTTAAGAGAAGGCTCCGTAACACATTACTCTAAGGATCGAGTTCAGATATATAGGCTGTCTTGAACACTTGAAAACTCGCTCGAGGCTCTGGTCACAGAACCATTTCAGTAGGTATCTGACCCCCCCCGGACATAATGCACTTGTTTTTCCCATGCTCCTTAGAGACCCGGGGAACATGGTTTAACCAAAAGCCAGTCAGGGGCAGTGTGATGGGTCGATGTTGTTGGGCGTTTATGCATCAGGGCTCCGCCCACTGTACCCATAGAGTCCAGTAGAGGGCGGAGCCTGTGTAAGATATAACGAGGGGTTACGTATTGTAACCCTAGTTATATGAGCACAGGCGGAGCCCTCTACTCGGGGCCCTGTCTGTCCTATGCCGCTCGCTGAAGAGGGTGTAGGATGACAGTCAGGAGGCGAGGCCGCCTTTTATACCCCATGTCACCGAGTCATAATTTTGAGAAAAAGTTCTTCAAAGTTAAAAGTTTCCTTTTCTCTGGAATCCATCGATCTGATTGATTATTAGCGGCTAATAAATGACCAAAGTAGTACGGAGGAAACATATTTTCGTTTGTATTACTGGCCTGGGGGAAGCTTGCGAGTGTGTGTGTGTGTGTGTGTATTTTTGCGTTTGTGTGTATTGTGTTTGTTTCCCGGGGAAACACTCACAAGAAACACCGGCTGTTGTTATGCCTACTGTGACGTTAAGTTACTCCGTTCTCCGCTTGTAATTATGCCGTCACAAGCTTCAAAGTTGTATTTATCATCTGAATTTGCTGAAACAAGTTTCATATTCTGAAAGCCAAGACTTTGTTTATTTAAAATCAAACAAAACACCCGAACCCTGAAAAACTATTTTTTTTACACAAATCCACGCTTATTTTGAAATGAGCCGTTGCGACTTCCGACTGATTTCGATAGACCGGGTCACATATGTTCCCTCCATGCTCTAACTAGTAAAGACATTTAAAACCATCTGATGACTCTGTGCTCTCTGACCGGAGCCCTGCCGTGGTCCACAACACCAGTTTAAAGGGGTCCAATACCCAACACATGTCCTCTTTAACCTGTTAAGCCCGAGAGACCCCGGTACCGGGGCACTGCCGCAACCAGAGTTGGGTGTAACGCGTTACTAGGTAACGCGTTACTGTAATAATATTACTTTTGTCGGTAACGGAGTAGTGTAACGCGTTACTTTTATAATTCAGTAATCACACTACAGTTACTAACATTGCCCCGACACGCGTTACTTCGTTACTTTTATAAAATCAGTCATAATCACACTGACAGACAAGAGGGGTTTCCGCCGCAGGTTTATATGTACGTAATCTGCGCGACTTGCACGTCCACATCACCGCGTGCAGTGCTGCATAAACATGGCTGAGTCAGCGATAACTTTCGAGGGGTGGAGGTATGCCCATTATTATTATTATGAGTTCGTCCGAAGAATAGACAGGAATGTGACGGTGAGGTGCAAACTGTGTCCAGGCCAGAAGCTGTTATCCACTGCTGTAAACACCACGTCAAACCTCAACAAACACCTGCAAAGAACACATGCTAAGGTGAAGCTAATAGCTAAGGACCCCCAAACCCAGAGTGAGGAGGATGTTGTGAGTGCGCCGCCGCAAGAATTTGGAGGACCGGTAACCAAAGCAGAGATGGACAGGCTTGTAGCATCCTTCATAGTAGAGGTAATGTTGCCCATTTGCACAGTGGAATCACCATCGCATCGTTCAGAGATATACTGCGCAAAATACAGATAGCAGGAGACAGAGGACAGCCATGGTCAGAGCTATCTGAATCAGTCTTCCAATGGAAACTGACCTAAAGAGAACATTTGAAACTTTAGCAGTCTGCATGATCTGCCTGCAGGGAGGGGCTGGCCGGCCCTGCGAGTAAAGTAACGAGTTACTTTATGTAGAGAGTAACGAAGTAGTGTAATATATAACTTTTTTTTAAAGTAATATGTAATATGTAATATATTACTTTTTTTTAGTAACGACCCCATCTCTGGCCGCAACATCTTGCAGGAAACAGTGTCTGAGGGCATGTTCATTTAATAAAACTATGAATGTTTTATATCCATGTAACGGGAAGAAACTCATCAAACTGATAATTTTTTTTTTTTTTTTCAAAATAAAACCCACAATGCTAACACTGAGCCTCTGAATTAGCAACGAGCGAAAAATGCTAACACCTTACTGCACCGAAAATCGCTCACAAAACCTTATTTATATTTTCACCACATCCAACACATCGATTCACATCGTGAGGTGACAGAGAATCTATTGACACCTTGACATTACCACTGAATTATACGTATTTGCGACGTTATAAGCAAAAACGGACATCAAAACAGGTGACGCTAGGTAGCTAAAAATGCTAACATTTTTACCTTGGCTCTGTAGTCTCTCCAAAGTGGTCTTCAATGGCATTAAAACGATAAAAACGCTGCTGAAGTTAATCCATAGGTTAATCTAATGTGTCTGTGTCCCTTTGAAATGATTTCTGATAATCCATAAGCATTAAAACTGCTTTTCCGTTTCCAGATGTCAAAGCTAGAGATAGGTTCACTCTGATTGAAAATTACATGCGAAGCCCCCACCTTTTCTCTTCACAACGTGTGTGTGTGTGTAGGTGTCAACCATCAAAATTGAGCAAGGGGGGCCAGAGATATGGAAAATCCACCCAAATGACCCCAGAAGTGGTTTCTTTTTGCTAAATCTCTCTAAAAAGGTCAAATGTCACTTGTTTTGCATCAATCTTGATACAGGGTACTTATTATATGTTGTACTTTGGATTCTTAAAGCTTTTAGTCTACCTTACCATCATCCAAGAGTAGTTTTTACTATAAGTAAAAAATAATTTTTGGACGGACACTATAATTTACAGTTTTTTACTATGTAAAATCTGAATTTTCTTTAAAATAAAAAACATCTATATTGATTCTGACTTTTCTACATCCAACTCACAGGTTTATCATTACTTTGAGAAAAAAGATTATTAATTTAACCCTTTTAGAAGGGAAGATATGGTAATTTGTTCTGGGAATGTCATTTTCGAGCCTGAGACCTGAAAAACAGGCTCAGGGCTTAACAGGTTCAAACCTGTTTGGTTTGTGTAATCTCTCACAGTGTGCATCAAGACTTTGCTTAAAGGGCCCATGTCATGCTTTTCCGGTTATTACACGTCCCCTTGTGTGTTATGAAGGTTTTTATGCATGTAAACGGTCTGCAGAGTCAAAAACCCTCAAAGTACACCCTGTAGGGAGTAAAACTCTAACACAGAAAAGACCTCCCCAAAACGCCTCGTTGGAGATTTCTCATGTTCTTCCTGGGCATCGTGACGTCTGGATACCCAGTAGCCACGCCCAGAGCTATAACGCACCCTCTGCCAGCCAAGCATATATACTGTTGGAATCTCAGGTTCAGTTCAAAACAGTGCTAACTGGGCTAACGAAGTTGCTAGCGTTTACATATATCAACTACAATGTCAGCAGATGGCCTTACATGTTTCTCATAGCAGGAGAATGTCTGCATTCACACACAAAATACTCATAGACAGTATACTCCGGGTGATTTACTCTACGGTCAGTACATTATAGTTGGCGTTCCTAACCGAGCAACCGTTCATAGCGTGTATGCTACCGAGATAAACAACGACGCTACCGAGAGGTAGACATGCATTGTTTTCATGCCAGCTACAATGAATGACCGAACGTAGCAGACTACCCGTATACGATTGCAATTGTAAACACGTTCTTCCTAGCCTAATATGAACCACTAGCTTTTGTTCATAGTGGTTTTATTACACAGAACAAGCCATTGACACAGTGCTAACTGGGCTAACGAAGTTGCTAGCGTTTACATATCAAATACAATGTCAGCAGATGGCCTTACATGTTTCTCATAGCACGAGAATGTCTGCATTCACACACGAAATACTCATCTACAGTATACTCCGGGTGATTTACCGTACGGTCAGTCGCGAAACTTAATTACATTATAGTTGGCTTTCCTAGCATGTATGCTACAAAGCTAAACAACAAGGCTACCTATAGCTAGACATGCTAGGAAAAACGTTGTTTTTATGCAAGCTAAAAAGAATGACCGACACGTAGCAGACTACCGTATAAGATTGCAATTGTAAACACGTTATTGCTAGCCTAATATGAACCACTAGCTTTTGTTCATAGTAGGTTGGCATATTACACTGAACAACTAGCAAACGTAGGTTAGCTTATACAAAAACTGATGCTCCGCTCAGAGCCGAAAAAACACTGTGTTAGACATGGGCGGAGCCTCTCTGGTGGTTGACTAATCAGAACAGAGTGGCCGAGCTGACCAATCGGAGCACACTGGGCTCACAGGGAGGGGGGGGGCAGGAGCTCAAACAAGCCGTTTAGGGCAGAGAGTGAATACCGGTGAATACACATACTTTACAGAGATGCTGTATGCGAAACCAATGTGAGTTTGGAAAATTGCACAGTATAAATCTATTTTAGTATACCTCAACAATGGAATTATGATCAGTGGAAATGGACATGACATGGGCCCTTTAATATTGTCTACTTTGCCGCAAGATGATTCAGCCCCACACGACAGCAGGAAAAAACAAACACCCTTTATCAGCCAGTGGTTGGAGTTTCTCTTTGTTCAACTTCCTCTGAAAGGAAAACCACTAAGTGTAACCTTTTCACCAGCTGATATCCTGCCCACATGCGCTCGCTCGACCACTCATTTTCTCATTCACAGCCACTTTAACCTATATTATCCAGTCAAATAAAATGTCCGCACACATGCCCACCGAGTGACTCACACCTTGAAGGTCGGCAGGTCAGTTTAACCACTGAGAGGACAATGAGAAATCAACACTGAAACAAACGCTGCTCGCACCCTGCGAGCCTCATTATAGAATGTGTGTGTAAATCCAAGAGTTACCGTGATGATATGGTGACCTTGAGCTGCTCAACATGCAAATGGGCCACTGCTAATGGATACACGTTGAAAGAAGAGTGCTGCAGGAAAAGGTCCTCCAAAGGGCAGGTGGTACTAATATCACTGACGACGGCTCAGTTCTATCCAAGTGTGAGAGTGACAGCCAGATCAAAGCAGCTAAAGGGAATCCAGCCATCATTAATTTTATTACACCTGTGCTTACCCTACTGTAACAAATGTCCACCATGAATAAGTCCTATTCACTTTTTTCTCCTTTTACTGATATGGCAGTGGCAGCAGCTTGAACTTTAATTAACTGCACCTTTTTTTTCCTCTTTATTCTTTGGTTTTTAATGGTGGCTGCCGTCCAAATGTTACATTGTCGCCACCTGTTGGATTTCAACTAAATTTCCACTTACTAAATAAAATAATAAATTCATCCCAAACATTTCACACTGCTATAATTTCCTTATTTTCGAGAGAGCCTTAAAGCTTCTTTAAACTGCTGAAACCCCTAAAATCCAGAAAAGAATAGAGTGGTGCAGTGATGACGTATTTTTGTAGGCCGATCCTGAAGTTATCATCGCAAGGGCTCACTTGACAAGTAGCAATGGGATTTTACAATTGGATTTCAGAAAATTGCAGAAAATAAGCTCTGTGGCAAACACATGTTTATGATACTTAAAATATTTTTTCCACATATTAACACCACTTTATGATTTTGTTAATGTATATACGATCGCCAGAGGTAAACAGCTGACTTTAGGTTATAAACAAACAACATCACGGTAGTATGGCTGTGCGTCACCACTGCTAAGCTAAAGGAAGACTTGTGTTGGCGTGACAACGTTTGGTAGTGTCTTTAGCCAATTGTTAGCAACTGAAATCTTTTATGTCGTCGAAAAAAATCTGGAAAATAACCTTTTTGAGCAAGACCTTATTCCAGACATCTTTAAACACCTTCAAAACAATGCTGACTTCAAGACGAGGGAATAAGAAGTTGTAAAGTGCTAACTCATTCCAACTATTGTTTTTTTGCCAATCTGAAAATGTACTTAATGTGTGTAATTATCCCCCCAAATCAAGATTTTAAGAGACCTTTTCCATTTCTATCCAAATCGTTTTTAATTGTCAGTTTACCTTCCCCCACTTCCCACTCCTCCAATCTTGCTACAGTGTGCCTAACTGACAAAGCTCCACTTCCAGCCAATTCTCTCAAACCCAGAATCTTCATTCCAACCATGTAGGTTTATTTTTACTGTATGAATTAATGAATCAAGTTTCTTTTCGTTTCCTTCTCCCATGCTTCTCACTTCAAAACACTCCAAATCTACTTCCCTTGCTCCATCCCATAAGTCGCCCATCTGTTGAAAGTCGGCTTCATTGCTCGCTGCTCCACTCCATCATTATGTCTGATACTGGCACAGTTCTCCTCATTATAATTATAATAATAATAATATATTTTATTTATAAGCGCACTTTTCATGTGCGTAAACAAAACTCAAAGTGCTACAAAATTAAAAAGGGTGAAACAAAACAATAAAAACAATTAAAGGTGGGGTAGGTAATTTTGGAGAAACCAGCTCGAGATCGCTAGGATTTGAAAATACACAGCCGGAAAAAATCTGCCACTTCCTTACAGAGCCCCTCCTCCAACACACACGAACACGCACATGACCAATGAGGGCACGAGATAAGTGTGTGCACAGATGGAAAGCTGACAGGCATGTAGGCCATCCAGTTATTTTAGCCGGGCCGGCTAAAATGATTGGTCGTGCTTTTTACAGTACTACGGCTTCCACAGATGAATTTTTGTTATGGATTTTTTGTCAAAGCACTTAAGATATTCATTTCATTGGATGTTAAGAGCATTCCATGGAATATAACAAAAAGTGTATCTCGAGCCGGTTTCTCAAACTTACCTACCCCACCTTTAAAAACAATTAAAAACAATTAAAAAAACAATTAAAACAACATAATAAAAGATGTGACATTCATGCCGGCATGGCATAATGTGGGGGATTTCAAAATCTAGTTAAAGGCTATTCTAAAAAGATGCGTTTTTAGGCCTTTTTTAAAAGCATCCACAGTCTGTGGTGTCCTCAGCTGGTTTGGGAGGGCATTATAAACCTCTGTACTGGATGGTGGAAAACATTTTTGGAGTGTAGAAAAGTACATCTGGTTTCCCTTTAGTAGACTCCAATGTCCTCGACCACACAAAATGGCTAGCATAACAATCTAGAAGGGCGCGTTTGTAGTCATTTGAGAACAATCTGAAAATTGGGATAAGGTCAAGAGATGGATATGACAACAAAATAGGAAATGTCTGTTATATGACAGAAATATCTATGTTTTCTAAACGTTTTTTCTCCACAATTATTTCTCCTGACCTTGTTACAGAATCATTAAGAGAAATAATTGCTCCCTGGTTTAATCCCAGCATTCCAGTGGGATTACTGGTTTTAATTTAGCATGTCTTTCCAATGTTTGGTTTCCTAATTGGGAGATTGTGTGAACTAATGAGATATCGCATAAGCCGTTATATCTTAATTATTTTAACCTAATGAGTTTACAGTCTGAGACGATGTTAACATACAGTATACCATGTCTTTATTGGTATTGTCTCATAAGGGATTAGTCGTATCAACTGCGATGTAATTTATACTGTACTTTGTTGTCATAATGTCATTATAATCCACAGCAATGGTAATCAAACTGCAAGCTGGATTTGCTGCTTCAGTTTTCAGCACTAAATGAATAGGGAACAGTTTGTAGACATTCATTACTTTTTTTTTAACAATATAACATGGACATTCTAGTATAAACAGGTTTGACTGAGTCTAAGAATATTAAATAATCACCTGGAGCTACAACTCAAAATCAAACTGGGATTGGCTGAAAGGACAGATAGTTAGAGAATAACAAATCTATTTCTCTAGGGTATTCTTTATGGTATTGTTCCCAATCTATTGCTCGGCAAATATAATGAATTGATACAATTTTCTGTCAGTGTGGCAAAATCTGTCTCTCCCCACTTAAGTCTGTCAGCATTTAGAGGAACTCAATATTTCATTTAATTCAATTTGTATTTGTTCCGTTCATGGTATGCACAACTTAATGTATAACAATTATTTACAAAACATGTCTCTATAAACACACCATACCCGAAAAGGAGCAGGGAGAAGAAAATAATCTTATATTACCTGCCCCTTTCTCCAAAAAAAAAAAAAATAGAAATATCACTGTTGTTGTTACGCTTCCCGAGAAGTGACTGGAGATGAGAACCCGCTACGCAAACACTAGACGGAGACAGTAGTGAAGTGTCAAACAATAGTCTTTATTTGACCACGGCACAGGCAAGGTGTAGAGAGGAGCTCAGAGAAGACAGACGTGGAGCTGGATAGCTCAGGGGGAGACGGAGGTGCGGAGATGCACGGAGGGAGCACCGGCGTGGAGAGCCGGAGATCCAGAGCTGGCGAATGTAGACAGGATGAGCTGGTGTGCGTGGAGGCACGGAGGAAACACCGACGAGGAGAGCCGGGAATCCAGAGCTGGCGAACGTAGTCTGGATGAGCTGGTGTGCGTGGAGGCACGGAGGAAACACCGACGAGGAGAGCCGGGAATCCAGAGCTGGCGAACGTAGTCTGGATGAGCTGGTGTGCGTGGAAGCACGGAGGGAACTCAGACGAGGAGTCGGAGGCTAGACGTGGCAAGCAGAGCGGCAGGTGTGTGTAGGTCACTGAAGGATAAACGAAGAACTGGCGAAGTCTGAGGATGGGAACCAGGGTTTTAAGCAGGTGCAGGTGAGTAGTGGCAATCAGTGAGATTTACAACAGCAGTGGAGATGAGTTGGCGGGAATCAGAATGTAGGTCAGCCACGCCCAGCCAGGAAGACAAACAAACATAGAAGTGGCAAAGAAGGAGGAAGTACTGCAGATCCTCACAGTACCCCCCCCCTCAACGGGAGCCTCCTGGCGACCACCAGGCTTGTCTGGATGAGCCCTGTGAAAGGCCCTTATCATTACAGGGTCCAGGACTCGGGAGCGAGGGACCCAGCATCGCTCCTCGAGACCGTAACCCTCCCAGTCCACCAATACTGTAAGCCCCTGCCCCGGCGCCTGACGTCCATGAGACGGTGCACTGTGTAGGCAGGATGGTCATCAATGACTCGGGGGGGGAGGAGGGGGAACGGCCGGAGGGCTCAAGTCACTGGTGTGAACAGGCTTAATCTGGGAGACATGAAAAGTAGGATGGACTCTCAATGTTCTGGGAAGCTTCAGCCGGACTGCAGAGGGGTTAATAATCCTTTGAATGGAGAAGGGACCAATGAAGCGTGGAGACAACTTCTTCGATTCTGTGAGGAGAGGAATGTTCCTGGAAGATAACCAGACAGACTGACCTGGGACGTAAGGAGGAGCAGCTTGTCTGTGGCGGTTGGCCGACTGTTGGTTCCGAGCTGAAGTCAGGAGGAGAGCAGAGCGAGTGTCTCTCCAGATCTTTTGACAACGACGAATATGCTGCTGGACCGAGGGAACTGCTAGTTCTCTCTCCTCTTCAGGGAACAGGGGCGGCTGGTACCCCAAAGAAGCCTCAAACGGGGAGAGACCAGTAGCAGAACACGTTAGGGAATTATGCGAGTACTCAACCCAGGGAAGATGGGAGCTCCAGGTAGAGGGGTTACGGTCAACGATGCAGCGGAGGGCTGACTCCAGGTCCTGGTTGGTTCGCTCAGTCTGACCGTTTGACTGGGGATGATATCCGGATGTTAAACTGACAGAAGCTCCCAGGGATTGACAGAACTCCTTCCACACTCGAGAGGTGAATTGAGGACCGCGGTCAGAAACTATGTCAGAAGGGATTCCATGTAGCCGGAAAACGTGTACAGAGAGGAGTTGGGAGGTCTCCAAGGCTGAAGGGAGCTTAGGAAGAGCTACAAAGTGGGCAGACTTAGAGAATCTATCAACAATGGTGAGAATTGTGGTGTTACCCTGGGAGGGAGGCAGACCGGTAACAAAGTCCAAGGCGATATGTGACCAGGGACGACTAGGGATGGGTAGAGGCTGAAGCAATCCTGCAGGTGTTTGGTGGGAGGACTTACTCCTAGCACACGTGGGACAGGAAGAGACAAACTCCTGAGTGTCCTTGTTGACAGTTGGCCACCAGAAGTGTCTCTTAAGAAGAGAGCGTGTGCGGTTTACTCCGGGATGGATGGAGAACCGGGAACTGTGGACCCACTGTAGAACCTTGGAGCGAGCAGCATCGGGAACGAACTGACGGTTCGGAGGACCGTTACCAGGATCTGGTTGCTCTCTCAAAGCCTCCTGGATGGTGTTATTAATCTCCCAAGAGAGGGCGCCTACAACACAACTCTTGGGCAGGATTGAACCAGCAGAGGGCTCGGGAGAGTCAGAAGAGTACAGTCTGGATAGAGCATCGGGCTTAACATTCCGGGAACCTGGACGGTATGTGAGACTAAAATTGAAGCGACTGAAGAAGAGAGCCCATCTGGCCTGTCGAGAGTTCAGCCGTCTCGCTGACTGGATGTAGGCGAGGTTCTTGTGGTCTGTCCAGACCAGGAATGACTGCTTGCTGCCCTCGAGCCAGTGTCTCCACTCCTCTAACGCCAACTTTACTCCCAGAAGCTCCCTGTTTCCAACGTCATAATTGCGCTCAGCAGGAGAGAGGCGGCGTGAAAAGAAAGCACAAGGATGAAGGATGTTATTAGAACCAGCAGTTTGTGACAAGACAGCTCCCACCCCAGTGTCTGACGCATCAACCTCCACAATAAACTGCTTCTCAGAGTCTGGCTGGATGAGGATGGGAGCAGAGGTGAACAGGGACTTGAGTTTGAGAAAAGCCTCATTAGCCTCTGGGGTCCAGAAGAACTTAATGTTGACAGAGGTGAGTCTTGAGAGAGGTGCAGCAACCTTACTGAAGTTCCTGATGAAGCGGCGGTAAAAGTTGGCGAAGCCCAGAAACCTCTGAAGCTCCCTCCTCGTAGTAGGGGCTGGCCACTCGACCACAGCCTCGATCTTTCCAGAATCTGCCTCCACTCTGCCCTGACTAATGATATAGCCCAGGAAGCTGATCCGGTTCTGGTGGAACTCACACTTCTCAGCCTTGACATAGAGCTTGTTCTCCAGCAGTCTCTGAAGCACCAGGCGGACATGGTTCTCGTGTTCCTCCTGGTCTTTGGAGAAAATCAGGATGTCGTCTATGTATACAAAGACAAAGCGGTTAAGGAAATCACGCAGAACATCGTTGACCAGAGCCTGAAATACTGCTGGAGCGTTAGTGAGTCCAAAGGGCATGACTAGGTATTCAAAATGACCTAAGGGAGTGTTGAAAGCCGTCTTCCATTCATCCCCTTGACGGATACGGACCAGATGATAGGCGTTCCTAAGGTCAAGCTTGGTGAACAGGGTTGCCTCATGGAGAGGTTCAAAAGCAGAGGTGAGAAGGGGTAATGGGTACTTGTTCTTAACAGTAATGTTGTTTAACCCACGAAAGTCAATGCAAGGTCGCAGTGACTTATCCTTTTTGCCAACGAAGAAGAAACCGGCACCCACGGGAGAGGAGGAAGAACGAATAATCCCAGCAGCCACTGAGTCCGTGATATATAGCTCCATAGCCTCCTTCTCAGGACGGGACAGGTTGTAGAGGCGGCTGGTGGGTAGAGGAGCCCCAGGAAACAGATCTATAGAGCAGTCGTAGGGCCGATGAGGAGGAAGAGAGAGAGCCCTCTCCTTGCTGAAGACCAATCTCAGGTCGTGGTAGGTCGCAGGAACTCCAGTTAAGTCTACAGAAGCAGCAGAGTTTGGGCAGACAGAGACAGGAGGTACGGCAGATAACAGACAGTTAGCGAGACAGTGCTGATCCCATTCAATGATCTTTCCCTTGACCCAATCAATGTGTGGGTTGTGGGTGCGAAGCCACGGATAACCCAATACCAGAGGTGTGGAAGGTGCAGCGATTACCTTTAACTGGATGAGCTCTCTGGTTGCCGGAGGTGATCAATGTCAAAGGGGCTGACTGTGCTGTTACAGAGGAGATTATTTGTCCATTAAGTGCATAGGCTGTTAGAGGTTCATCTAACGGCTCCAGGCAGAGTCCCAGCTGTTCAGCTAGCTCACGGTCCAAAAAACTATCCTCAGCACCAGAATCAATGAGAGCTTGGATAGGCAAAGTCATAGAATTAACACAAATCTTGGCAGGTATTAGAAAACGGCACAAAGAAGGAGGTAGAGAAGATGGCTGTGGACTCGTCAGGACCCCCAATCTCACTGACGAGCTCCCACGTTTGGGCGTACAGGACAGTTGGCAATGACATGCCCAGCGTTGCCACAATACATGCATTGGCCAGCACACGCCCGACGTTGACGCTCCTCCGGAGATAGTCTAGCGCGACCCAGTTGCATAGCCTCCTCGTGAGAAGAGGTGCGCCCGCTGGGCGGCGAGAAAACGGAGGGAGACTTAAACACAGAGGGAACAGGGTAGGTGGAAAAACTGGGCTTACTGTGTGAGACAGGTGGATTCCGCTGTGTCCGCTCAGCTCTGCGCTCCCGCAAACGACAGTCCAGGCGGGACACCAAGGAAATCAGATCTTGGAGATCCGCTGGAACGTCTCGTGCAGCTAATTCATCCCGGAGCTGATCCTTTAATCCTCTCAAAAACACCGCCTTGAGAGCCGCCTCGTCCCATCGAGCCTCTGCAGCGAGTGTGTGAAACTCGATGGAATATTCGGCCACACTCCGGTTTCCCTGTTGTAAACCGAGCAGCTGATTCTCGGCGGAGCCAGAATAATTGGGATGATCAAAGACAGCAGAAAAACGCTCAGAGAAGCATTCAAAACGCAGATTGTCATAGTCCACTGAAGAGCTCAAAGCCTCTGCCCAGGTTAAAGCCTTGCCACGGAGCAAACTCAGAACATAATTAATCCGGGTAACATCAGCTGCAAACGAAACAGGACGCTGGCGAAAAACCTTGTTACATTGGAAAAGAAATCCTCTGCATCTCTCCACCTCACCGTGGAATGGCTCAGGGTCGGTGATGGGGAAATCCTGGCGTGGAGTAGGAGAAAAAGCTGGATTGGGAGTGGCAAGAGAAACTGCAGCCGAGGTAGTTAGAGCTGAGATCTGGCAAGCTAACTCAGAGACATGATGAGCCATGGATTGATTGCTCTCGACTAACGCCCGAATGAGCTGGTCGTGTTGACCCAGAAGGGAACCCTGACTAGACAGGGCATGATGGACTGTGGCGGGATCCGCTCCAGTGCCTGCGGGGTTCATTGTTGGCCAGTTCTTCTGTTACGCTTCCCGAGAAGTGACTGGAGATGAGAACCCGCTACGCAAACACTAGACGGAGACAGTGGTGAAGTGTCAAACAATAGTCTTTATTTGACCACGGCACAGGCAAGGTGTAGAGAGGAGCTCAGAGAAGACAGACGTGGAGCTGGATAGCTCAGGGGGAGACGGAGGTGCGGAGATGCACGGAGGGAGCACCGGCGTGGAGAGCCGGAGATCCAGAGCTGGCGAATGTAGACAGGATGAGCTGGTGTGCGTGGAGGCACGGAGGAAACACCGACGAGGAGAGCCGGGAATCCAGAGCTGGCGAACGTAGTCTGGATGAGCTGGTGTGCGTGGAGGCACGGAGGAAACACCGACGAGGAGAGCCGGGAATCCAGAGCTGGCGAACGTAGTCTGGATGAGCTGGTGTGCGTGGAAGCACGGAGGGAACTCAGACGAGGAGTCGGAGGCTGGACGTGGCAAGCAGAGCGGCAGGTGTGTGTAGGTCACTGAAGGATAAACGAAGAACTGGTGAAGTCTGAGGATGGGAACCAGGGTTTTAAGCAGGTGCAGGTGAGTAGTGGCAATCAGTGAGATTTACAACAGCAGTGGAGATGAGTTGGCGGGAATCAGAATGTAGGTCAGCCACGCCCAGCCAGGAAGACAAACAAACATAGAAGTGGCAAAGAAGGAGGAAGTACTGCAGATCCTCACAGTTGTTGCGGCCAGCGCCTTCTCTCCTCCACTAACCCTTCCGTCAATGTCTGTGTATACACAGGCGCCGATACCGTGGGTGCGTCGGGGCCCGAGCACCCACGGAGAATTCTGAGCACCCACATGCGCCAGTCGTGGCCAATTTTACATTGATTTGATATCAAACTCCATGGTTGGTACTGGATTGGATCAACCGGAGGAACTGCACTGCTGTGATTGGTTGTTTCGTTGTCAGTCGCCTGCTTCTAACCCTAACCACCAATCAGAGAGCTCAACCTGGCCTAGCATACACTGCGCGTTCATGTCAGATTAACCGCCAATGTAGACCAAAGCTGTCTGGAAACTTTACAAAAATTTACAAATTTGTGATTAAAAAAACAAAAACATCAAGCGATGCTACGAGTACCTCCAGCAGTGCCCAGTCAACTAATGTTAGTAACAACGGTAACGAAGATAACGTCAACCACAGCAGCGAGGATGTACGAAAAAAGGGACGGTCTTATCAGGCGAGTTGGAAAATAAAATTCCCCTGGATAGCCTATGACGCCACAAAAAACAAGGTATTTTGTGAGGTTTGCACTCCAGCTAAACGCATGAATGCCCCGCTTCCATCAACAACACATGATCAAGAATATTTGAAAGGTTTGGTACAAGATGGCTTGGACTTCCTGAAAGGCGATCAGGGAGAGCACTTGAGAATCATGTTGCCAGACATGACCAAACTAGTTAAACTCACACTGACTGTCCCTGTAACATCCTGCAGTTCAGAAAGGTCATTTTCGGGCCTGCGGCGACTTAAAAACTATCTGAGGTCACAATGGGGCAAGCAAGACTGACCCATGTTGCTGTATTGAACTCTCACAAGGATTTATCACGAAATGGGAATCTGGATTTAATCGCAGATGAATTCATCAAGCGCACGGCTGCGAGGAGTGCCACTTTCCAAATAAAGAAATAGGCTAACGTCAATGGTGAGTGAAATCAAATCCAATTTTGATATTTAGTAGCTGTGTGGGCCTATGTGTTGTTGGTTAATTGACTGTATTTTACTGTGTGGGCTTGTATGCTTTCTTTTTATGTGTAACAACAACATATAGCTGATAACTTATTTGACTGCGGTCTGTGTCTGGGTGGTGTCTAATTTGTGTTGGATTGTGCACTTGGCCTATGTTCATGTGAGCCTTTTCACTAAATAAGCTTGGTGGCATTGATTATTACTTTCCGTGCATTTCATGTTGTGTTTCGTTAGTTAAACCTTTGATCTCCAATCATATTTTTTAAATTATGAATGGCCTTGTCAATCAATCAATGAACGAGTGGAACTGTCAACTGCTTTAATGGCTAAATGGCTTTAAGTGCCACGGGCGCGAGTGCGTGTGTGTCGTGTTCGTTGTTAATTTCCTATGCGCTGAAATGCATGTGTTTCACTACTTATTCTAAATTCACATGGCAGTCATGTAGGCTATGGTTTTTGCATAAGGTTTATCTTGGGAGTCGAGGGTAGGACATTCAAATTTTTAGAGCACCGACCAGCAGTAACATAAATTGGCGCCTATGTGTGTATATGTATATTAGCTGTACTGACGCTCAGATGCCATTGGCTGGCAGATGTGTACTTACCAGTTTGTCATGCATTTCTTTATTACAACAGTACTACAGTATTTGTTTTATCTCCCCCTAAATACAGGTCAATTCTAGTGTTTTAAACAAAAATCCCAGATTTGTTATTGTAAGTGACGCAATTAAAAAAATGTAATCGATTGACACTATATTCCTCGCTGGAAACAGCATACTGCTATAAGAAAAACTGCTTGCAATAAACATGTCATGAATCTGATGTGGCTGTTTGTTATGTCCTTTCTCAAGTTAAAAGAGCTGCCCTTTTTGTGCTGTTATTAGCCTGATTAAAAAAATAAAACTACTTAACCTGCCAACTAAAATGTATATTTCCTTTTCCCAAATTCAGCAAGCTCTTAAACTGGCAATGGGGATTGGCAGCAGCTCTGAGGCTTGTTTATTATCCATTTATTGAAAGTACCTCTGTACTCTTTCCTTGTAATTTTAGGTGTGAAAAAAAAACTGACTAGCATTGATGGAGAAAGATCAGAATGTGACAGAAATACAGATGGAATAAAAGGCAGTTACATAAAAGCTATTTTCCTGCAAGTAAAGGATGTACAACAAGGAGACAGAATGTTGGGAAATAAAAAGGCACTTTCTTATCCAATTATTTGTAAGAAAAATAATGAAACTTTTTAGCATTTATTTGTCTGAACTGCTGCATTCTTTTTCCAGCTGAGTTTTAAATGAAATCGCTTGGTACGAGTCTTTCTTTAATTCACAAAAAATCATCTTGTACCTGTGATTCACAGCGGCTTCCTTATTATGTGAACAAAACCACTCCAGCAGACTTCAAAAAGGAGACACTCAGAGTGATTCTCCCTCTCCAATCATTTACATCTTCTTTCTCTTCAGTTGTAGACGTCTCTATATATCGCACACACAACGCATTACCTTCATTTTCATTACTCAGAGAGCCCTTCAGTGTGTGGGGAGAGAAACAGCTATGGCTTTTCAAGTGTCCATCAGCTGAAATTAGTAGGGGGAGGAGGAGGAGGAGGAGGAGGAGGAGGAAGGATGCAAAGAAAAAATGGAGGGTATAGCCTCAGAAAGTGTTCTGTGTAAATCAACATAAGTGAAAGACACTGAGAGGATGAAGAGGAGAAAAGACAACGTGATAGAGCCACTCAAATATCATTTGGCATCAATCACAGCAAAATAAAAAAGCAGAAGCTGAAGAAAACAAGAGTCCAGGAAGTATGTTAAACATTGTCTGTCTGTTGTTGAAACGTGTGGTAGATTAATACCTTCGTTGAGCTGAAATTGGTTTTGTGACCACTACAGAATCTTACCACGTGGATTATCACGTTTTGGATTGGAAACATGGCAGATTCATATACCTACACACACTCTCTGCCGCCTAATATATTGGGAGTAATTCAATCCCTACAGCAGCAGAGATCTGTCGGGTAATATTTATCTTAAAATTGGAGACACCCTTACATTACATTCCATATAGCTGACTCGTTTATCAAAAGCCACTTAAAATAAATGCAATAAACCATAAGGATACAAACACAGAAAATCAAGAAACGCTTCAATTCAAGTGGCGCAGTGATGAAGTATTCTTGTAGGCCCACCCGGAATTTAGCATCGCAACGAAAAGTAATGGGATTTCGGCATTGGATTTAGGAATATTGTAGAAAATAAGTGTTTCGGCCAACACCCTTTTGTGATACTTAATACGTTTTGTTCAGCAGGATCATCTCCACATATTTACACCACAAAATGCTAACATAATGCTATAGACCGTAATACATCACGGTCACATGGCTGTGCATCACCACTGTTAATTTAAAGGTGGACTTGTGTCGGCGTGATGCTGTTAGTAGTTTATTCAGTCTCTTAGTAAAAATGGGGGGTTACGTATTGTAACCCTAGTTATATAAGCACAGGCAAAGCCCTCTACTGGACTCTATGGGTACTACCTCTCAACCATACTATGCAAGCATTCCCCTACTGAGATATCTATAAACGTAGCCGGCCCCTCGGGGCGGGCCTACCTGAATGCGCGTGCACGCTCACCGTATAAAAGGCGGCCTCGCCTCCTGACTGTCATCCTACACCCTCTTCAGCGAGCAGCATAGGACAGACAGGGCCCCAAGTAGAGGGCTCCGCCTGTGCTTATATTACTAGGGTTACAATACGTAACCCCCCGTTATATCTTACACATGCTCCGCCCTCTACTGGACTCTATGGGTACAGTGGGTGGAGCCCTGATGCCTAAAGGCCCTGTTGTCCAACAACATCGACCCATCACACTGCCCCTGACCGGCTTTTGGTTAACAGCCACTGCACCGCAACTTCTTCTCCTCCGGTTGTGACCGTGGAGAAGTCGGGGCCGCAGCTTACTTGGCTGGTAGAGCACACTCAGACACGCTTACCTCCTGAAGAGTGAAGCATGAAAAATAGTGAGGAAGGCTCTCCCCGCCTGCCTATGGGCAGGCGGGGAGAGCCTTCCAGCCCTGCATGGGGCTTACTGCGCACCATGTTCCCCGGGTCCCTAAGGAGCATGGGAAAACATAAGTGCATTATGTCCAGATACCTACTGACCCACAAGTCTCTCTTGATTGAACTGATGGACAGACTGATATTACATCCATAGAGCCTTTACTACAGATCTTAAAGCAAATGATCTGTTTCTAAACAAAATCACTCTAAATGCATTGATTGCTGCTCTGATTGTCCTACCAATGCCCTTTACGTAAAACCACCATCATTGTCCTGATTGATATAGAAAGGACATCCCAGTATCCTTGAACAAGATACACTGATTAATCTAATGGCACAATCATCAAAGCTGGAGACTCAGAAAGGCCGGAGCAACTACAACAGTCTGATTCTGTTGGAGAATACAGGACTGATTGGCCTGGTACTGCTCCGTTTGTAGAGCATGACATGTTTCCTGCTGCTCTTTCCCTCCACCTTTTCCCTTTTAGCACTAGAGATGTGTGCAGTGTTTTGGTCGAGATGTAACTCAGTTCTGTTGGAAATGCTGACACCTTCCAATCAGTCAGGTAAGACGCATCATGCAGAATGCGGCAGTAGTACGCACCACCAGCTGATCATCCCGCCATCTGACGGCTCATCAGCGGATCAATCAACTGACCTTTAGGATCATCCATCATACTCAGACAAGTCAATTAAGCACTCTTTATAATGTGACAGCTCAAACTCCTCACCACCTGTACACAAGATGCTGCCCAAGCTGTTTCTCAATGTCTTTTCTTTCTTTCATTTTGTGTTCAATTATATATCTATGTTTTCCCATGCTGTTCTTTGGGGATCATCATTTCCACCACATTTAGCTGTACGTCTGTGTAGTACATGGAGTCCTGTTCTTTTTCAAAGTCAATATTCTACTAAAATATTGAGATTGGACACGACTGCAGTGAGGTATGGGGTTTAAACAATGAAGTGAATTAGTTAACTTTAATTAGGGAACATGACCAGGCTGTAAGGGTCCTCTGTGTGCACAAGTATCATTATTAAAAACTGTTAAGGATCATCAATATTAATAATAAAACTATTCATTAAATCAAATAGGGTTGATGATAACAGGCACTACAGTAGGTGCGATCTTTTAAAGGAGAGGTATCATGGCCATTTCCACTGATCATAATTCCATTGTTGAGGTCTACTAGAATAGATTTATATTGTGCATTTTTCCAAACTCACATTGGTTTCTCATACAGCATCTCTGTAAACTACGTGTATTCACTGAATTTCACTATCTGCCTTTAACGTTTAACGGCTCGTTGTAGCTCCAATAGCTCCAGCCCCCACCCTCCCTGTGAGCACAGTGTGCTCTGATTGGTCGGGACGTTGTGAATTGCGCTGAGCTCCGTGGAGGTGTTGTTTCCTTGTTTAGGATACACAGCGAAACACAGCCAAACTCATCCTGAGCACACACAAAGTCACAGCCGAAGTAAAAACAATAAGTGTGGCTTGATATTGAGTAAGAAAAAGGTTGATAAACGCTGTGAGAATGGGTCTGCAGAGAGAATTTCGCTGCGATCCCAACTGTCTGTTATCAGCCTGCAGCCAGGGAGGAGAAATCAGCAGAGCTGTCTGTGTGTGAGGAAGTCCGTGGATTGGTCAATTTCGTTCCTGGCCATTCACACGTCACAGTGCACAGGAAGTAAACAATGGACAATGACGTATCTCCAACGAGGCGTTTTGGGGAGGTATTTTCTGTGTTAGAGTTTTACTCACTACAGGGTGTACTTTGAGGGTTTTGACTCTGCACACCGTTTACATGCATAAAAACCTTCATAACACACAAGGGGACGGGTAATAACCGGAAAAGCATCACATGTGTTCTTTAATAATGATCCAAATAATTATTAATTATATAATTTAACACAATTATCTATGTCAATTAATATGACCTCATTTACACTGAGCCACGTCTTGGGGCACCACCCAGTTACGGAGGGAAATGATAGCCAATTAATGTAGTTTCATCACCATAGTTTCATAAAGAATAATAGACTAGAGGTATTGGATGAATTTGGATTAATAATCAAAGAAATACCAATAAACAAATGACAATGTCAATAGCTAGAATTGGTTGACAGACTTTTTCCCTACATCACTTCATCTTGTCTCCTCATCCCTTCCTATTCAAATTGTGCACTCTTGACTAAATGTCTCCCTCTAGGTACCATCTGGGTAGCCTTTAATCAGTCCGAGCGAAAATGTACTTAGGACAAGTTCTGAGTACTTTTTTCACCAAATCCCCATTTCACATTAATATGCAATTCCTTACTTCCAGGGACACATACAGTATGTCTTTGGCATGTACAATTAAAAGGTCAATTAAAAAAGCAATTCATTCTAAGGAACTTATGGAAATAACCTTTAAGGAGTTCCTACTTTATCCCCTGCTTATGGAATAGCAGTGGAAAAATGGAAGTTCGTAATGAAGCTGGATTCTCTAGAGACAATCCATGTTCAGGGAGGAAATGAGTTCTGCTCTGTTAGAAAGGTCTATAGCGAGGAACTTAAACCTCTTCCTTCCCATGGGAGACGCATTCTTGTATTGGATGGAAATGTATTTAACCTTCTCGCGACCGCTGGCTGCACGACTCTGGGGAAGAAATGCATTGTGGTCGAAGAGTTAAGAAAAAGGCAGATGTGGGTTCAGGGTGTATGGACAATAGTTTTGAATCATTATTGTTTTATTTATTTCCAGCCACCAACACAGTTGTCTCAGTATTATTGTAATAGAAATCACCATGTATTTAGATCAGGGGTCGGCAGTCGGCTCTCGAGCCGCATGCGGCTCTTTAAGCCCTCTACTCTGGCTCCCTTGAGCTTAGACAAAAATAAGAAGGAAATAAAATAAAAATATTTGTAGGACTATTTATATTTTGTGGCACGGTTGAAAATGTTTCGTATCTTGTATTTTGAGGTGATACTGTGACACATAAAATAAAAAAAAAAAATGGTTTTAATTAGGTCAACTAAAATATGCTTCATATCCTGCTACGGTCCCGCACCAGCGCCTTTTCTTGCAGGCGAATAACCTGACCCCCGGCTCGATGAGCGAACTATGGATAAATCAAAGAAAAGAAAAGTATCTGAGGGTTTAATTCTGCGTGGTTAAGAGTTATCTGCTTTCACAGCAAACGATGCTGGCTTACCGGTATGTTTGATATGTGGAGAGAAGTTGTCAAAGGTGCTGCAGCCTTTACGTATTGGAGAAAAAATGTAAATTATTTGAACAAATAACATCAGTTCAAAAACTGAGAAAATCAATGACAAATAACAGTTCAGAAATAGAGAAAATAAAAGTGCAATGGTGTCAATCCTTGCCTCAAATGGGCTGAGTTCCAAAGATATAGAAAAAGGGCCTACTATGCAATTGTGTTATCAATGGGCCAAGGTTAAAATTGTCAAATGTATTTAAATAACGTCACGTTCTACATCTTATAACAAATAACATCAGTCAATAATAACAAATAAAATCAATAACAAATAACATCAGTCAATAATAACAAATAAAATCAATAACAAATAACATCAGTCAATAATAACAAATAACATCAATAACAAATAACATCAGTTCAAAATAGAGAAAATCAATAACAAATCAATACATTCAGGAAATACATTCAGCAATGCAAATGACCAATTGAGTGCATGAGTCTCATCACTGGATTATTAGTGACTGCAATGAGCCTGTTTTGCACTACACATCTTTTCAAAACGCGGTTGCAGGCTTGATAATGCCACTCTCAAGTCGTGCTCAATGTTGAGCCTAGATCTGTATTTTGCCCTCCGTTTCAACTGAAATCCCTCTCACACAAAATACTGACGCTGCCGTTGGTGGGCTGCTGCCGTTGGTGGGCCGCTGGCTCTGGCATAGGTGGGCCGTGGACTTTCACAGCGCCGCTGCACCGGTACCGCAGCTGCCGCCGCAAACACCCGCCGTTGCGAGGCTCCGGCGCAGCGGCGCTGTGAAAGTCCACCACCATTGCGAATCTCCGGCTGTACTACCGCCCGCAAGGACCTAGGTTCGATTCCGGCCTGAGGTCCAAACCATTTATTAAAAAATAATCTCCCGTTCATCGCGTACATTTGCGACCCACCTATCACATCTCTGTGCCCCACCAGTGGGGCGGGCCCCACACTTTGCGAAACGCTGCCGTAAGCCATCAAATGTCGTAAGCGTTGTTGCTGTAAACGTTGTCCGGAAGCAATGAATGGAAACATGTTAGATATATCCTGGTGCAGTGATTGTTCCGTGAAGCACATTAAAGGGGACCTATCATGCAAAATGCACTTTTGTACGTCTTTTATACATGAATATGTGTCCCCGGTGTTCCAGGGAACTCACCAAGTGTCAGAAAACACAACCCTCTCTATTTTCCTCCATACCCAAATCTCTAAAAAAGGGGCTGCAACGGATCTGATAAAAACTGATCCAGATTTGAACACTGTCCTGACGTCAGGACAGTGGCGCTACGGCTATTGGGCCAACTCCACCAATCAGGAGGAGACAGCCACGGCCATTGCCGTTCGAAAGCGCTGGAGACGCTGTAGTATATATGCCAGGCCAGTAGATGGTGCTGTTCTCACAGAATCAGCCCTTGCAAAAACAGAGCTAGAAATTGTCAAATTGAGCAAAATGAGGCATGGCTAAAATGCATGATCTGTTTGGTATTTTGAAAAAAAAAGCATAAATATGCCTTATATAGGTATGGTCCTACACTATATTATTCAAATATAGCATGATAGGTCCACTTTAAAATACACTCCAGATATTCCTTCTGACTCCTAGCTAACGCCTTTAGCTCACCCATTTCATTAGCTAGTTATCTAACATTGTATGATATCTCTTCAGTTTACCCCTGCATCCTATCTGCTTCAGATTTCAGTATGCATAGCCGTTGTTCCGACCACCATGCTAGCCTAATTGAGCGTGATTAGCTGTCCCTGGTGTAAACAAGGCAGCCGCTGCACAACAGGCGTGAATGCAAAACAGCAGCAACTCAACGGTGGGAAAACTAACTAAATCTCTCCGTACTAAAAGGTTTAGTGAGGGCACAGCTTCATACGTTAGTAATATAAGTTACTAATAGCAAAATAACAAGATCAAATAACAAAGCTCAAAGTTGAAAATAGCACAAATCTAGCAGGAGCAACTGTAAAGGCCGCTACACACCCACCTGAGACCAAAGAACGCGTACCGAAGGCGTCCCGACTTTTACGTCAGCTGCGTCGCCTGCGTCGGCTACGCCGGCCGCTATGCCGCCCGCCTACGAACACACCGCAAATACTTCAGTCGACGAGTGGCAATAACTGTCCTTACCAGCAGGCAGCGGTAGTGTGAACAGCCAATCAGAGTGATTGCTTGGGCCGACTTTCTCTGACCTCCCGCGGGAGGTGTGAAAAGGTGCCGTAAAGAGACGACGGTGCAGGACACACCAACCTCAGTAGAGCGCCGCGAATGCCTGACTGCCTCTGACTGCCTCTGACTCCCAAAATTGGGTTGGTGTGTAGCCAGCTTAACACGTTGCATGCATGGATTCCATGAAGAAGAGTACAGATCTCATGTCAATCTTTTGAAGTTCTACTACAGCCTCATTAACAGCATGATGTCCCTATGGGGATTATTGCTCACAGATATTTTATTTCTATTTTAGTTTTAGGAATTGATGGCATAAAGTATCATGCAATTTAATCTTCCAGGCCTGAAAACTCCGGTGTAGTACTTTTTGTGAAACGTTTCGTTTTTCAAATTTACTTCATTACTTCACAAAGTTTTCTGGGGTTTGATCACAAACTTCAGGTCTATTGAACCATAATACTGCAGGAGGACTTGGCAGCAACACAAAATGAAACTTTCCCTGTCAAAACCTTCTCCGGAATAATTCTACAGCCCAATTACATTTTCTCACCACACAACCTAAGGTCCTGGCCCAGCCTGTGAGAGAATAATCTACAGAGTTAATGTATAATTAACTAGAAAGGCCAAAAGATGTATCTGGTTTTCAATTAGACTGTTATCTCCTGAGAACGGATCTAGTATTCAACTTCTTTCTATAGAATGGAGGGCACCGAGGTCAGTGAAATGAACGTCTCCATGTCTGAAGCAATCCCCCGAGAGTATTCATCCTCAGTTATTCACTGAGTTGAATATGACATCTTCCTCATGTTGAAGTTCCTCCAGTATCATCTTTTCTTTACAGTGAAACCCATCCTCGGAGTGCAGTGAATTTACAGTGTATGACACATACCTTGTTTGACAATAGGAAAAATGCAGTTTACTTACATTACATTTTACAAATTATATTGCAACGGAAACATAAAAAAGACAAATGGAAAATAATAGTTGTTTTAAATGTGCTAATATGTCACCAATCAGTAGGTGACTGTATGTAAAAATAGAACCAAGATGAAAGGATTTTTTCTCAATACACATATGAACTTTTTTAAAGCTGCTGAACACCATTGTCTATGTGGCTTTGTGATTATACTCCATCAGAATGACTTGGACTGGCAGTCTGTTAATAACTGCAATGACAATGTTTTACACTTGAACACTTAACATTTTAAATTGACATTTCAGGTTATTTATTTGTACCCATAGGTAGATTTGGCTTGCAGTAAAAAGACAAGGTATCCAATATGACACGCTTTAAACAACACAGACAAAAGGCAAATCTCTAAATTAGTAATCCAGGCTCCAGCACATACAAAAACATCTACAACAAACACAAACAATTTAATAGATAAACAGGGTGTTGCCTCCACAGCATTTGTACAATTACTACAATTTGTTAATCCAAGCGATGGCTGCTGGAACAAAGCTGTTTATATATCACTTTGTTCTACAAGTTGGGACTATTAAAATCTGCCCCAATGGAAAGCTGAAATGTACTTTGTAAAGTGTGGGAATCATCATTTAACGTGGAGTTAGATACCAGTATGATGTGGGTTTAGCTGGGACTCACCAATCAGTCTACTAGACCAGGCAATCGTAGATCATTTGTTCTCTTTTAAGACCAAACTATGAAACTTGAGAAAAATACAGAATGGACTTAATTAAAGCACAATAGAACAAGACCCTCAATGTGGAAATAGGACAGCTTCCTCAAACAAAACAAATGGTGGTGCACCTTTTCTTCACATGGTTTCAAATCCACCAAACTACAGCTGCTGAGGCTTGAGAACAGCCTTTCCTCCTTTGTGCACCAATTTGTTAATTGTTTAACTTTACATACACATTTTAAGGAAACGTGTTATCATTAGTAGGATTGTTGGGATGTTGGATAGGAGGGCGTATTTCTCAAAGAATTACAACATACTGTAGGAACGGAGGCCTGTACTACGAAGCTGGTTCAACCTAACCTGGATATGTTTGAGTTAGCCGGTTGGCCCAATCCAAAACATACGCGCTCTCGCTAAACTGTACTACGACGCTGGATATCAAGTGGATCGCTCAAGCCAGCCGTGTCCTATCTAGTTAGGTGCGCGTTCACATGAAAGGGGTGGTATTTGGAGCATTCGACCAATCTCAAACACGGAGAAGCGTACTGACAGCGCAGCGTCATACTTCCTGAATGAAAAATGAACTTTAATATTAGTCAAATATGAAGAAGTTAAACTTTAAACATCCATGACTTAAACACTTTATCCAGGATAAAAGCCACATAGCTGCACCTGCAAGGTGAATACAGCTGGTAAAAGAAAAAGCGTTTGAATGCGTACATTAACTAAAATTAATTACATTTGACTCGAGTGTTTCGTCAACTTAATGTGTTGCTTAAAATAATACTTCTGCATACAGTATGTGACACTGTGAGTGTTGCACGGCCAGATACGGCTCAAGAAGCTGACTCAAATAAGGAAATATATGATACATTATGATGTGATATGATATGAATGATAATGGGACACATCGACGTCTGCACTCACAGTGCCGCGGACTGTACGTAATGTTACTTTGATCCGGTTACTTATGTTGTGGCAGATATTTAAGTAAGCTTTCTTAACGCTAATGTTATAATAGTCAGATTGCTCTGAAGATAGGAGGGGATATTCTATTAATTTTCACGTTCACACAGTCAGTAGATTTTTGCCGGCCGTCTTTCCTGCAACGGCAGTTTTTCTGTATTTCCTCTATCCTGTAATATGACTTGATAGCTTTAAACTCCGCACACTGAGCTCTGATTGGTCAGCAGGCGGTGCTTTCACTGAGTTGATCTCTTAGCCTGCAACCTAACCTCCTCCCGAGGAGGTTAGCCGCTCAGCATAAGTTACCATGGAGATCTAGCCCGCTAAAAAGAGAACCAGCGTCAGAGTCCTGCACGGGTCTGATTTTCAAGACCCGCTCCCGCCCCGCACCCGCGACATGCAATACCGAACCCGCCCCGCCACCCGCACATATTGCCAATTAGTTCCGCGACACGACCCGTCGGCACAAGATCCGCAACCCGACCCGAACCCGCATATCCTATATGAGCAGTGAAAACGTACAATTATTAACACACGCATATGCATATTTGTCTCAAAAAGCGTGGGATGTTTTCTCCATCTAGGATGACACCAAAAGCCTCCCAGACGTTGGATTTCACTCTTGAGGAACTGTTATTGAAAATGCTGTATTCTCCGCTAGAGAGCTTCACCTCAAACAAAATTATTATTATTTGAATATATTTATTATGCAACACCCGCGACCCGACTCGCATCATCTTTGTTTCACCCAGAACCGAACCCGGAAAAAAGTGTTTGAAAAAATACCACCCGCGAATCACTTCTTTTACCCGCGGGTACCCGACCCGATGCAGGACTCTGGCTTATGTGCTTTCATGATACACTGGTTAGGGTAAATGAGCCAAACATCTTGCTTTTTGTCAATTGTGGGTGAAAATGCCCTCCCTTGACTTTGTGTCATTCGGTTTTGGGCCATGTACCCAAACCAGAAGTTGAACATCCACTACTGTTGCTCCTATTCTTGCACTGTCTAATTACCACCATCTCTTTCTCGATACATACCGTACTATCAGAAGTGATTTTACATTCACAAAACAGTTTTTTAGTAATCCGCTAATTCTCCACTCTCCTATCCACTCGACACAAAAACAAGACGACCCATTTGAGTGCTTAACTATGTTAAGGTTACATCTGCAGCATGCCCCTCAGCCAGGAAAGGGCTAAATAGAAAAGAAAAGGCTTAATTTATTTCAGCAGGTCTATAAAGCAGTTAGTCTGAAGCAAATCCCTTGGCTTGTTTAGCAAACAAATACGATTACTGCACTCAAGTTGGTGTCCAAAGTCCACATCTGATTAATTCTCAATATAAACGTTCTGCTGCACTCATGGTTGTCTCTGATGAATAAAATCTAAGCAGTGAGCATAAAAGTTTTATTGGAGGAAAATGGGTTGGAGGTGAATCAATGCTATCTATCTGTCCGTCTGTCTTTCTGGCTGCCAGTGTCTCATAATTAACCAACAATCCATTGGCTTGTTGATTTGGTATATTGATTCTGATTGGCTTATATCCCACGGGTTTGCTTTAAAAGCTCTTTCTGATTGTCTCGCACTCTCCGTCATCTGATTGGCCTGTCTCGCCTTAACGCTGCAGGCTGATTGGTCCTTTGCAGACAGCCGTCTAAAAGAAGTAAAAATGTTCTTTTGGCCATCTGGTGACTGTGTGTGTGTTTGTGTGTGTATAATATTACAAACTACGACCAGGCCAAACAACAGTAATTCTGACAGTGTGCCCTCACTCAGAAATGTTAGCCCATTTTAGCTCTACACTCAGTCTCACACACAACTCTAAGCCAAAGAAAGGCAGTGGCAAACTAAACACACACAACTCACTATCCAATACGGAAATACAAACTGAAACTACACATTGGATGACCGATCTTTAATAGTATTACCCAGGTCTCCAGACGCACTCCATTTCCACTTTTCATATCAGTGTGAGTCATCCCTAAGCCTGCTAATATTGGTGAGTTAACCCCAGACATAATTCAACTGCCTCGGTTTCACTGGGATCAACAATACAATCTGATACTACTATTATGTATAAGAAAGCACACAGTATTTAATCATATTAATTAGGGATGCTCCGATCGCCAATTTTGGGGCCGATCGCCGGAATCAGTATCGGCCGATACCGATCGCCGATCCGATCGAGTGGGCGGGGCCTAAATGGAAGATTTAAACATCACTTTAAATCTTCCATTTAAAGTGATGTTTAAAACTCAGTTAATGGGGCTCATTCACTGGAGCTTCCACAAACAACAATCAACTTAATCATTACATTCAAATGATGTACATTATTCAAGTTTACATTCACTTTGGATAATAACACGGGAGAAATGAGCGGAAGCGCTCTCTTTTCCTCTCTCCCTCTCTCTCTCCCCCTCTCTCTCCCCCCCTCTCTCCCTCTCCTGACAGCCTGTCAGTATCTCATGCAGCTCACTGATCCAGTAATGAGTGACCCGACAGTGAAGAATAAATATATTTATAACTAGTTTAGCTTGTTCCAGAGGTAGATGAAATAGCTAAGTGTGTTAGGTCTAACTCTTGTGTGTTTCGCTCCGCTCACCGGTCCGTCACAGCGGGTGGAGCTGCAGGATTTTTGCTTCACAGACACGTTGCATACCGCTATTTTACTGTCTTTTTCGGACACCTTAAAATAATGCCAGACCGGTGAAGCCATTTTGGCGAGCTTGTTTTGCCGCACACAGAGAAAAGTGTCATGTATTTTACGTCATGCGATCGGCTCTCGCGATCGGCATGTTTAGAGAGCACCGATCGATGGGTAGAGAGTGAGTATCGGCAGATCTCGATCGGTGACCGATCGATCGGAGCATCCCTAGTATTAATAGAGTGTTTTGGATATTCAATTAATGCAATTATTAAGTGCTGCTGTTAGGGCTGCATGTACATCATTGTGTCATTTAGAATAATTACAGGAAACTTCAAGAACATGGTAAAAACACCAGCTGCAGATAGCAAAACGTTATAAAAATTGTTCAAGTTCTGAGAAATTAGAAGACACACTGTCTAAGGAGTCAATACCAGGAAATGATGTAAATTATGTTATATTTGTGACTACTAAACACTAGGGATGTAACGATACCAAACACTCACGGTACGATAATATCGTGATTAAAAGTCCACGGTACGATATTTATCGCGATATTGAAAAATAAAGAAGAAAAAAATGGTGACTTTTTTTTTTTTACATTATATTTTGCCTTTTTTTTTTCACTTGAATTTTTTTTTCTTTATTGAATAATAAATCTGATTTGTACAGCATTTTAGTAGTATTTTAAAGTGTCAACAATATAATAATCAGACCCTGCAATAAAATAAATCAAGTTTCACTTTAGTTTTTCAAGTAACTCAACTCAAACTCACTAACTCACTCACTCAGCATCATCAGACAGGTTTTTAGGAATATGAGCATGTCCACATTTCCAGGTAGAAGCTGGGATGTTTGGGCGTTTACAATATCCCCTGCTGTGGAAAAAACTCTCTTGCTTGGTACTGATGTTGCTGGGACAGAGAGATATGCTTTGTCCATGGGTGACAGCAGTGGGTAAAACTGTGCATTGTCTCTCCACCACTTCAAAAACAATACAGTGTTTGCCAAGAAGGTGAGGCTTATTGACAGGGCGAGATATACATATACTGTTGGTACTTGTCAATGTCTCTAGGTATGTAAATGTAGCCCTGTAAATACGATGTCCTTTTGTGTTATCTGTTGTTTTATGTTCATGTTGTAACCTACTTGCTGCCATGTTGGACAGGTCTCTCTTGAAAAAGAGATCGATGATCTCAATGGGACCACCTGGTTAAATAAATGTTTAAAAAACAAAATGTGTTTAAAAAAAAAAAAATTATAGTTTTTTTTTAAATCGCGGTAGATTTTGTCAGTCTCACGACGGTATTGAAACCTTTATTTACCGCGATATCGCGATATTCGATATATCGTTACATCCCTACTAAACACTGTGCAAAACTAATATATTATGGCTTTGATTGCAATTAAAGCACGTCAATTTCCCTTTCTTACGTTATCCATAATCTATACAGTGATTCGGTTTTAGGAGACATACTATAACATGACACATTTTATGATCTAAAACAACATTTTACACACAAGCTAGCAAGCAAGATATCCTCTATAATCCTAGCAGCTTGTTTAAGTATTGACGGTAGCTCATTAAAGGGTATAATACCCTACTTCAAATGGTTCTCCTCCTTTTTTATGTCTCCCTCTGAAGTGTTAATTTAAAGTTGCTCAGTTTTTATGGGCTGGTAATTATCTGAGCTAAACTGATCTCATATCAGCTGGGGAAGTGACTTGTGGAGTAAAGACGTCAAGAAACTAAAACTGAGTTTATATTCAGCACTCTAAAATCCACATTTGTTTTGAAAGAACGTCATATAAGAAGCAACAGAAAACAACACAAGCAAGGTATGTGGTTTCAGCATTCAACAGCGTTGAAAGCAACTACCAATTCAACGATAGAAAATAATGCATTCCAACAATTACCTGGCATTCAAGGAACGAGTTTTATTTATAAGATGGTAACCATTTGATGCAGGGGTAAAAAAAAAAGAAGCCTGACAGTCAAGGCGCTGTGCCATTGACAATGTAGCCATTACACATTTTAATCTGAGACTGGGTTTCTGCCAGCAGTGTGTGTGTGTGTGTGTGTGTGTGTGTGTGTGTGTGTGTGTGTGTGTGTGTGTGTGTGTGTGTGTGTGTGTGTGTGTGTGTGTGTGTGTGTGGTGTGTGTGTGTGTGTGTGTGTGTGTGTGTGTGTGTGTGTGTGTGTGTGTGTGTGTGTGTGTGTGTGTGTGTGTGTGTGTGTGTGTGTGTGTGTGTGTGTGTGTGTACCATTCCAATTTAGACATCATTAGATTGTCTGTGATCAACAAAGTCAAAGTTGAAAGTCATCTGTGACTTTGTTTCTGGTGAGTGCCAAAGGGAGGCCGTGTGTGTGTGTGTGTGTGTGTGTGTGTGTGTGTGTGTGTGTGTGTGTGTGTGTGTGTGTGTGTGTGTGTGTGTGTGTGTGTGTGTGTGTGTGTGTGTGTGTGTGTGTGTGTGTGTGTGTGTGTGTGTGTGTGTGTGTGTGTGTTCATGCTTGCAGAGCTCAAAATGTCAACAGCATGGCATGAGGGCACAGACATTGAAAGCTGTTTCTCTAATGCCAGCGAGATGATGCCAAGCCACAGGCTGAGCAAGTGTGTGTGTCTGTGTGTGTGTGCTGTGTAAGAGTTAGAGCAGCTGTTTGAAAGGTCACACTATCCACAGAGGGAGCAGATGAATGGATGATGGCAGGCGGGAGTGAACTGGGGCTGATAAAGAGAGAAAGGGAGAGTTATACTTAGATCACAAGAGAGGAAGAGCCACTAAGTAAAGTTATTGATGAGTCAGCTTCTCTCGTGGTGTTTGTATCTTTTGACTTTGAATTCATTAACAGAAAAAGGGCATCACAAATTCTCATTTTTTTAAGGATCCAAGGAAATTACATATTTGAATCCTACTGCTATGGTTTAATGTGATAAATGTGAAATACATAGTACACAGTTTGATTACAAATGATGTCCTTAAAAAGGAATAGTTTGACATTTTCATTGGCAAGAGTGAGATAAGATAGATACTGATATTGTATTGGTATAGGGAAATCACATTTTCAACAAGCAGCCTATTAGCTTAGCATTAAATCTGGACAGAATGGGAAACAGCTAGCTTAGCTACAACCAGCAGCCTATTAGCTTAGCTTGAGAGTTTTTTCCAGAATATAAAACTCTTGCTTTAATGTTAATTGTGGAGAACATCACCTAATTTTCTTCAAATAAGCAACATACACACAAACATACTTAAAATGTATTCTCAGAATAACAATAAAATACCCTGCTAAGCTGTCTTTCTTGGCCTTGACACAACTTGGACTTGTTCTTAAAGGAGAGGTGTCATGGCCATTTCCACTGATCATAATTCCATTGTTGAGGTCTACTAGAATAGATTTATATTGTGCATTTTTCCAAACTCACATTGGTTTCTCATACAGCATCTCTGTAAACTACGTGTATTCACTGAATTTCACTCTCTGCCTTTAACGGCTCGTTGTAGCTCCAATAGCTCCAGCCCCCACCCTCCCTGTGAGGACAGTGTGCTCTGATTGGTCGGGACGTTGTGAATCGCGCTGAGCTCCGTGGAGGTGTTGTTTCCTTGTTTAGGATACATAGCGAAACACAGCCAAACTCATCCTGAGCACACACAAAGTCACAGCCGAAGTAAAAACAATAAGTGTGGCTTGATATTGAGTAAGAAAAAGGTTGATAAACTCTGTGAGAATGGGTCTGCAGAGAGAATTTTGCCGTGATCCCAACTGTCTGTTATCAGCCTGCAGCCAGGGAGGAGAAATCAGCAGAGCTGCCTGCTCCCTGCACACAGGTGTGTGTGTGAGGAAGTCCGTGGATTGGTCAATTTGGACCAGTCAGCGGGGGCTTAACGTAACAGCTCCGCGGACGTAACGTAACGGCTCCACGGATTGGTCCATTTTGTTCCGGGTACGGCTTGACATCATGCCGTACCCGGAAGAATCAAATGGACAATGACGTATCTCCAACGTGGCGTTTTGGGGAGGTATTTTCTGTGTTTTACTCGCTACAGGGTGTACTTTGAGGGTTTTGACTTTGCACACCGTTTACATGCATACAAACCTTCATAACACACAAGGGGACGGGTAATAACCGGAAAAGCATGACACCTCTCCTTTAACATGGATGTAATTTTTATTTTATTTGAATAAATAAGCAAAGATACTAATATTTTGGGATATATGACAGATCTTCCTTCCAAGTATTTCAAGAAGCTTTGTAATGCTATAGGCTTCCTGCAAAACTAGTCAAGTATATCCCAGTCCCACAATGCTCTGGGGATGCCAACATCATCTCAAGTGTTGTTCTAACTTTAATCTTGTACTGTTTGTCTGGTTATTTCATAATGTCTTATTACATAATGAGTTGTTACAGAATATATGATTACAGTAGTCACATTCTAAGGGTGTGCCAATCAAGTGAGAATGTAGAGGTTGCTTTTTCTAAATCTTGGTAACTTCTTTTTCTTTGGAATAATCCAGGGAGTAGAAGTTATATTCCTCTTCTAAACTGGGCTATTTTCAGCTGTGAAACAGTGTCAAGTAAGGCCCTAAGCAGGTGTGTTTTATACACCTGACAAGGTTAAAGAAACGTGAGGCAATATAATTCCTTCCTGACCCAAAACGGAGAGAATCTCCAGAGTAATGCCACCCTCAGTCCAGTAAAGAAGTGTGCCTGTTTACACACATGCATACTTTTTCCTGCACATTTAAACCCTCATGTCCTCTTGAATGCTGCACTTACACCAGGTGGTCTTAATTACATTTTCTATAATTACTGGCCCATTTGTAAACCCCTGTATTGCTCGAATATATTAGAGAAATCACCCCATAAAAAATGTATGAGAGTAATGATATTACATGAGCAGCTCCACAGTGGTACATTTACATGATAAACAACGTACGGCAAAACAAGTTGTTATTTATCAGCAGAGGCTGGTTAATAATATGGGCGTTTTCATTTGAACCGATTACCTTAGAGATTTGATTAGAATTACAAACTTATTATATCCTTATTAATCTAATCAACTCAAATTAAAATACTTTATTAATTCGAGGGGGAATTGGATTTCATGGCAGTGGCACCATATTAGAATAAAATAAATAAATATTGATATTGTTATAAGAAATTGAAGGGGAAATGTGCAATGAAAGTCCTTGTAGTCACTGGAACACTGTGTCTCACAGTGACTACAGCACAGAGACCCTCTGAAGACTCATGATGAAGACATGATGAAGACTCAGGCTCACTTTGAAGACATGATGAAGACTCAGGCTCATGATGAAGACTCAGGCTCATGCTGAAGACATGATGAAGACTCAGGCTCATGATGAAGACTCAGGCTTGTGGGGAAGACATGATGAAGACTCAGGCTCATGGTGAAGACATGATGAAGACGCTGGCTCATGGTGAAGACATGATGAAGACGCTGGCTCATGGTGAAGACATGATGAAGACTCAGGCTCATGATGAAGACTCAGGCTCATGGTGAAGACATGATGAAGACTCAGGCTCACTTTGAAGACATGATGAAGACTCAGGCTCATGCTGAAGACATGATGAAGACTCAGGCTCACTTTGAAGACATGATGAAGACTCAGGCTCATGATGAAGACTCAGGCTCATGCTGAAGACATGATGAAGACTCAGGCTCATGATGAAGACTCAGGCTCATGCTGAAGACATGATGAAGACTCAGGCTCATGATGAAGACTCAGGCTTGTGGGGAAGACATGATGAAGACTCAGGCTCATGGTGAAGACATGATGAAGACGCTGGCTCATGGTGAAGACATGATGAAGACGCTGGCTCATGGTGAAGACATGATGAAGACTCAGGCTCATGATGAAGACTCAGGCTCATGGTGAAGACTCAGGCTCATGCTGAAGACATGATGAAGACTCAGGCTCATGATGAAGACTCAGGCTTGTGGGGAAGACATGATGAAGACTCAGGCTCATGGTGAAGACATGATGAAGACGCTGGCTCATGGTGAAGACATGATGAAGACGCTGGCTCATGGTGAAGACATGATGAAGACTCAGGCTCATGATGAAGACTCAGGCTCATGGTGAAGACATGATGAAGACTCAGGCTCACTTTGAAGACATGATGAAGACTCAGGCTCATGCTGAAGACATGATGAAGACTCAGGCTCACTTTGAAGACATGATGAAGACTCAGGCTCATGATGAAGACTCAGGCTCATGCTGAAGACATGATGAAGACTCAGGCTCATGATGAAGACTCAGGCTCATGCTGAAGACATGATGAAGACTCAGGCTCATGATGAAGACTCAGGCTTGTGGGGAAGACATGATGAAGACTCAGGCTCATGGTGAAGACATGATGAAGACGCTGGCTCATGGTGAAGACATGATGAAGACGCTGGCTCATGGTGAAGACATGATGAAGACTCAGGCTCATGATGAAGACTCAGGCTCATGGTGAAGACATGATGAAGACTCAGGCTCATGGTGAAGACATGATGAAGACGCTGGCTCATGGTGAAGACATGATGAAGACTCAGGCTCATGGTGAAGACATGATGAAGACGCTGGCTCATGGTGAAGACATGATGAAGACTCAGGCTCATGGTGAAGACATGATGAAGACGCTGGCTCATGGTGAAGACATGATGAAGACGCTGGCTCATGGTGAAGACATGATGAAGACTCAGGCTCATGATGAAGACTCAGGCTCATGGTGAAGACATGATGAAGACTCAGGCTCACTTTGAAGACATGATGAAGACTCAGGCTCATGCTGAAGACATGATGGAGACTCAGGCTCACTTTGAAGACATGATGAAGACTCAGGCTCATGATGAAGACTCAGGCTCATGCTGAAGACATGATGAAGACTCAGGCTCATGATGAAGACAGGCTCATGCTGAAGACATGATGAAGACTCAGGCTCATGATGAAGACTCAGGCTTGTGGGGAAGACATGATGAAGACTCAGGCTCATGGTGAAGACATGATGAAGACGCTGGCTCATGGTGAAGACATAATGAAGACGCTGACTCATGGTGAAGACATGATGAAGACTCAGGCTCATGATGAAGACTCAGGCTCATGGTGAAGACATGATGAAGACGCTGGCTCATGGTGAAGACATGATGAAGACTCAGGCTCATGGTGAAGACATGATGAAGACGCTGGCTCATGGTGAAGACATGATGAAGACTCAGGCTCATGGTGAAGACATGATGAAGACGCTGGCTCATGGTGAAGACATGATGAAGACTCAGGCTCATGGTGAAGACATGATGAAGACGCTGGCTCATGGTGAAGACATGATGAAGACTCAGGCTCATGGTGAAGACATGATGAAGACTCAAGCTCATGGTGAAGACATGATGAAGACTCAGGCTCATGGTGAAGACATGATGAAGACGCTGGCTCATGGTGAAGTCATGATGAAAACTCAGGCCCATGGTGAAGACATGATGAAGACGCTGGCTTGTGGGGAAGACATGATGAAGACTCAGGCTCATGGTGAAGACATGATGAAGACTCAGGCTCATGATGAAGACATGATGAAGACTCGGGCTCATGGTGAAGACATGATGAAGACTCAGGCTCATGATGAAGACATGATGAAGACTCAGGCTCATGATGAAGACATGATGAAGACTCGGGCTCATGGTGAAGACATGATGAAGACTCAGGCTCATGGTGAAGACATGATGAAGACTCAGGCTCATGGTGAAGACATGATGAAGACTCAGGCTCATGGTGAAGACATGATGAAGACTCAGGCTCATGATGAAGACATGATGAAGACTCAGGCTTGTGCGGAAGATATGATGAAGACTCGGGCTCATGGTGAAGACATGATGAAGACTCGGGCTCATGGTGAAGACATGATGAAGAATCAGGCTCATGCTGAAGACATAATGAAGACTCAGGCTCATGGTGAAGACATGGTGAAGACATGATGAAGACGCTGGCTTGTGAGGAAGACATGATGAAGACTCAGACTCATGATGAAGACATGATGACACTTGACTTCTAGCTAATGTGACGACCCCTCCACACCACTAGGCGTTCCGTGGTCTCTCTCTCTCTTGTTTGCAGGTTCCAGTCCTGTGGGTGATCATGGACTGACGAGCTGCACGTGGGCAGCTCCTATAAGACAGCCCATCGTGTTTCTGGAGGGCCCTCTCATTCCTCTGGGCACTCTCTCCGTGCCAGCCTCGGGGGACCTGCTGCTGGCTTTTGTTCATTTATTGTTAACATCAATAAATCATTGTTAATTGGTCACACCTCGTCTCGACTCTCCAGTTTATGTTATAGCCCCAGAGCCGGGCCGTAACACTAATGTGTTAGCTAGGAGTTCATAAGGTCAATTTGATTAGCCAGTGACCTTATGTTGCCCATGATTATCAATAGGATGGTGAGCATCCCCTTCCGTTATGTTCATTACTTGATACTATAATCCTAAACCAAATAGGCGTTTTCAGCATTACAGAGAAACTACTGGCCCCAATTTTCATGAAACTTGGGGTGAATACAAACAAACTACAAAGCAGCCAGGATAGGTGTTTCCCTTGCTTTGACTTTACACTAAGCGCATCCAGCTCGCATGATCTCGGTACAATGATACAGATCCATTTTCCCCTTTGCACTACCCCTTTATAAAGATAGTGAATTATAGTGGAAGTTACATTTAGCAACCTCAATTGTGTGAATTATAAAGATAACCTTAAAATGTCAATGTAATCATTTATGGGAGTATTCTTTTTTTTTTTTTATCATTTTAAGGTCTCATTAGTCATATAGGGTAGAACGTTTTTCCTTAAAGATGTAACACACATGGTGAAGAAATCGAGCATAGGGAAATGTGAAATGTTAATTGTCCCTTTAAACTGAACTCATTTGATGAACCTGTAACTCACATCGTGACATTCTGTGAAGGTTTACATTCTATATATATCTTCTTGGCATTTACTCTCAATCGTGTGACATTTAGGGATTCAAGTTTTATAAAAGGTCTCAACTTGTGTTATTCTGAATGCCTATATGCTCTGCTTAGCAGAGAATGTATCTGCCACAAGATGCAGCACTTGTTGTTGTTACTCTCTCATTCCTTAATAGAGTGGTGTATTGATCACATATTCTTGTAGGCCTACATGGAAGGTTGCATCCCAATGCCTTCGACAAAAATCCACACGATTTGTGGCATATATGTTTATGATACTAACATGTTTTGTTCAGTAGGATAATACATATTATTGCCAGAGATAAAAAGCTAATGTTAGGCTAAATGAACCATTTCACCGTAATATGGCTCCGCATCACCACCGCTAAGCCAAAGGTGGTTAATGTCCAGTGTGATGGCGTTTAGCAGTCCCATTAGGTCACCCGTTATCAACCACTGTTTTTATGACACATAGAAGCTTGGACAAGTAGGGATATTTCAAAAGTGACAGATTTTATGACATATTACAAAATGTGAAAATCTCAGCTTGACCACAGACCTTATTTCAGGCATCTCACCAAAAACAAAACAAAAATAGAATTTGAGCCAAGGGAACTGGAAGTGGTTAAATGCTTACTAATTTCTGGGTTTAAGGACACATTCCTGCACTAATAATGTCTGAAATATACTGAACCTTATATTGAAGTCAGAATATTAACTGTTGAACCTTTGAGTAGCCTGGAGTTGCTGCGGCTGAATCCACATCGCCTCTGATCTGCGGATCATAGTAAGCGACTGTGAGTAATCCTATGTATACACCGAGGACTGCGGGGCCCTGCGGTGCCGTGTGCCTTCCCTTCACATCACACAGCTCCAAGTGCTCAGGAGACATCAGACTGACAAGTGTTACCACAGCGCTTGGGGTTTTACTCTAAGTTTCATGTCGGATTTCAGACGGAGCGGTTCAAAGGTGCCGCGCCCAGATGCGGCCGTCACCTCAGGTGGAAAGCCTGTCGCCATTTACAGTGCCCGCAAATGCCAGTGAAATGCCACCAAACACGAGACGTTTAATGTGAGTGTGTGTGTGCTGGTGTGTGTGTAAGGGAATGTTTACAGACTTGTATTGAAGCATTTGTGGATTGTCTAGTACTAATCTCTGTGTGTTGATTTGTTTCTCGACTGATCCATCGATAAAGTCTGTCTGATTTCTGTGCTAATCCCCATATTACACACACACACACAGGCACACACACACAGATTCCTTTGTAGATTTATCTCGCTGATAAACAATAAAACTGCTTAAACAGACGATTTAACTCGTACGCCGACACACAAACACCATCATCCGCTATCATCATCACGGTGACATACAGAGACAATAGGTATCTCCTGGTTGCTATGGAAACAGCCAGGTGATAATTCATATATGAAGGTTATCGCCTTTCCTCTCTCCCTCTTCTCGTTCATTTGAATTCCCTTTCACCTCTTCTTCATTCTCCAATTCTGATTTCCTTTCCCTTTATCTAATCTCTTCTTCTGGGCTCGTTTTTTGCTTCCTCTTTCTCTTACTTTTCTTCGGTTGCCATTCCCTTTTCCTTACCTCCTTCCTCCGTTTTATTATAATTCATTTCTGACCCATCAACACTTTAAATCTCTCCTTTTCACTTTACCTCCTACGTGTGCCCTTTGCTCGCCTCCTTGCTCCCTTCCTCCTGACTTACAATTTCCATATTTTCTCATATTCCTCCTCTTTCCCTCCTTGTTTGTCCACTTATCTTTTCCTCTCCTGTCTCCTTCACTTCTCTCCTCCCTTCTGTTATTATCAACATCCTCTCCTTGCTCCTTTTCCTATTGTTTCTCCCCTCCTCTCCTCTCCTTCTTCTCTCGGTTTATCCGCAATAATCCAGTTTATTTGTGTTTTCCCATTCCAAATACTGTCGCCTTGCATTACCTCAGAGCTTCTACTGGCCGTCCCCGAGGGTTATTTATGTTCTCGTCTCTATATGTGCTTGCTCTTTCCTCCTGCCACCACACGCTCAAAGAGCAGCAAAGGACTTAACATTCAGGCCCTCCAGGCATTTGGTCCTGGATATATGTGGAAGAATATTGTTTCTTAAATCTATTTTCCATCTGTTTTTATTTCATTCCTTAGGAGATGGGATTGAACATAAGCTCAACATTTACGCCCGGAGGCATTTTTAAGGGTTGTTTTCAGATATTGGATGGATATTGTGGTCTTTTTTCTTTGTTTGGGACGATGCTCTTCTGGCATCCTACCCTCTGGTCCTTGTGTAATGGAATAACAGCAGTCATAGTCAATATAGCCTGTCTTGTAGGCCAGTAGCTGCTGCTTCTCTTCCAAATATCCTTTCAGGACTTGTGTTTGTGAACGCTTTGTATTAAACTCATCTTGTATTGTTTGTTTCACTGGTGTCGTGAAGTTTCTTTGGTCCTGCAGGGTTGGGAATAAAAAAAGAGAAAAATCAGGCTGATACCGTTCACATAATTCACCAACACAGTGTCGTGCACATCCAAATGATAAAGGTTTCTAATCAATTATTTATTTCATTCAAAAAGGTGGAAGAAGATCTTTTACTTCTGCTGCAACTCTTACTACTATTTGTGAATCCAAGCTGAAGACTTTTCTTTTTGCCGCTGCTTTTCATATCTTACACATCACTTTTATTCATAATAATAATAATACAAAATAATAAAGCTTTAGTTGTAAAGCACTTTTCATGCAGCAGGTGCAGCTCAAAGTGCTTTACAAAATGGCACACATTACAAAATAAAACAAAGTACGAGAAATTCCCCTCAGATCAGATAGTCATGTATTTTATACCTGTTTTTCTATATTAGCTTGTCTTATGTCTATTTTATTCTCTTTCATTTGTAATGACTGTTATAATGTGTTTCCACTGCACTTCTTCTTTATGCTCTTAATGTTTTTCTTTTTTGTAAAGCACTTTGAATTACCTTGTGTTAAAAGGTGCTATATAAATAAACTTGCCTCGCCTCAAGCGAAAGTAGAAATACTACATTGTAAAAATACTCTGTTACAAACTAAATTCATTCAAAATCTTACCTAAGTAATATTACAAGTATTGGCATCAAAATATACTCAAAGCTGCCCTTTTGGATCCTAAAAATGTCGGATTCAGCATCTGCAATTATTCTTTAAACCATTTCAAAAGTGTCCAAATCAGTCAAGCCATTTCTGAACCATTGTACATATTTGTTATAATGCTAATTGATGGTAATCAACACAACTTATGCTCATGTGAACATTGCCCAACATGTGTAAGACAGTTAGCATCTGGCAGTTTCTATGTGCTGGGGACCCGTACTATTCTTTTCTAACACAAAACTTTGGTGTACTCAACATTTCAGGGTTTACTATGATGGCAAGTAGACTTAGTGTGTGTTCATGGAGAAAAAAGAATGTCAAACAAATATATAGTAGCACAACAGATGATTACAATCCAGGGGGGCGATGGTAGTTTGTCACACAACAGTGGAGATACATTTTGGTGGATGCTCTACCCAGCGCCCTATAGACTACATCACTGAATCAAGTTAAACTAGGGTCAAGTCTTGCAAGCCAAGTTTTGCTTGCCGACTTAGTGTATCCTTTTTGTGCTACTGCGACATATAAAGTATCAAAACTCAAAAAGATACATACAATGAGAAAAGAGTTTCCTAGAGTTTCCTGTCGTTGCCCGAGAAGACTGTTATAATAATACTGTAATAAAATACTGTACTTTTTACTCGCAGTGTTTCATCAAAATAAGGATGTGTGTACGGTAACTCTGTTATCAAAATATATTACATATCTGGCCTTGATATTAATCCTTTTTGATTTTGTATGTGATGAAGTTTTAAAAAATGGTTTCTTTAGTGTCTAGCCCTAACTGTTTCCTGTCTGTCCGATTTTCAATTTGATTCAGGAACTATTTTTAATGGGATTTCAGATACATTGCTCTCTTGATTTAATAAGTCCATCTTGGATCATTCAAAGTAGGCTTGATTTGAATAGGAAAATCACTGTTTTAAATCCGGCCCTATTGTGAATTGTGTGCTATTTTATTGCCTGGTATAAAAACAGACTTCCTTGTATTAACAATACAATAACAGTATATTCGAAACCACTATGTGCAGAATGAGTGTAGGGGTTCCAAAGGCAGGAGGCGAAGATGGAAAAATGATGTTGTTTTCATGAGAGAAGATGACAAACAAATGAAGAGAAAACTATTTCTGATTCCGTCTTTACCCGAGACGAACATCCGAGTTTTCCCCTTTCAACACATTTGATCAAATTCCGTCATTTACTGCTGTCTGCCAAATTCCCACTGTGGATTATTCATCTGCCTGTAGTTATGTTAGCCATCTTCTGACGCCGGAGAAGATTGAATTCCGGATCCCGTGATTGCCTCTTCTTTTTTTTTACTTCTGCACTACGGATCGAGAAAAGTCACCGAGGGCAAACCCAGAAATTAAAGTTCCAACAGAGGAGATTCAATATAATGTTGTTCCGTTCGCTCTGTCATAGTCATATTTCATTTAAATCATTCACACACATGCTGATTCATTGATTATATCTTGTCTCCTGCAGTCATGTTTCAGTCAAATGTTCCTTCTGTAATAGTGCAGCTGGCCTACTTATGGCCTGATTGAAACCTAATGAAATCTTTTAATGAGCAGTCTCTGTGTGACAGCCTCTGGAGGGCCGGGCTGAATGTGTGTCTGTTCGGGCACGCTGCAACAAATGTTATTCGTGCAGCTGAGAGCGTAGTGCCTAAATGTGTGTGTGTGTGTGTGTGTGTGTGAGCATCCAGTGTCTTCACAAAAGAAAAACACACATTTCTGTCACCGAGACCTAGGAGGGTTTCCGGGAAAACATAACACACCCAAGACAGTATTAGCTCATCTTTAAGTGAACCCCAGAATAATTAAAATGTGCTTTTATTCCCGTAATTTTTATTATATTGAAAATCATGGGTGATCTCCAGGATTGAAGCTGTCGATTGTGAGAATTAAATTGACTTGGTTTGGACTGTTACACAGAATAGTTGAAAGTTGTAACACAAACAGATGATCATCATGATGATCTGAAAATGAGCTGATCAGATTTTGGCAATTTTTGTGTTGTGCAACCATTATTATGATTATTAGTTGGCTAAAATACAGGCAATTTCCCTTAAAACGTGAGATTTAGTTCCCAGCTTAGTTGGCCTCAAAACACAAAAACCTAGAGAAAATAGTTGCCTAAGTTTTTCATTTTCAAGAAAATTGGCCATTCAATAGTGTTTTTATTTGTTAGACAGTGTATAGATTTTTTATCTTCATGGTCATCTGTATATTTTTCTCACTCTCTAATGCTGGTTTATTTCAATTTTGAGAAGTTTTGAAGTTTCTATTTTAGAATTGTTTATTTCTACACTTTAGACCGCGGCGGTAGTGTGTATTCTTAATTCAAAAGAGGCAACCGGAAGACAGACTGCGTGATATATACAAACAACAAATAGCGTGCGTTCCATTTTCACTCTCGTCCATCACAGACTGTTTCACATAACGACTTATAATCGAAAACATGTTTAGTGCGGTACTGGAAAATGAAAAATAATAGCCGTCTGTGGGTGTTTCTCAATCGCGAGTACGCTTGCTTGGTAGCACATGTCTGCCGAGCATCTTGCTTCAGAATCGAGTCAAGAATACTTCCTGGCATTCGGAAAACGAAGAGTGGAACACGCTAGCAAGTGTGCAGGTGTGCGTCATATGAGAGGCGCCCCGCCTTACATCTTCCGCCACAGATTTGGGGAAATTGGTCCGTGCGCAAAGTATTGTGGGGATTTTAAGACCGCGGAGTCTACTCATGTGCAGACTCGATATTTCTCCAAACGGAGTACGCCGGGCTCGGTAGATTTCCAAGTATGCTGGAGATTGGAACAGTACTTCGGCGGCACTCGATGACGTAGTATGCTTGAAATAGTGGCTCTGAAGCAGCTTTACTCGCGATTGAGAAACACCCTGTGTGTGCCTTCTTCACTTCCGTTTCGCTTCTCATGCACTGATTCGCTAAGCTGAACAGCCAATCAGAGTGATTTCTTTTGCCGACAGCCTCCCGATTCAACATGTTGAATCGGGAGCGGAAGGTGTCGGCGGACACGACGGTGCTGGACACACCAATCTGAGTAGGGCGACAGGACGCTCATCGACGGCCAGACATCTATCGACGGCCGATTTCGTGACGTGAGGCGACACAACAATCGTGTTCTTTGGTGTCCGTTTGGTGTGTCAGGGCCTTAAAATGTGTCCTCCCATCACCCCCCCCCCCCCCCTCCCCCTCCCCCCTCCTGCATGTCATTTGAGATTTTTGAAATGTTTTCTCTGTCTCTTCTTCCCTCATGGAGAGCAAGAGCACATAAGTAAAGAAGGTCTTATCCCCACGTGGTGACGAGTAGATAAGAATAGGAATTACAGAGGCATTCACTGGAGAGAAGGGGAGATGTGGAGTAAAAAGAGAGGGATTGAGTGATCCAGACAGAAGAAGAAGAAGGTGAGATAGATAAAGGAAAAAGAGGTGGAGGGGACACAAAGAAAGGGATATTCAAGCTGTGCCGTGCCGCTTTGGGCTCGCTTGTGAATTTATTTGGTATTTTTCGTCGCGCAGCCTGAACTTTACGGAAGCGTGACAACGGGGGGACTTCTTAGACGGTTCATCCGAGGACAGGGCCAATCCTTTCTCCCTCTAGGCCCATCTAAGCACAGCGTATACAGGATCTGATGAAATGTCCCCTCATGCAATAACTAGAAAATGTCACAGGCAGAAAATAAAAACAAGGCCAATCTTCTCCGCCGTCCCTGTAGCCTCTAATGGTTATGCAATGCCTGCTACATCATTATACGTGTCTATAAATGGGTAGAAGATGTAAATTCACTTAAATTATATTTGATACATTTATTTTCTCCAAAGGGACATTTGGTTTTGGAGAGGCAGTGATGGGGTTGGGTTTAGGGATTAGAAATCTGAGGGTTCTCCAACAAACTAAGCTTTAGTGTAGGGTTGCACAGTGTTTTCGTGGCCAATAATTACAGCTTCTCATGACTGATACGCGTAATATGGCTGGTGATTTCATATGTATAAAATAAATTCATAACCTGTAGTTTATTCTCACCAGGACATGTGGCGAAGGCGGATTGAGAAGATGGATGATGTCATATTCCTGAGCTAAACAAACGTAACTATCATCAATATTGTTAACCAACAAAAATTAGCAAAAGGTCTGACTATAAATGTTATTTTTTTTTCGATTTATATAAATGCTGTTAATGGATTACAAATTTTATTTACGTCAATCACAACAATAATCTGTGATACAAGCATCTTAACGAGTGGCGTATAACGAATTACATGATAAACTGGTACCAATAATCAGAGTTGTTTTCTTTATTTTATTATAACATGATTCCTGCATTATTGGCCTGAAGTTTGACAACTTTTGTCAAGGATTAGGTGTGCCGTTGCTCATATGCTTACTGACATCCAGTGGTCTCCAGTGCCATACATGAAGCGTGTGCCAGTTTCTCAGCTTTCTTAGCCTTTTTTACTGCCATACAATTTATGCCAAACATCCGCACTGGTATTACTGGAGCAACTTTGTCAAAGTTTCCCATATTAAATCACGTGCTTCAACGTTCAGAGCCCTAATTAAAATACATTACAAAATAACTTAATTGCAAATTGCAGTAGGGTTGTTTTCCTGTAAAACTGAAAAACATCCAAACTGGTAACAACATACTGTACTTGGCTCTCTTGTCAGCATGATGCCCTTGTCCCTTCTTGGTGGTTTTGGCGAATCGCAAACCAACTTTAGGAGTGTCTTGACATAGCCTTTTGAATGAAGGTATATTCTGTTAACTCTTCCTGCCTCCTGCATCTTGGTCCAGCCTGCTCAGTCTTATCGTTGACTTGAGTGCAGTACTGTGCTTGAAGTGAACTCTAGCCACTTACCAAAAAGAACAAAAGGATATTACACAGATATATTGCTTATATAACAGGGAACAATGCACTCGGACAGCAAGCTGTGCTATAATGCCTTATTAATATTTCATATGTGTGCTGGGGCTCAGCTGACCCGGGCACCCAACTGTATGACTGACCATTGTAAATATATTCTGTTCCCATCCGGACAAAGAATGACAGAAATAGAAGCAAGGCTCTCATCCATTATTCCACACAACTCAAACCAACACAAACTCAAGGGGGCACTTAAGCAGGCTGTTAGAGTGGTGTCTGGTTGATGACAGTTGCACTATGAGATACCATCAGAGATGATTTAGAGCAGGGGTGGGCATTTTACGGCCCGCGGGCCACATCCGGCCCGTTGGCCGGCCTTGGCCGGCCCGTGTGAGGTTGATCATAAATTATAACATAATGAAAAAAAACAGCAACCTTTTCAAAATAAAAGCAACACAGCTGTATTGCTTGCATGGCGTAAATACTTTTCTAACTGTGTTGCTTTTATTTTGAAAAGGAAACTGCTGTTTTTTTTATTTATTTACGTAAACGCTTATGCCGTGAACAGCTACGAGTGATGCTGGCCGGCTAGTCCTCGAAATGTCCGCTAAGGGCAAAAAAAGAAAGATCGATACTGAATGCCGCGTTTTCAACAAGACATGGACCGCTAAGTATTTATTTACAGAAGTGAAAGGTAAAGCTGTGTGTTTAGTTTGTGGTGCGCAGGTCGCTGTGTTCAAGGAGTACAATTTGAGTCGCCACTATGCTACCAAACACGCAGATAAATACAAGAACCTGTCTGAGGAAGAGCGGGCAAAGGGGTCGGATGCTTTGCTAGCTAAGCTGCAAAGCCAACAACACATTTTCACAAAACATTCCACATCCAGAGATGCAGCTGTCAAGACGAGTTATGTCTTAAAAGTTAACCGTTTTCGGACGAAGAGTTCATTAAGGAGTGTTTGTTGGACACTAATATGCCCGGAGAAAAAGGAGGCATTTGAGAAAGTGCCGCTCTCCTGACGCACTGTTACGAGGAGAATTGAGGACATCGCGGGAAATCTGGAGCTTCAGCTGCAGAACAGAGCGGTCAACTTTGACTTTTTGACGTGCTCAGAAGATGATGGTCCTCTTTGGATCTACCTACATATGTGAACAGACATTCTCAGTGATGAAGTTCAACAAATCCAGATACAGATCCTCTATCACTGATGATCACCTCTCAGCTGTCCTTCGCATATCCACCTCAGACATTGAACCAGATTTCCGTGCACTTGTTCAAGCCCAAGACAGACTGGATTTTTCTCACTGAACAAGTAAAATTAACTGAAAAACAAAAATCAAAAGCACTAATTTCTTTTTGTATAAAGCTGATTCATTTCTTATCTTTAACATACTGTAAAACACCTTTTCAGCATTGGTATATTGAGCAGAATTAAGTTCAACTTATTTTTGATTCGGCCCCCCAACACAGCTCGAGTTTCTGAAGTGGCCCCTTGTAAAAAATAATTGCCCACCCCTGATTTAGAGGGATGATTAAAGTGTTTATTGGATATGAAATGTAAGTGGACACCTGCTAGCCAATCTGTGTTCAGATTGAACAGCACTGAAATAAAAACCACAAGGGGCTGGTTTGTATGTTGCTGCAGTTACATGTTGAATAATAATAATAATAATAATAATAATAATAATAATACCCAGATTGAGTAATGCATCACCCTTGGGCTTGAAAACCTCACACAATGCTTTATAATACTGTTGGAAAGAAATATAACAGCCACAATCCTCTCATTGATGGTTATAAAAATACAAAAGACATTTAAAAACTTGCACTACAAAGTAAGAAACACTTGAATATTAAATTAGTTTATGTAGTATATTTTGGTTACAAATAGTTGCCAGATGGCTCTGCATGTTTTTGTTTTGTGATGGCATATATGCTACGTCGAGGCACTGATCTCTACATTAACAACAAGCTCTTAAGCCAGGGCATATTAGCCACTCTTTGACCACCCTACATGAGGCTATATTCCAATGTCCAAACATTTCTAAAAGAGTGTAAGTCAAATAGTCCATCTTCAAAAGAATGAGACGCAGTAAAAAGAAGGCCAGACAGGTATATATAACAAAAGTGAGCTTTTATTTAACGAAAAGTGATAGAAAAAATGGGGACCAGGCAAGGTTAAACAAGTTTGCCATTTTCATAAATCTCCAGTTCAAATAAACAGCCAGTTCTCAACTTGGGAGTGAATGTGTAGACTCGATGTCATGGTCTATAGAAGAAACAGAGAGAACTAAGACTCTTATGTAATATCATTAATCATTAAACCCCTGGTGTTAATATTTCCACGTGTTCCATTCTGTGTCTCTGAACATCAGAGAAACCAGATAACACACAGGTGATTATGTGTTGTTCATGGGTTCAGTGCACCAGCAGATTGTTCCACAATGTTCTGTACTCCAGTATCTTTGAGATCCTGCGTAGATTAGTGCAAGCTATCTGAGCTGATCTGCTTTGTTTCAACTCTGGATAAGACTATTTTAGGTCACAGCCGCAGAGCAGGCAGCATAACTGATGCAGTGTTGAACAGATTAAATCTATTGTGACCTGGGGCAACCTGAATGCTAGATGAGGCCATGTGTCCCTGTCTGTGGACACTGATGACCTCAACACAGATAATCTGGTGCCTGCTGGCCCTAGGAGAGTTTTAAGAGATAGAATGACACAAAGGTCCCTCTCAAACAAGCACTGCAAACCTTGAAATGTTTTAGAAATGACCCGGAGGAGCTCTATGTGAAAACACAGACGTCCGAATCATTTGGACTTGACATAAAACAGAATTGACCAAGTCAGCTCACTAGTGCAAAATCTGAGGTCCGATTGATCCATGGATGTATAAAGAAAACAGTTTACACTTGTTTTGTTTTCCTTGAACTCCCAACGGTTACGTCACGTACGCTCTCGGCTCAGTCAAATGAATAGAGAGGGAATATAACTCTGGGTTCAGCTATAAGCAACCTCCGCTACTTTTAGGTCCTAATGATCTAGGGCTATTCATGTGACTGTGAAGTTGATTTACCATTTAAAATAAACTATATGCAAGGGGAAAGCCTTCTTGGGCCTCTACGGCAAGCGAATGACTATGTTGATGACAACTTCCTGTGTTATAATTCTGAGATAAAGTAAGCATTCTGACATTAAAGTCAGAACTCTACATTTTAATCCTCTTCCGTACAACCCAGCTTGGTATTTTCGTTGAGGTTTTCTTTTCAAGGACCGCTCAGTTGTTTGTTTTCTACCAGTTTAATGCCGCATTAAATGGTCATTCGCTTGCCGTAAATGCTCTGGACGATGAGCAGCTCTATACTCACACATGGGCCCAAACCAAGTTCCCAGGAAGCATGCTGGGCGTTGAAGCTAATTTTCGTAGTGGACAAACGGTGGTATATCAACTTCCTGTCAGTCCTGTGATGCCATTGGGTCCAAGAACACTTTTCTTCCCTTGACTTTCCCCTGATTTTGATCAAAGAATTCAGACTTTTCTAGCAGAATTCGGACTTAATAAATTCACTTTTTGTGAGATCTCAAAAATGTTTTCACATGTGGCCTTAATCCTCTTCCTATGAATCCCATGATTCAACTGCAGATGTCAACCTTCACACAATTCAAGAAGTGGCACGAGACATTATACACATATTTATGACCAAATTACAAACTAATTAAACTAATAAAATCTGTTACTCCCTGCCTCCTACACATTCCCAGGAGTCATACCATGCCTAAATCAAACCGAGTACTTTCAGTAAGTGAGAACGATTCTGACAATGCAAGCATTCTCCAAAGTTCATATTAGAAAAACAACTACAGACAGATTTACCGTCTGTTTACTGCCCCTGCATTCCCTACTAACAATATACAAAGGAAACAGCTATGGCTTAGTGCTCCTCATATAATATATATACAGCTGTGTACTCAGTCTCCAACACAATGGTATTAAGTGTGTGTGTGTGTGTGTGTGTGTGTGTGTGTGTGTGTGTGTGTGTGTGTGTGTGTGTGTGTGTGTGTGTGTGTGTGTGTGTGTGTGTGTGTGTGTGTGTGTGTGTGTGTGTGTGTGTGTGTGTGTGTGTGTGTGTGTGTGTGTGTGTGTGTGTGTGTGTGTGTGGGCGACTCATGCTGGCTTTGGCGTGACTCTCCACAGCAATAACAAATAAAGTAGTGTTCTTTGCCAAGTATCTCAATATTGTATCAGGTATGTCATCATCTATCTCCATTTCTCTGTTTCTCTCCCCGTAGTGGATATTGATGTTGTTGATGCTGAGGACAATATTAGAGGCAATATCAACACTTCTCTAATCTCTAAGCAACAACCCCTGTTCTATGAGAAAGAATATAAATATATATTTGCCAGTCAAGAGACCAAACTAGATCAGTGTCTTTCCCACCATCCCAAATTGGAAAACGTCATGTTTATATGATGTGTAGTTGATGTTTTTAGTACGAATGGCACTGTGAATCATAACTAGAATGTCATGCTGTAGCCACTAAGCTGCAGAGCTGTGTGTGTATTTAGGTGGCCATTGTGTACTGTATCTACAGTATATGCATTCATGCTCCCATTTTCTCACATTACCATCTATGATGCGGGTTAATTGTGTTTGCACACACACACACACACACACACGCACACACGCACACGCACACACGCACACACACACACACACGCACACACGCACACACGCACACGCACACACGCACACACACACACACACACACAGATTTAGATTCACTTAAAATGTCTATGCATGTCTTCATGAGAAACAAGTGTGATTCATCAGATGCTAGGGTAAAGGTACTGTACATCCTAAGTAAGCATATACATACAGTATGTATATTACTCTATCATATATTCCTTTGTAATGATAGACTTACAATATGTGTCTATTTTTATGTGAACATAAATGCTGAAAAGAAGACAATGAAACATAGTTTGTACCACCAGATCAGTCATTCTTCCTTTTCATTGTTTGTAGGCAGCCTTGCAATACATTTTGAGAGACAACGCGTCACTTTTGTAGCTCCTTGCATGCTTACATTTGAGGTCAATGCTACTTAATGCAAAGGATGGGCATCCTATGCTACTAGCGGCCTCTGAAAAATCCCCAAAAGTACAGAAGTGTCAATCTTAAATGAAGTATTAGCAACTGCATGGCACATTCGTGGCGTTAAATGTTTTCATAAACACAATTAATTACTTCTGTGATATAGGCAAAACATTGTTCCAAATCTGTGGGCACATCTTGGTAAATATTGCTAGCAATAATTTGTTCCTTTGTTATCACTGTTAGCATTGTAAGAAAATAAGTGATATAATCTCCCTGCTATATATTTATTTACTGGCCAATGCCATGCATCAGCCAAGGTCAGCCGTTCTAAAGGATGACCTTGCCTTTTTCTTTTCTTTTTGCCAGAAACCTGCAGTGGCATCTCTGCTGCACCACACCTGTGAAATGATGAAGCTGCATTTTTTGCAGTTCACTCTCTTTCTGGCTTGAAGGCCCTTAAAAACCTTTATTGTCAATCTGCTTACACTACAGTATGAGTAAAGGGACAAAGAGTGCAGGACGTCCTACATTGTGGCTTATCAATCCATTAACACAAAACGTTATAAAGACTTAGAGTCCCTTTTCCACAGCAGCAGTCAGTAACCATTGATGTTGTAAACATTGAATTCTCTAATGCATTTAGCTTTTATGTGTATTAACCCTCGTATGCACATGTTGCTAATGGTGTGCAGTGAGGTGGAATATTAGTTAAGTTTAATACATTTCATTATTACAGCTTTGATCATCACAATCGGAGTGATAAATCATTGACGCCAGCAGAATCAGAAGGTTACACATTTGCATACTGTGAGAAGAGAGACGTAATTCAATTAGTTGATGTCTGATTACATGATGTGCGTTGTGTCGGTTTATTTGTGGAGGCCAGATTTCAATTTACACACTCACATATGCTGGATCAAAACGTTGTTTTTATTCATGTTTCATTAACTTGGCGTTCTTTTGAATAGGCTGCGATGTGTGAGGGCGTGTTGTGTCCATACAATTGGATGAATGTGAAAATGTGCATCTATAAATGTGCATGCGTTTAAATGGAGACTTTAGCATGCAGATATTAAACTGAATATTGAATGAGCTGCATTGTGATTTAGTTATGTAGTAACAAAGTCCTACAGCTTTAAATGATAAATAACTTAAACAAAGAGTTAAACTGTTTTATTTAGGCAGTGTATCGTACAGTTTATAAGTGTGTGTTGTTGTAACACTCTCTTATGCACCACACACTGCTGGAACCTCTGCTACCACAGTTACTAACTTACAGGCTTATAATCAATGCATGCTTTGATTAAAGAGCCCCTATATGTTTTTTGGGGTATCCCCTTTCCTGTAGTGGGTTCCCAAAGACCCCAAAATCCTTGTGTTCCCTCCAGAGGCAGTTTATATGTTCCGCCTGAAACGCCTCCATTGGACTCCTTTGTTTACCTCTGTAACATAGTGACATCACTATGTAGCACTCACTGGGCTCTGGTTTCAGACAGAGGGTGAAAAGAGGTGCTGCAGCACAGGCAGTATGAGAAAAATAAAGAGCTTTTTGAACATTAAAGCATGGAGACATGTCCCAGTAGAGACACTACATACTAATATGAACCTGAAAACGAGCATAAGTCCTTTAACCCTGTCATATCTCCAAAAAGCTTGTGAATTCTAGGGAGTGTTCTCTACAGAAAGAAGTAAAGAAATTGGACAAGCTTAAATGTACATTGACACTTAAAGTCAGAATCCAAATATCGTCGCCCTTAGTCTCTAGCATAGCGCTGAAACCGTTTTTTAAGTCTATTTTTTCTGTTTAAATAAAAAACAATTGTCCTAATTGTGTTTTTAATTGTTACTGTAATTTAATAAAACATGTGTTTAAAAAATGCTTACCAAATATTCTTGCCTCACCTTAGACTTCCTGACATTTGTACACTTTGCCAGAGTTTTTGATTAAAAAAGAACAAACAAAAAACCTTACAAATTGATTCTGAAGCTCTTCCCGAAAATCCGATGCCAAAATAAAACTATTAAAAAAAGTCATAGAGTGCAATCATTGCATATACTGCATCTAAGAGTTAGTTGGATAAGTTAGTATCTAACTGTTATAAACGTCTACATTCCTTTGGTTGCAAATAACAGTGAAAATCAACAAAGTGGACTTTATTCAGTGTTTATCGCTGTCACTGTGAAGATGGAGGACCAGCAGAGGTTTGGAGCTGGAACAGACATGCGTGATGAGGAGGAAGCCTGAGGCGAGGTTTGAGTTCCAGTCTCTCGGGTCTGTTTCCTGTCTCTCTGCTGCCCACTTCCTGTCTGTCCGTCACAGCACGACTGGAATTGGCTATGACACATGGCCTCCACGTGGACAGCGAGGGTCACATCACGGAGACTTTTGCGTTTTGTTTCACGACAGATTGTGCGCCTGGAGGCATGCGTGGTCTCCATCAAACAGGGGACAATTTCCGGAACAGCACTTCACTTGTCTTGTGTTTGGGCCTTGCGTGTCATCAGTTATTCTCTCTCGTACTGACAACTTCAAGCCTAAACTCTGTCTAATGAATTGGTACAACAGCGATTTGGTATAGAAACTAATGATTGTGTATTTTGTGATTGTCCTGTTCACTTTTTCTTTGATTGTATGTATGAGGTTGTATGGCTTAAAGGTAGGCTAGGTAAGAATGGAGAAACCAGCTTGAGTAAGCTAGAATTTGAAAGTACACAACCGAAAAAAAATCTGCCCCTTCCTTCAGACTTCCTTACAGAGCCCCTCCTCCAACACACACGAACGCGCACATGACCAATGAGGGCACGAGATAAGTTTGTGCACGAGATGGAAGGCTGACAGGCAGGTAGGCCATCCAGTTATCTGCCGCGGGCCGAGGCAGATAATTGGACTTGCTTTTTACAGCGCCACGGCTTCCACAGATGAAATATTTGCATATATTTATTGTCAAATCATTTCATTTATTCATTGCTATCGGGATGTTAAGAGCATTCCATGGAATATAACAAAAAGTGTTTCTGAAGTGAATTACCTACCCCACCTTTAATGTACAGTACTGTACATGTTTGGCTTTGCCCAAAAAATGTGTGATATACCACATTTTTCTCAAAACGACAGAATGAATGGACTTACTTTAGACAACCCTATAGAGAACTTAAGTCAATAATATTGTTATTTGATGTACTTTTGATATTCATAAATCCAAACGCATTAAAACAAACCCTAAATTGTATGTATTTCACTATGAGTTTCTTTACCTTTTTAAACCCCTTAAATTAATGAAATATAAAAATGCAATTAAACTGTTAAGCACAATTGAAGAATACGATTTATGTAAGAAGCACTAGCTCTTGTTGTATGTACCTTACTTTATTTTTTACTTTTATGTCTTGTCGAGTTTTGTTATGTTTATTCTTGTCTTGCACCTGTCCCTTTTCGATGTTTTTCTTTGAAGACTCTGATGGCCATGTTGTTTGTACATGCCTTTTTCAAATAAATATCTTTTTTTTTACAAGCCTAAATAATGTTCTTTGTAAGTATGATTGATGACTTTACTAGAGTTCACAATTAGAGTAGGTCAAATTGTGCATTAAGTGACTTTGTAAATGCAGATGCATTAGAGCCACCTCCACCTTTAACCTCCACAGATGCCTGCTTCCCCTGATGTGCTGCTCCTCCACCTGCTGTAGTGTCCTGGGGTTCTTCCAGTCCCATAGGGATCTTCGTTAATGACTACTACATGGATTTTAAGAGAAATCATTGTATTCAGCTCATTAACAATTATCCAATGTATTAAAACCTGTCTTGGTGCTATACTGCATTTCATATGGACATCATACGATATATGAAGATATATATTCCTGCATTTACTTCACTTAGTTTATAAAATGTTTTGTATGAATATAGTTAACTTCATTTGTATTTCTTGCACATTGGTCTTGCAAGATAAGATGCAAAAAAGTGTTCCACTTTTGCACTATTTTATTCTACTCTGTTTGTTCTTGCACTATGTTATTGTAATTAGTTGTATTGTTTATATCTTATATATATTTATTTTTGCATTGTTGGAGGAGCCTGGGACATTTCCATTGACATAATTACACTGTAGCTACTGTGCATAGGAAAATGAAGCCTCTGAATCTTGAATCATCAGCAGCTTTCATGCAGAGGTTCAAATTATTTGTAATATTTTAGACATACTGTATCATGCATGTTGGTTTCAAATTACAGTACATTTTTGGTCAAACTCCAAATACCCTCATCAGAATTCTATTCATTGGCAACAATGGGGAGATGATTATTTCACCAAAAAAAACATTCAATTTGTAAATAAATGATCTTTCCAGTATTTCCACCATGGTTCAACTCTTGCATGTTTCCAAAAGGTTTACATTTTTAGAGATAACAATGTGAGCACCAGTTTAAATATGGTATATGGAGAAATGAGAATATGTTCACCAGTTAAAGAGCCTAATCAATGGAGTTCTTTCTAGATTAAAACAAGAATGATTCTCAGAGAAGGCTGAACCCATGGTCAGTGGTGCATTTATGTCCCCCTGAAATGGTCCCAAGTCGTTCTCCCAACTACTGTGAGTTTTTGAATTATTTTTTCCCAGTATTTGCATGCAACAGAAAGAAAGAAAAGAGACAATTTGAGAAATGTGCACACATTATTTTTCCAACTTTCGAAGTTGTTCTGGGTTTGTAAACTTTCCCAAGTAGGAACATGTTTCCTATTATTCCGAAACTACATGAAAGAAGCACAAATGCCCTGTGACAATGGGAACAAAAGAAAAACCTATTTGATGTCCTGGGTTTCAGATCAGTTATATCTTACACAGGCTCCGCCCTCTACTGGACTCTATGAGTACTACCCTCAATCATGCTATGCGAGCATTCACATACTGAGATACATAAACGTAGCCGGCCAATCGGGGCGGGCCTACCTGAATGTACGCGCAAGCCCACAGTATATAAGGCGGCCACGCCTCGTGCCTGTCATCCTTTTCTCTTCAGCGAGCGAGCAACAACTGAAGCAGAGAAAGTAAACGTTTCAAAGAAGAAGAAAGAGTTATCATACCTTCATGGAGTCGCCACTTCTAGAGACCCGGGCCTGTCCTTCGTGCCCTGGCTTAATAGCGGGCGCCGATCCCCACCACCTCTGCTTCGAGTGTTTGGGGGACCAGGATATGGCGAGGCGGTGCCATTCACGTTCGCCATTCCAGCGGGGCGGATGGCTCAGTTTGCCGGGGAGGAGGATGACGAGGACTTCTCGTTGTCGGGCACTTCCGGGTCCATGGAAGTCCACCGCCCAGGTCTGTACTTCCCCCTGGTGATGACCATGGCGGCGGAGCGTGGCAGCCCATCTGCTCCCAGCAGGCAGCAGGCTGGGCAGAGAGCCTCTGCCCCGCTGCCGCGTGACAGGGCGTCTCGCTCATTGCTCTTCCGCAAGATGCCCCCACCTCACCGGATCAGAGCGATTATTTGGCCACAGCATTGGCCGAATGAATAGCTTGGTCTACGGTGTGTCTGTTGTGCACTTTCAGGAGAAAAAAAAGGGGCTTTACTCCATGTACTTCCTGGTTCCCAAGAAGACAGGAGAATTCAGACCCATTCTGGATCTTCGCAGCCTGAATCAGCACATTGCCTGCAAAAAGTTCCATATGTAAACCAATTACTGGAACTAGGGCAGCCGGGCGATTGGTTCACAACCATCGACCTGAAGGACGCTTACTTTCATGTCGAAAATTGCTCCAAAGCACAGAAAGTATTTGCGTTTTGCCTTCCAGGGGGTAGCCTACGAGTACAACAGACTACCGGTTGTGTGGCCACAGCGCTTCAGCCGCTTCGCGACCATGGAATGAGGGTTTTATAATACGACCTCATAGTCATGGCCAGGTCCAGGGAAGGGGCAAACACAGCCCAATTGATCCAAGTGGATTGTGGTCAATTGGAAGAAGAGCAGTCCCATACCTCACCAGCAGGTGGGGTATCTGGGGATTTTACTCGATGTAGGCAGACTATGTGCCACCCTGTCAGAGAGCAGACAGGCATCCTTGCTTCAGGCAGTTTGCAGACTGCGACAGGGGTCTATAACCAGGGGTGCACATAACAGGTACGCAGGTACGCATGCGCGGCAACAATCTGAAATGCGTACCGTCACTTGTGTCACAAAGCGCATTTGCGTACCGATGTACTTGTGAAGCTTTTCCAGAAGGCGGTTAGATCACCGGACGACAGAGTCGGTCTCCGTGTGCACAGACAGGGCTGCTGTTAATGTCGGTCTGTACAATGGAATTGTGCCAAAAACTACGCCAAACGGCTGCGGAGGGAGACTCCCCCCCCTTCAGTGGAGAACTGCGCTAAAACAGCCGATCACAACGTTCACGCTCTGTGGTCACAAAGTACTCCACTAGCCCCCCACCCGTCGACTTTCCTGAAGTACTCCACTCCCCCCCGATACAGAGGGTTTCATCAAATAACTTTGAGTGGAGCCAGAAGTTGGAGTACCAAACACTGACTCCAGGTACTCATCTGAGTACCTCACTGAGAAAGTTATTTGCACCCCTGTCTATAACCCTAGTTATAGTTCATCATGCAGACTCTGGGTCTCATGGCGGCTGCTCACCTCGTGGTACCGCTGGGGTTACTGCATATGCGTCGTTGCAGAGGTGGTTTGCCGGCCTTCGTTTAGATCCCAAGAGGCACAAACGGCGTCTGGTGACCATCCCCCCCCCCCCCCCCAGTGGAGGGCAACCTCCGATACTGGGGGTCCCCAAAGCATCTGCGGAGGGGAACTCCACTGGGGCACGGTGTTCAAGATGCACCCGTGACAGGATGGGGGGGACCTGCCTAGAGAGAGCTATAGGTGGTGGCTGACAGACGGGCGGGGAGAGCCTTCCTCACTATTTTCCATGCACACTCTGCACGAGGTAAACGTGTGTGAGTGTGCTCTATCCAAGCTCCGGCCCCGACTTCTCCACGGTCACAACCGGATGAGAGGAAGTTGGGGTGCGGTGGCTGTTAACCAAAGGCCGGTCAGGGGCAGTGTGATGGGTCGATGTTGTTGAACGACAGGGTGTTTATCCATCAGGGCTCCACCCACTGTACCCATAGAGTCCAGTAGAGGGCGGAGCCTGTGTAAGATATAATAGGGGGTTACGTATTGTAACCCTAGTTATATAAGCACAGGCGAAGCCCTCTATCTGGGGGGCCCTGTCGTTCCTATGCCGCTCGCTGTGTAGGATGACAGGCAGGAGGCGTGGCCGCCTTATATACTGTGGGCTTGCGCGTACATTCAGGTAGGCCTGCCCCGATTGGCCGGCTACGTTTATGTATCTCAGTATGTGAATGCTTGCATAGCATGATTGAGGGTAGTACCCATAGAGTCCAGTAGAGGGCGGAGCCTGTGCTTATATAACTAGAGTTACAATACGTAACCCCCCGTTTCAAAATGTAATTGGTTCTTCCTTGGCCCATGCTGCACCATTCCACCAAATTCCATGAAAATCGGACCAATTGTCGTCCCGTTATTCTGATGACAGACAAACCAAGCTGGAAAATATAACTCCCTCGCCTTCCTGGTATAATGCATCATTTTCAACATTCGCCTCACTGTCCTTGCTGACCGCACCTATAGGAAACAATACGGGAAGAAAACGTCTTAAGAAGTAAAGTACTGTTTTATTATTAAAAACCCAAATACCTGCTATTTCAGAGCCGCAGCGCTGGTCTGTAATGGACTCTGGCTACGGAGCTAAAGTGCTTTGACTAAGTGCTCCATCTGTCTCACTGTATCTAACACAGGTATAACTGCTGTTCCCGAAATAGAACAAAAGGACAAGCTGATGTTGGCAGAAGCTCTCCAAACATAAAGATAAATATACTGATAAGGATAGTGGGAAGACGTTTAGAACAGTACAAAGACATATTTATACACAGAAATATCGGAGGCAACGTAAAGTCTGGTCGTGTGATTTATTTCTGAAAGGATGAATAAAATGCACTGCACTCAAAGCCTATTTACATTTTGATCTGAAGGGAAATGGGTAATGTAAACAGTAATTTTTAGATACAGCCCCTTAACGTTGCTCTTGTGTGCTCTAAAAGCTCAAGTTTTGTCAAATTCAAAAGACCATTCAGTGGAATTACCAGCTTCAATTCAAAACTGTCACTGCAGCCTTGACAAACAACAATTTTCTCTGACAAGAAAGGAGAGAAGAACAAAGGAGACAAAAAAGTTGAACCAGAAGATGACATGGTATTTGATGTTCCGGGATAATCTTGTGACCTTGTATTATATCAACCAGCCTTTCATCCGATCCTTGAAAGCTTTCCACTTTTATTCAAGTGTTTTCATTTCAGCTACTTCCACAAAAAGTAATTTGTAAGTTATTACTCAATCTGGCAGGAGTGATTGATCACACAGCACATTACTCTCTTCCGTTTCACCACTAAAATGGACAATTAGGCAAGTTTCAGATGGAAAACAACCTGCCTCGTTTGCCAGGTCTGACAAACCTCAGACCAACTGTGACGATAAATTGTTTGTTATGATGGGACTTTAAATCTATCGGATAAGTGTGTCTGACTCCACACAAAGGGAGATGGGTTTGACTCATACTAGGCAATGACTCATCATAGCAGCAAAAGCACAGCTGGAATTGATGACATGACCCTGATGTTATACTCCTGGGAGACGCTAGCAGAGCAATTCTGAAATCTTTAATTTCTAGAAAATGCTGGTATCATTTGAACGGACAAACAGGAACATCAAATCAAAAGTGCCAAAAGTACTGGCAGGGTCTAAAGTTCAAACATATAAGGCTTAAAATCAAACATTTGATTTATTTTGAGCAAATAAGGTTGGGCCCATTGGTGGTTATCACTGCCATTGTATTGCCTAAGCCGGGCCAAATGGTAGCGTTAACCATTGTTTCTAAACTGAAAGAACTTAAAAAAATGTTCACAAGCAAAATAATGTATTTTATGCAACAGAAAAAATAATTTTTAACAGAACAAAACGACTTGGTTAGGTTCATGAAGTTGGGATTGTGGCGTTAAGTCAAACTTAACGTTGTGAAGACAAAAACTACAACAAACATACAGAATCAGTCAGTATTCACCCATTCAATGTAAGGTGCCTCCTGCTCCAAAAGGTAACATTCACACACCATTGAAGATACCATGGAAGCAAGTTGGGGTAAAGCATCTTGCCCAGGGACACATTGAAATGTTGTAGGGCTGGGTTGGACCCCCACCACCTTGTGATTGAAAGGAGATCACACCACCTCACAGTTGCCCTTGAAGATGTATTCTTTGGTTCGCAGCCAGGAGAAAGTTAAAAAGAGACGAATGGAGTCTCGGAAAGTTCAAATGAGTAATTTAATAAAGTAACGTTATTATTCCCGTATTATATTGATTTTAATTTCTTACACCCTCCCTCTGCACCTTTATCCTGAGTCACCTGACTTCCACCTTTGCTCCTGTTATACTACGGTCGTTATATGATAAAAAAAATACATTTAAGGCTGATAACCAAATATAACTCCACTTTAATAGATGAACCATTAAATCACTTGAGGACTTTTTAAAACGTTTTAATGCTACCCCACTTTACCATGACCAAATTAAAGAAAAAAAGGCAAATTACTAGGGTGAGTAACAATATTACCTAAATGTATTTTTAAAACATAAATTGGGTTAGGTTTATGGTTGGTGTTAAGGGTTAAAGGTTCTGATTCTGGCCAATGTGTTGTGTAATTACCAGTTTTTGATTGTTTGTTTGTTTGTTTGTTTATTTAAAGGACAGTACACATTAATCCACATTGGTGTAAATGAGCTAGTATTAGCCAGCAGGCTCATTTTCAACTGTTGTCCTTGGCAAGATGTTAAATAACCACAATTGTGTTGATAGATGGTCTGGAATGGACAATTATGTCCCCCAGTGGCCTGGGTAAGGTTCTGTAAGGTGGAGCACGCTCGTGAACACGCTCGTACACCATTAGCGCCGGAGCCTCGCTGCAGGGAAACTGTGGTGCTCGTAATTGCGCTGCATTTGCACATAATATGAGCCCCCCCCCCCCCCCCCCCCCCCCCCCCCCCCCCCCCCCACCGCAAGATGAGGCCCCACGCAGTCTGCGTGATCTGCATGTAGGGAGGGGCGGCCCTGCCTACCTTACATTAGGTCGTTATCCTAAGAAGGGCGCAACTTGAGATAGTTTGAACAATCTGAGCAGAATGTCTCCTGGACGCCTCCCTGGAAGCTATTTTGGACAACTGAGACAGTCTAGGCTATCACTTGAAATGCCTCTATAACACTGCAAGGACAAACATTGGGTGCTCAAGTTTTTAAGCGGCTTATAGGGAGACATTGCCACTGGGAATGACGTGCATCTGTGTTTTGATGAATGATAAAGTGTGTCTGAAAACCATATTTAGCTACTTTACAATTACATAAAACGTGTTGCAGAAAGTGATAATGCAAAGTTAGTCTGTAGTACACACACACATACACATATATACAGGAGCAAGCCTTGCAGGTAAGTGCCAAGGGGGGTTAGGTTAGGGTTTTGGGGAACGTGTGGCGCTCCGTAGGAGCGCAGCGTGGTGCACGGGCTCTCGGGTCAATATTTTGTGTTGCTTTTAAAAACAAGTGCTAGTAATAAAAATCACATCAACCCAAATGTTAAAATATGTATAATATAAAACAAATATGTAAAATGTAAAATACACACGGGTTAGTAGGCACACAGGGAGGGGAAATATCTTAAAATAAAGTCAACCAAGTGTCCCTAAAAGCGTTTCAAACCCAGGCCGAGGTCTAGAGAGGTGGTGCAGGTGAGACATGGGACACGCCTCGGATTATGTTTAAAAATACTTTATTAAGGGCTGATTTCAGGGTGTTTCCCTGCGGGAGGCTCCAATATCCATTTAAAATAAAATTGAAAGTAATATCTAAAATATAAATAAAATAATATAAACAATGTTTAAATAGGAAACGGGGGATTAATAACATACAAAATAATAAAATATATAATCTCCTCATTTGGAACCTAATGAAATAGGAAAACATGCAATACAGTGCAAACATAAAATAAACTGTGATATGTAAAATATAAATAATAATATATAAAATATAAGAAAAATATATAAAATGGTAGTAATAATAATAAACAAAGAAACCCATGCATTTAAAAATCATAAAGGAGTCCAGATGAGGAGGATTTATAAAATAAGGATAGGAAATATGTATAAAGAATGGGGTGGCAAGAGGGTGGCAGGAGATTTTGAGGGGTGGCATCTCCTGGCAGAAGTATATGCTGATTGCAGTCATATCAATCAATGTTAACTTGGAAAGCCACAATATTAATATTTTAACTCAATAACATTAGGTGACATTATTGTGGCACATCAGTAAAGCCTTACATATAAATATATAAGGTGGCAGACATCATTTAATACATTTTAACTGAACAATAACTGAATGAGTTTGTTTCACTCTTAGACCAGCAGGGGTACCAAATCTATGCAGACTGCTGCAATAAGTACATTAATGAACTGTCTCATCGATGTTTGTCTGAATGAATATGATAATATTAACAATCATGTTATTCCTATCAGCTGTCAATCACTGTTATGATTCACATATTCAGTGTTATTAAATAAACTATATTTTTTGGAGGAGTTAATGATGAATGCTCACCCTCCTTCAAATTTGAAAGACAAGTAATTATATCATGTATCAAAATTCAAAAGATTCAAAGGAACAGTTCAGCGCCCCACAACTTTACTGCAAACAGTTACAACTACTTTACATCAGAAAGAACAAACATTAAGTGACTAACTGTGTCACGATCTTATGAAGGACCCAAATGCAGCACTCGAGAAACCAAGGAGTATTGGTAATGTACTTTATTGGTAATACTACCAGAGCAGAGGAATACCAGCAGAACAGTATCAGCCGGATGATGTGCAGGCCGACGAACCAGAGGACAGCGGGCAGAAGGTGAGTCAGGGCCGGGCAGAGGGTCAGGGAGCAGGCGAGGCGGTCAACGTAGGTACAGGCAGGGTCAGACAGCAGGCAAGGCAGGATAGTCCAGGGACAGGCAGGATCAGGGAACAGGCAGAGCAGGCAGGTCAGGGACAGGCAGGGTCGGAACCGGGTGGGCAATCTGGTGACAAACGCGTGAAAGACTAGCATGAAGACAAAGTACGATCTGGCAATGGGTGTGTGTCTGGTGAGGGTTTAAATACTGGCAGTAAAGCTAATGGGTGCAGAAGAGAAAGAGAGTGAGCAAAAACGTGGGTGTGGTTAACAGGTGAGACAGGTGAATGGAAAACTACTGGTGAATGATGGAGCAGAACTGTGACAGAACCCCCCCCTTAATGGACGGCTCCTGACGTCCCTAAACACTAATCTACAGAGGAGGGTGGGAGGTGGGGTTAGTACTCATCTGAAAAAGTTCTTTCGGCCTCCTTCTCCTGCCCCCTGTGGGAATCGGCGTCCTCATCAGAAGCAGGCCCCTCACTGTCCTCCTCGGAAGAGCTGACAGTATGTGGAGAGACTCTCCTAGTGTCTCTGCCCGTCGATGTGATGGCCTTAGAAGGTTGCTCGGGATTGCGCTGATGGAACTCTCTGATGAGCCGGGGGTCCAACACATGACGAGCTGGAACCCAAGACCTCTCCTCAGGGCCGTAACCCTCCCAGTCTACCAGGTACTGGACTCCTCTCCCTCTGCGACGGGAACGAAGCAGTCGATGGAAAGTGTACGTAGGTCCGCCGTCAATCATCCGGGGGGGTGGTGGAGGAGGGACCGCAGGAACCAGTGCACTCTCTCGGACAGGTTTGATCCTGGAAACATGAAAGGTGGGATGGACCCGCAGAGTCCGAGGCAGTCTTAGCCTTACTGCTGCGGGATTGATTATCCTTATAATCTCAAATGGTCCAATGAACCTCGGTGCAAGCTTTTTCGACTCCACCCGTAAAGGAATATCCTGGGTGGACAGCCATACCTTTTGGCCCACCTGGTAGACGGGTGCCTTGGAACGTCGGCGGTTGGCAGAGGAGGCGTACCGGTTGGCCGAACGAACAAGAGTTATCCGGGCTTGATTCCAGGTCTGGCGACAGCGACGAATGAAAGCCTGAACGGACGGACAGGTAACCTCCCTCTCCAGGGCCGGAAACAGAGGGGGTTGGAACCCGTATGCACACTGAAATGGGGACAGCTTGGTGGCCGAACTGATCAAAGTGTTGTGGGCGTACTCGACCCAGAGCAGTTGTTTAGCCCAGGCCGCTGGGTGCTTGGAGACTATACAACGTAAAGCCGTCTCCATCTCCTGGTTCTTCCTTTCGGTCTGACCGTTGGACTGAGGATGGAAACCGGAAGACAGACTGACCGTGGCCCCAATGAGCGTGCAGAATTCCCTCCAGAACACCGAGGTAAATTGGGGACCACGATCGGAAACCACATCGGTAGGTAGCCCATGGAGCCGGAACACATGGAGCAGGACCAGCTCCGCCGTCTCTTTAGCTGAGGGGAGCTTGGGTATCGGCACAAAATGAGCCATCTTACTGAACCGGTCTACCACCGTCAAAATGGCAGTGTGCCCGTTGGACGGTGGCAGACCAGTAACAAAGTCCAGAGAAATGTGGGACCAGGGGCGATGAGGGATAGGCAGAGGTTGTAGGAGACCAGCAGGAGCTTGGTGAGAAGACTTGTGTTGATTGCACACAGGGCAGGCATTAACAAATTCCCTGGTGTCCTCCTTAAGTGTTGCCCACCAGAACCTTTGCTGGACTACCTCCCGGGTACGTTGGATACCAGGATGGCAGGTGAGTCTGGAGTTGTGGGCCCACTGGATAACATCAGACCTCAACATCTGCGGAACGAACAGGCGGTTCGGAGGACAGGCACTGGGTCCCGGCTGGTCATCCAGGGCGGCCTTGACCCTCTCCTCCACTTCCCAGGTAAGGGCGGCGACGAGCTGAGGAGTCGGAAGGATGGTGTCTGAGCCTCTGGGAATGTTACCTCCCTCCCCAAACTGACGAGACAGAGCGTCAGCCTTAATGTTCCGAGAACCAGGGCGGTAGGAGAGGGAGAAATTGAACCGAGTGAAAAATAGGGCCCATCTAGCCTGTCGGGAATTCAGTCTGCGGGCCGACCGGATGTATTCCAAATTCTTGTGGTCGGTCCACACCAGGAAAGGTTGACTGGTCCCCTCGAGCCAGTGACGCCACTCCTCCAGAGCCAACTTCACTGCTAGCAGCTCCCGGTTTCCAACATCATAGTTTATTTCCGCTGGTGTCAAACGCCTCGAAAAGAAAGCACAGGGATGGAGTTTTTGGCTGTCTGTTGCTCGCTGAGACAGGATGGCCCCCACCCCCATATCAGAAGCATCCACCTCCAAAACAAATTGTCTTTCAGGATCGGGTACTCGGAGGATGGGGGCGGAGGTAAACCTGGCCTTAAGGTTCTGGAACGCCTCCTCAGCCGAGGAGGACCACTGGAACATAACCTTAGAGGAGGTCAGGGCTGTGAGTGGAACGGCCAAGGTGCTGTATCCACGAATGAACCTCCGGTAGAAGTTGGCGAACCCGAGGAACTGTTGTAGCCGCTTCCGGGAGTCTGGAACCGGCCAGGAAGTGACTGCATCGACCTTGGAGGGATCCATCTCAATGCTCCCCTGTCCCACGATGTATCCCAGAAAAGAGACAGAGGATGTGTGAAACTCACACTTCTCCGTCTTAACAAACAGTGAGTTCTCCAGCAACCTCTTGAGAACCGCCTGGACGTGGTGCACGTGTTCCTTCAGAGTCTTGGAAAATATCAGGATGTCATCCAAGTAAATAAATACGTGTCGGTCCAACATGTCACGGAGCACGTCATTTACCAACGCCTGGAATACTGCAGGGGCGTTGGTAAGTCCAAAAGGCATCACCAGATACTCGTAGTGCCCCGAGGCAGTGTTGAAGGCGGTCTTCCACTCATCCCCCTCGCGAATACGTACCAAGTGGTACGCGTTACGCAAGTCCAGCTTGGTGAATATGGTTGCTCCCTGCAGCAACTCGAATGCAGAGGAGATAAGAGGCAGTGGGTATCGATTTTTTACAGTAATGTCATTAAGACCCCGAAAGTCGATACAGGGCCTTAGGGTCTTGTCCTTCTTCTCCACAAAGAAGAACCCCGCTCCAGCGGGTGATGAGGAAGGGCGAATAATCCCAGCCGCCAGAGAGTTATTGATGTACGTCTCCATGGAAACTCTTTCCGGAGCAGACAGGGAGTACAATCGACCCCTGGGAGGGCTGGTACCGGGATGTAGGTCGATGGCACAGTCGTAAGGCCGGTGTGGTGGTAGGGAAGTAGCCCTCGTCTTGCTGAATACTTCCTTAAAGTCCAGATATTCCGGTGGAACCCCTGTAACATCCGGAACTTGGCTGGGGTTCACCGAACGCTGAGGCGCGGCAGCCTGTTTCAGACAGATCTGATGACAAGAGGGGCTCCACCCCAAAATGGCTCCCGTCTCCCAGTCAATGTTAGGGTTGTGGCGGCGGAGCCATGGGTAACCCAGGATAAGCGGGATATGTGGAGACCGGAGAACATGAAACTGAATAGTTTCGTGATGGTTCCCGGACAGGAGCATGTGAACAGGTACAGTCTGATGAGTCACTGTCCCCAGCAGGTGACCGTCTAAGGCGCTGGCTGGAACTGGGCGAGATAAGGGAACCCGGTCTATTCCCAACTGCAGCATAAGCTCTTCGTCCATAATACTCGCGTCCGAACCAGAGTCAATAAAAACTGCAAGAGCCTGAGAGCTATCCGGTAATAGCAACCTGGCGTGGCTCAATGGTCTCTGAGCGGGAACAAATCCAGGGGTTTGGCTCACCAGTATGTTCCCCATTACTGCTGAGCCTTGCCTTTTACCGGGCAGCGAGAAACAAAATGGCCGGCCCGGCCGCAGTAGAGACATAGGTTACCTCGTCTGCGATGTTCACGTTCCTCCAAGGTGAGGCTGGTGCGACCCACCTGCATGGGCTCATCACCCCCTGGTTGCGGCTCTGGAGTAAGGGGAGGAGTCCCAGTCGAACTCGGATGTTATTCCTATCAGCTGTCAATCACTGTTATGATTCACATATTCAGTGTTATTAAATAAACTATATTTTTTGGAGGAGTTAATGATGAATGCTCACCCTCCTTCAAATTTGAAAGACAAGTAATTATATCATGTATCAAAATTCAAAAGATTCAAAGGAACAGTTCAGCGCCCCACAACTTTACTGCAAACAGTTACAACTACTTTACATCAGAAAGAACAAACATTAAGTGACTAACTGTGTCACGATCTTATGAAGGACCCAAATGCAGCACTCGAGAAACCAAGGAGTATTGGTAATGTACTTTATTGGTAATACTACCAGAGCAGAGGAATACCAGCAGAACAGTATCAGCCGGATGATGTGCAGGCCGACGAACCAGAGGACAGCGGGCAGAAGGTGAGTCAGGGCCGGGCAGAGGGTCAGGGAGCAGGCGAGGCGGTCAACGTAGGTACAGGCAGGGTCAGACAGCAGGCAAGGCAGGATAGTCCAGGGACAGGCAGGATCAGGGAACAGGCAGAGCAGGCAGGTCAGGGACAGGCAGGGTCGGAACCGGGTGGGCAATCTGGTGACAAACGCGTGAAAGACTAGCATGAAGACAAAGTACGATCTGGCAATGGGTGTGTGTCTGGTGAGGGTTTAAATACTGGCAGTAAAGCTAATGGGTGCAGAAGAGAAAGAGAGTGAGCAAAAACGTGGGTGTGGTTAACAGGTGAGACAGGTGAATGGAAAACTACTGGTGAATGATGGAGCAGAACTGTGACAAACTGCATCAGTTAGGGTTAAAAAAACATATACATCGCTGCAGTTATTATCCAGTGGAAAGTCCTTACCTACTGGCCTAGTTAAATCAAAGTGGTTACTTTTTTTTGGTTACTAGTTCTCTGTCATTGTAGACCGCAAATACCTCATTCCTTCCGTCTGCTTGCGTCCGAATGCTTCTCGTTTTGCGCCGTCCCGTTCAAATGAAATCGCCGCCAATCATATTTCCACGCTCGCACCAGGGCCGGGGGAGGGGTTACAAGGCTCGCGTCTTGTGCTGCATTCACTTGCACTCGGACATTAGAGACTTTCTCTCATAAATGTCCGATGAGCCACAACTTTTCTTTCAAAACAAAGCTGCCAACTGGGGTGGCAACTGGGGTGGCAAGGCATTTTTCTGAGGTGGCAGCTGCCACCCCGTGCCACCCCGTAGAACCGCCACTGACACACACATACACATATATACAGGAGCAAGCCTTGCAGGTAAGTGCCAAGGGTTAGGGTTAGGGTAAGGGTGTACCTTAGAGTGCACCCTTACCCTACCCAACAGAGTGTTGTTGTTAGTTCTATCCTGATTTGCTTGATGTTATGCGAGATACATTCTGTTAATTATTTAAACCAGAGATATTACCAATTATTTTGATGAATCAAGACCTTTTAATGCTAAGACCTTGAGACATTATTTATCAATTGCCTTTCAAGACTTTCTAAAGATCCATGTGAACCTGGGTTGCAGTGCATAGAAATGCCTTTTTCCAGGTTCACAAAGTGCTGTTTTATTAATCAGACAGCCCTCAACCACTCCTTTCCTCAAACACGTATTGTGATTGATCAAAGTGTGAGGGGTTCAATGCTCAATGTTCAATTAGCTGGGACAATAGACCTGGTTCCTACAACTTACTGGCAACAATGCAAAACTGGGAAGAAACCATGTTGTTATGTTACTGATCAGTTTAACAATCCCAAATCAGGGAAGTGACTCTTAAATGTTAAACGTTAAATTTCTGTCTGATATTTGCAAGATATAATCACAGACAAGAAGCAGGGAATGTTCAGCTAGCATATCAAATGTATTTCAGTGTATTGTGAAAATGTCGATGTAAGGTAAGGTAAGAACTTGGCTTATGGTAGCCAACACAAATCTGACTGTGACACTATCTTCTTTCAGTAGTTTCCAGGCATCGGAGGGGACAAGGGGTAAAAGACTTCATCGTCATTGAAGGCGCTCTCATTTCACTGTACGAGTTCGGAGGAGAATGAAAGAGAGAAAGGCTGTTTATGTGTGTGTGTGTGCATGAAAGAAAGAAAAGAAGGGAAGAGTGTGTTTTTGTGTGTGAGAGGATGAAATCATTAATTCCTGGCATTGAGGAAGGGGAGCTGGGCCAGGGTGAGGAGAGAGATTGTGAAACCAGAATGTTTTTGTGCAGATCAACAGTGCCCCCTGTGTCATAAACATGATATTGTATCTTCTCTTCCTGTTTTCTACCCATCCATCTATACGGTGCTTTTCTAGTTTATATTCTACCTAGATAGTCTACTTGTAAATGAAGCCATCATTATCTGTTTTTTATCAGAACTCAGAAAGCCCCCGAAGGACGCGCCAAGGAAGTGATGGAAAGAATAAAAACAGAGACACAGGGAGACGAGTTTCATCACCACAGTGATGAAGACATCAGTCTGTCCTCTGAGGGGACTTTGATATTACATTTGAACCCCAGCAGCAGCAGTCACAAAAGACAGGCAGAGAATACTCAGTCTATAAGGGGAGCAGGGAGCACTTTTCAATTCTTTACGTTGTTAAAGATTTATTAAGCCAACGTACCTGGATAAGTCTTAGCCATATTCCCTTTGAAGCATTTGTCTGGTTGTATTAGGGTTCATATCAGTGCAGTCAGATGCGGATAGCAAGAGCTACGTTCCTCAACCAAGGTTAACTCATCGTCTTTGACATGAAATCATAGAGATATATTGCCTGTTCCATGATGGGTCTTCAAACCACTCCAATCAAAGGTTACAGGTGACCAAGTGGACTCAAACAAAGGTCTATGGATTTACCTTTAACTTTATCAAGTTCAACAATCTACTCTTATACCAATGATAATAATACGTATTTTGTGAATACATGATAAATAGATGTTTTGTTATCATTAAACACAATTGACCTTGTCATATGATACCCCACCCCCCACTAGATAGGCAGTACACACAAGCAAGTAAAGTAAAATGTAATGTTGTATTTGTATAGCACGAGTAAGAGTAGAATAAGTGCAAATAAAAAGTCAGAATTCTAAGATTTAAGTCAGAATTCCGAGATTTTTCAGAAAAAACTTGATTATTTTTTCTCAGAATTCTGATTTTTTTCTCAAATCTGAATTTTTTTCTCAGAACTCAAAATAAATATTCACTTTTGGTCGGATCTCAAAATAAATGTCACATGTGGCTCTAATCCTCTTCCACAGTATATCCTTTTTTTTAAATAAACAGTTACAAAGTGCTTCACATATCCACACTAAAAATATAAAATGAATAAACTAAAAATAGTATACAAGAAACAGACAACACAAGAACTAAGAAGACAGCGATGACACGTTCATGTTTCAAATCCATAAAGATGGGTTTTTAGAATCTGCTGAAACAATACAGATGATTCAGGATTATTATTAAAAGGCAAGGATTTGATGGTCGGAGTGGCAGAGAAGTTGGGTTATGCATGCCATATAAACAGGATCCTATAGTTTAGTCTGAAATTGATCGTAAGCCAATGGAAGTAAGCTAATGTAATACGGACAGATAGTTCTAGTTAATAACCTGATAAACTGCATTTTAAACCAACTGTAAGGTATTTAGAGCAGCTTGACTGAGGCACGTGTTGAGAGAATTATAATATGTGGGGAAAATGATGGTTTGACTTCAAGATCGGTAAAGACAAGATAAATCTGCCTTTTCTTAGCTGAAGAAAACAGGACTAAAGAGCTAAAGTCAACTGCAGTCTAAATAACTAAGGCACCACCGGAATAAGGGGCTGAAAGAACAAAAGCAAGAAAATGAAAGGAGCACAGGTGCCATATTTCTGACTAAAGAAAAATGTGAAGAAGCACCAGCTGACCGGGGAGGTGTTGGAGTTGGAATGGGTGTCGATTAGGGACCCAATTTGGAAAATGTTGTCACTTTGTCAAAAATGTGTAATGTCTAGCCTGCTTAGTATACATTTGCCATGCCAGCAGCTTATGCTCCAGACATCACAGCTCAGTCAGAGTCAAATGGACACGCATACCCTACAGAACATCAGGTTTTGGACAACTGAGACAGTCTAGGCTATAACTTTAAATGCCGCTATAACACTGCAAGGACAAACATTGGGTGCTCGAGTTTTTAAGCGGCTTATAGGGAGACATTGCCACAAGGAATGACATGCATCTCTGTTGTCTGACAATTTGACATATTCATCATCAGACGAAAAAACATATTTAGCTACTTTGCAATTACACAAAACGTGATGATTGTTAATGTTAATCGGTGTGAGCAGAGCGGAAAATCCTAATGCAAGGTTGGTCTGTACACACACACACACACACACACACACACACACACACACACACACACACACACACACACACACACACACACACCACACACACACACACACACACACACACACACACACACACACACACACACACACACACACACACACACACACACACACACACACACACACAGATAAATGTATGAGTCACTGATAGACTCAGATGCTGTCTTTCAGAAAAAAATAAATGACTCCATTAAATATTCACATCATTGGCTTCACACCTCTCTTGAATTGAAATGTAAAAATACACTCACTCACACAGTGAGTGAGTGTGTGTTGTATATGTGTTGTATATGTGTGTTGTATATATTTAGCCTATTTAGCTGTTAATGCACGGCTGATAGCACGTACTGTAACATTCCATTCTGTAAAACTATCTCTCACACACACACAGTGTATTCATGGCGTTCTTGGACTAAATTAATTACCAAAGCCTTAATCCAAACCTCCCTCCGTGCTCTAAATGTATCCTCATCCCCTGACCTATGGCTTTGTTCAATGCGGAGGTCACTCCGTGGTTAAATCCATCAGTGGAGTGAGACTAATCGCGTGAATATTTAATGGTTCCATTTCTATGGATAACTGCCTCTGAGTCACTCAGTGCATTCAGTGCGTGTGTGTGAGAAAGAGACGGTTTGAACCAGGCCGTCTTTCAAAGAAACCCAGTGATTTCTTAATGAGATTGTTGAGCGGAGGCAGAAACTGTTGTGACCTTTACAAGTGAGGAAGTGTGCGGGGGAGATAAAGGAGAGACCAATTAATGCACAACTTTTCATGTAGGGAAATGAATCCCTCTGGTTTAGAGCGCAAAAAAAAGAACTTTCAGAACTTCTGACTGATGCGCCTGAATGAGCATTTTCTTTACATTCTTAGACAATAAAATCTTAATGTGTATCCTTGGGCTTCAACCATGAACATAATTCAACTGTATATTTAACCACAGCTAAAATCTTGTTTTGTTTAGTAGTTTAACTTGCTGAAGTGATGTAGAAGTGTACTCTAGGGCGTGGCAGTACACGGTGACATCACTATTGGGTGTGGTTACAGGTGTAACAAAGCATGGTGAGAGAACGAGAACAGCATTGGTTTCAGTTTTGAATCTTGCTACTTGAGTTGAGAAAGTGTCATACTTTGACTGTATTGAATTGTTTGCAGCAAATGGATGATTACTGGACTTGTTTGTCATGCTATTAACGACAAGTAACTTTTGTGTAAGGGCCAATGTGCAGCAACACGGTCATAAATGCCAAAAGAACACCAACATGATGATCAGGATCCAACGACGTGCAGTCAGGGGAGGCAGGGGAGGCAGAGCCTCACCTGTCATACTCCAATGTAACGGAAAAACAACTAAAGAAAAACTAAATGGTAATAATAATAAAATGTCTCCACTGATCTGTGTTGTAAGTGTGATTTCTGTATGATTCCAATCGCTTTTTATAGTCAAAATCAGCAAATTTGCCGAGCTCCGCTACGGGAGCGATGAGAAGTGAGGCAGGGACGTGCTCTGCCTCTCATAAGCCCACAGTAACTTGCTGGAGCACGGGCACTAATGTAGCGCGGGCACTTATTTTGTGAGCGCGCTCAAGCCAGTTACTGTGAGGTAAGGTGAGGCACAGATGAGATCTGCCTCACCTCAGAATGCGTCACCCCACAGAAACTGGCTGGAAAGCGGGCCCTAAGCGCATGCCTGTTACCATCTCACTGTAGGTCACCAATGTAATGTTTGTAGATCCCTTTATTACATTTATCCTCGCCATCCATAGTCTCTAAATAACTTATTTCACGTATATATGATATTTAGGCCCACTGGTCTCATCATACAACGGCAATGAAAAAAGCGCAGCCATAACCTCTGCCACACTGAAGGGGGCGCACGTGAGCCCACAGGTTCTTGTTGCTACTGTAATTCTACGCAGAGACGGTAGAGCAAACAACAAACTAGACTTTTGAAACTACAGGAAGATAAGGAGGACTTTTACAAAAAAGTAATAGAGATTGTTGTCCAGAAGGATAGCATGGACTTCATCTTCAAGTCAAGGTAAGACCACATTTCTAATGAAAATGGGATCTTACTAAGAAAGAAGAATCCAATATTTAGATTTTGGGTATCCTTTTGTTGAACGGTCTGTTTAAAATGAATCGAAGCATCGGACTAAAAAAGCTTTTGAAAATAACCGAATATTTCGATTAAGGTCAAAATATAATATTTGTAAATCTGACTCAGTGAGTCAGTGCCTGACCAGCCATGAACCTCACCGCACGTGACAGGATCCCGACGTGAAGCGGCACGTTATCCTGCTTATTACACGGCTACTTACTGAATAACCCAACGACCCGATTCACAAAATTGATCTAAAAATGATTTCATTGATTGTCCACAGCTGACGTTAAATTCGCCAAAATTCTTTCTGTGGATTAATATGGCTGCACATAGTCTCTAGATTTTCCCTAGCAGCGGTCTGTAGAATTAACAATGTCCAGATGGACCAATCAGATTTGAGTATTCAACTTAGCCCTGCAATAACATAAGTCATCTTATAAATAAAGTACATCAGGTCAGAATAATGACAGAGAGTTTGTGTGCTCTTTGCAGCAGAACAAAGCAGAAATGAGCATCATGAGACAGATCAGTTTAATGCAAGTTGTGAAAATGAAAGTACTTAGTTGGAACAAATCATTTCCCCACATATAGAGCAAATATAGAACACACTGACAGGCTTTTATACTCATGCAGGATAATTAAGTAATCCAAGGTTTTCCTGAGGCAGCATCATGAGCTTGAAATGGGTTCGTTTTCATTGCATGTTGAACACAAGTATATCGCTGTGCTCCTTTTATATACGCCCTATTGATTTGCACACACCAAGCAATAAATCAATCTTGCACTGAGGCAGCTTAAATCCTCCTACTTGTATTTTTTCCCACACCGTTTTCAGGTCAATAGTCTAATTTATTACCTTATAGTAAGATATAGTACTTTATATAAGTTGTTTATGCAGCTTCTTCTTCTTGCCCATAAATATAACATCGCTACAACCTGAAAGAAGCACATAGGCAATCACAATTTGTGCTTGTATAAGGTATAAATGTACCATTATTCTTCTATTGCCCTTATGTTGACTCACTATGAAAAATAAAGTCACTATAATAATCACATCAAAGGATCCTGCTATCCATGCTATGATGTTTAGCAATGTCTAAAAGTTGTAAGTTAACCTCAAAATTACTTCATTAGGAATGAATTGCTTTGGCTTTAATTGGTACGAGCCTCAACATTTTTTGACTAGACAATTCAATTGATCTACGCACTCACTGAGACTAGAGGGAAGTTAATGATTGGACTTGGCACTGCAGGAGGCCCGTAACTGGGTTAATATTGATACTATTCCAGTCCAGTTCTCTGTAGAAAAAGGTTGCAGCAAAATTGCAGGAGATTTTCCCTAATGCAGCAGCTCTGTCTGTAGGGGCTGGGCTTTGGAACTGAAGGGTCACCGGTTCAAGTCCCGATCGGACAAAAATATGGAGTGCGGACTGGTAGGTGGATAGGTGCCAGTTCAACTCCTGGGCACTGCCGAGGTGTCCTTAAGCAAGGCACCAAATCCACAACTGCTTCCTGACAACCTGGCAACCCCTTCGCTCTGGCCTATAAGAATGCATATGTTGGTGCATATCTGTATTCAGACTGTTACAACCTTATTCAAGGCTGCCAACAAAGAGGGAGGCCACACAGAGTTATATGCATTAAAGTCATTTATTTAACACAATTAAAGAACATAACTCTTAAATGGTTAAGTGTGTAAGAAGGAGAGTGATCAGTCATGTCAGCAGTGCTTGGATGTGTGGAAGTATGATGTAAGCATGTTGGATATTGCATCAAACCAAACAAAGGAAGAAGGCTGAGGTTGGTTAATAGGCTATTCCCATACATGTATGCATTTGTCATTTGTGTGTATTCGATAATAGAGTGAAAAACTGAATTTTCCGCATGGGATTTAATAAAGGGTCATCTGATCTCATCCACATGCAACCTTTATTCCACATGCTTTCATCAGTAAAAAGAATGAGCTTCAGGATACTCTCCAATCATGATCTGTTTTCTGCACTTGTAACATGATGTGCTAGGAAGATGTGCTTGGACCTACCTGTTTATTTTTCAATAATCTGTTGATATAGTGTGCTGAAGGTTAGGTGGAACACAGTTGGTGGATATACAAAAGACAATAACAGCAAACTCCTAGAGGAAAGTATATGCTTTGCTTTAAAAGAAAGCTGTTTAAATTGCTCAAGTTAAGTACATTACGTAAAATAACTAAACGTATTGATGTTTAGTTTCACACAGAACACAACCAGCTTCACATGGATGAAAGTCCAATGATTTTACCTTTACCAACAATCTATAAATCTGCCCATGTTTAGAGTTGGAGTTGGACAGCTAAGATGGCGATCAACATTAAAGGTCCCATGTCATGCTTTTCCAGTTATTACCCGTCCCCTTGTGTGTTATGAAGGTTTTTATGCATGTAAACGGTCTGCAGAGTCAAAAACCCTCAAAATACACCCTGTAGCGAGTAAAACTCTAACACAGAAAATACCTCCCCAAAACGCCTCGTTGGAGATTTCTCATTTTCCATTGTTTACTTCCTGGGTATCATGACGTAGGGATGGCCAGTAGCCACGCCCAGAGCTATGGCCGCACCCTCTGCCAGCCTTTCACGTAACAAAGCTTCCCAAACCTTTCAGGATTCATGCCGGATATGTACAGCGTAGGGCACTGAAGAATGATGCTGTTCCTACTTTGTTTGGACCAGCGGGAGATTCGGGTACACAACCTGTAAGTATTCATTGTTGTTTGTGTATTTATGATGTTTAAAACAAACAAGGTATCTACCACGACTGTTTAAATGGGTAAACGTTTTTCGGTCTACTACGTTGAAATGCTCTCCGCAGACCCATGCTCACAGCGTTATAAACCTTTTTCTTACTCAATATCAAGCCACACTTATTGTTTTTACTTCGGCTGTGAGTGTTTGTGTGTGCTCAGGATGAGTTTCGCTCGTTCTAGCTTTATCGCCAAGCCTGTCTGCTCCTCCAGCAGTGTGTGTGTATGTGTGTGTGCGAGCAGTGCTAACTGGGCTAACTAAGTTGCTAGCGTTTCCATATATCAACTCCAATGTTAGCAGATGGCCTTACATGTATCTCATAGTTGGAGAATGTCTGCAATCACACACGAAATACTCATAGACAGTATACTCCGGGTGATTTACCGTACGGTCAGTACATTATAGTTGGCGTTCCTGGCGTGTATGCTACCGAGCTACCGTTCATAGCGTGTATGCTACATAGCTAAACAAGAAGGCTAGCTAGAGCTAGACATGCTAGGGAAAACATTGTTTTCATGCCAGCTACAATGAATGACCGAACGTAGCAGACTACCCATATAAGATTGCAATTGTAAACATGTTCTTGCTAGCCTAGACTAGCTGTTGTTCATAGTAGATCGGCATATTACACTGAACAACTAGCAAACGTAGGTTAGCATATTAGCTGGCAAGCTAACTGTGTTGATTAGATAGATAGATTAGATAGATACACACTCCTACCACAACTACTACTAACGAATCTAAAACAACTAAGTTTCTCTAATATTTTGTGATTTGCATTTCATTTCGTCCAGCCAGATCAGGAAACTCCTGGCGTATCTGGCGGACAACACACACACGGGATGACCACTCTGATGCCTCGTCCTAAAAAGCCCCAGCACCAGCTTACAAAGCTGCGAGAGGCAAGATGCCGAAAACGCCTATAAGGGGAGGAATGGATGATATACAGTGTATATATGTATATTTACACATTTTGTACATTTCTAAAAATAAAGTTTGATGGAAATACTTAGTAGGCCTATCCTTTCTTCCCTGAATTATTTGCTCCTATAACATATCATTCATATATAGCAAACCATGATTTGATTTGTCATCAAACAGTAGTAGTTTATTACAGGTAAAAATGACTTACTCTTCTATAACAACAGTTGTAGGTACAGTTTGGTTAGTTAGCGTATAAAATATACGGGTGTACTGACGCCATTGTACTGATGTTCCGCTCAGAGCGAGCCGAAAAAAGCACTGTTAGACATGGGCGGAGCCTCTCTGGTGGTTGACTAATCAGAACAGAGTGGCCGAGCTGACCAATCGGAGCACACTGGGCTCACAGGGAGGGGGGGGCTAGAGCTCCAACGAGCCGTTTAGGACAGAGAGTGAATACCGGTGAATACACATACTTTACAGAGATGCTGTATGTGAAACCAATGTGAGTTTGGAAAATTGCACAGTATAAATCTATTTTAGTATACCTCAAAAATGGAATTATGATCAGTCAACTCGTCAGAAACCTATAGGGTGAGGTCACAGAGACTATGTTGATGTTTGATGTCCATGTCTACAACTCAAACATCTGACTTTTTTCCTTCTTTGCTCCTGTCATTATTACTACAGTTGCTGGAGATCAACCTGAGGAAGACATATCAAAAATGTTTGGATTACTCCCAATTAAATGCTATTAAGTAATAATATCCCCACCATCATGAACAAAGACAAATATGTGATTCCGATGATGATGAATACTTTTCAGATGGCATGAATCATACCTTGTATTGATGTGGGACCTAAAAAGACCACAAAGAAGGGAATGATTTCAGGTGTATATACATTTCCAATACTAATATGCAGACACATGGGAGCAGTATCACCCTTACCCCAATTGAGAGGGACCAAATCTAGTCTGACTCTAGTCTACATCAATGTCCCAGTGTGTTTGGTTTAGAGTAATACAGCTGCAAATCCTTCACAGAGCATACATCACACCCTTTGAATTTGTGAACACTACAACTGGCAAAGGACTGGATCCGACATAAACTTTGTAAACAACAAACACACTTTTCTGTTGGCTCTATTTGTAAGTCCTGTACCTTAAAAGCAACCCAAGCTGCTAGCATGGCTTCACATATAGTATCATACACATGAAGTCCTTCACCTTCTTGCTTTCAAAATCCATTAGCTGGCTGCGGAGCAGACTTGATATAATTATAGGCAATAGTAGCTAACACGTTTTGACCTCTGCTTCACCCAACAAGTGATGAAAGTCATTTTATCCTCTAGGACTGAGAAATATCACAGGAATCAGCCGCTGATCAAACTCATTTATTGCGCCATATAACTTGATAACCTTTTTTGCATGTAAGATTAAAGTTGAAATCAAGCAAACATTTTTCATTATCAAGGTTAGGATGATTAAAAGTAAGGCATATCTAGTATCCTTACAACGAGAAAAACATGTGTGTGTTTTTGTGTGTTGTCTGTTGGGAATAGGGGAGCAGAGGGCAGTTGCAGCTGTTTCTAATAGGTTTTTACAGTTTCTCTCTGGGGAACAGGGACACACACACAGTCATTATTGCTCTCATACCTTTCTCCAGGTATTTGTTTGCCTTTGCTCCACCTCACAACAAAGAAAATGGCTGAGCAATAGAAGAAGACAGACTGAGGGGGAGAGAGGGCAGAAACAAATCTCAAGAGAGGGAGGCTCCATTTTGTAGGCTTTCATCTGGAACACTCCACTGGGGGTTGGCAGCTGTTGGTAGAGCCATTTTTACAATTTTCGTGAGTTGAAAATGATAGTCGAAAAAATAAAGCAGTTGAGCCACAATTTTAGGAGGGAGAACCGGTTCCTAGTTGCTCCTTCGACGGTAACGCTAGCTTGACTGTTAGCAGAGCCTCAAATCCCCCCCCCCCCATATTTAAGCCCGTCACCTGTTGAAAGTCCAAGGCCCTCTACTCCGGTGTTATCCAGCCACAAAGGCAGCGATAATAACGCGTTAACCCCTGAAACATTTCCACAATAGGGTCAGTTATTATATAACCTTCACTAGCACCACATCCCTGGATCAAAAGATTACAATTTCAGATCTACGAGAGACCAATAATAGTGAAAGTAATGGTGTGCTGTTCACATTACATTAGACCAATGCACTTCCTGGTAATTCAGTAATTCATGTATGCATTGCTGTTTTTCTTGAGCAAAGAACACCTTTAATTTTGTTTATAGATATCTACAGCATGTATGGACTTTATGTTTTTCTTGCCATCCAAATATACCAGACGCTAGATATGTCAGATGTCTTGTGTTAGCACAAAAGCTCATCTGTGTCTGGAATCTTGAAACTATATGATTTTTTTTCCTTTTCTTTTTCAGCGCACAACATTTAAATACCTGATAAACCAAATGATGTTGTGGGCATGACACGGGAGAAAGGACAAGAAAAGCTGCAGCAAAGAGAGACATTTTTCCTAAATCATATTGTCTTTTGCAGCCGAGAAGCAAACGTTTTGTTAAAATAAATACCTAAGAAGCTGTGTTTAAACATGTGAGTTTGAATATAGAGTTATACTCTGACCTAAGTGGTGTGAAACAAGGAGAGTCAGGTAGCTTTGCTCTGCTACATCTCATTAGTCTCACTGACATTGTGTTGGCAGAGCGAGGAAGGATGCTGTCTGGGTGCATGGGAATCCATTTTAGAATATTCAAAGCAAAACAATTCATCCCAGCAAACAAGAGTGTCCCTGATATCTCTCCACAACATGCCTGGAGATAACCAGACATTTAAAAATTATGATTTGTTTTTAATTTCTCTAAATGCAATAGCTTTCTAACGACTGTGACACCCATGGGAGGGGGTAAATATTAAGAGGCAATAACACAAATCATAGCCTGCTAATGAATTATTCATTAAGAACATAGAAAATTAGGTAATTAAAATATAAATACAAATTAATCAGCTCCGTGTTTTTCTTCGGTGTATGAAAAAGTCAATTTCCTGGTTCATTGCAACGTGCTTAAGGGAAATAATAATTATCCAGATTACTGCTTTATAGTGAATTTAAAATAGATTTGCAGGCATAATTTATTAATCTGCCACTAAATCCATTTTTACCAAGCTACAGCATGTTGTTCACACTGAGCAACAAGACATGTTTTATTTGTAAGTTCGTCCATATACTCTTGAAAAAAGTCATCAATGATCAGTAAATAAATTGCAGGAGTTATTATGCACTGATCTGTTTTAACTTGTCATTCTTGTAAGTGCTAAAAAGGTAAAGGAGAACCTACCTCTGTAGCCTGATTAGAGCCTTCAGCTGATAAAATAAGTATAAAACTGGAAAATTATGTTTTTGATTTGAAACTTTAAAAAGAGAAACTGAAAAGAAAGCTCTATCAATTTTAAATCAAGGAAAAAGTGGATGCGTTTGTAGAACCAAATACAATTTGGCAGAGAAGTCTGCATCAAAACTATTACATCAAATATATGGAAAAAAAGACGAAAATTGAATTGGCCAGAAAGATAAGATAAAAAATAATCCTTTAATGATCATCTCAGTCAAAAAGAGGAAATGTATTCATTTGATTTTGGTGTTTTAAGATGGTTGTGAAGCAAGCCTTCTTCTATCAAATAATTATTGTCTAACATGCACACAAAACTATATAACACACTACAGGAAAGGAAAACCACAAAAAGCATAATTGGTACTCTTTAATAGTGTCAAAAGGAAAGTGAAAGAGCATACTGTAATTCATTCTAACATTACATTTTGAAACTGCTTATCCCAGATCTCTGTGTGTATTTGTAAATCATATATTTCCCTTTAAAAGTTAGAGTCGGGATGAGACCTGAGACATGTATTCGGCAAATGTATCTCAAGCATAGTTATCTGTTACTAAACAAACTTTTGAAAGTCTATTTCAATGCACCATTTTCAACAAATTAGATGAGAGGGCATATTATGTCATACATTTAACTTTGTGTAAAATGTAAGAAAAGGACGCCTTATTGGTTCATTAAAATGCGCTTTCAAACTGGAAATATTCTGATTCACATTTTGTAATCATGTGTGACATCAAATGGGTTTCTGGCATTGTACAAAGAGTGATTTTCGGCTATAACTATTACATTCATTGGGATGAGATCACCAAGCAGTGCTCATGGCATCATTTGTGCAATTGAGAGAGCACGCTAATGCAAATTACAAATGGTGTTACTGGACTCCAACCCCTAAAATGTTGTATTGTAATCTAGAGGGTGTGATGAGCCATTCACTGTGATGTCTACCAGCTACAATTAACTTTGAAATACCTCTGCTCTGTAAAGACTCCCCTATGGGCCTGTGTCCAGTGCCTTTCTGCCAGAAAAAAAGGCGCTGGCAGGGCGCCTCCTCCCATCGTTTAATCGAAAAACATTCCCAGCACTTTTTTGTTGCGTCTAGGACAACAATATCTCGACAATGTATCACCGCTGTTTTAAAACTGATAAGCATTGCTCCTTTGATTTTATCATCAGTTTGTGGCACTATATTATTGTTTGACATTGTTTTTTCACCATGTACACCCACTGGAAGATGCTTGCTCAATGCTTCAATGTTCAGTCCGATACCGTAGAGAGAGGACGTTCCGTGTATGGAGATAAAAGTACAACACTCACCGGCAACATCCAAGGTCCAGTCAGCCAATCTACTCGAACAAACTGGCTTTTCGACATTTATTATTATAGTTCCGTCTGACAGACACGTGCAAAAACAAGCTTCTCGACCAATTACCAATGTGACGTCACAGATGCTTTTCTGAAAAGTTAAGATCTTTATTAACTTGAAGCACTAAAAGAATCTGGGCCGCTTGTCATTGGAATCTATTGAAAAAAGACGATTTCGCTCAGGAAAAGTCACTATGTGGACACGGCCACTAAATGTCTTATTTGCTGCAGCCTTTGCCACCATCTACACAGATTCTCCCAAGAATGCTGCAGCCATTGCAGAAGCAACATAAGGTGCGTTCACACCGGAGTACTTTGGTGTACTTTTCCCACAATAGTTCATCAGAACTACGATATATTTGCGTTCACACCAAAAAGCCCCAGGAACTAAAGTAGCTCAAATGAGTTCGTCCGACCCGCTTTTCAGTCCCTGCTACAGAGCAGGGTCTGTCGTGGGAGAAAGTAGTTCGTACGTCTGATTGGCTGTGCGGAATGCAAACCACGCCCGTTTGACTCTGATTTTTTTTTTGGAAGCGGCCATTGTATTTGCTCGTTTACCCGAAGAGATTACTTTTGTGAAAGCAGTTATTATAGCAACACTAAATAAATCATCGGAGCGGTGGAATTGATGAGGATGTCTCGGCGCTTCTGGCGATTTACTCGGAGGACGCGAAGTGCGGCATTCAGAAGCTTCTACTGCATGCAGTTTCAGTGGATCAGCAAAGTTAGCAGACCTGGCAAAGTCATGTCGTGACGACTACGAAGGTAAAATAAAATACATGCACTGCACTGTTTTAATCTGCACAATACTGGTCTTAGATGTACTTTTATTTGCTCAGTAGATCGAGCTAGCCATGCTAGAACTTGCTAACGTTAGGTCCAAGCTGGCTAACAACATCTAGCTAGCTAGCTATTCTCAGCCGTGCCCGCTATGAACACGTATTGACTTGTGAATAAGTGTGCAATGTTCTGTAATTTGCTTCACTAACTCATGGCACTAATCGTGTGTTTCAGGCGAGGTGTTTCTCTCAGGATTAGAAACTAGTTTTCCCCTCCGGGATAAAACGATAATATAACGTTAGCAATTAGCATGCTAGCTGGACCTCTGTGGCTACACTGAATGCATAGAGGTAAACAATAGATTGTAGTTGCTATAATTTCAAGTAATTTGCAACATTCATTCTACATGTTAATGGTAAAAGCTTAAACAGTTGATTACCTGCATGCCACAAAGACTGATGTTCTAATATTTTTGCACATTTAAGTAGAAATGTAATTGAAATTCTATTTACTGCCTAAACATTGTTCCTTGTATTATCCTAAATAGTTTGACCTTGTTTCCTCAGAAGGCTTCTCAGACTACATGGAGGATCCCTCAGAGAAACACAGTTTCCACGTTCAGTTCCCCCCCGCTGAGAGTAGGCAGCTCCACACCCTGTGCCCGGTCAGCGGACACCATCAGGACTACCATCCTGACCGCTGCTGCCATATTGCAGCAAACAGGAGGGAACGGAGGTGAAAACACACTTTATACATTTAGATATGTGGAGCACAAAGAAAAGCATTGCTAAAAAACATTTAGCAGCTAAACTGTGGATAACAAGTAAACCACATTGGTTTGTTATTCAATATTCAAAAGCTTTTTGAATCATTACATGTCACTTGTTAGACGCTTTTATCCAAAGCTTACATACTCAATACTGTGGGCAATCCCCACAGGAGCACTTTGGGGTGAAGTGTCTCAGGGACACAACGACATGCTGACTGCAGTGGGGTTTGAACCTGTGCTCCCCTGATCCGAACACCAATGCACTTATCCACTGCGCCACACGCCTCCCTATCATGTCCTGAGAGCCCTCCATCCCCCAATTGCTAGTGCCTTCACCATTTAAAATGTTAATAGTCAAATCAAAGGTGTTCCCCATGTTCCTCCTGTTGTGTGCCTGCAGAGACAGATTTGGACAATGTTGTCTCGTTGTTGCGATTAAACTGATCTTGTATCTTGCATATTTCACCTTAGGAAAGTGGGCACGCGATGACAGCTTCCTTGACACCATCATGGCGATGGACCGCCGTGCCATGGTCAGCAAGGAGAATGAGGACCTGCGTGCCAAGGAGATGCACGACGAACGGCTGCTGCATTCACACAAGGCCCAGGAATCGAGGTGGAGCAACAAAATACCTTTCAGGCTGGGCTTCTGGCAGTGCTAAGCGAGCTGATTAAATCCAACAGGCCTTCAATACAAAAATTAAGAAAAACTTGTCGTCGTTGATAAACTGTACAATGACTTGTTGGGAGGCGTGTAGTGCAGTGGTCTGGTGCGTTGGTGTTCGGATCAGGGGAGCACAGGTTCAAACCCCACTGCAGTCAGGATGTCGTTGTGTCCCTGGGCAAGACACTTCACCCCAAATTGCCTACACCTGGGACAGTTCATTTTGTATTATTGTGATTATATATATATATATATATATATATATATATATATATATATATATATATATATATATATATATGCCACTGTTATTAATACTGACACCTAACTTTGCACTAAGGTGTGTCTGCTGCTGAGCCTACCTATTGTTATTATATATATATATATATTGCCACTGTTATTATATTGTGTTGATACTACTGACACTTATTGATCTGCTGCTGATAAATAAAAGAGAACCTACATGCACGGCACTAGCATCATGACTGTCTTTGTTTAAACCAGCAGCAGTGCACAGACTAACCTGTGTGTAACGTAGTTCTTCAGGTGTGTATGCTTAACATGTATGTATTTATCACAGTAAAGATGGTATACAACAGTTTTTAACCTCATCCCATTGTCTTTAACACACATTTAACATAATAATATACTCATTAATATACAAATATACAGTATGAGTACTGTTTTGATACTGACATTTAATCTTTGCACTAAGGTGTGTCTGCCCTACTGTAATTGTGTCTGTTGACTGGTAAATAAAGAGAACCAAATGCACTACAAAAGATCAGCTTTATTGTCAATTTACAATTTCCATGCTGTTCAGATGCCTCTCCCCAACGTTGCTTCCAGGCGAATTGTTCACCCAGAGAGAGCGCGGGACACGACGCGTTCCGTAGTATTCGCATATCTGGAAACACATACAAAGACACAAATTAGCCCTACATAACTCCATAAATCCAACATTAGATAGTATTAATGTAATTTAATGAACGTACCATTGCTGTTCTTTGGGCGTGATAACGATCATCATGCTCAGCTCTCCTACGGCGAAAATGTCCATAGCGTGTGCTTTTCGTGGTCCAATCCTTTTATTAAGGCTTCTTAACCGCCTTCGCCTCCGACTCAGCATTTCTATTGCATTTGAATGGTCTATTTGTATTTGTGGTTATTGGCTTAAATAACTCAGTTACGAAGCTGTATAACACGAGCACCAAAACGTCAACTCCATACCGTGCCTGAGGTCGGAAGGTAAACAGAAGCATACAGCGGAAGCGGAAGTTTTTTTTCTTCTTCACTCGGTTTTTTGGCGGATTGCAACTTTAAGGTGCATACCGCCACCTACTGTACTCGCCGTGAAGTTGTTTGCGGCCTGCCAGGAAAACCAAAGCAGAAGAAGAAGAAGTGACGTCAGCGGCTCATTTGCCTAATCCACCCCCAGGAACTCATTTTGGTGTGAACGCGATCTGCTTTAGTTCATCAGAACTAAAAGAACTCTCATGAACTAAAGTTCTCATGAACTACTGTGGGAAAAGTACTTGGTGTGAACGCGCCTATAGTGTGTCAATGCAGGTTTAGAGAATCCCAACCCAGTCTCACATCTAAACGTGTAATAACTACGTTGGTCCACAACTTGGGACGTAGTATTTCTACAAAAACGCCTCTGAAATTGTAGGATCCCTACGTTTTTTTTCACCATTCATTTCCAATGGCTGGCGTCTATGTCACGTGATCTTCAACTTTCTCTCCGCAGAAATAAAAAAACATGGCCGACCTTCGTTTTATTCTCGGTAGAAAAGGCCTATTTTAAGGTTAGTTTGACCATTAAAATGCGTTTTGATGTCATTTGATGCGAGAAATATGAGTTGTTATTTCAGATTATGTGTGCAGTGGATGTACATGATCTTTAGTTTGCTAGTTATTACGAAGAATACTTCAGGACATTGTGTAAATACAACATTTTCATTGTTACCAAGGTGGTTGCTAGAGACGCTGCTATCGATATTATGTCTGTTATGTTGTGTAACTGTTTAATGGTGTTATCTTTATTGCTACCCCCTTCCCCGTCAATTTATAGTAAACAGTGTCTCGGGCTTTGGCTATAGGGCGGCTTAAAGTATTTTGTCCGGCCGTTGTGAAGACTGGTTTGTTTATTGTCCTTGTTTTTGTTTTAAATAAAGCATATTCAATCGAGACATGCCAAACATGTGACGTCATATGACGCGTCGCATCTGCGCACAGGGAGCAGGGAGACCCGAGATCCGTATTCCCCGTATTTTTTAAATAAAGAGATTTTCAATCACGGGCGCGCATCAAACGTGTGACGTAATGTGGTATTAAAAGTATTAAAAGAGGTGAAAATCACTACAAGTCTGGGCATGTTGAGAGCTGTACATACACACTGAAGTAAGAAGATATGATTCTACACTGTATTGAAGTAAACATGTATTGTTTGAACTGTTTTATGTAATCACAACGGTTTATGGGTAATCATATATATAGGAATGTTGTTCTCACTTTTAAACTCACTGACCTAGAGATTCTGTTTTCACACACCAACCTTGAGTTCACTCCTAAAAGCAGATGTCGTCATTGAGGTCGTTAAAGACAACATTACATCCTCCTTATCACCGCTAAGACCAGGTGCTGTTTTTAAGTCGTTAAAAGACATCGTTAAATATGTGGAGAACTCATGGGAAAGAAATGAAGTTAAGATTCTAATCACAGATAGAGGTTGACTTTTGACCTTATGGAACTTTATGGTCCGAACTCTGATTGAACCAGACCAGAAGGGAATCCAGCCAGTCAGGACACTTGGGGGAGGTGGTCAGCTTAAACAGCTCCTCCCCAGGGGTTCTCTAATTCGCTTGGGAGAAAAGTGGGAAGGAAGAATCGACAAATCTCCGCCCCAAAGACAGATAGAAATACTGACGTTTGTGTGTGTAAAATTGCTTTTGGGTTTGGTGAGTTTGTTGGTCCTGATATCTGTGTCCGCATCGAATCACAAACTTGAAGTCCAATTTCTTCTCGTTTGATGAGTTTGTCTGGTCCTGACGCTTTTATCCGCATCGCATCACAAATCTAAAAGTCCGGAGTACTCGAGTACTCTGTATAACTTGTATATGTGTTTGGTTTCCTACTAGAAGTAAACTCAGATAATTTGTTATAACTTTGATTCCGGTGTTTTCAATTCCTTTCTTAATTTAATAGAGATCCAGCCTCATCCAACGAACGGCGCGTAGCAGAGGTATTCTACTCCAACAAGTGGTGACCCCGACGTTTGTGAGCTGATCTCTAGAAAGGGACACCGACAGCCAGGGGACAGAATCCAGTCCAGGGGGAGGACACAGAGATACTGGTGACAACTAAACCAATGGCCATATACGAAAGGTGAGCAGACACCTGTTTTGATTATCAAAAATCTGTGATTGATTATACTAAAAAATGTAGAGTTGTCAGCAGCGTTCTCAGTGTTTTTAGTCACGGTGGGAAATACAATACATATTCTAGTTAAATTAGATTATTAGTGCTTAGAGTCGGGTAGTTCAGTCCTTACCTAAGGCACAAAAGTGCTCATAAGAGGCGGGTATTCAGTCCCGTCCTATGACCCACTAACAACGAACGCTGTAACGCTGTAAAAGATGTATGGGGTAAATTCCCCGCAAGTCAAAATAACATTGATTAATGCGGTTAGCTTGCAGTGCGTCTATTAAAGGCTGCAAAAGGTGTAAAAAAGGGTTGCATTCCCCGCAGATCATGATAAGATTGATTAATGCGGTTACCTTTCGTGGTGCTTTAAATATATAAAAATGTCTGTAATTGTAATATGGTGGGTGATAGAGGAGGAGAGAGACGCGACCTCCAACTAATTATTTGGAACGACCGTATCTCATCACAAAACTGTTGTGGGGATAATCAGGCTCATTAAACGTGACGATAAAGAGATTTTGTTGACTGAGTTTTTAACTCTTGACCTGAAGTCGCAATCACCGTGAGGAGATTGTAGAAGCCTACTTCTGGAAGTCACGCTATCTGTTGAAATAAACATCGCACAATAAAAATTTGCCTGAATGTGATATGATAAGGTATGAGAAGCTCTGTGTGATTTTTTTAAAGTCAAATCTGTGTAATACTTGAGAGACAGAGAGCAACGAGAAGGTGGTATAATGTCTGAGACCCTACCTCCACCCTAAGGAGATAAGGGCTCACAAATGCCACTTATGAGTATCCCATCTAATACTCCTAAAGGAAAACACATTGTTAGACCTGATATTCAGGGATAAGGAATGTTGGAAATAGTAATGGAAGATATTGAAAATCTTAAACTGGATCAACCAACCATGTTAGTGAACCCTGCTAATATGGAGCTAAAACATGTAGAAAGAATAGCAGCAGCTCTGGCAAAGACAATAGGTCCTAGCATGCAAGCACAGAGCGATAATATGATAAGGGCTATTAAACTGACCCTTTTTGGAAATGGGATTTTCCGTTACATAACGGAAGACTCAATTCAGGCCTTAAAGAACGCTTTACAAACAAGTCAGGGAGTGTTAAATGTGGAGCTATGTTGCTCAAAAGGAAGCTTACACTTTTGGGAAGAGATCTCCACTTTCTCTGTCCTGAGGTGCTGCAGAATCAAAGCAGCATACAGGGTCAAAGACAGGCGTGACCTCTGGAGAGGAAGAAAATCTAAATCTGAACAGACCACAGAGCCCATTAAAAGGTTTTATGGCCTCTACAATGAGAGGAAGATCTGGAGATTGTAAGGAACTCTCCCTAAATATCCACCCCCACACCATTGAGGGGAAGAGTGTTCCTTTCACCAATAAACGAATCATCTCTTAACCAAGTCAGATTTCAAAATAGCCATACCTCAAGTTGTTAAGAAAAGAGGGAGATTCAAAAGGTTATCAATAATTGCCCAGTATATTAAATAAATACAAACAGACACGTATCAATATAAGTCAGATAATGTAGACGAGGTCAATCATGGAAGAAGGCTGACATTTAATGCCTGATATATAAGTAATAGTAATAATAAATATATAGCTGATATTAAATAACTGATGTATAAGGCTCGATATTTCTGAAAATGGGAACACCGTTAACGGCGTTCTATTTCAGTAAAAGGGGGACGAAGATATGGCAAACCAAGACGGCACAGGGAACTCCATTTCCCGCTGAAACAGGTTGATATAGCCGGTGTGGAACTTTGTCTGAACAATCCATTTTTTTTTTGAGGAACTTTCAACTTTATTTTTATATCCCACAATATAAGGGATTGGTATTTTTTATTCTACAGAACTATGTGTTACCAAAAGAGGGAAAAGTATGATAATGTCTTTTCTGATTTCTGTGGCTACTTTTATTGCCATTTTGGTGACATGTGGTTGTTGTTGTGTGCCTTGTATCTGCTCATTGTGTGTTAAGACTCATCAGTTCCACCATTGAGGGAAGAGTAAAGATGACTCAGCTGACAAGGACTTTGCTTTTTAGACATATTTTATTCTCCCTCCACTGTCATAATAAGTTGTTGTTGTGGACTGTTCCTAAAGGTTTAAAGTGCTCTATATCCCAACTTCTGATGGGTTTATATAAATGTTGGGACAGACACAGTAAGAAGAAAATTGACAGTGGTAATGTTTCAAGTGCTATATGTTGATCTCGTGAGGTGAGATCAAAAGAGGGATTGAAGTAAGAAGATATGATTCTACACTGTATTGAAGTAAACATGTATTGTTTGAACTGTTTTATGTAATCACAACGGTTTATGGGTAATCATATATATAGGAATGTTGTTCTCACTTTTAAACTCACTGACCTAGAGATTCTGTTTTCACACACCAACCTTGAGTTCACTCCTAAAAGCAGATGTCGTCATTGAGGTCGTTAAAGACAACATTACATCCTCCTTATCACCGCTAAGACCAGGTGCTGTTTTTAAGTCGTTAAAAGACATCGTTAAATATGTGGAGAACTCATGGGAAAGAAATGAAGTTAAGATTCTAATCACAGATAGAGGTTGACTTTTGACCTTATGGAACTTTATGGTCCGAACTCTGATTGAACCAGACCAGAAGGGAATCCAGCCAGTCAGGACACTTGGGGGAGGTGGTCAGCTTAAACAGCTCCTCCCAGGGGTTCTCTAATTCGCTTGGGAGAAAAGTGGGAAGGAAGAATCGACAAATCTCCGCCCCAAAGACAGATAGAAATACTGACGTTTGTGTGTGTAAAATTGCTTTTGGGTTTGGTGAGTTTGTTGGTCCTGATATCTGTGTCCGCATCGAATCACAAACTTGAAGTCCAATTTCTTCTCGTTTGATGAGTTTGTCTGGTCCTGACGCTTTTATCCGCATCGCATCACAAATCTAAAAGTCCGGAGTACTCGAGTACTCTGTATAACTTGTATATGTGTTTGGTTTCCTACTAGAAGTAAACTCAGATAATTTGTTATAACTTTGATTCCGGTGTTTTCAATTCCTTTCTTAATTTAATAGAGATCCAGCCTCATCCAACGAACGGCGCGTAGCAGAGGTATTCTACTCCAACAACACACATTTCATAGTCTTATATTTCAACAGTTTTATGACAAACTGTGACTTTTTTGACATGGAAATTATTATTTAAGATTGACAAACATCATATGTGTAATTCGTGGCACAATTCAAACGGGATCGAAAGATCATCTTTCTCTCTCCATTGACTTCAATGCATACTTTTTCCGAAATAAGGTCCCATGGAGGAACCCGGAAGTTTGACGGACATTACCCACAATCCTCTGTAGCAACCATAGACTGTATAAAAAAATTAAATAATACATTATTCCGAGTGTGCTTGATTTTCTCTTTGAAAGTCATCACATAACGGCATTGTAATACACGTTTCGGCTGCATTAAATATTACATATCTGCCGTAGTTAACTATCTATTTATAGATCCCTGATGACAAGACTTCTAGACAAACAGGAACTGCCGCCAAAACTGAAAACTTGACGTGGATCTTAAATATATAAGCAATTAAACAACATCTTACATTTCTTTTCACACAATACGTCTCCTTGCAGTATCAACACTAATTCGGCTGACTTTTATATTTGATCCAATTGGTAGATAGGCTGTATTTACGCCATAACGGTGCACAGCTGATAGAAAGGGACACCTACTGGTTAAAGCACGTTATTGCATTTTATAATTTTATTATTAGATATGAATAGGATCCCTATAAAGTATGTTCTTTACTCGTCGTTATTCTCTACTAATAGTTAATTAAAGACTGTATATAATGACTATTTTGCACATCCCATTCAAGATTTCAAGATTTTCTAAGGTTTATTGACATTAAAGACTGTATATAATGACTATTTTGCACATCCCTTTCAAGATTTCAAGATGTTCTAAGGTTTAGTGACATATCATATTATACACAACTACGGTGTAGTTATGCAATGAATGAAAAACTTGGGTCACAGGTTCCTCAACAGTGCATTACAAGACATCTATCAATATGTGTGCATACCTCCACCATTAAACTGTCATATTCTGCACATTTCTTATACTATCTACATACATCTTATAAGAGTAATACATATGTATAATATCAGTTAAAATAAGTGCTTCAACATAGTTAGCATTGCTGGAGGTATAAACACATATTGATAGATGTCTTGTAATGCACTGTTGAGGAACCTGCGACCCAAGTTTTTCATTCATTGCATAACTACACCATAGTTGTGTATAATAGATTTAAGCAATAGCTCACGACAGGCCGTGGTATATGGCCATTATATCACAGTTAAGGGGCGTGACACTAACAACAGCTAGTGAACAAAGAGCGTTGATCCATTATTTGGCTATTTATTTACATTAATTTGTATGTTGCCGTTTATTGTGCACCCACTGAAAACCTGTCCAGCATCAGTAGCATGGCTTACGTGGTTACTTGTATAGGTTGAGGTTGTTCTAGGCTGTTGCTTGGCGTGGCGAGAATATTGCTCCACTTTCTCCGGTCCCCGAGATTCGGCTTCCAGTAGCTCTGGAGAGAGCTTTCGCACCTGTGGCCACTAACGGTCATAATTTCTCTGCTTTGTTTCAAGACCCGCATCAGAAAACTTTTGAATGGTGATACTTTTCCAGTTGGTCTACCTGCTCTTCACGTAGCTCTACATGTCGTCGTTTAGGTGCTTTTTGTTCTGGAGATAGGCACTCCTCAATCCACTCCTCCATAGTAAGACCCCCCCCCCCCCCCCCCCCCCCCCCCCCCCGGAGGTCGCAGTTAATCTTAAATGTTTTTGCGGACCTTTTTGATTACAGATTTGAAAACATCGTTGCTTGCTTTAAAAGTAGCACAATTCATTATGTCAAACCTTGGAAAGTATCTAAATATCCCTGCCCTAATGCCAAAGGAACTGCACACTGAATATGTTTTTGCCGTTTGATGTCTATGTCTGGACCGTTGCGTAAAAAGTAGGGTTTCTGCCCCGTTACTTCTCCGCTGCTTTCTTGTTCCAGATTGAAAAGCAAACTGCAGGCAGTTTGCTTTTCAGCCCAACTGTATACTGTTTATCTCAGACGCGGAGGGATACTGACTTGTTGTGAAAAGTAACTTACAATTCTACCCGTGGTATACGCTCAGTATACCACGGCTAAGAACCAATCAGATTGCTTGATTTGACTTGTCCGTTTTATAAATGTCAATAAACCTTAGAAAATCTTGAAATCTTGAAAGGGATGTGCAAAATAGTCATTATATACAGTCTTTAATTAACTATTAGAAGAGAATAACGAGTAATGAATGTACTTTATAGGGATCCTATTAATATCTAATAATACAAATAATAAAATTCAATAACGTGCTTTAACCAGTAGGTGTCCCTTTCTATCAGCTGTGCACCGTTATGGTGTAAATACAGCCTATCTACCAATTGGATCAAATATAAAAGTCAGCCGAATTAGTGTTGATACTGCAAGGAGACGTATTGTGTGAAAATAAATCTAAGATGTTGTTTAACTGCTGACATATTTATGATCGGGGAGGCGTGTGGTGCAGAGGAATAGTGCGTTGGTGTTCGGATCAGGGGAGCACAGGTTCAAACCCCACTGCAGTCAGCCTGTCGTTGTGTCCCTGGGCAAGACACTTCACCCCAAATTGCTCCTGTGGGGATTGCCCACAGTATTGAGTATGTAAGTCGCTTTGGATAAAAGCGTCTAACAAGTGACATGTAATGTAATGTAATGATCCACGTCACGTTTTCAGTTTTGGCGGCAGTTCTTCCTGTTTTCAGATAATAAACACCATTTCCCAACGTGCATTGCGGCTAAACCGTCCAATCACCGAGCTGAGGATCTTGCATACTCTGTTTCCGGTGTTTATGACGATGTGATGTGAGATGTGAGATGTGAGACTGGGTTGGAGAATTGCACAGGGGAAAATAACGTATCTATGCCGCGGATTTGTTAAACTAATACGTTTGCGCTGTGGACCCAACACTATAAATTGACGGGGAAGGGGGGTAGCAAATAAAGATAACACCATTAAACAGTTACACAACATAACAGACATAATATCGATAGCAGCGTCCCTAGCAACCACCTTGGTAACAATGAAAACGTTGTATTTACACAATGTCCTGAAGTATTCTTCGTAATAACTAGCAAACTAAAGATCATGTACATCCACTGCACACATAATCTGAAATAAACAACTCATATTTCTCGCATCAAATGACATCAAAACGCATTTTAATGGCCAAACTAACCTTAAAATAGGCATTTTCTACCGAGAATAAAACGAAGGTCGGCCATGTTTTTTTATTTCTGCGGAGAGAAAGTTGAAGATCACGTGACATAGACGCCAGCCATTGGAAATGAATGGTGAAAAAAAACGTAGGGATCCTACAATTTCAGAGGCGTTTTTGTAGAAATACTACGTCCCAAGTTGTGGACCAACGTAGTTATTACACGTTTAGATGTGAGACTGGGTTGAGAATTCTGGAGCAATGATCTATAAGCAGGATACTCCTCTCACACGCAGAGCAGTGTTGTAGTCAAGTCACCAATTCACGAGTCCAAGTCACTCCCGAGTCCCCACTCTTCGAGTCCGAGTACAAGTCCGAGTCACCTAGGGAGAGTCGTAGTCGAGTCCGAGTCCAAGTCCGAGTCACCCAAGGAGTGTCCGAGTCGAGTCCGAGTCATCTGATACTTAAGCACTAGACACCCTTTAGCATCTATATTAGACGTAGCCTACTGGGCTTTTAACTGACTATAATGTAGGACCAATCTGCGGCAATACCCAGAGATTAACTGCTCCAGTACTGCGGTGATGTGGTATAAATACAGATGAAATCTGTTAATGTGTGGTTGAGAGGCTAAATTAAATTGACCTATTAACAAAGGACTTTCATCCAGGAGAGTGCTGTT